>NC_133174.1:49788022-50433197 GCF_040802235.1 Manis javanica | reverse complement strand
GATCCCCAAATTCTCACCTGATGGCCCCCCTTCGACTGTGCCTGTCTTAGGTTGTTCCTCCCTTGAGGAATCTTACCCGTCTCTGGCTAACCAGTCATCTTCCGGGGCCATACAGGGAAATGTAAAGTTGGTAAGTGAGAGAGAAGCCATATTGTTTGCAAAGGTTAGCTTTTTCTTCTTTGCAGATTTATGCCCTGTGGCTTCTATGCCCAGCACTTGTCTCGAGGTATCTTTACCACCTGGAGGAATTATGATACTCGGTAAATTCGATATGAGGCACGAATTCTATTTAAGGGTTGTGATTAGGAAGGAAGAAGAAAAGCTATAGATGTAGCATATGAAGGAAACATGGGAGGATTGATTATTTCTTTGACATATCTTCTTGTATAGTACCTTAAGTATGTATAGATTTTAAACTACTAACTAATTTGCACACACATATTAACATAATAGGAATACGGTGACATAAACAAAGCAAATCTATAATTACCAGCCATCTCCAGTGAAGCCAAGAAAACCATTTAGGCACCCTAGGCATTTGTGAAAATTTATCTATGATATGATGGATATTGTCCAACTGTACTTGAACCATCAGACAAATTAAAGCAGCCCATTTCTGGGATCTGTTCACATCCCATATGTTCTTTTAACCATAGATAGTCTATAGTCATGAGATTTTGGAGTGCTACAACTTGCACCCCTCCCAACTCCTGGTTGAGTTCCAACAGTACAGATCCGGTCAAATTCGTTGTCTCACTGTATGCACATGCCAGCCTAGACATCTCCCTCCTCATTCCTATGGCAAGTCCAGGAGATGGTGGGCTGGATGCAGCCACAACCGCAGCATCATCCGGATCCCTGTGGAGGCTTTTTGATGATCATCCCCCGGCACAAGTCCTCCAGAGAGTGCTGATGCCAGAAGCTCCTCCTCACATCGTATCTTAGTTCATTTTCTGGGTATCCAAGCTAGGCCTTGATCTTCTGCATAGAAACAAACAGACCCTTTGCCCACACTTTGACATGCCCTCTATACCACTGTGCAGAACTCATTGGAGGTCAGCACACAGTAACTGCTTTTTTTTTTTTAATTAAGAGAAAGGAATATTATCAGAAAAGAGTACTTCCATAGCTGATCATCTGACACCCTTTAAGTGATCAACATTAAGGATATTTAAAGCATGCATTGATCTTTGATTTACCAATAGTTTTATCCTGTTAAGGAGTAATCCCCCTTTTCTTTCTTTCTTTCTTTCTTTTTTTTTTTAATTTTTAATCTACACTTACATGAAGAATACTATGTTTACTATGCTCTCCCCTATATCAGGTCCCCCCTACAACCACATTACGGTTACTGTCCCTCAGCTTAGCAAAATGTTGTAGAGTCACTACTTGTCCTCTCTGTGTTGTGCAGCCCACCCTCCCCTTTCTCCCTCCCCCCCATGCATGCTAATCTTAATACCCCCCTTCTTCTCCCCCCCCCCTTATCCCTCCCTGCCCACCCATCCTCCCCAGTTCCTTTCCTTTTGGTACCTGTTAGTCCATTTTTGTGTTCTGTAATTCCACTGCTGTTTTGTTCCTTCAGTTTTTCCTTTGTTCCTATACTCCTCAGATGAGTGAAATCATTTGGTATTTCTCTTTCTCCGCTTGGCTTATTTCACTGAGCATAATACTCTCCAGCTCCATCCATGTTGCTGCAAATGGTTGGATTTTTCCACATCTTATGGCTGAGTAGTATTCCATTGTGTATATGTACCACATCTTCTTTATCCATTCATCTACCGATGGACATTTAGGTTGCTTCCAATTCTTGGCTATTGTAAATAGTGCTGCGATAAACATAGGAGTGCATCTGTCTTTCTCAAACTTGATTGCTGCGTTCCTAGGGTAAATTCCTAGGAGTGGAATTCCTGGGTCAAATGGTAGGTCTCTTTTGAGCATTTTGATGCACCTCCATACTGCTTTCCACAATGGTTGAACTAATTTACATTCCCACCAGCAGTGTAGGAGGGTTCCCCTTTCTCCACAGCTTCGCCAACATTTGTTGTTGTTGGTCTTTTGGATGGCAGCTATCCTTACTGGTGTGAGGTGATACCTCATTGTAGTTTTAATTTGCATTTCTCTGATAATTAGCGATGTGGAGCATCTTTTCATGTGTCTCTTGGCCATCTGTATTTCTTTTTTGGAGAACTGTCTGTTCAGTTCCTCTGCCCATTTTTCAATTGGGTTATTTGTTTTTTGTTTGTTGAGGCGTGTGAGCTCTTTATATATTCTGGACGTCAACCCTTTATCGGAACTGTCATTTTCAAATATATTCTCCCATACTGTAGGGTTCCTTTTTGTTCTATTGATGGTGTCTTTCGCTGTACAGAAGCTTTTCAGCTTTATGTAGTCCCACTTGCTCATTTTTGCTGTTGTTTTCCTTGCCTGGGGAGATATGTTCAAGAAGAGGTCACTCATGTTTATGTCTAAGAGGTTTTTGCCTATGTTTTTTTCCCAAGAGTTTAATGGTTTCATGACTTACATTCAGGTCTTTGATCCATTTTGAGTTTACCTTTGTATATGGGGTTAGACAATGGTCCAGTTTCATTCTCCTACATGTAGCTGTCCAGTTTTGCCAGCACCGTCTGTTGAAGAGACTGTCATTTTTGCCATTGTATGTCCATTGCTCCTTTATCAAATATTAATTGACCATATATGTTTGGGTTAATTTCTGGGGCCTCTGATCTGTTCCACTGGTCTGTGGCTCTGTTCTTGTGCCAGTACCATATTGTCTTGATTACTATGGCTTTGTAGTAGAGCTTGAAGTTGGGGAGTGAGATCCCCCCTACTTCATTCTTCTTTTTCAGGATTGCTTTGGCTATTCGGAGTCTTTGGTGTTTCCATATGAATTTTTGAATTATTTGTTCCAATTCATTGAAGAATGTTGCTGGTAATTTGAGAGGGATTGCATCAAATCTGTATATTGCTTTGGGCAGGATGGCCATTTTGACAATATTAATTCTTCCTAGCCATGAGCATGGGATGAGTTTCCATTTATTAGTGTCCCCTTTAATTTCTCTTAAGAGTGACTTGTAGTTTTCAGAGTATAAATCTTTCACTTCTTTGGTTAGGTTTATTCCTAGGTATTTTATTCTTTTTGATGCAATGGTGAATGGAATTGTTTTCCTGATTTCTCTTTCTATTGATTCGTTGTTAGTGTATAGGAAAGCTACAGATTTCTGTGTGTTAATTTTGTATCCTGCAACTTTGCTGTATTCCGATATCAGTTCTAGTAGTTTTGGAGTGGAGTCTTTAGGGTTTTTTATGTACAGTATCATATCATCTGCAAATAGTGACAGTTTAACTTCTTCTTTACCAATCTGGATTCCTTGTATTTCTTTGTTTTGTCTGATTGCCGTGGCTAGGACCTCCAGTACTATGTTAAATAACAGTGGGGAGAGTGGGCATCCCTGTCTGGTTCCCGATCTCAGAGGAATTGCTTTCAGCTTCTCGCTGTTCAGTATAATGCTGGCTGTGGGTTTATCATATATTTCCTTTATTATGTTGAGGTACTTGCCCTCTATTCCCATTTTGCTGAGAGTTTTTATCATGAATGGATGTTGAATTTTGTCAAATGCTTTTTCAGCTTCCATGGAGATGATCATGTGGTTTTTGTCTTTCTTTTTGTTGACGTGGTGGATGATGTTGATGGATTTTCGAATGTTGTACCATCCTTGCATCCCTGGGATGAGTCCCACTCGGTCATGTTGTATGATCCTTTTGATATACTGTTGAATTCTGTTTGCTAATATTTTTTTTTTGAGAGGGCATCTCTCATATTTATTGATCAAATGGTTGTTAACAACAATAAAATTCAGTATAGGGGGATCAACGCTCAATGTGCAATCATTAATCCATCTCAAGCCTAATTCTCGTCAGTCTCCAATCTTCTGAAGCATAACGAACAAGTTCTTACATGGTGAACGAATTCTTACAGAGTGAATAAATTCTTACGTGGTGAACAGTACAAGGGCATTCATCACAGAAACTTTCGGTTTTGATCATGCATTATGACCTATAAACAATCAGGTCTAATATGAATATTCGTTTGATTTTTGTACTTGATTTATATGTTGATCCCACATTTCTCATATTATTATTATTATTTTTATTTTTAATAAAATGCTGAAGTGGTAGGTAGATGCAAGATAAAGGTAGAAAACATAGTTTAGTGCTGTAAGAAGGCAAATGTAGATGATCAGATGATCAGGTGTGTGCCTATGGACTAAGTATTAATCCAGGCTAGACAAGGGCAGCAAGACATCCACGGATGCAGAAGATTTCTCTCAAAGCAGGGGGGTGGGTGAGGTTCTGAGCCTCACCTCTGTTGATCCCCAAATTCTCACCTGATGGCCCCCCTTCGACTGTGCCTGTCTTAGGTTGTTCCTCCCTTGAGGAATCTTACCCGTCTCTGGCTAACCAGTCATCTTCCGGGGCCATACAGGGAAATGTAAAGTTGGTAAGTGAGAGAGAAGCCATATTGTTTGCAAAGGTTAGCTTTTTCTTCTTTGCAGATTTATGCCCTGTGGCTTCTATGCCCAGCACTTGTCTCGAGGTATCTTTACCACCTGGAGGAATTATGATACTCGGTAAATTCGATATGAGGCACGAATTCTATTTAAGGGTTGTGATTAGGAAGGAAGAAGAAAAGCTATAGATGTAGCATATGAAGGAAACATGGGAGGATTGATTATTTCTTTGACATATCTTCTTGTATAGTACCTTAAGTATGTATAGATTTTAAACTACTAACTAATTTGCACACACATATTAACATAATAGGAATACGGTGACATAAACAAAGCAAATCTATAATTACCAGCCATCTCCAGTGAAGCCAAGAAAACCATTTAGGCACCCTAGGCATTTGTGAAAATTTATCTATGATATGATGGATATTGTCCAACTGTACTTGAACCATCAGACAAATTAAAGCAGCCCATTTCTGGGATCTGTTCACATCCCATATGTTCTTTTAACCATAGATAGTCTATAGTCATGAGATTTTGGAGTGCTACAACTTGCACCCCTCCCAACTCCTGGTTGAGTTCCAACAGTACAGATCCGGTCAAATTCGTTGTCTCACTGTATGCACATGCCAGCCTAGACATCTCCCTCCTCATTCCTATGGCAAGTCCAGGAGATGGTGGGCTGGATGCAGCCACAACCGCAGCATCATCCGGATCCCTGTGGAGGCTTTTTGATGATCATCCCCCGGCACAAGTCCTCCAGAGAGTGCTGATGCCAGAAGCTCCTCCTCACATCGTATCTTAGTTCATTTTCTGGGTATCCAAGCTAGGCCTTGATCTTCTGCATAGAAACAAACAGACCCTTTGCCCACACTTTGACATGCCCTCTATACCACTGTGCAGAACTCATTGGAGGTCAGCACACAGTAACTGCTTTTTTTTTTTTAATTAAGAGAAAGGAATATTATCAGAAAAGAGTACTTCCATAGCTGATCATCTGACACCCTTTAAGTGATCAACATTAAGGATATTTAAAGCATGCATTGATCTTTGATTTACCAATAGTTTTATCCTGTTAAGGAGTAATCCCCCTTTTCTTTCTTTCTTTCTTTCTTTTTTTTTTTAATTTTTAATCTACACTTACATGAAGAATACTATGTTTACTATGCTCTCCCCTATATCAGGTCCCCCCTACAACCACATTACGGTTACTGTCCCTCAGCTTAGCAAAATGTTGTAGAGTCACTACTTGTCCTCTCTGTGTTGTGCAGCCCACCCTCCCCTTTCTCCCTCCCCCCCATGCATGCTAATCTTAATACCCCCCTTCTTCTCCCCCCCCCCCTTATCCCTCCCTGCCCACCCATCCTCCCCAGTTCCTTTCCTTTTGGTACCTGTTAGTCCATTTTTGTGTTCTGTAATTCCACTGCTGTTTTGTTCCTTCAGTTTTTCCTTTGTTCCTATACTCCTCAGATGAGTGAAATCATTTGGTATTTCTCTTTCTCCGCTTGGCTTATTTCACTGAGCATAATACTCTCCAGCTCCATCCATGTTGCTGCAAATGGTTGGATTTTTCCACATCTTATGGCTGAGTAGTATTCCATTGTGTATATGTACCACATCTTCTTTATCCATTCATCTACCGATGGACATTTAGGTTGCTTCCAATTCTTGGCTATTGTAAATAGTGCTGCGATAAACATAGGAGTGCATCTGTCTTTCTCAAACTTGATTGCTGCGTTCCTAGGGTAAATTCCTAGGAGTGGAATTCCTGGGTCAAATGGTAGGTCTCTTTTGAGCATTTTGATGCACCTCCATACTGCTTTCCACAATGGTTGAACTAATTTACATTCCCACCAGCAGTGTAGGAGGGTTCCCCTTTCTCCACAGCTTCGCCAACATTTGTTGTTGTTGGTCTTTTGGATGGCAGCTATCCTTACTGGTGTGAGGTGATACCTCATTGTAGTTTTAATTTGCATTTCTCTGATAATTAGCGATGTGGAGCATCTTTTCATGTGTCTCTTGGCCATCTGTATTTCTTTTTTGGAGAACTGTCTGTTCAGTTCCTCTGCCCATTTTTCAATTGGGTTATTTGTTTTTTGTTTGTTGAGGCGTGTGAGCTCTTTATATATTCTGGACGTCAACCCTTTATCGGAACTGTCATTTTCAAATATATTCTCCCATACTGTAGGGTTCCTTTTTGTTCTATTGATGGTGTCTTTCGCTGTACAGAAGCTTTTCAGCTTTATGTAGTCCCACTTGCTCATTTTTGCTGTTGTTTTCCTTGCCTGGGGAGATATGTTCAAGAAGAGGTCACTCATGTTTATGTCTAAGAGGTTTTTGCCTATGTTTTTTTCCCAAGAGTTTAATGGTTTCATGACTTACATTCAGGTCTTTGATCCATTTTGAGTTTACCTTTGTATATGGGGTTAGACAATGGTCCAGTTTCATTCTCCTACATGTAGCTGTCCAGTTTTGCCAGCACCGTCTGTTGAAGAGACTGTCATTTTTGCCATTGTATGTCCATTGCTCCTTTATCAAATATTAATTGACCATATATGTTTGGGTTAATTTCTGGGGCCTCTGATCTGTTCCACTGGTCTGTGGCTCTGTTCTTGTGCCAGTACCATATTGTCTTGATTACTATGGCTTTGTAGTAGAGCTTGAAGTTGGGGAGTGAGATCCCCCCTACTTCATTCTTCTTTTTCAGGATTGCTTTGGCTATTCGGAGTCTTTGGTGTTTCCATATGAATTTTTGAATTATTTGTTCCAATTCATTGAAGAATGTTGCTGGTAATTTGAGAGGGATTGCATCAAATCTGTATATTGCTTTGGGCAGGATGGCCATTTTGACAATATTAATTCTTCCTAGCCATGAGCATGGGATGAGTTTCCATTTATTAGTGTCCCCTTTAATTTCTCTTAAGAGTGACTTGTAGTTTTCAGAGTATAAATCTTTCACTTCTTTGGTTAGGTTTATTCCTAGGTATTTTATTCTTTTTGATGCAATGGTGAATGGAATTGTTTTCCTGATTTCTCTTTCTATTGATTCGTTGTTAGTGTATAGGAAAGCTACAGATTTCTGTGTGTTAATTTTGTATCCTGCAACTTTGCTGTATTCCGATATCAGTTCTAGTAGTTTTGGAGTGGAGTCTTTAGGGTTTTTTATGTACAGTATCATATCATCTGCAAATAGTGACAGTTTAACTTCTTCTTTACCAATCTGGATTCCTTGTATTTCTTTGTTTTGTCTGATTGCCGTGGCTAGGACCTCCAGTACTATGTTAAATAACAGTGGGGAGAGTGGGCATCCCTGTCTGGTTCCCGATCTCAGAGGAATTGCTTTCAGCTTCTCGCTGTTCAGTATAATGCTGGCTGTGGGTTTATCATATATTTCCTTTATTATGTTGAGGTACTTGCCCTCTATTCCCATTTTGCTGAGAGTTTTTATCATGAATGGATGTTGAATTTTGTCAAATGCTTTTTCAGCTTCCATGGAGATGATCATGTGGTTTTTGTCTTTCTTTTTGTTGACGTGGTGGATGATGTTGATGGATTTTCGAATGTTGTACCATCCTTGCATCCCTGGGATGAGTCCCACTCGGTCATGTTGTATGATCCTTTTGATATACTGTTGAATTCTGTTTGCTAATATTTTTTTTTTGAGAGGGCATCTCTCATATTTATTGATCAAATGGTTGTTAACAACAATAAAATTCAGTATAGGGGGATCAACGCTCAATGTGCAATCATTAATCCATCTCAAGCCTAATTCTCGTCAGTCTCCAATCTTCTGAAGCATAACGAACAAGTTCTTACATGGTGAACGAATTCTTACAGAGTGAATAAATTCTTACGTGGTGAACAGTACAAGGGCATTCATCACAGAAACTTTCGGTTTTGATCATGCATTATGACCTATAAACAATCAGGTCTAATATGAATATTCGTTTGATTTTTGTACTTGATTTATATGTTGATCCCACATTTCTCATATTATTATTATTATTTTTATTTTTAATAAAATGCTGAAGTGGTAGGTAGATGCAAGATAAAGGTAGAAAACATAGTTTAGTGCTGTAAGAAGGCAAATGTAGATGATCAGATGATCAGGTGTGTGCCTATGGACTAAGTATTAATCCAGGCTAGACAAGGGCAGCAAGACATCCACGGATGCAGAAGATTTCTCTCAAAGCAGGGGGGTGGGTGAGGTTCTGAGCCTCACCTCTGTTGATCCCCAAATTCTCACCTGATGGCCCCCCTTCGACTGTGCCTGTCTTAGGTTGTTCCTCCCTTGAGGAATCTTACCCGTCTCTGGCTAACCAGTCATCTTCCGGGGCCATACAGGGAAATGTAAAGTTGGTAAGTGAGAGAGAAGCCATATTGTTTGCAAAGGTTAGCTTTTTCTTCTTTGCAGATTTATGCCCTGTGGCTTCTATGCCCAGCACTTGTCTCGAGGTATCTTTACCACCTGGAGGAATTATGATACTCGGTAAATTCGATATGAGGCACGAATTCTATTTAAGGGTTGTGATTAGGAAGGAAGAAGAAAAGCTATAGATGTAGCATATGAAGGAAACATGGGAGGATTGATTATTTCTTTGACATATCTTCTTGTATAGTACCTTAAGTATGTATAGATTTTAAACTACTAACTAATTTGCACACACATATTAACATAATAGGAATACGGTGACATAAACAAAGCAAATCTATAATTACCAGCCATCTCCAGTGAAGCCAAGAAAACCATTTAGGCACCCTAGGCATTTGTGAAAATTTATCTATGATATGATGGATATTGTCCAACTGTACTTGAACCATCAGACAAATTAAAGCAGCCCATTTCTGGGATCTGTTCACATCCCATATGTTCTTTTAACCATAGATAGTCTATAGTCATGAGATTTTGGAGTGCTACAACTTGCACCCCTCCCAACTCCTGGTTGAGTTCCAACAGTACAGATCCGGTCAAATTCGTTGTCTCACTGTATGCACATGCCAGCCTAGACATCTCCCTCCTCATTCCTATGGCAAGTCCAGGAGATGGTGGGCTGGATGCAGCCACAACCGCAGCATCATCCGGATCCCTGTGGAGGCTTTTTGATGATCATCCCCCGGCACAAGTCCTCCAGAGAGTGCTGATGCCAGAAGCTCCTCCTCACATCGTATCTTAGTTCATTTTCTGGGTATCCAAGCTAGGCCTTGATCTTCTGCATAGAAACAAACAGACCCTTTGCCCACACTTTGACATGCCCTCTATACCACTGTGCAGAACTCATTGGAGGTCAGCACACAGTAACTGCTTTTTTTTTTTTAATTAAGAGAAAGGAATATTATCAGAAAAGAGTACTTCCATAGCTGATCATCTGACACCCTTTAAGTGATCAACATTAAGGATATTTAAAGCATGCATTGATCTTTGATTTACCAATAGTTTTATCCTGTTAAGGAGTAATCCCCCTTTTCTTTCTTTCTTTCTTTCTTTTTTTTTTTAATTTTTAATCTACACTTACATGAAGAATACTATGTTTACTATGCTCTCCCCTATATCAGGTCCCCCCTACAACCACATTACGGTTACTGTCCCTCAGCTTAGCAAAATGTTGTAGAGTCACTACTTGTCCTCTCTGTGTTGTGCAGCCCACCCTCCCCTTTCTCCCTCCCCCCCATGCATGCTAATCTTAATACCCCCCTTCTTCTCCCCCCCCCCTTATCCCTCCCTGCCCACCCATCCTCCCCAGTTCCTTTCCTTTTGGTACCTGTTAGTCCATTTTTGTGTTCTGTAATTCCACTGCTGTTTTGTTCCTTCAGTTTTTCCTTTGTTCCTATACTCCTCAGATGAGTGAAATCATTTGGTATTTCTCTTTCTCCGCTTGGCTTATTTCACTGAGCATAATACTCTCCAGCTCCATCCATGTTGCTGCAAATGGTTGGATTTTTCCACATCTTATGGCTGAGTAGTATTCCATTGTGTATATGTACCACATCTTCTTTATCCATTCATCTACCGATGGACATTTAGGTTGCTTCCAATTCTTGGCTATTGTAAATAGTGCTGCGATAAACATAGGAGTGCATCTGTCTTTCTCAAACTTGATTGCTGCGTTCCTAGGGTAAATTCCTAGGAGTGGAATTCCTGGGTCAAATGGTAGGTCTCTTTTGAGCATTTTGATGCACCTCCATACTGCTTTCCACAATGGTTGAACTAATTTACATTCCCACCAGCAGTGTAGGAGGGTTCCCCTTTCTCCACAGCTTCGCCAACATTTGTTGTTGTTGGTCTTTTGGATGGCAGCTATCCTTACTGGTGTGAGGTGATACCTCATTGTAGTTTTAATTTGCATTTCTCTGATAATTAGCGATGTGGAGCATCTTTTCATGTGTCTCTTGGCCATCTGTATTTCTTTTTTGGAGAACTGTCTGTTCAGTTCCTCTGCCCATTTTTCAATTGGGTTATTTGTTTTTTGTTTGTTGAGGCGTGTGAGCTCTTTATATATTCTGGACGTCAACCCTTTATCGGAACTGTCATTTTCAAATATATTCTCCCATACTGTAGGGTTCCTTTTTGTTCTATTGATGGTGTCTTTCGCTGTACAGAAGCTTTTCAGCTTTATGTAGTCCCACTTGCTCATTTTTGCTGTTGTTTTCCTTGCCTGGGGAGATATGTTCAAGAAGAGGTCACTCATGTTTATGTCTAAGAGGTTTTTGCCTATGTTTTTTTCCCAAGAGTTTAATGGTTTCATGACTTACATTCAGGTCTTTGATCCATTTTGAGTTTACCTTTGTATATGGGGTTAGACAATGGTCCAGTTTCATTCTCCTACATGTAGCTGTCCAGTTTTGCCAGCACCGTCTGTTGAAGAGACTGTCATTTTTGCCATTGTATGTCCATTGCTCCTTTATCAAATATTAATTGACCATATATGTTTGGGTTAATTTCTGGGGCCTCTGATCTGTTCCACTGGTCTGTGGCTCTGTTCTTGTGCCAGTACCATATTGTCTTGATTACTATGGCTTTGTAGTAGAGCTTGAAGTTGGGGAGTGAGATCCCCCCTACTTCATTCTTCTTTTTCAGGATTGCTTTGGCTATTCGGAGTCTTTGGTGTTTCCATATGAATTTTTGAATTATTTGTTCCAATTCATTGAAGAATGTTGCTGGTAATTTGAGAGGGATTGCATCAAATCTGTATATTGCTTTGGGCAGGATGGCCATTTTGACAATATTAATTCTTCCTAGCCATGAGCATGGGATGAGTTTCCATTTATTAGTGTCCCCTTTAATTTCTCTTAAGAGTGACTTGTAGTTTTCAGAGTATAAATCTTTCACTTCTTTGGTTAGGTTTATTCCTAGGTATTTTATTCTTTTTGATGCAATGGTGAATGGAATTGTTTTCCTGATTTCTCTTTCTATTGATTCGTTGTTAGTGTATAGGAAAGCTACAGATTTCTGTGTGTTAATTTTGTATCCTGCAACTTTGCTGTATTCCGATATCAGTTCTAGTAGTTTTGGAGTGGAGTCTTTAGGGTTTTTTATGTACAGTATCATATCATCTGCAAATAGTGACAGTTTAACTTCTTCTTTACCAATCTGGATTCCTTGTATTTCTTTGTTTTGTCTGATTGCCGTGGCTAGGACCTCCAGTACTATGTTAAATAACAGTGGGGAGAGTGGGCATCCCTGTCTGGTTCCCGATCTCAGAGGAATTGCTTTCAGCTTCTCGCTGTTCAGTATAATGCTGGCTGTGGGTTTATCATATATTTCCTTTATTATGTTGAGGTACTTGCCCTCTATTCCCATTTTGCTGAGAGTTTTTATCATGAATGGATGTTGAATTTTGTCAAATGCTTTTTCAGCTTCCATGGAGATGATCATGTGGTTTTTGTCTTTCTTTTTGTTGACGTGGTGGATGATGTTGATGGATTTTCGAATGTTGTACCATCCTTGCATCCCTGGGATGAGTCCCACTCGGTCATGTTGTATGATCCTTTGGATATACTGTTGAATTCTGTTTGCTAATATTTTTTTTTTTTGAGAGGGCATCTCTCATATTTATTGATCAAATGGTTGTTAACAACAATAAAATTCAGTATAGGGGGATCAACGCTCAATGTGCAATCATTAATCCATCTCAAGCCTAATTCTCGTCAGTCTCCAATCTTCTGAAGCATAACGAACAAGTTCTTACATGGTGAACGAATTCTTACAGAGTGAATAAATTCTTACGTGGTGAACAGTACAAGGGCATTCATCACAGAAACTTTCGGTTTTGATCATGCATTATGACCTATAAACAATCAGGTCTAATATGAATATTCGTTTGATTTTTGTACTTGATTTATATGTTGATCCCACATTTCTCATATTATTATTATTATTTTTATTTTTAATAAAATGCTGAAGTGGTAGGTAGATGCAAGATAAAGGTAGAAAACATAGTTTAGTGCTGTAAGAAGGCAAATGTAGATGATCAGATGATCAGGTGTGTGCCTATGGACTAAGTATTAATCCAGGCTAGACAAGGGCAGCAAGACATCCACGGATGCAGAAGATTTCTCTCAAAGCAGGGGGGTGGGTGAGGTTCTGAGCCTCACCTCTGTTGATCCCCAAATTCTCACCTGATGGCCCCCCTTCGACTGTGCCTGTCTTAGGTTGTTCCTCCCTTGAGGAATCTTACCCGTCTCTGGCTAACCAGTCATCTTCCGGGGCCATACAGGGAAATGTAAAGTTGGTAAGTGAGAGAGAAGCCATATTGTTTGCAAAGGTTAGCTTTTTCTTCTTTGCAGATTTATGCCCTGTGGCTTCTATGCCCAGCACTTGTCTCGAGGTATCTTTACCACCTGGAGGAATTATGATACTCGGTAAATTCGATATGAGGCACGAATTCTATTTAAGGGTTGTGATTAGGAAGGAAGAAGAAAAGCTATAGATGTAGCATATGAAGGAAACATGGGAGGATTGATTATTTCTTTGACATATCTTCTTGTATAGTACCTTAAGTATGTATAGATTTTAAACTACTAACTAATTTGCACACACATATTAACATAATAGGAATACGGTGACATAAACAAAGCAAATCTATAATTACCAGCCATCTCCAGTGAAGCCAAGAAAACCATTTAGGCACCCTAGGCATTTGTGAAAATTTATCTATGATATGATGGATATTGTCCAACTGTACTTGAACCATCAGACAAATTAAAGCAGCCCATTTCTGGGATCTGTTCACATCCCATATGTTCTTTTAACCATAGATAGTCTATAGTCATGAGATTTTGGAGTGCTACAACTTGCACCCCTCCCAACTCCTGGTTGAGTTCCAACAGTACAGATCCGGTCAAATTCGTTGTCTCACTGTATGCACATGCCAGCCTAGACATCTCCCTCCTCATTCCTATGGCAAGTCCAGGAGATGGTGGGCTGGATGCAGCCACAACCGCAGCATCATCCGGATCCCTGTGGAGGCTTTTTGATGATCATCCCCCGGCACAAGTCCTCCAGAGAGTGCTGATGCCAGAAGCTCCTCCTCACATCGTATCTTAGTTCATTTTCTGGGTATCCAAGCTAGGCCTTGATCTTCTGCATAGAAACAAACAGACCCTTTGCCCACACTTTGACATGCCCTCTATACCACTGTGCAGAACTCATTGGAGGTCAGCACACAGTAACTGCTTTTTTTTTTTAATTAAGAGAAAGGAATATTATCAGAAAAGAGTACTTCCATAGCTGATCATCTGACACCCTTTAAGTGATCAACATTAAGGATATTTAAAGCATGCATTGATCTTTGATTTACCAATAGTTTTATCCTGTTAAGGAGTAATCCCCCTTTTCTTTCTTTCTTTCTTTCTTTTTTTTTTTAATTTTTAATCTACACTTACATGAAGAATACTATGTTTACTATGCTCTCCCCTATATCAGGTCCCCCCTACAACCACATTACGGTTACTGTCCCTCAGCTTAGCAAAATGTTGTAGAGTCACTACTTGTCCTCTCTGTGTTGTGCAGCCCACCCTCCCCTTTCTCCCTCCCCCCCATGCATGCTTATCTTAATACCCCCCTTCTTCTCCCCCCCCCCCTTATCCCTCCCTGCCCACCCATCCTCCCCAGTTCCTTTCCTTTTGGTACCTGTTAGTCCATTTTTGTGTTCTGTAATTCCACTGCTGTTTTGTTCCTTCAGTTTTTCCTTTGTTCCTATACTCCTCAGATGAGTGAAATCATTTGGTATTTCTCTTTCTCCGCTTGGCTTATTTCACTGAGCATAATACTCTCCAGCTCCATCCATGTTGCTGCAAATGGTTGGATTTTTCCACATCTTATGGCTGAGTAGTATTCCATTGTGTATATGTACCACATCTTCTTTATCCATTCATCTACCGATGGACATTTAGGTTGCTTCCAATTCTTGGCTATTGTAAATAGTGCTGCGATAAACATAGGAGTGCATCTGTCTTTCTCAAACTTGATTGCTGCGTTCCTAGGGTAAATTCCTAGGAGTGGAATTCCTGGGTCAAATGGTAGGTCTCTTTTGAGCATTTTGATGCACCTCCATACTGCTTTCCACAATGGTTGAACTAATTTACATTCCCACCAGCAGTGTAGGAGGGTTCCCCTTTCTCCACAGCTTCGCCAACATTTGTTGTTGTTGGTCTTTTGGATGGCAGCTATCCTTACTGGTGTGAGGTGATACCTCATTGTAGTTTTAATTTGCATTTCTCTGATAATTAGCGATGTGGAGCATCTTTTCATGTGTCTCTTGGCCATCTGTATTTCTTTTTTGGAGAACTGTCTGTTCAGTTCCTCTGCCCATTTTTCAATTGGGTTATTTGTTTTTTGTTTGTTGAGGCGTGTGAGCTCTTTATATATTCTGGACGTCAACCCTTTATCGGAACTGTCATTTTCAAATATATTCTCCCATACTGTAGGGTTCCTTTTTGTTCTATTGATGGTGTCTTTCGCTGTACAGAAGCTTTTCAGCTTTATGTAGTCCCACTTGCTCATTTTTGCTGTTGTTTTCCTTGCCTGGGGAGATATGTTCAAGAAGAGGTCACTCATGTTTATGTCTAAGAGGTTTTTGCCTATGTTTTTTTCCCAAGAGTTTAATGGTTTCATGACTTACATTCAGGTCTTTGATCCATTTTGAGTTTACCTTTGTATATGGGGTTAGACAATGGTCCAGTTTCATTCTCCTACATGTAGCTGTCCAGTTTTGCCAGCACCGTCTGTTGAAGAGACTGTCATTTTTGCCATTGTATGTCCATTGCTCCTTTATCAAATATTAATTGACCATATATGTTTGGGTTAATTTCTGGGGCCTCTGATCTGTTCCACTGGTCTGTGGCTCTGTTCTTGTGCCAGTACCATATTGTCTTGATTACTATGGCTTTGTAGTAGAGCTTGAAGTTGGGGAGTGAGATCCCCCCTACTTCATTCTTCTTTTTCAGGATTGCTTTGGCTATTCGGAGTCTTTGGTGTTTCCATATGAATTTTTGAATTATTTGTTCCAATTCATTGAAGAATGTTGCTGGTAATTTGAGAGGGATTGCATCAAATCTGTATATTGCTTTGGGCAGGATGGCCATTTTGACAATATTAATTCTTCCTAGCCATGAGCATGGGATGAGTTTCCATTTATTAGTGTCCCCTTTAATTTCTCTTAAGAGTGACTTGTAGTTTTCAGAGTATAAATCTTTCACTTCTTTGGTTAGGTTTATTCCTAGGTATTTTATTCTTTTTGATGCAATGGTGAATGGAATTGTTTTCCTGATTTCTCTTTCTATTGATTCGTTGTTAGTGTATAGGAAAGCTACAGATTTCTGTGTGTTAATTTTGTATCCTGCAACTTTGCTGTATTCCGATATCAGTTCTAGTAGTTTTGGAGTGGAGTCTTTAGGGTTTTTTATGTACAGTATCATATCATCTGCAAATAGTGACAGTTTAACTTCTTCTTTACCAATCTGGATTCCTTGTATTTCTTTGTTTTGTCTGATTGCCGTGGCTAGGACCTCCAGTACTATGTTAAATAACAGTGGGGAGAGTGGGCATCCCTGTCTGGTTCCCGATCTCAGAGGAATTGCTTTCAGCTTCTCGCTGTTCAGTATAATGCTGGCTGTGGGTTTATCATATATTTCCTTTATTATGTTGAGGTACTTGCCCTCTATTCCCATTTTGCTGAGAGTTTTTATCATGAATGGATGTTGAATTTTGTCAAATGCTTTTTCAGCTTCCATGGAGATGATCATGTGGTTTTTGTCTTTCTTTTTGTTGACGTGGTGGATGATGTTGATGGATTTTCGAATGTTGTACCATCCTTGCATCCCTGGGATGAGTCCCACTCGGTCATGTTGTATGATCCTTTGGATATACTGTTGAATTCTGTTTGCTAATATTTTTTTTTTTTGAGAGGGCATCTCTCATATTTATTGATCAAATGGTTGTTAACAACAATAAAATTCAGTATAGGGGGATCAACGCTCAATGTGCAATCATTAATCCATCTCAAGCCTAATTCTCGTCAGTCTCCAATCTTCTGAAGCATAACGAACAAGTTCTTACATGGTGAACGAATTCTTACAGAGTGAATAAATTCTTACGTGGTGAACAGTACAAGGGCATTCATCACAGAAACTTTCGGTTTTGATCATGCATTATGACCTATAAACAATCAGGTCTAATATGAATATTCGTTTGATTTTTGTACTTGATTTATATGTTGATCCCACATTTCTCATATTATTATTATTATTTTTATTTTTAATAAAATGCTGAAGTGGTAGGTAGATGCAAGATAAAGGTAGAAAACATAGTTTAGTGCTGTAAGAAGGCAAATGTAGATGATCAGATGATCAGGTGTGTGCCTATGGACTAAGTATTAATCCAGGCTAGACAAGGGCAGCAAGACATCCACGGATGCAGAAGATTTCTCTCAAAGCAGGGGGGTGGGTGAGGTTCTGAGCCTCACCTCTGTTGATCCCCAAATTCTCACCTGATGGCCCCCCTTCGACTGTGCCTGTCTTAGGTTGTTCCTCCCTTGAGGAATCTTACCCGTCTCTGGCTAACCAGTCATCTTCCGGGGCCATACAGGGAAATGTAAAGTTGGTAAGTGAGAGAGAAGCCATATTGTTTGCAAAGGTTAGCTTTTTCTTCTTTGCAGATTTATGCCCTGTGGCTTCTATGCCCAGCACTTGTCTCGAGGTATCTTTACCACCTGGAGGAATTATGATACTCGGTAAATTCGATATGAGGCACGAATTCTATTTAAGGGTTGTGATTAGGAAGGAAGAAGAAAAGCTATAGATGTAGCATATGAAGGAAACATGGGAGGATTGATTATTTCTTTGACATATCTTCTTGTATAGTACCTTAAGTATGTATAGATTTTAAACTACTAACTAATTTGCACACACATATTAACATAATAGGAATACGGTGACATAAACAAAGCAAATCTATAATTACCAGCCATCTCCAGTGAAGCCAAGAAAACCATTTAGGCACCCTAGGCATTTGTGAAAATTTATCTATGATATGATGGATATTGTCCAACTGTACTTGAACCATCAGACAAATTAAAGCAGCCCATTTCTGGGATCTGTTCACATCCCATATGTTCTTTTAACCACAGATAGTCTATAGTCATGAGATTTTGGAGTGCTACAACTTGCACCCCTCCCAACTCCTGGTTGAGTTCCAACAGTACAGATCCGGTCAAATTCGTTGTCTCACTGTATGCACATGCCAGCCTAGACATCTCCCTCCTCATTCCTATGGCAAGTCCAGGAGATGGTGGGCTGGATGCAGCCACAACCGCAGCATCATCCGGATCCCTGTGGAGGCTTTTTGATGATCATCCCCCGGCACAAGTCCTCCAGAGAGTGCTGATGCCAGAAGCTCCTCCTCACATCGTATCTTAGTTCATTTTCTGGGTATCCAAGCTAGGCCTTGATCTTCTGCATAGAAACAAACAGACCCTTTGCCCACACTTTGACATGCCCTCTATACCACTGTGCAGAACTCATTGGAGGTCAGCACACAGTAACTGCTTTTTTTTTTTTAATTAAGAGAAAGGAATATTATCAGAAAAGAGTACTTCCATAGCTGATCATCTGACACCCTTTAAGTGATCAACATTAAGGATATTTAAAGCATGCATTGATCTTTGATTTACCAATAGTTTTATCCTGTTAAGGAGTAATCCCCCTTTTCTTTCTTTCTTTCTTTCTTTTTTTTTTTAATTTTTAATCTACACTTACATGAAGAATACTATGTTTACTATGCTCTCCCCTATATCAGGTCCCCCCTACAACCACATTACGGTTACTGTCCCTCAGCTTAGCAAAATGTTGTAGAGTCACTACTTGTCCCCTCTGTGTTGTGCAGCCCACCCTCCCCTTTCTCCCTCCCCCCCATGCATGCTAATCTTAATACCCCCCTTCTTCTCCCCCCCCCCCTTATCCCTCCCTGCCCACCCATCCTCCCCACTTCCTTTCCTTTTGGTACCTGTTAGTCCATTTTTGTGTTCTGTAATTCCACTGCTGTTTTGTTCCTTCAGTTTTTCCTTTGTTCCTATACTCCTCAGATGAGTGAAATCATTTGGTATTTCTCTTTCTCCGCTTGGCTTATTTCACTGAGCATAATACTCTCCAGCTCCATCCATGTTGCTGCAAATGGTTGGATTTTTCCACATCTTATGGCTGAGTAGTATTCCATTGTGTATATGTACCACATCTTCTTTATCCATTCATCTACCGATGGACATTTAGGTTGCTTCCAATTCTTGGCTATTGTAAATAGTGCTGCGATAAACATAGGAGTGCATCTGTCTTTCTCAAACTTGATTGCTGCGTTCCTAGGGTAAATTCCTAGGAGTGGAATTCCTGGGTCAAATGGTAGGTCTCTTTTGAGCATTTTGATGCACCTCCATACTGCTTTCCACAATGGTTGAACTAATTTACATTCCCACCAGCAGTGTAGGAGGGTTCCCCTTTCTCCACAGCTTCGCCAACATTTGTTGTTGTTGGTCTTTTGGATGGCAGCTATCCTTACTGGTGTGAGGTGATACCTCATTGTAGTTTTAATTTGCATTTCTCTGATAATTAGCGATGTGGAGCATCTTTTCATGTGTCTCTTGGCCATCTGTATTTCTTTTTTGGAGAACTGTCTGTTCAGTTCCTCTGCCCATTTTTCAATTGGGTTATTTGTTTTTTGTTTGTTGAGGCGTGTGAGCTCTTTATATATTCTGGACGTCAACCCTTTATCGGAACTGTCATTTTCAAATATATTCTCCCATACTGTAGGGTTCCTTTTTGTTCTATTGATGGTGTCTTTCGCTGTACAGAAGCTTTTCAGCTTTATGTAGTCCCACTTGCTCATTTTTGCTGTTGTTTTCCTTGCCTGGGGAGATATGTTCAAGAAGAGGTCACTCATGTTTATGTCTAAGAGGTTTTTGCCTATGTTTTTTTCCCAAGAGTTTAATGGTTTCATGACTTACATTCAGGTCTTTGATCCATTTTGAGTTTACCTTTGTATATGGGGTTAGACAATGGTCCAGTTTCATTCTCCTACATGTAGCTGTCCAGTTTTGCCAGCACCGTCTGTTGAAGAGACTGTCATTTTTGCCATTGTATGTCCATTGCTCCTTTATCAAATATTAATTGACCATATATGTTTGGGTTAATTTCTGGGGCCTCTGATCTGTTCCACTGGTCTGTGGCTCTGTTCTTGTGCCAGTACCATATTGTCTTGATTACTATGGCTTTGTAGTAGAGCTTGAAGTTGGGGAGTGAGATCCCCCCTACTTCATTCTTCTTTTTCAGGATTGCTTTGGCTATTCGGAGTCTTTGGTGTTTCCATATGAATTTTTGAATTATTTGTTCCAATTCATTGAAGAATGTTGCTGGTAATTTGAGAGGGATTGCATCAAATCTGTATATTGCTTTGGGCAGGATGGCCATTTTGACAATATTAATTCTTCCTAGCCATGAGCATGGGATGAGTTTCCATTTATTAGTGTCCCCTTTAATTTCTCTTAAGAGTGACTTGTAGTTTTCAGAGTATAAATCTTTCACTTCTTTGGTTAGGTTTATTCCTAGGTATTTTATTCTTTTTGATGCAATGGTGAATGGAATTGTTTTCCTGATTTCTCTTTCTATTGATTCGTTGTTAGTGTATAGGAAAGCTACAGATTTCTGTGTGTTAATTTTGTATCCTGCAACTTTGCTGTATTCCGATATCAGTTCTAGTAGTTTTGGAGTGGAGTCTTTAGGGTTTTTTATGTACAGTATCATATCATCTGCAAATAGTGACAGTTTAACTTCTTCTTTACCAATCTGGATTCCTTGTATTTCTTTGTTTTGTCTGATTGCCGTGGCTAGGACCTCCAGTACTATGTTAAATAACAGTGGGGAGAGTGGGCATCCCTGTCTGGTTCCCGATCTCAGAGGAATTGCTTTCAGCTTCTCGCTGTTCAGTATAATGCTGGCTGTGGGTTTATCATATATTTCCTTTATTATGTTGAGGTACTTGCCCTCTATTCCCATTTTGCTGAGAGTTTTTATCATGAATGGATGTTGAATTTTGTCAAATGCTTTTTCAGCTTCCATGGAGATGATCATGTGGTTTTTGTCTTTCTTTTTGTTGACGTGGTGGATGATGTTGATGGATTTTCGAATGTTGTACCATCCTTGCATCCCTGGGATGAGTCCCACTCGGTCATGTTGTATGATCCTTTGGATATACTGTTGAATTCTGTTTGCTAATATTTTTTTTTTTTGAGAGGGCATCTCTCATATTTATTGATCAAATGGTTGTTAACAACAATAAAATTCAGTATAGGGGGATCAACGCTCAATGTGCAATCATTAATCCATCTCAAGCCTAATTCTCGTCAGTCTCCAATCTTCTGAAGCATAACGAACAAGTTCTTACATGGTGAACGAATTCTTACAGAGTGAATAAATTCTTACGTGGTGAACAGTACAAGGGCATTCATCACAGAAACTTTCGGTTTTGATCATGCATTATGACCTATAAACAATCAGGTCTAATATGAATATTCGTTTGATTTTTGTACTTGATTTATATGTTGATCCCACATTTCTCATATTATTATTATTATTTTTATTTTTAATAAAATGCTGAAGTGGTAGGTAGATGCAAGATAAAGGTAGAAAACATAGTTTAGTGCTGTAAGAAGGCAAATGTAGATGATCAGATGATCAGGTGTGTGCCTATGGACTAAGTATTAATCCAGGCTAGACAAGGGCAGCAAGACATCCACGGATGCAGAAGATTTCTCTCAAAGCAGGGGGGTGGGTGAGGTTCTGAGCCTCACCTCTGTTGATCCCCAAATTCTCACCTGATGGCCCCCCTTCGACTGTGCCTGTCTTAGGTTGTTCCTCCCTTGAGGAATCTTACCCGTCTCTGGCTAACCAGTCATCTTCCGGGGCCATACAGGGAAATGTAAAGTTGGTAAGTGAGAGAGAAGCCATATTGTTTGCAAAGGTTAGCTTTTTCTTCTTTGCAGATTTATGCCCTGTGGCTTCTATGCCCAGCACTTGTCTCGAGGTATCTTTACCACCTGGAGGAATTATGATACTCGGTAAATTCGATATGAGGCACGAATTCTATTTAAGGGTTGTGATTAGGAAGGAAGAAGAAAAGCTATAGATGTAGCATATGAAGGAAACATGGGAGGATTGATTATTTCTTTGACATATCTTCTTGTATAGTACCTTAAGTATGTATAGATTTTAAACTACTAACTAATTTGCACACACATATTAACATAATAGGAATACGGTGACATAAACAAAGCAAATCTATAATTACCAGCCATCTCCAGTGAAGCCAAGAAAACCATTTAGGCACCCTAGGCATTTGTGAAAATTTATCTATGATATGATGGATATTGTCCAACTGTACTTGAACCATCAGACAAATTAAAGCAGCCCATTTCTGGGATCTGTTCACATCCCATATGTTCTTTTAACCATAGATAGTCTATAGTCATGAGATTTTGGAGTGCTACAACTTGCACCCCTCCCAACTCCTGGTTGAGTTCCAACAGTACAGATCCGGTCAAATTCGTTGTCTCACTGTATGCACATGCCAGCCTAGACATCTCCCTCCTCATTCCTATGGCAAGTCCAGGAGATGGTGGGCTGGATGCAGCCACAACCGCAGCATCATCCGGATCCCTGTGGAGGCTTTTTGATGATCATCCCCCGGCACAAGTCCTCCAGAGAGTGCTGATGCCAGAAGCTCCTCCTCACATCGTATCTTAGTTCATTTTCTGGGTATCCAAGCTAGGCCTTGATCTTCTGCATAGAAACAAACAGACCCTTTGCCCACACTTTGACATGCCCTCTATACCACTGTGCAGAACTCATTGGAGGTCAGCACACAGTAACTGCTTTTTTTTTTTTAATTAAGAGAAAGGAATATTATCAGAAAAGAGTACTTCCATAGCTGATCATCTGACACCCTTTAAGTGATCAACATTAAGGATATTTAAAGCATGCATTGATCTTTGATTTACCAATAGTTTTATCCTGTTAAGGAGTAATCCCCCTTTTCTTTCTTTCTTTCTTTCTTTTTTTTTTTAATTTTTAATCTACACTTACATGAAGAATACTATGTTTACTATGCTCTCCCCTATATCAGGTCCCCCCTACAACCACATTACGGTTACTGTCCCTCAGCTTAGCAAAATGTTGTAGACTCACTACTTGTCCTCTCTGTGTTGTGCAGCCCACCCTCCCCTTTCTCCCTCCCCCCCATGCATGCTAATCTTAATACCCCCCTTCTTCTCCCCCCCCCCCTTATCCCTCCCTGCCCACCCATCCTCCCCAGTTCCTTTCCTTTTGGTACCTGTTAGTCCATTTTTGTGTTCTGTAATTCCACTGCTGTTTTGTTCCTTCAGTTTTTCCTTTGTTCCTATACTCCTCAGATGAGTGAAATCATTTGGTATTTCTCTTTCTCCGCTTGGCTTATTTCACTGAGCATAATACTCTCCAGCTCCATCCATGTTGCTGCAAATGGTTGGATTTTTCCACATCTTATGGCTGAGTAGTATTCCATTGTGTATATGTACCACATCTTCTTTATCCATTCATCTACCGATGGACATTTAGGTTGCTTCCAATTCTTGGCTATTGTAAATAGTGCTGCGATAAACATAGGAGTGCATCTGTCTTTCTCAAACTTGATTGCTGCGTTCCTAGGGTAAATTCCTAGGAGTGGAATTCCTGGGTCAAATGGTAGGTCTCTTTTGAGCATTTTGATGCACCTCCATACTGCTTTCCACAATGGTTGAACTAATTTACATTCCCACCAGCAGTGTAGGAGGGTTCCCCTTTCTCCACAGCTTCGCCAACATTTGTTGTTGTTGGTCTTTTGGATGGCAGCTATCCTTACTGGTGTGAGGTGATACCTCATTGTAGTTTTAATTTGCATTTCTCTGATAATTAGCGATGTGGAGCATCTTTTCATGTGTCTCTTGGCCATCTGTATTTCTTTTTTGGAGAACTGTCTGTTCAGTTCCTCTGCCCATTTTTCAATTGGGTTATTTGTTTTTTGTTTGTTGAGGCGTGTGAGCTCTTTATATATTCTGGACGTCAACCCTTTATCGGAACTGTCATTTTCAAATATATTCTCCCATACTGTAGGGTTCCTTTTTGTTCTATTGATGGTGTCTTTCGCTGTACAGAAGCTTTTCAGCTTTATGTAGTCCCACTTGCTCATTTTTGCTGTTGTTTTCCTTGCCTGGGGAGATATGTTCAAGAAGAGGTCACTCATGTTTATGTCTAAGAGGTTTTTGCCTATGTTTTTTTCCCAAGAGTTTAATGGTTTCATGACTTACATTCAGGTCTTTGATCCATTTTGAGTTTACCTTTGTATATGGGGTTAGACAATGGTCCAGTTTCATTCTCCTACATGTAGCTGTCCAGTTTTGCCAGCACCGTCTGTTGAAGAGACTGTCATTTTTGCCATTGTATGTCCATTGCTCCTTTATCAAATATTAATTGACCATATATGTTTGGGTTAATTTCTGGGGCCTCTGATCTGTTCCACTGGTCTGTGGCTCTGTTCTTGTGCCAGTACCATATTGTCTTGATTACTATGGCTTTGTAGTAGAGCTTGAAGTTGGGGAGTGAGATCCCCCCTACTTCATTCTTCTTTTTCAGGATTGCTTTGGCTATTCGGAGTCTTTGGTGTTTCCATATGAATTTTTGAATTATTTGTTCCAATTCATTGAAGAATGTTGCTGGTAATTTGAGAGGGATTGCATCAAATCTGTATATTGCTTTGGGCAGGATGGCCATTTTGACAATATTAATTCTTCCTAGCCATGAGCATGGGATGAGTTTCCATTTATTAGTGTCCCCTTTAATTTCTCTTAAGAGTGACTTGTAGTTTTCAGAGTATAAATCTTTCACTTCTTTGGTTAGGTTTATTCCTAGGTATTTTATTCTTTTTGATGCAATGGTGAATGGAATTGTTTTCCTGATTTCTCTTTCTATTGATTCGTTGTTAGTGTATAGGAAAGCTACAGATTTCTGTGTGTTAATTTTGTATCCTGCAACTTTGCTGTATTCCGATATCAGTTCTAGTAGTTTTGGAGTGGAGTCTTTAGGGTTTTTTATGTACAGTATCATATCATCTGCAAATAGTGACAGTTTAACTTCTTCTTTACCAATCTGGATTCCTTGTATTTCTTTGTTTTGTCTGATTGCCGTGGCTAGGACCTCCAGTACTATGTTAAATAACAGTGGGGAGAGTGGGCATCCCTGTCTGGTTCCCGATCTCAGAGGAATTGCTTTCAGCTTCTCGCTGTTCAGTATAATGCTGGCTGTGGGTTTATCATATATTTCCTTTATTATGTTGAGGTACTTGCCCTCTATTCCCATTTTGCTGAGAGTTTTTATCATGAATGGATGTTGAATTTTGTCAAATGCTTTTTCAGCTTCCATGGAGATGATCATGTGGTTTTTGTCTTTCTTTTTGTTGACGTGGTGGATGATGTTGATGGATTTTCGAATGTTGTACCATCCTTGCATCCCTGGGATGAGTCCCACTCGGTCATGTTGTATGATCCTTTGGATATACTGTTGAATTCTGTTTGCTAATATTTTTTTTTTTTGAGAGGGCATCTCTCATATTTATTGATCAAATGGTTGTTAACAACAATAAAATTCAGTATAGGGGGATCAACGCTCAATGTGCAATCATTAATCCATCTCAAGCCTAATTCTCGTCAGTCTCCAATCTTCTGAAGCATAACGAACAAGTTCTTACATGGTGAACGAATTCTTACAGAGTGAATAAATTCTTACGTGGTGAACAGTACAAGGGCATTCATCACAGAAACTTTCGGTTTTGATCATGCATTATGACCTATAAACAATCAGGTCTAATATGAATATTCGTTTGATTTTTGTACTTGATTTATATGTTGATCCCACATTTCTCATATTATTATTATTATTTTTATTTTTAATAAAATGCTGAAGTGGTAGGTAGATGCAAGATAAAGGTAGAAAACATAGTTTAGTGCTGTAAGAAGGCAAATGTAGATGATCAGATGATCAGGTGTGTGCCTATGGACTAAGTATTAATCCAGGCTAGACAAGGGCAGCAAGACATCCACGGATGCAGAAGATTTCTCTCAAAGCAGGGGGGTGGGTGAGGTTCTGAGCCTCACCTCTGTTGATCCCCAAATTCTCACCTGATGGCCCCCCTTCGACTGTGCCTGTCTTAGGTTGTTCCTCCCTTGAGGAATCTTACCCGTCTCTGGCTAACCAGTCATCTTCCGGGGCCATACAGGGAAATGTAAAGTTGGTAAGTGAGAGAGAAGCCATATTGTTTGCAAAGGTTAGCTTTTTCTTCTTTGCAGATTTATGCCCTGTGGCTTCTATGCCCAGCACTTGTCTCGAGGTATCTTTACCACCTGGAGGAATTATGATACTCGGTAAATTCGATATGAGGCACGAATTCTATTTAAGGGTTGTGATTAGGAAGGAAGAAGAAAAGCTATAGATGTAGCATATGAAGGAAACATGGGAGGATTGATTATTTCTTTGACATATCTTCTTGTATAGTACCTTAAGTATGTATAGATTTTAAACTACTAACTAATTTGCACACACATATTAACATAATAGGAATACGGTGACATAAACAAAGCAAATCTATAATTACCAGCCATCTCCAGTGAAGCCAAGAAAACCATTTAGGCACCCTAGGCATTTGTGAAAATTTATCTATGATATGATGGATATTGTCCAACTGTACTTGAACCATCAGACAAATTAAAGCAGCCCATTTCTGGGATCTGTTCACATCCCATATGTTCTTTTAACCATAGATAGTCTATAGTCATGAGATTTTGGAGTGCTACAACTTGCACCCCTCCCAACTCCTGGTTGAGTTCCAACAGTACAGATCCGGTCAAATTCGTTGTCTCACTGTATGCACATGCCAGCCTAGACATCTCCCTCCTCATTCCTATGGCAAGTCCAGGAGATGGTGGGCTGGATGCAGCCACAACCGCAGCATCATCCGGATCCCTGTGGAGGCTTTTTGATGATCATCCCCCGGCACAAGTCCTCCAGAGAGTGCTGATGCCAGAAGCTCCTCCTCACATCGTATCTTAGTTCATTTTCTGGGTATCCAAGCTAGGCCTTGATCTTCTGCATAGAAACAAACAGACCCTTTGCCCACACTTTGACATGCCCTCTATACCACTGTGCAGAACTCATTGGAGGTCAGCACACAGTAACTGCTTTTTTTTTTTTAATTAAGAGAAAGGAATATTATCAGAAAAGAGTACTTCCATAGCTGATCATCTGACACCCTTTAAGTGATCAACATTAAGGATATTTAAAGCATGCATTGATCTTTGATTTACCAATAGTTTTATCCTGTTAAGGAGTAATCCCCCTTTTCTTTCTTTCTTTCTTTCTTTTTTTTTTTAATTTTTAATCTACACTTACATGAAGAATACTATGTTTACTATGCTCTCCCCTATATCAGGTCCCCCCTACAACCACATTACGGTTACTGTCCCTCAGCTTAGCAAAATGTTGTAGAGTCACTACTTGTCCTCTCTGTGTTGTGCAGCCCACCCTCCCCTTTCTCCCTCCCCCCCATGCATGCTAATCTTAATACCCCCCTTCTTCTCCCCCCCCCCCTTATCCCTCCCTGCCCACCCATCCTCCCCAGTTCCTTTCCTTTTGGTACCTGTTAGTCCATTTTTGTGTTCTGTAATTCCACTGCTGTTTTGTTCCTTCAGTTTTTCCTTTGTTCCTATACTCCTCAGATGAGTGAAATCATTTGGTATTTCTCTTTCTCCGCTTGGCTTATTTCACTGAGCATAATACTCTCCAGCTCCATCCATGTTGCTGCAAATGGTTGGATTTTTCCACATCTTATGGCTGAGTAGTATTCCATTGTGTATATGTACCACATCTTCTTTATCCATTCATCTACCGATGGACATTTAGGTTGCTTCCAATTCTTGGCTATTGTAAATAGTGCTGCGATAAACATAGGAGTGCATCTGTCTTTCTCAAACTTGATTGCTGCGTTCCTAGGGTAAATTCCTAGGAGTGGAATTCCTGGGTCAAATGGTAGGTCTCTTTTGAGCATTTTGATGCACCTCCATACTGCTTTCCACAATGGTTGAACTAATTTACATTCCCACCAGCAGTGTAGGAGGGTTCCCCTTTCTCCACAGCTTCGCCAACATTTGTTGTTGTTGGTCTTTTGGATGGCAGCTATCCTTACTGGTGTGAGGTGATACCTCATTGTAGTTTTAATTTGCATTTCTCTGATAATTAGCGATGTGGAGCATCTTTTCATGTGTCTCTTGGCCATCTGTATTTCTTTTTTGGAGAACTGTCTGTTCAGTTCCTCTGCCCATTTTTCAATTGGGTTATTTGTTTTTTGTTTGTTGAGGCGTGTGAGCTCTTTATATATTCTGGACGTCAACCCTTTATCGGAACTGTCATTTTCAAATATATTCTCCCATACTGTAGGGTTCCTTTTTGTTCTATTGATGGTGTCTTTCGCTGTACAGAAGCTTTTCAGCTTTATGTAGTCCCACTTGCTCATTTTTGCTGTTGTTTTCCTTGCCTGGGGAGATATGTTCAAGAAGAGGTCACTCATGTTTATGTCTAAGAGGTTTTTGCCTATGTTTTTTTCCCAAGAGTTTAATGGTTTCATGACTTACATTCAGGTCTTTGATCCATTTTGAGTTTACCTTTGTATATGGGGTTAGACAATGGTCCAGTTTCATTCTCCTACATGTAGCTGTCCAGTTTTGCCAGCACCGTCTGTTGAAGAGACTGTCATTTTTGCCATTGTATGTCCATTGCTCCTTTATCAAATATTAATTGACCATATATGTTTGGGTTAATTTCTGGGGCCTCTGATCTGTTCCACTGGTCTGTGGCTCTGTTCTTGTGCCAGTACCATATTGTCTTGATTACTATGGCTTTGTAGTAGAGCTTGAAGTTGGGGAGTGAGATCCCCCCTACTTCATTCTTCTTTTTCAGGATTGCTTTGGCTATTCGGAGTCTTTGGTGTTTCCATATGAATTTTTGAATTATTTGTTCCAATTCATTGAAGAATGTTGCTGGTAATTTGAGAGGGATTGCATCAAATCTGTATATTGCTTTGGGCAGGATGGCCATTTTGACAATATTAATTCTTCCTAGCCATGAGCATGGGATGAGTTTCCATTTATTAGTGTCCCCTTTAATTTCTCTTAAGAGTGACTTGTAGTTTTCAGAGTATAAATCTTTCACTTCTTTGGTTAGGTTTATTCCTAGGTATTTTATTCTTTTTGATGCAATGGTGAATGGAATTGTTTTCCTGATTTCTCTTTCTATTGATTCGTTGTTAGTGTATAGGAAAGCTACAGATTTCTGTGTGTTAATTTTGTATCCTGCAACTTTGCTGTATTCCGATATCAGTTCTAGTAGTTTTGGAGTGGAGTCTTTAGGGTTTTTTATGTACAGTATCATATCATCTGCAAATAGTGACAGTTTAACTTCTTCTTTACCAATCTGGATTCCTTGTATTTCTTTGTTTTGTCTGATTGCCGTGGCTAGGACCTCCAGTACTATGTTAAATAACAGTGGGGAGAGTGGGCATCCCTGTCTGGTTCCCGATCTCAGAGGAATTGCTTTCAGCTTCTCGCTGTTCAGTATAATGCTGGCTGTGGGTTTATCATATATTTCCTTTATTATGTTGAGGTACTTGCCCTCTATTCCCATTTTGCTGAGAGTTTTTATCATGAATGGATGTTGAATTTTGTCAAATGCTTTTTCAGCTTCCATGGAGATGATCATGTGGTTTTTGTCTTTCTTTTTGTTGACGTGGTGGATGATGTTGATGGATTTTCGAATGTTGTACCATCCTTGCATCCCTGGGATGAGTCCCACTCGGTCATGTTGTATGATCCTTTGGATATACTGTTGAATTCTGTTTGCTAATATTTTTTTTTTTTGAGAGGGCATCTCTCATATTTATTGATCAAATGGTTGTTAACAACAATAAAATTCAGTATAGGGGGATCAACGCTCAATGTGCAATCATTAATCCATCTCAAGCCTAATTCTCGTCAGTCTCCAATCTTCTGAAGCATAACGAACAAGTTCTTACATGGTGAACGAATTCTTACAGAGTGAATAAATTCTTACGTGGTGAACAGTACAAGGGCATTCATCACAGAAACTTTCGGTTTTGATCATGCATTATGACCTATAAACAATCAGGTCTAATATGAATATTCGTTTGATTTTTGTACTTGATTTATATGTTGATCCCACATTTCTCATATTATTATTATTATTTTTATTTTTAATAAAATGCTGAAGTGGTAGGTAGATGCAAGATAAAGGTAGAAAACATAGTTTAGTGCTGTAAGAAGGCAAATGTAGATGATCAGATGATCAGGTGTGTGCCTATGGACTAAGTATTAATCCAGGCTAGACAAGGGCAGCAAGACATCCACGGATGCAGAAGATTTCTCTCAAAGCAGGGGGGTGGGTGAGGTTCTGAGCCTCACCTCTGTTGATCCCCAAATTCTCACCTGATGGCCCCCCTTCGACTGTGCCTGTCTTAGGTTGTTCCTCCCTTGAGGAATCTTACCCGTCTCTGGCTAACCAGTCATCTTCCGGGGCCATACAGGGAAATGTAAAGTTGGTAAGTGAGAGAGAAGCCATATTGTTTGCAAAGGTTAGCTTTTTCTTCTTTGCAGATTTATGCCCTGTGGCTTCTATGCCCAGCACTTGTCTCGAGGTATCTTTACCACCTGGAGGAATTATGATACTCGGTAAATTCGATATGAGGCACGAATTCTATTTAAGGGTTGTGATTAGGAAGGAAGAAGAAAAGCTATAGATGTAGCATATGAAGGAAACATGGGAGGATTGATTATTTCTTTGACATATCTTCTTGTATAGTACCTTAAGTATGTATAGATTTTAAACTACTAACTAATTTGCACACACATATTAACATAATAGGAATACGGTGACATAAACAAAGCAAATCTATAATTACCAGCCATCTCCAGTGAAGCCAAGAAAACCATTTAGGCACCCTAGGCATTTGTGAAAATTTATCTATGATATGATGGATATTGTCCAACTGTACTTGAACCATCAGACAAATTAAAGCAGCCCATTTCTGGGATCTGTTCACATCCCATATGTTCTTTTAACCATAGATAGTCTATAGTCATGAGATTTTGGAGTGCTACAACTTGCACCCCTCCCAACTCCTGGTTGAGTTCCAACAGTACAGATCCGGTCAAATTCGTTGTCTCACTGTATGCACATGCCAGCCTAGACATCTCCCTCCTCATTCCTATGGCAAGTCCAGGAGATGGTGGGCTGGATGCAGCCACAACCGCAGCATCATCCGGATCCCTGTGGAGGCTTTTTGATGATCATCCCCCGGCACAAGTCCTCCAGAGAGTGCTGATGCCAGAAGCTCCTCCTCACATCGTATCTTAGTTCATTTTCTGGGTATCCAAGCTAGGCCTTGATCTTCTGCATAGAAACAAACAGACCCTTTGCCCACACTTTGACATGCCCTCTATACCACTGTGCAGAACTCATTGGAGGTCAGCACACAGTAACTGCTTTTTTTTTTTTAATTAAGAGAAAGGAATATTATCAGAAAAGAGTACTTCCATAGCTGATCATCTGACACCCTTTAAGTGATCAACATTAAGGATATTTAAAGCATGCATTGATCTTTGATTTACCAATAGTTTTATCCTGTTAAGGAGTAATCCCCCTTTTCTTTCTTTCTTTCTTTCTTTTTTTTTTTAATTTTTAATCTACACTTACATGAAGAATACTATGTTTACTATGCTCTCCCCTATATCAGGTCCCCCCTACAACCACATTACGGTTACTGTCCCTCAGCTTAGCAAAATGTTGTAGAGTCACTACTTGTCCTCTCTGTGTTGTGCAGCCCACCCTCCCCTTTCTCCCTCCCCCCCATGCATGCTAATCTTAATACCCCCCTTCTTCTCCCCCCCCCCCCCCTTATCCCTCCCTGCCCACCCATCCTCCCCAGTTCCTTTCCTTTTGGTACCTGTTAGTCCATTTTTGTGTTCTGTAATTCCACTGCTGTTTTGTTCCTTCAGTTTTTCCTTTGTTCCTATACTCCTCAGATGAGTGAAATCATTTGGTATTTCTCTTTCTCCGCTTGGCTTATTTCACTGAGCATAATACTCTCCAGCTCCATCCATGTTGCTGCAAATGGTTGGATTTTTCCACATCTTATGGCTGAGTAGTATTCCATTGTGTATATGTACCACATCTTCTTTATCCATTCATCTACCGATGGACATTTAGGTTGCTTCCAATTCTTGGCTATTGTAAATAGTGCTGCGATAAACATAGGAGTGCATCTGTCTTTCTCAAACTTGATTGCTGCGTTCCTAGGGTAAATTCCTAGGAGTGGAATTCCTGGGTCAAATGGTAGGTCTCTTTTGAGCATTTTGATGCACCTCCATACTGCTTTCCACAATGGTTGAACTAATTTACATTCCCACCAGCAGTGTAGGAGGGTTCCCCTTTCTCCACAGCTTCGCCAACATTTGTTGTTGTTGGTCTTTTGGATGGCAGCTATCCTTACTGGTGTGAGGTGATACCTCATTGTAGTTTTAATTTGCATTTCTCTGATAATTAGCGATGTGGAGCATCTTTTCATGTGTCTCTTGGCCATCTGTATTTCTTTTTTGGAGAACTGTCTGTTCAGTTCCTCTGCCCATTTTTCAATTGGGTTATTTGTTTTTTGTTTGTTGAGGCGTGTGAGCTCTTTATATATTCTGGACGTCAACCCTTTATCGGAACTGTCATTTTCAAATATATTCTCCCATACTGTAGGGTTCCTTTTTGTTCTATTGATGGTGTCTTTCGCTGTACAGAAGCTTTTCAGCTTTATGTAGTCCCACTTGCTCATTTTTGCTGTTGTTTTCCTTGCCTGGGGAGATATGTTCAAGAAGAGGTCACTCATGTTTATGTCTAAGAGGTTTTTGCCTATGTTTTTTTCCCAAGAGTTTAATGGTTTCATGACTTACATTCAGGTCTTTGATCCATTTTGAGTTTACCTTTGTATATGGGGTTAGACAATGGTCCAGTTTCATTCTCCTACATGTAGCTGTCCAGTTTTGCCAGCACCGTCTGTTGAAGAGACTGTCATTTTTGCCATTGTATGTCCATTGCTCCTTTATCAAATATTAATTGACCATATATGTTTGGGTTAATTTCTGGGGCCTCTGATCTGTTCCACTGGTCTGTGGCTCTGTTCTTGTGCCAGTACCATATTGTCTTGATTACTATGGCTTTGTAGTAGAGCTTGAAGTTGGGGAGTGAGATCCCCCCTACTTCATTCTTCTTTTTCAGGATTGCTTTGGCTATTCGGAGTCTTTGGTGTTTCCATATGAATTTTTGAATTATTTGTTCCAATTCATTGAAGAATGTTGCTGGTAATTTGAGAGGGATTGCATCAAATCTGTATATTGCTTTGGGCAGGATGGCCATTTTGACAATATTAATTCTTCCTAGCCATGAGCATGGGATGAGTTTCCATTTATTAGTGTCCCCTTTAATTTCTCTTAAGAGTGACTTGTAGTTTTCAGAGTATAAATCTTTCACTTCTTTGGTTAGGTTTATTCCTAGGTATTTTATTCTTTTTGATGCAATGGTGAATGGAATTGTTTTCCTGATTTCTCTTTCTATTGATTCGTTGTTAGTGTATAGGAAAGCTACAGATTTCTGTGTGTTAATTTTGTATCCTGCAACTTTGCTGTATTCCGATATCAGTTCTAGTAGTTTTGGAGTGGAGTCTTTAGGGTTTTTTATGTACAGTATCATATCATCTGCAAATAGTGACAGTTTAACTTCTTCTTTACCAATCTGGATTCCTTGTATTTCTTTGTTTTGTCTGATTGCCGTGGCTAGGACCTCCAGTACTATGTTAAATAACAGTGGGGAGAGTGGGCATCCCTGTCTGGTTCCCGATCTCAGAGGAATTGCTTTCAGCTTCTCGCTGTTCAGTATAATGCTGGCTGTGGGTTTATCATATATTTCCTTTATTATGTTGAGGTACTTGCCCTCTATTCCCATTTTGCTGAGAGTTTTTATCATGAATGGATGTTGAATTTTGTCAAATGCTTTTTCAGCTTCCATGGAGATGATCATGTGGTTTTTGTCTTTCTTTTTGTTGACGTGGTGGATGATGTTGATGGATTTTCGAATGTTGTACCATCCTTGCATCCCTGGGATGAGTCCCACTCGGTCATGTTGTATGATCCTTTGGATATACTGTTGAATTCTGTTTGCTAATATTTTTTTTTTTTGAGAGGGCATCTCTCATATTTATTGATCAAATGGTTGTTAACAACAATAAAATTCAGTATAGGGGGATCAACGCTCAATGTGCAATCATTAATCCATCTCAAGCCTAATTCTCGTCAGTCTCCAATCTTCTGAAGCATAACGAACAAGTTCTTACATGGTGAACGAATTCTTACAGAGTGAATAAATTCTTACGTGGTGAACAGTACAAGGGCATTCATCACAGAAACTTTCGGTTTTGATCATGCATTATGACCTATAAACAATCAGGTCTAATATGAATATTCGTTTGATTTTTGTACTTGATTTATATGTTGATCCCACATTTCTCATATTATTATTATTATTTTTATTTTTAATAAAATGCTGAAGTGGTAGGTAGATGCAAGATAAAGGTAGAAAACATAGTTTAGTGCTGTAAGAAGGCAAATGTAGATGATCAGATGATCAGGTGTGTGCCTATGGACTAAGTATTAATCCAGGCTAGACAAGGGCAGCAAGACATCCACGGATGCAGAAGATTTCTCTCAAAGCAGGGGGGTGGGTGAGGTTCTGAGCCTCACCTCTGTTGATCCCCAAATTCTCACCTGATGGCCCCCCTTCGACTGTGCCTGTCTTAGGTTGTTCCTCCCTTGAGGAATCTTACCCGTCTCTGGCTAACCAGTCATCTTCCGGGGCCATACAGGGAAATGTAAAGTTGGTAAGTGAGAGAGAAGCCATATTGTTTGCAAAGGTTAGCTTTTTCTTCTTTGCAGATTTATGCCCTGTGGCTTCTATGCCCAGCACTTGTCTCGAGGTATCTTTACCACCTGGAGGAATTATGATACTCGGTAAATTCGATATGAGGCACGAATTCTATTTAAGGGTTGTGATTAGGAAGGAAGAAGAAAAGCTATAGATGTAGCATATGAAGGAAACATGGGAGGATTGATTATTTCTTTGACATATCTTCTTGTATAGTACCTTAAGTATGTATAGATTTTAAACTACTAACTAATTTGCACACACATATTAACATAATAGGAATACGGTGACATAAACAAAGCAAATCTATAATTACCAGCCATCTCCAGTGAAGCCAAGAAAACCATTTAGGCACCCTAGGCATTTGTGAAAATTTATCTATGATATGATGGATATTGTCCAACTGTACTTGAACCATCAGACAAATTAAAGCAGCCCATTTCTGGGATCTGTTCACATCCCATATGTTCTTTTAACCACAGATAGTCTATAGTCATGAGATTTTGGAGTGCTACAACTTGCACCCCTCCCAACTCCTGGTTGAGTTCCAACAGTACAGATCCGGTCAAATTCGTTGTCTCACTGTATGCACATGCCAGCCTAGACATCTCCCTCCTCATTCCTATGGCAAGTCCAGGAGATGGTGGGCTGGATGCAGCCACAACCGCAGCATCATCCGGATCCCTGTGGAGGCTTTTTGATGATCATCCCCCGGCACAAGTCCTCCAGAGAGTGCTGATGCCAGAAGCTCCTCCTCACATCGTATCTTAGTTCATTTTCTGGGTATCCAAGCTAGGCCTTGATCTTCTGCATAGAAACAAACAGACCCTTTGCCCACACTTTGACATGCCCTCTATACCACTGTGCAGAACTCATTGGAGGTCAGCACACAGTAACTGCTTTTTTTTTTTTAATTAAGAGAAAGGAATATTATCAGAAAAGAGTACTTCCATAGCTGATCATCTGACACCCTTTAAGTGATCAACATTAAGGATATTTAAAGCATGCATTGATCTTTGATTTACCAATAGTTTTATCCTGTTAAGGAGTAATCCCCCTTTTCTTTCTTTCTTTCTTTCTTTTTTTTTTTAATTTTTAATCTACACTTACATGAAGAATACTATGTTTACTATGCTCTCCCCTATATCAGGTCCCCCCTACAACCACATTACGGTTACTGTCCCTCAGCTTAGCAAAATGTTGTAGAGTCACTACTTGTCCTCTCTGTGTTGTGCAGCTCACCCTCCCCTTTCTCCCTCCCCCCCATGCATGCTAATCTTAATACCCCCCTTCTTCTCCCCCCCCCCTTATCCCTCCCTGCCCACCCATCCTCCCCAGTTCCTTTCCTTTTGGTACCTGTTAGTCCATTTTTGTGTTCTGTAATTCCACTGCTGTTTTGTTCCTTCAGTTTTTCCTTTGTTCCTATACTCCTCAGATGAGTGAAATCATTTGGTATTTCTCTTTCTCCGCTTGGCTTATTTCACTGAGCATAATACTCTCCAGCTCCACCCATGTTGCTGCAAATGGTTGGATTTTTCCACATCTTATGGCTGAGTAGTATTCCATTGTGTATATGTACCACATCTTCTTTATCCATTCATCTACCGATGGACATTTAGGTTGCTTCCAATTCTTGGCTATTGTAAATAGTGCTGCGATAAACATAGGAGTGCATCTGTCTTTCTCAAACTTGATTGCTGCGTTCCTAGGGTAAATTCCTAGGAGTGGAATTCCTGGGTCAAATGGTAGGTCTCTTTTGAGCATTTTGATGCACCTCCATACTGCTTTCCACAATGGTTGAACTAATTTACATTCCCACCAGCAGTGTAGGAGGGTTCCCCTTTCTCCACAGCTTCGCCAACATTTGTTGTTGTTGGTCTTTTGGATGGCAGCTATCCTTACTGGTGTGAGGTGATACCTCATTGTAGTTTTAATTTGCATTTCTCTGATAATTAGCGATGTGGAGCATCTTTTCATGTGTCTCTTGGCCATCTGTATTTCTTTTTTGGAGAACTGTCTGTTCAGTTCCTCTGCCCATTTTTCAATTGGGTTATTTGTTTTTTGTTTGTTGAGGCGTGTGAGCTCTTTATATATTCTGGACGTCAACCCTTTATCGGAACTGTCATTTTCAAATATATTCTCCCATACTGTAGGGTTCCTTTTTGTTCTATTGATGGTGTCTTTCGCTGTACAGAAGCTTTTCAGCTTTATGTAGTCCCACTTGCTCATTTTTGCTGTTGTTTTCCTTGCCTGGGGAGATATGTTCAAGAAGAGGTCACTCATGTTTATGTCTAAGAGGTTTTTGCCTATGTTTTTTTCCCAAGAGTTTAATGGTTTCATGACTTACATTCAGGTCTTTGATCCATTTTGAGTTTACCTTTGTATATGGGGTTAGACAATGGTCCAGTTTCATTCTCCTACATGTAGCTGTCCAGTTTTGCCAGCACCGTCTGTTGAAGAGACTGTCATTTTTGCCATTGTATGTCCATTGCTCCTTTATCAAATATTAATTGACCATATATGTTTGGGTTAATTTCTGGGGCCTCTGATCTGTTCCACTGGTCTGTGGCTCTGTTCTTGTGCCAGTACCATATTGTCTTGATTACTATGGCTTTGTAGTAGAGCTTGAAGTTGGGGAGTGAGATCCCCCCTACTTCATTCTTCTTTTTCAGGATTGCTTTGGCTATTCGGAGTCTTTGGTGTTTCCATATGAATTTTTGAATTATTTGTTCCAATTCATTGAAGAATGTTGCTGGTAATTTGAGAGGGATTGCATCAAATCTGTATATTGCTTTGGGCAGGATGGCCATTTTGACAATATTAATTCTTCCTAGCCATGAGCATGGGATGAGTTTCCATTTATTAGTGTCCCCTTTAATTTCTCTTAAGAGTGACTTGTAGTTTTCAGAGTATAAATCTTTCACTTCTTTGGTTAGGTTTATTCCTAGGTATTTTATTCTTTTTGATGCAATGGTGAATGGAATTGTTTTCCTGATTTCTCTTTCTATTGATTCGTTGTTAGTGTATAGGAAAGCTACAGATTTCTGTGTGTTAATTTTGTATCCTGCAACTTTGCTGTATTCCGATATCAGTTCTAGTAGTTTTGGAGTGGAGTCTTTAGGGTTTTTTATGTACAGTATCATATCATCTGCAAATAGTGACAGTTTAACTTCTTCTTTACCAATCTGGATTCCTTGTATTTCTTTGTTTTGTCTGATTGCCGTGGCTAGGACCTCCAGTACTATGTTAAATAACAGTGGGGAGAGTGGGCATCCCTGTCTGGTTCCCGATCTCAGAGGAATTGCTTTCAGCTTCTCGCTGTTCAGTATAATGCTGGCTGTGGGTTTATCATATATTTCCTTTATTATGTTGAGGTACTTGCCCTCTATTCCCATTTTGCTGAGAGTTTTTATCATGAATGGATGTTGAATTTTGTCAAATGCTTTTTCAGCTTCCATGGAGATGATCATGTGGTTTTTGTCTTTCTTTTTGTTGACGTGGTGGATGATGTTGATGGATTTTCGAATGTTGTACCATCCTTGCATCCCTGGGATGAGTCCCACTCGGTCATGTTGTATGATCCTTTGGATATACTGTTGAATTCTGTTTGCTAATATTTTTTTTTTTTGAGAGGGCATCTCTCATATTTATTGATCAAATGGTTGTTAACAACAATAAAATTCAGTATAGGGGGATCAACGCTCAATGTGCAATCATTAATCCATCTCAAGCCTAATTCTCGTCAGTCTCCAATCTTCTGAAGCATAACGAACAAGTTCTTACATGGTGAACGAATTCTTACAGAGTGAATAAATTCTTACGTGGTGAACAGTACAAGGGCATTCATCACAGAAACTTTCGGTTTTGATCATGCATTATGACCTATAAACAATCAGGTCTAATATGAATATTCGTTTGATTTTTGTACTTGATTTATATGTTGATCCCACATTTCTCATATTATTATTATTATTTTTATTTTTAATAAAATGCTGAAGTGGTAGGTAGATGCAAGATAAAGGTAGAAAACATAGTTTAGTGCTGTAAGAAGGCAAATGTAGATGATCAGATGATCAGGTGTGTGCCTATGGACTAAGTATTAATCCAGGCTAGACAAGGGCAGCAAGACATCCACGGATGCAGAAGATTTCTCTCAAAGCAGGGGGGTGGGTGAGGTTCTGAGCCTCACCTCTGTTGATCCCCAAATTCTCACCTGATGGCCCCCCTTCGACTGTGCCTGTCTTAGGTTGTTCCTCCCTTGAGGAATCTTACCCGTCTCTGGCTAACCAGTCATCTTCCGGGGCCATACAGGGAAATGTAAAGTTGGTAAGTGAGAGAGAAGCCATATTGTTTGCAAAGGTTAGCTTTTTCTTCTTTGCAGATTTATGCCCTGTGGCTTCTATGCCCAGCACTTGTCTCGAGGTATCTTTACCACCTGGAGGAATTATGATACTCGGTAAATTCGATATGAGGCACGAATTCTATTTAAGGGTTGTGATTAGGAAGGAAGAAGAAAAGCTATAGATGTAGCATATGAAGGAAACATGGGAGGATTGATTATTTCTTTGACATATCTTCTTGTATAGTACCTTAAGTATGTATAGATTTTAAACTACTAACTAATTTGCACACACATATTAACATAATAGGAATACGGTGACATAAACAAAGCAAATCTATAATTACCAGCCATCTCCAGTGAAGCCAAGAAAACCATTTAGGCACCCTAGGCATTTGTGAAAATTTATCTATGATATGATGGATATTGTCCAACTGTACTTGAACCATCAGACAAATTAAAGCAGCCCATTTCTGGGATCTGTTCACATCCCATATGTTCTTTTAACCACAGATAGTCTATAGTCATGAGATTTTGGAGTGCTACAACTTGCACCCCTCCCAACTCCTGGTTGAGTTCCAACAGTACAGATCCGGTCAAATTCGTTGTCTCACTGTATGCACATGCCAGCCTAGACATCTCCCTCCTCATTCCTATGGCAAGTCCAGGAGATGGTGGGCTGGATGCAGCCACAACCGCAGCATCATCCGGATCCCTGTGGAGGCTTTTTGATGATCATCCCCCGGCACAAGTCCTCCAGAGAGTGCTGATGCCAGAAGCTCCTCCTCACATCGTATCTTAGTTCATTTTCTGGGTATCCAAGCTAGGCCTTGATCTTCTGCATAGAAACAAACAGACCCTTTGCCCACACTTTGACATGCCCTCTATACCACTGTGCAGAACTCATTGGAGGTCAGCACACAGTAACTGCTTTTTTTTTTTTAATTAAGAGAAAGGAATATTATCAGAAAAGAGTACTTCCATAGCTGATCATCTGACACCCTTTAAGTGATCAACATTAAGGATATTTAAAGCATGCATTGATCTTTGATTTACCAATAGTTTTATCCTGTTAAGGAGTAATCCCCCTTTTCTTTCTTTCTTTCTTTCTTTTTTTTTTTAATTTTTAATCTACACTTACATGAAGAATACTATGTTTACTATGCTCTCCCCTATATCAGGTCCCCCCTACAACCACATTACGGTTACTGTCCCTCAGCTTAGCAAAATGTTGTAGAGTCACTACTTGTCCTCTCTGTGTTGTGCAGCCCACCCTCCCCTTTCTCCCTCCCCCCCATGCATGCTAATCTTAATACCCCCCTTCTTCTCCCCCCCCCCTTATCCCTCCCTGCCCACCCATCCTCCCCAGTTCCTTTCCTTTTGGTACCTGTTAGTCCATTTTTGTGTTCTGTAATTCCACTGCTGTTTTGTTCCTTCAGTTTTTCCTTTGTTCCTATACTCCTCAGATGAGTGAAATCATTTGGTATTTCTCTTTCTCCGCTTGGCTTATTTCACTGAGCATAATACTCTCCAGCTCCACCCATGTTGCTGCAAATGGTTGGATTTTTCCACATCTTATGGCTGAGTAGTATTCCATTGTGTATATGTACCACATCTTCTTTATCCATTCATCTACCGATGGACATTTAGGTTGCTTCCAATTCTTGGCTATTGTAAATAGTGCTGCGATAAACATAGGAGTGCATCTGTCTTTCTCAAACTTGATTGCTGCGTTCCTAGGGTAAATTCCTAGGAGTGGAATTCCTGGGTCAAATGGTAGGTCTCTTTTGAGCATTTTGATGCACCTCCATACTGCTTTCCACAATGGTTGAACTAATTTACATTCCCACCAGCAGTGTAGGAGGGTTCCCCTTTCTCCACAGCTTCGCCAACATTTGTTGTTGTTGGTCTTTTGGATGGCAGCTATCCTTACTGGTGTGAGGTGATACCTCATTGTAGTTTTAATTTGCATTTCTCTGATAATTAGCGATGTGGAGCATCTTTTCATGTGTCTCTTGGCCATCTGTATTTCTTTTTTGGAGAACTGTCTGTTCAGTTCCTCTGCCCATTTTTCAATTGGGTTATTTGTTTTTTGTTTGTTGAGGCGTGTGAGCTCTTTATATATTCTGGACGTCAACCCTTTATCGGAACTGTCATTTTCAAATATATTCTCCCATACTGTAGGGTTCCTTTTTGTTCTATTGATGGTGTCTTTCGCTGTACAGAAGCTTTTCAGCTTTATGTAGTCCCACTTGCTCATTTTTGCTGTTGTTTTCCTTGCCTGGGGAGATATGTTCAAGAAGAGGTCACTCATGTTTATGTCTAAGAGGTTTTTGCCTATGTTTTTTTCCCAAGAGTTTAATGGTTTCATGACTTACATTCAGGTCTTTGATCCATTTTGAGTTTACCTTTGTATATGGGGTTAGACAATGGTCCAGTTTCATTCTCCTACATGTAGCTGTCCAGTTTTGCCAGCACCGTCTGTTGAAGAGACTGTCATTTTTGCCATTGTATGTCCATTGCTCCTTTATCAAATATTAATTGACCATATATGTTTGGGTTAATTTCTGGGGCCTCTGATCTGTTCCACTGGTCTGTGGCTCTGTTCTTGTGCCAGTACCATATTGTCTTGATTACTATGGCTTTGTAGTAGAGCTTGAAGTTGGGGAGTGAGATCCCCCCTACTTCATTCTTCTTTTTCAGGATTGCTTTGGCTATTCGGAGTCTTTGGTGTTTCCATATGAATTTTTGAATTATTTGTTCCAATTCATTGAAGAATGTTGCTGGTAATTTGAGAGGGATTGCATCAAATCTGTATATTGCTTTGGGCAGGATGGCCATTTTGACAATATTAATTCTTCCTAGCCATGAGCATGGGATGAGTTTCCATTTATTAGTGTCCCCTTTAATTTCTCTTAAGAGTGACTTGTAGTTTTCAGAGTATAAATCTTTCACTTCTTTGGTTAGGTTTATTCCTAGGTATTTTATTCTTTTTGATGCAATGGTGAATGGAATTGTTTTCCTGATTTCTCTTTCTATTGATTCGTTGTTAGTGTATAGGAAAGCTACAGATTTCTGTGTGTTAATTTTGTATCCTGCAACTTTGCTGTATTCCGATATCAGTTCTAGTAGTTTTGGAGTGGAGTCTTTAGGGTTTTTTATGTACAGTATCATATCATCTGCAAATAGTGACAGTTTAACTTCTTCTTTACCAATCTGGATTCCTTGTATTTCTTTGTTTTGTCTGATTGCCGTGGCTAGGACCTCCAGTACTATGTTAAATAACAGTGGGGAGAGTGGGCATCCCTGTCTGGTCCCCGATCTCAGAGGAATTGCTTTCAGCTTCTCGCTGTTCAGTATAATGCTGGCTGTGGGTTTATCATATATTTCCTTTATTATGTTGAGGTACTTGCCCTCTATTCCCATTTTGCTGAGAGTTTTTATCATGAATGGATGTTGAATTTTGTCAAATGCTTTTTCAGCATCTATGGAGATGATCATGTGGTTTTTGTCTTTTTTTTGTTGATGTGGTGGATGATGTTGATGGATTTTCGAATGTTGTACCATCCTTGCATCCCTGGGATGAATCCCACTTGGTCATGGTGTATGATCCTTTTGATATACTGTTGAATTCTGTTTGCTAATATTTTATTGAGTATTTTTGTATCTACATTCATCAGGGATATTGGTCTGTAATTTTCTTTTTTGGTGGGGTCTTTGCCTGGTTTTGGTATTAGGGTGATGTTGGCTTCGTAGAATGAGTTTGGGAGTATTCCCTCCTCTTCTATTTTTTGGAACACTTTAAGGAGAATGGGTATTATGTCTTCTCTGTGTGTCTGATAAAATTCCGAGGTAGTCCGTCCGGCCCCGGGGTTTTGTTCTTGGGTAGTTTTTTGATTACCGTGTCAATTTCATTTCTCGTAATTGGTTTGTTTAACTTTTGTGTTTCTTCCTTGGTCAGTGGAAAGTTGTATTTTTCTAGGAAGTTGTCCATTTCTTCTCGGTTTTCCAGCTTGTTGGCCTATAGGTTTTCATAGTAGTGTTTAATAATTCTTTGTATTTCTGTAGAGTCTGTCGTGATTATTCCATTCTCATTTCTGATTCTTTTAATTTGTGTTGATTCTCTTTTTCTCTTAATAAGTTTGGCTAGAGGCGTACCTATTTTGTTTATTTTCTCAAAGAACCAGCTCTTGGTTTCGTTGATTTTTGCTATTGTTTTATTCTTCTCAATTTTGTTTATTTCTTCTCTGATCTTTATTATGTCCCTCCTTCTGCTGACTTTAGGCCTTATTTGTTCTTCTTTTTCCAGTTTCGATAATTGTGATGTTAGACTATTCATTTGGGTTTGTTCTTACTTCTTCAAGTGTGCCTTGATCGCTATATACTTTCCTCGTAAGACTGCTTTTACTGCGTCCCACAGAAGTTGGGGCTTTGTGTTGTTGTTGTCATTTAGTTCTATGTATTCCTTGATCTCTATTTTGATTTGTTCATTGATCCATTGAGTATTTAGAAGCATGTTGTTAAGCCTCCATGTGTTTGTGAGCCTTTTTGTTTTCTTTGTAGAATTTATTTCTAGTTTTATATTTTACCTTTGTGGTCTGGAAAATTGGTTGGTAGAATTTCAATCCTTTTGAGTTTTCTGAGGCTCTTTTTGTGAGCTAGTATGTGGTCTATTCTGGAGAATGTTCCATGTTCACTTGAGAAGAATGTTTATCCTGTTGATTTTGGATGTAGAGTTCTATAGATGTCTATTAGGTCCATGTGTTTTAGTGTGTTCTTCAGTGCCTGTGTGTCCTTACTTATTTTCTGCTCGGTGGATCTATCCTTTGGGGTGAGTGGTGTGTTTAAGTCTCCTAAAATGAATGCATTGCAGTCTATTTCCCTCTTTAGTTCTGTTATTATTTGTTTCACATATGCAGGTGTTCCTGTGTTGGGTGCATATATATTTAGAATGGTTATATCCTCTTTTTGGACTGAGCCCTTTATCATTATGTAGTGTCCTTCTTTATGTCTTGTTACTTTCTTTGTTTTGAAGTCTATTTTGTCTGATATTATTACTGCAACCCCTGCTTTCTTCTCACTGTTGCTAGCCTGAAATATGTTTTTCCATCCCTTGACTTTTAGTCTGTGCATGTCTTTGGGTTTGAGGTGAGTTTCTTGTAAGCAGCATATAGATGGGTCTTGCTTTTTTATCCATTCTATTACTCTGTGTCTTTTGATTTGTGCATTAAGTCCATTTACATTTAGGATGACTTTTGAGAGATATGTACTTATTGGCATTGCAGGCTTTAGATTCGTGGTTACCAAAGGTTCAAGGTTGGCTTCTTTAGTATCTTACTGCCTAACTTAGCTCGCTTATTGAGCTGTTATATACACTGTCTGGCGATTCTTTTCTTCTCTCCCTTCTTATTCCTCCTCCTCCATTCTTCATATGTTGTGTGGTTTGTTCTGTGCTCTTTTTAGGAGTGCTCCCATCTAGAGCAGTCCCTGTAAGATGCCCTGTAGAGGTGGTTTGTTTGAAGCAAATTCCCTCAGCTTTTGCTTGTCTGGGAATTGTTTAATCCTGCCATCATATTTAAATTATAGTCGTGCTGGATACAGTATCCTTGGTTCAAGTCCCTTCTGTTTCATTGCATTAAATATATCATGCCATTCTCTTCTGGCCTGTAGGGTTTCTGTCGAGAAGTCTGATGTTAGCCTGATGAGTTTTCCTTTATAGGTGACCTTTTTCTCTCTAGCTGCCTTTAAAACTCTTTCCTTGTCCTTGCTCTTTGCCATTTTAATTATTGTGTGTCTTGGTGTTGTCCTCCTTGGATCCTTTCTGTTGGGGGTTCTGTGCGTTTCTGTTGTCTGTTCGATTATTTCCTCCCCCAGTTTGGGTATGTTTTCAGCAATTATTTCTTCAAAGAGACTTTCTATCCCTTTACCTCTTTCTTCTTCTTCTGGTTCCCTATAATATGGATATTATTCTTTTTGGATTGGTCACATAGTTCTCTTAGTATTGTTTCGTTCCTGGAGATCCTATTATCTCTCTTTATGTCAACTTCTATATGGTCCTGTTCTCTGGTTTCTATTCCTTCGGTGGCCTCTTGCATCTTATCCATTCTGCTTATAAATCCTTCCAGGGTTTGTTTCACGTCTGTGATCTCCTTCCTGACATCTGTGATCTCCCTCTGGACTTCATCCCATTGCTCTTGCATTTTTCTCTGCATCTCATTCCATTGCTCTTGCATTTTTCTCTGCATCTCATCCCATTGCTCTTGCATTTTTCTCTGCATCTCCATCAGCATGTTCATGATTTTTATTTTGAATTCTTTTTCAGGAGGACTGGTTAGGTCTGTCTCCTTCTCAGGTGTTGTCTCTGTGATCTTCGTCTGCCTGTAGTTTTGCCTTTTCTTGGTGATAGAGATAGTTTGCAGAGCTGTACGAGTGACAGCTGGAAGAGCTTTCCTTCTTGTTGGTTTGTGGCCTTCCTCTCCTGGGAGGATAGTGACCTCTAGTGGCTTGTGCTTGGCAGCTGTGCCAGACAGGGCTTCTGCTTCCTGCCCTGTTGCTCTCGAGTTTATCTCTGCTGTTGCTGTGGGCGTGGCCTGGCTCGGGCTGCTCCTCCAAAATGGTGGAGCCCCATTGGAAGGGGAGCGGCCGAGTGACCATTTATCTCCATAAGGGGCCTCTGTGCTCCCTGCTGCCCAGGGGGTTAGAGTGCCCAGAGATCTCCAGATTCCGTACCTCTGGGCTAAGTGTCCTCTCCTGCCCCTTTAAGACTTCCAAAAAGTGCTCTCCAAAAAAAAGCAACAACAGCAACAACAAAAGAAAAAAAATTTAATAAATAGTTTTTTTTAAAAAGGAAAAATGCGCGATTTTCTTTGTCCTCAGGTGCCGGTCTCAGGCACCTGCTCACCGTTCTTGCTGCTCTGTTTCCCTAGTATTTGGGTCCCTGTCTCTTTAAGGCTTCCAAACAGCACTCGCCAAAAAAATAAATAAATAAATAAAGCCGCTCCTGTTTCTTTGTTCTCCGGTGTTGGCCTCAGGCACCTGCTCACCTGTCCTGCCGCCCTGTTTCCCTAGTATCCAGGACTCCACACATGCACTGTGTCTGTGCTGTGTTCCAGAATCCTGGAGCTGTGTGTTCAGCAGTCCTGAGCTCCCTCTCCCTCCCTGCTGACTCCTCTCTTCCCACTGTGAGCTAGGGGGAGGGGCGCTTGGGTCCCGCCGGGCCGGGGCTTTTATCTTACCCCCTTCACGAGGCGCTGGGTTCTTGCAGGTGTGTATGTGGTCTGGATGTTGTCCTGTGTCCTCTGGTCTCTATTTTAAGAAGAGTTGTCTTTGTTATATTTTCATAAATAAATGTGGTTTTGGGAGGAGATTTCTGCTGCTCTACTCACGCAGCTATCTTGGCCCCATCCCTGTATATGATTATTTCTTATTTGTTCTTTTGATTAACAAGCATAGGCAAGCATTTTTCCTTGTGTTTCCTTCTAATATATACATGGTTAGCCAAGTGTTAGACAGGTGATTTTTTTTGTTCGTTGACCAAAACTTTTCCTAGTAACATGAACTTTATTGTGTCTCCTGTTTCTATGCAAAGGAGTTTCTCAGTAATGCTTGTGACCACAGAAACTTGCAGCATGTAATAGTGACTATGGAGTCTATCAGCTCAGGGTGAAATATGGGTCACTCACTGCTACAGTTAGGTAGGCAGGTATCATCATCTATATTTCTAATGCAATGGGTACATTTTATCCCCTTATTATAATTATTCTATCATAGGTAGATGCAAGATAAAGATAGAAAGCATGATTTAGAACTGTAAGAAGGCAAGTGTAGATGATCAGGTTTGTGCCTATAGACTAGGTATTAATCCAAGCCAGACAAGGGCAACAAAACATCCACGGATGTAGACAATTTCTCTCAAAACTGGAGGGTTAAGGTTCTAAGACTCACCTCTGTTCACCCCATTTTCTCACCTGATGGCTCCCCTGTGACTGTGCCTGTCTTAGGTTGTTCCTCCCTTGAGGAATCTTACCCGTCTCTGGCTAACCAGCCATCATATGGGGCCATACAGGGAGATGTAAAGCTGGTAAGTGAGAGAGAAGTAATGTTCTTTGAAAAGGTTAGTTTTTCACTTCTTTGAAGATTTATGCTCCGTGGCTTCTATGCCCAGCACTTGTTTTGATGTATCTTTACCACTTGGAAGAATTATGGTACTTGGTAATTTCACATAAGATGCACGAATTCTAGTAAAGGGCTGTAATTAGGAAGGAATAAGAAAAACTATAGAAGTAGAAGAGTTGAGAAAACATGAGAAGATTGATTAAGTGTCAGACAGGGTTATTCCATTCAGTATTCCCCTATAACTCTATTTCTCTAATTTTCCTATAAAACTCTTCATCACTAATTTCACTAGCATTGCAAACAAGGGGGGCATTCCTACTAAGGTGGAGATGGAGTAGTCAGTGTTTGACTAACTGACTGCAGGTTTCGATATTCTATTACAAGATTGCCATCTGGCCCCTGCGTGTTCTATTCTTCAGGATCACTGTCCTGAAAAGCTTTTGGGAAGTTTATGTTCTCCTCCTTTCCATGCTGCTTATCAAAGGTTAAAGGTTAGCTTAGTCTTTGGCAAAAATGCAAGCAAAAGCAAAGCCAATAGTATAATGGAGAATAACAAAATCAAGGTGGGTAATAGAGGGAGCCAGCTGGAAAGGCCCTTTATTTGTGGGGATCTTCCTCCAGCCTGAGCTTTGCTACACAGCTTGAGTAGCATGGCTCCTGGCAAGATACCTCTACTGGTGTTACTCATCTATTCATGTGGATTCAAATTATTATCATCTGCCCTTTCATTTCAGCTCACTTTACTATTTCTTACAGGGCAGGATTACTAGCAGCAAATTTTCTCAGTTTTTCTTACTTTTGGAATGTCTTCATTTTCCCATAATTTATTTAAAAAGGATAACATTGCTGGGTATACAATTCTTGCTTAGCAGTCTTTTTCTTTCAGTTCTGAATATTTAATCCCACTATTTTCTGGTCTCCATGGTTTCCAATGAGAAATCAGCCCATAACCTTATTGTGGGTTCCTTTGTACATGATGAGTTATTTCTATCTTGCTGCTTTCAAGGTAGTTTTTCTGGTCTGAATTTTCAGCAGTTTGATTATGATGTATCTAGGTGTGGACCTGTATGAGTGTATCCCACCTGGAGTTTGTTGAGTGCCTTGGATGTGTAGATTAATGTTTATTTATCAAATTTGGGAAGTTTTCATCCATTAGTTTTTTTAGAAATTTATTATAAAAAATTTTTATATACCACCATTAAAAGAATATTTTGAGTTTTTAAAAAAGACTGCCGAAATCCCAAACATAATACAACTATTTACAGTTTTCTAAATCTTCTGCTTATACCTAGACCATTTAATGCATATTTTATAGAGAGATAACAATGATAACACATAAGTGATTTAGTATTATCATTTCTGCACTGGAAATTGTGGCAAGAACTTTTCTATCAACTTTATAATTTATTCACTTTCCCTTTTCATAGAAGTGAAATTCACAAAATATGAAATTAACCATTTTAAAGTGTACAATTCAGTGGTATCAGTACTTTCAGAATGCTGTGCAATCACCACCTCTATCTGGTTCTAAAATGTTTTAATCCCACCAAAAGAAAACCCATACCCATTTAAGTAGTCCGTCCCCATTCTCCCCTTCCCCAAGCACCTGGACATTAACAATTTGCTTTCTATCCCCATAGACTCATCTATTCCATAAATTTCCTATAATGGGATCATACAATATGTGGATTTTTGTATCTCACTTTTCTCACTTAGCATGATGTTTTTGCGGTTTACTCATGTCATTGCATGTATCAGTATTTCAAGAAATGTTTTATGGCTGAATCCATTGTATGTATATGCCACATTTTGGTTATCCATTTATCCATTGATGGGCTTTCAAGATATTTCTGTCATTTTGTTATTGTGACTAGTGCTGTTATGAAAATTCATACACAAGTAATTGAGTAACAGTTCTCAATTATCCCAGGTATAAACCTAGAAGTGGAATTGCTGGGTCATATGGTAATTTGGTTTAACCTTTAGAGAAACTGTCAAACTGTTTTCCACAGTGGCTGCATCACCAGTTTACATTACAAGTGTTCCAATTTCTCTTTATTCTTGCCAACACCTGTTGGTTTCTGTCTTTCTGATTATTGGCACCTTTGTTTGTATGAAGTGATATTTCATTGTGGTTTGGATTTGCATTTCCATAATGTTGAATGATATTGAGAGTTTTCCTGTGTTTGTTACATTTTTATATATCTTTCTTGGAGAACTGCCTATTCCAGTCCTTTTCTTAATTTTTAATTGGGTTGATAGTCTTTTTGTTCTTGAATTGTGTTCCTTATATATTCAGCACACTAGACAGTTATCAGACATGTCTTGCAAATATTTCTCACAGTCTGTGGGTTATCACTTCACCAAGTCTTTGGCCCATTAAAAATTTTTTTTGTTTATGGGGTGAGACAGGATCCCACTCCATTCTTTTGCATATAGATATGCAATGGTCCTTCTCAGGAGCTCAGCTGAGCTGAGCTGGTAGGTGTCAGGGTAGTCAGTCAGAAACTGTGAGCCAAAAATGAAAGTAACAATCAAGCCTTTAATCAAGTACTGTGATGATATAAACAAGAAACTATCCCAGTGAGAGAACTGACCCTCCCCATTCCCTGATTCCATTTCAACTCCTGGAATGGCACACTGGTTAAGGGTTAGGTGCAACAGTGCTGACATGAGGGGCATCTCACTGCCAAGAGAGCCAAGAACAATGACTTGATGAAGAGACTGTTGTTTCCCAACTGAGTGGAATTATCACCTTTTCAAAAATAATTTGGCATCTATGTATTGGCTTATTTTTAGAGTCTCAATTCTATTCCATTGTTCTATATATCTCTCCTCATGCCAAGATCACACTGTTTTGGTTACTGTAGTTTGTAATACATTTTGTAATTGGAAATTGTTAATTTTTTGTTGAGGATTTGTATCTAGGTTCATAAGGATTTTTATCTAGATAGCTAGTTAGCTTTATGTTTTTCCCCTGGTGGTGTACCTGTCTTTGGTGTCACATAAGATTGGCTCCATAGATTTAGTTAGAAAGTATACACTGACCTATTTTTGGTAGAGTTTGGGAAATATTTCTATTAATTCTTCCTTATGTTTGATATCATCGACCAGTAAGGGCAGCTGGTCACAGGGATTTTCTTTGTTTTGGGTTTTTAGCTATTGATTCAATCACTTCTTGTGATAGGTCTACTCAGATTGTTCTATTTCTCTTTGGTTCAGTTTTGTTGGTTTGTGTGTTCTTAGAAATGTGTCCATTTCATTTAGGTTATCTAACTTGTTGGTGTGCAGCTGTTCATAGTAATCTTTTATAATCATTTTATATCTTTAAGTTTGTCCCCACTTTCAAGTTTGTTTCCCACTGATAGGTATGTTCCCGCTTTCAAGTCTGATTTTAGTTATTTGCATATTCTCTCCTCTTAGTCTTGTTAACTTTGTTGATCTTTTCAAATAACCAATTTTTAGTTGCATTGCTTTTCTCTTTTTCTTTTCCTACTTCTTATTTTGTTTACCTCTGCTTTAATCTTTATTCTTTCTTTCCTTCTGCTAGCTTTGAGCATTAGTTTTCTCTACTTTTTCTGGTGTTAATTAACTAGTTTGCAGTTAGATGTATAATACTCCTATGCAAACCAAAAGCACAATGAAATATTACTTCACCCAATAGGATATCTATTATAAGCAAACACACAAAAAAATATAATAGCAGTTGGCAAGAATGTCAGGAAAAGGGAAACTTTGTATACTGCCGGTGAGAATGTAAATTGAAAATAGTATGAAGATTTCTCAAAAATTAAAAAAAAATAGAAGTACCATATAATACAGAAATTCCACTTCTGGATATTTATCAAAGGAATTGAAATCAGTACCTCAAAGAGATACCTATACTCACATTTTCTGTGTAACATTGTTCCAAATAGCCAAGATATAGAAAAAACTAAATGTCCATTGACCAAGGGATGGATAAATAAAATGTGGTATATACACAAAACAGAATATTATCTAGCCTTAAGAAGAAGGAAATCATTTCATTTGTGACAACATGAATGAACCAAGAGGACACTATGCAGAGGTAAATAAGCCAGATACAGAAAGGCAAATATTCTATGATGTCATTTATATGTGGCATCTAAAACAGTCAAATCCATTAATACACAGAATAGAATGGTGGCTGTCAGGATCTGGGGAAAGGGAGAAATGGAGAAATGATGATTAAACGGTAAAAAGCATCAGTTATGCAGGTAAATTATTTCTGAAAATCTACTATACATCATATTACCTATACCTAGCAACACTGTATTACATACTTAAAATTTTCTACGATAGTAGATCTTATATTAGGGGTTCTTACCTACAAAAAATATTGATGACAAAGTGGGTAAGAGGAAGGAAACTTTGAGAGGTGATGGCTATGTCTGTGGTTTTGATGGTGGTAATGGTTTCACAGGGTATATGCTTACCCCAAAACTCATTGAGTTGTATACATTAAATTTGTACAGTATTTTACATGTCAAGCATGACACAATAAAGTAGATTAAATCAGGATAATTTGCACTTCCCTGATGATTCATGATATGGAGCATCTTTTCATAGGCTTATTTGTCATCAGCATACCTTCCTGGTGAGTTGCCTCTTAACTTTGGGCCATTTTTAAATCAAGTTGTTTGCTTTATTATTGTTGAATTTTAAGTGTTTTTTGTATAGTTGGGATAACAACCCTTTATCAGGTATATATTTAGCAAATATTTTCTCATGGTCACTGGCTGGTTTTTACATGTTCTTGACAATATATCAGGTAAGGCAGAAATTTTAATTTCAATGAATTCCAACTTATCAGTTGTCACTTTCACCAATTGCGTCATTGTTATCCTATCTTAAAAGTCATCTCCAAACCCAAGGTCATCTAGATTTTCTCTTATGTTATCTTCTAGGAGTTGTATAGTTTCAAATTTTGCATTTAGATCTCAGGCCCATTTGGGGCAATTGTTTTGCAAAGGGTGTAGAGTCAGTGTCTAGACTCACTTTTTTGCAGGTAGATGTCCAGTTTTTCCAGCACCATTTGTTGAAAAGACTATCTTTGTTCCATTGTCCTGTCTTTGTTATACTATCAAAGATCAGTTGATTATACTTATGTGAGTCTGTTTCTGAAGTCTCTATTCTGTATTATTGATCTAATTGTCTATTCTTCCACTAATACCATGCTGTGTTGATTACTACAACTTTATAGTAAGTCTTGAAGTCTTGTAGTGTCAGTCCTCGATCTTTGTTCTTTTCATTGACTATTGTGTTGTATATTTTGGGTCTTGTGCCTTCCTATGTATACCTTAGAATCAGCTTGTTGATACTACAAAATAACTTCCTGTGATTTGGATTAGGTTGCATTGAACCTATAGATCAAATTGAGAAGACCTGACATCTTGATATTGAGTCTTCCAATCTGTAATCATGTGCTATCTCTCCTTTTATATAGATCTTTGATTAATTCATTGCAGTTTTGTAGCTTCCCTCATATAGATCTTACATATATGTTGTTACAGTTATACCTACCTATTTCATTTTGAGAGGTGCTATTATAAGTGGTATTATCTTTTAAATTTTAAATTCTACTTGTTAATAGCTGGTATAAAATAAATTGGTTGACTTTTGGATACTAACTTAATATACAGCAATGTTGCTGTAACAGTTTCTTAGTTCCAGGAGGCTTTAGATATATTCTTTTTCATTCATTTTTAATGTATGTAATTTTTTTGGTATCATTAATATACAATTACATGAACAACATTATGGTTACAACCTCCCTCCATTATCAAGTTCCCACCACAGACCCCATTACAGTCAATGTCCATCAACGTAGTAAGATGCTATAGAATCATTACTTGTCACTATTTTCCCCATGCCCTACCCTACATTATGTCTGCTAATCATAATGCCCCTTTTTCCCCTTCTCCCTCCCTTCTGACCCACCATCTCAAGTCCCTTTCCTTTAGTTAACTGTTGGTCATGTGTTCTGTGAGTCTGCTGCTGTTTTGTTCCTTCAGTTTTTGCTTTGTTCTTACACTACAGAGATGAGTAAAATCATTTGACACTTGTCTTTCTCTGCCTGGCTTATTTCACTGAGCATAATACCCTCTAGCTCCATCCATGTTGTTGCAAATGGTAGGATTTGTTTTCTTCTTATGGCTGAATAATATTCCATTGTGTATATGCACCACATTTTCTTTATCCAGTCATCTACTGGTAGACACTTAGGTTGCTTCCATTTCTTGGCTATTGTAAGTAGTGCTGTGATAAACATAGGGTTGCATATATCTTTTTGAAACTGGACTCCTGCATTCTGAGGATAAATTCCTAACAGTAGAATTCCTGGGTCAAGTGATATTTCTATTTGAGTTTTTTGAGGAACCTCCATAGTGCTTTCCACAATGGTTGAACTAATTACATACCCACCAGCAGTGTAGGAGTGTTCCTCTTTCTCCACATCCTCGCCAACATTTGTTGTTGTTTGCCTTTTGGATGGTGGCAATCCTAACTACTGTGAGGTGATATCTCATTGTGGTTTTAATTTGCATTTCACTGATAATTAGTGATGTGGAGCATCTTTCCATATGCCTGTTGGCCATCTGAATTTCTTCTTTGGAGAAGAGTCTGTTCAGATCCTATGCCCATGTTTTAATTGGATTATTTGCTTTTTGTTTGTTGAGGTGTTTGAGTTCTCTATATATTTTGGATGTCAACCCCCCTTATTGGATATGTCATTTATGAATATATTCTCCCTTAGTGTAGGATGCCTTTTTGTTCTACTGATGATGTCCTTTGTGGTACAGAAGCTTTTCAGTTTGATGTAGTCCCACTTGTTCATTTTTGCTTTTGTTTCCCTTGCCCAGGGAGATATGTTCAAGAAGAAGTTTCTCATGTTTATGTCCATGATGGATTCTTTTGGAATTTCTGCATAGATGGTCATGCCATCTGTGAACAAAGGCAGATTTATTTCTTCTTTTCCAATCTGAATAATTTTGTTTCCTATTCTTGCTTAGTTGCATTAGTTTAAAACTTCTAGTGCAATGGTGAAAAGTTGTGGTGAAAGTGGACATCCTTGTCTTGTTTCTGATCTTACTGGGAAAGCTTCAAGTTTCTCTCCCTTATGTATGATGCTCACTTTAGATTTCATGTAAGTATTCTTTATGAAATTGAGGAAGTTCTCCTCTTCCTAATTTACTGAGAATTTTTAATATGAGTAGGTGTTGGATTTTGTCAAAAGATTTTTCAGCAGCTATTGAGACGATATCATTTTTCTTCTTTAGCCTGCTGAGGTTTTGGATTACATTGATTGATGTACAAACATTGAATAAGCCTTGCATACCCAGGATAAATTATTTTTGGTCTTGGTATAGATTTCCTTTTATAGATTGTTGTATTTAATTTCTGAATAATTTTTTGCAGGATTTTTCGCATATGTGTTCATGAGAGATACTGGTCTGCAGTTTTCCTGTGATGTCTATCTGATATTGAAATTTGGGTAATGCAGGCCTCTTAGAATTAGGATGTATTTGCTCTGCATGTCACATGATAGACATGTAGAGAAAGGGTATATTTTTTTTATTAAGGTGTCATTGATATACAATCTTGGAAGGTTTCAAATGAGCAATAATGTGATTACTACATTCACCAATATGGAGTCACCCCCACACCCCATTGCAGTCACTGTCCATCAGTGCAATAAGATGCTATAGTCTCTACATGTCTTCCCTTTGCTGCACTGTCTTCCCCTTGATCCCCCTACATTATGTGTGCTAATCATAATGCCCCTTAATCCCATTCTCCCTCCTTCCCTACTCAGCCACCCCTACTTCTTCCTTTTGGTAATTGCTAGTCCCTTCTTGTAGTCTGTGAGTCTGCTGCTGTTTTGTTCCTTCAGTTTTGCTTTGTTGTTATACTCCACAAATGGAGGAAATCATGTGGTACTTGTCTTTCTCCACCTGGCTTATTCACTGAGCATAATTCCCTCTACCTCCATCCATATTGTTGCAAATGGTGCCATTTGTTTTCTTCTTATGGCTGAATAATATTTCATTCTGTATATGTACCACATCTTCTTTATCCATTCTTCTACTGATGGGCACTTAGGTGCTTCCATATCTTGGATACTGCATATAGTGCTGTGCACATAGGGGTGTATATGTCTTTTTGAATATGAAATATTATTTTCTTTGGGTAAATTCCTAGGAGTGAAATTCCTGGGTCAAATTTGAGGAAATTGCTTTCCACAATGGTTGGACTAATTTACATTTCCCCTAACAGTGTAGGAGAGTTCTCCTTTCTTCAAATCCTCTCCAGAATTTGTTTTTACTTGTCTTTGGATGTTGACTATCTTACCTAGTGTGAGGTACTATCTCATTGTGGTTTTAATTTGCATTACCCTGATAATTAGCTATGTGGTGCACTCTTTCATGTGCCTGCTGGCCATCTGAATTTTTTCTTTGCAGAAGCATCTCTTCAGATCCTCTGACCATTACTTAAATGGACTATTTGCTTTGGGTCTTTAGGCTTGTGAGTTCTTCATATATTTTGGATGTTAACCCTTTATCAGATATGTCATTTAAGAATATATTCTTCCAGGGGATCACGGGAAGATGGCGGTGTGAGTAGTTCAGAGGAAATCTCCTCCCCAAAACATATATATTTATGAACATACAATAAATACAACTATTCCTAAAAGAGACACCAGTGGATGCAGTACAACGGCCAGGATACATCTAGATCTGCGAGAAATCAACATCACACGAAGGGGGTAAGATACAAGCTGCGGCCAGGAGGCACCCGAATGCTCTTCCACCCCAAAACCCGGCTGGAAGAAAGGAGTCTGAACGGGGAGGGAGTGAAAGCCCAGGACTGCTAAACAACCAGCTCTAGAAATCCACACCCAGAACGCAGACACAAGGTGCACGGGGTGCTGGATATTAGAGAAACAGAAAAGCAAAACCTGTGAGCAGGTCCCCGCAACTGGTGACCCTGAGACAAAAAGAAAAGCGAGTGCTTTCTGCAAGTCTTAAGGAGACAGGGACCCAATAGCTGGATGAAGTTGTCTGGGCAGCTGGGAATACCGGAGAAACTTAGGCGCCCTAAACCTGGGGAGGCAGTGCAGCTCTGAAGCCCCTCATGGCAATGAGCAGCCTGCCAGTTGTTCCTCCAACTGGCACGGACTCCGACACACTGGCCCAGTAGCAGGAGAGTGGCAGCGTGCACCGGCATCGGCAGTGCCAGAAGGGACTGAGAGCAGATCTGTGCGCTACAGGAGAGGCTTGTGGTAGCCCGCAGTGGCACGACCAAACAGCCCAGGCATGGCTCGCAAACACCGGCGGCAGTGAAGCCAGAGGAGCCAAGTAGAAACCTGTTTGGGAGAGCCTCGCATGCACCTGTAGTGGAGCCAGAGGGAGCAGGTGCGTTCCCAGAAGCCGACAAGAATCCCAGTACAATTCACAGCCACCCAGGCCAGAACCAAAGGCTGCTGCTGTTAAACAGCTGCCTGGCAGGGTCGCCGCTAGCATGGAGGAGCACACCTGGTGTGCCTGCCACACCCTGCAGCGCGCTGCACTGCTCTCATGGACACCTCACCCACAGCAGCTTAGGAGACTAACCCAGTGGCTGGTCCAGAAGTGCGGGTAACTGTCACAGGCAGCGAAGGGCAAGGCATCCAGAAATCAGGAAAGGACTTTCTTTTCCCAGCTGACACACCTGCAACCTGCCTACAGCCACTGCTACCACCGAGAAAAGGCAAAAAAATCTGGTCCAGTCCAAGAGAGTTACACCTGAGAAAGGATCTGCAGAGGCAGACCTAACCAGTCTCCCTGAAAAAGAATTCAAAATAAAAATCATAAACATGCTGGCAGAGCTGCAGAGAAATATGCAAGAGCAAAGGGATGAAATCCGTAAGGAGATTACAGATGTCCGTAGGGAGATGACAGACGTCCATAGGGAGATTACAGAAGTGAAGCAAACTCTGGAAGGATTTATAAGCAGAATGGATAAAATGCAAGAGGCCATTGATGGAATAGAAACCAGAGAACAGGAACACATAGAAGCTGATGCAGAGAGAGACAAAAGGATCTCCAGGAATGAAACAATATTATGAGAGCTGTGTGACCAATCCAAAAGGAACAATATCTGCATTATAGGGGTACCAGAGGAAGAAGAGAGACAAAGGGGATAGAAAGTGTCTTTGAAGAAATAACTGCTGAGAACTTCCCCCAACTGGGGGAGGAAATAGTTGCTCAGACTATGGAGGCACACAAAACTCCTGGGAGATGGGATCCAAAGAGGACAACACCAAGGCACATAATAATTAAAATGGCAAAGATCAAGGACAAGGACAGAGTATTAAAGGAAGCCAGAGAGAGAAAAAAGGTCACCTACAAAGGAAAACACATCAGGCTATCATCAGACTTCTCAACAGAAACCTTATAGGCCACAAGAGAATGGCATGATATATTTAATGCAATGAAAGAGAAGGGCCTTGAGCCAAGGATACTGTTTCTAGCACGATAATCATTTAAATATGAAGGAGGCATTAAACAATTCCCAGACAAGCAAAAGTTGAGGGAATTTGCCACCGACAAACCACCTCTACAGGGTATCTTAGAGGGACTGCTTTAGATGGGAGCACTCCTAAAAAGAGCACAGAACAAAACAGTCAACATATGAAATGGAGGAAGAGGAAAAAGAAGGGAACAAAATAATCATCAGACTGTGTTTATAACAGCTCAATAAACGAGTGAGGTCAGACAGTAAGGTAGTAAACAAGCTTACCTTGAACCTTTGGTAACCACAAATCTAAAGCCTGCAATGGCAATAAGTACATATCTTTCAATAATCACCCTAAATGTAGATGGACTGAATGCACCAATCAAAAGACACAGAGTAATAGAATGGAGAAAAAAGCAAGACCCATCTATATGCTGCTTACAAGAGACTCACCTCAAACCCAAAGACATGCAAAGATTAAAAGTCAAGGAATGGAGAAAGATATTTCATGCAAACAACAGAGAGAAAAAAATCAGGTGTTGCAATACTAGTATCAGACAAAATGGACTTCAAAATTAGGAAAGTTACAAGAGATAAAGAAGGACATTACAGAATGATAAAGGACTCAGTCCAACGAGAGGATATAACCATTATAAACATATATGTACCCAATACAGGAGCACCAATATATGTGAAACAAATACTAACAGAATTAAAGGAGGAAATACAATGCAATGCATTCGTTTTGTGAGACTTCAACACACCACTCACTCCAGAGGACAGATCCACCAGATAGAAATTAAGTAAGGACACAGAGGCACTGAACAACCTGCTAGAACAGATGGACCTAATAGACAACTATAGAACTCTACATCCAAAAGCAACAGGATACACATTCTTCTCAAGTGCACATGGAACATTCTCCAGAATAGACCACATACAATGCCACAAAGAGAACATCAGTAAATTCCAAAAGATTGAAATCATACCAGCCAACTTTTCAGACCCCAAAGGTATAAAACTAGAATAAATTGTACAAGGCTCACAAAAAGGCTCACAAACATATGGAGGCTTAACAACATGCTCCTAAATAATCAATGGATCAATGGCCAAGTTAAAATGGAGATCCAGCAATATAAGGAAACAAATGACAACAACAACACAAAGCCCAAACTTCTGTGGGACGAAGTGAAAGGAGTCTTAAGAGGAAAGTATACAGCAATCCAGGCATATTTAAAGAAGGGTGAACAATCCCAAATGAAAGTCTAATGTCACAATTATTGAAATTGAAAAAAGAAGAACAAATGAGGCCTAAGGTCAGCAGAAAGAAGGACATAATAAAGATCAGAGAAGAAATAAATAAAATTGAGAAGAATAAAACAACAGCAAAAAATCAATGAAAGCAAGAGCTGGTTCTTTGAAAAAGTAAACAAAATAGACGAGCCTCTAGCCAGACTTATTAAGAGAAAAAGAGCATCACCACACCAACAGAATCAGAAACGAGAAAGGAAAAATCACGACGGACCCCACAGAAATACAAAGAATTATTAGAGAATACTATGAAAACCTATATGCTAACAAGCTTAAAAACCTAGGAGAAATGGACAACTTACTAGAAAATATAACCTTCCAAGACTGACCCAGAAAATCTAAACAGACCAATTACCAGCAACTAAATTAAAGGGGTAATAAAAAAACTGCCAAAGAACAAAATGCCCGGGCCAGATGGATTTACCTCAGAATTTTATCAGACATACAGAGAAGACATAACGCCCATTCCCCTTAAAGTTTTCCAAAAAATAGAATAGGAGGGAATACTCTAAAACTCATTCTATGAAGCCAACATCACCCTAATACCAAAAACAGGCAAAGGCCCCACCAAAAAAGAAAACTACAGACCAATATTCCTGATGAACGCAGATGCAAAAATACTGAACAAGATATTAGCAAACCGAATTCAAAAATACATCAAGAGGATCATACACCATGACCAAGTGGGATTCATCCCATGGATGCAAGAATGGTAGAACATTTGAAAATTCATCAACTTCATGTACCACATCAACAAAAAGAAGGACAGAAACCACATAATCATCTCCATAGATGCTGAAAAAGCATTCGACAACATTCAACATCAATTCATGATTAAAACTCTCAACAAAATGGGCATAGAGGGCAAGTACCTCAACATAATAAAGGCCATATATGATAAACCCACAGCTAAAATCATACTGAACAGCGAGAGGCTGAAACCTTCTCCTCTGAGATCGAGAACAAGATAGGGATGCCCACTCTCCCCACTGTTATTCAACGTGGTACTGGAGGTCCTAGCTACAGCAATCAGACAAAACAAAGAAATACAAGGAATCCAGATTAGTAAAGAAGAAGTCAAACTGTCACTATTTGCCGATGACATGATATTCTACATAAAAAACCCTAAAGTCGCCACTGCAAAACTACTAGAACTAATATCAGAATTCACCAAATTTGCAGGATACAAAATTAACACACAGAAATCTGTGGCTTTCCTATACACTAACAATGAACTAATAGAAAGAGAAATCAGGAAAACAGGTCCATTCACAATAGCGTCAAAAAGAATAAAATACCTAGGAATAAACCTAACCAAGGAAGTGAAGACCTATACCTTGGAAACTACAAGACACTCATAAGAGAAATTAAAGAGGTCATTAACAAATGGAAAGTCATCCCATGCTCATGGCTAGGAAGAATTAATATAATCAAAATGGCCATCCTGTTGAAAGCAATATACAGATTTGATGCAATCCCTATCAAATTACCAGCAGTATTCTTCAATGAACTGGAATAAATAGTTCAAAAATTCATATGGAAGCACCAAAGACCCCAAGTAGCCAAAGCAATCCTGTGAAGGAAGAATAAAGTGGGGGGATCTCGCTCCCCAACTTCCAGCTCTACTACAAAGCCACAGTAATCAAGACTATTTGGTACTGGCACAAAAACAGAGCCAAGGACCAGTGGAACAGAATAGAGACTCCAGACATTAACCCAAACAAACATGTATGGCCAATTAATATACAATAAAGGAGCCATGGACATACAATGGGGAAATGACAGTCTTTTCAACAGATGGTGCTGGCAAAACTGGACAGCTACATGTAGGAGAATGAAACTGTCTAACCCCATACACAAAAGTAAACTCCAAGTGGATCAAAGACGTGAATTTAAGTCATGAAACCATAAAACTCTTAGAAAAAACATAGGCAAATATCTCATGGACATAAAGATGAGTGACTACTTCATGAACATATCTCCTCGAGTAAGGGAAACAAAGGCAAAAATGAACAAGTGGGAGTATATCAAACTAAACAGCTTCTGTATAGCAAAGAACACCATCAATAGAACAGAAAGGTATCCTACAGTATGGGAGAACATATTCATAAATGACAGATCCGATAAAGGAGTGACATTCAAAATATATAAAGAGCTCTCATGCCTCAACAAACAAAAAGCAAATAATCCAATTAAAAAATGGGCAGAGGAACTGACTAGACAGTTCTCTAAAGATGTAATTCAGATGGCCAACAGCCACATGAAAAGATGCTCCACATCACTTGTCGTCAGAGAAATGCAAATTGAAACCACAATGAGATATCACCTCACACCAGTAAGGATCGCCATCATTGAAAAGACAAACTACAACAAATTTTGGCGAGGTTGTGGAGAAAGGAGAACCCTCGTGCACTGCTGGTGTTAATGTAAACTAGTTCAAACATTGTGGAAAGCAGTATGGAGGTTCCTAGTAATGCTCAAAATAGAAATACCATTTGACCCAGGAATTCGACTTCTAGGAATTCACCCTAAGAATACAGCACTCCAGTTTGAAAAAGACAGATACACCCCTGTGTTTATCGCTGCACTATTTACAGTAGCCAAGATATGAAAGCAACCTAAATGTCCATCAGTAGATGAATGGATAAAGAAGATGTGGTACATAAACACAATGGAATATTACTTAGCCATAAGAAAAAAACAGATCCTACCATTCGCAACAACATGGATGGAGCTAGAGGGTATTATGCTCAGTGAAATAAGCCAGGCAGAGAAGGACAAGTACCTAATGATTTCACTGATATGTGGAGTATAAGAACAAAGGAAGACTGAAGGAACAGAACAGCAGCAGAATCACAGAACCCAAGAATGGACAAAGGGAAAGTGTCTGGGAATGATGGGTGTGAAGGGAGGGATAAGGGCGGGGAAAAAAAGAGGGCATTATGATTAGCATGTATAGTGCGTGGGGGGCACGAAGAGGGCTGTCCATCACAGAGAAGACAAGTAGTGATTTTACAGCATCTTACTACGCAGATGGACACTGACTGTGAAGGGCTATGTGAGGGGGACTTGGTGAAGGGGGGAACCTAGTAAACGTAATGTTCTTTCTGTAATTTTAGATTAATGATACCAAAATAAAATAAAATTAAAAAAGAATATATTCTCCCATACTGTAGCATGCTGTTTGTTCTGCCGATGTACAGAAACTTTTTAGTTTCATGTAGTCCCATTTGTTCATTTTTGCTTTTGTTTCCCTTGCCCAAGTAGAAGTATTCAGGAAAAAGTTTTTCATGTTTATATTCCAGACATTTTTGCCTATGTTTTCTTCTAAGAGTTTAATGGCTTCATGACTTACATTCAAGTCTTTGACACATTTCTAGTTTACTTTTATGTATGGAGTTAGTAATCCAGTTTCATTCTCTTACATGAAGCTGTCCAGTTTTGCTGACACCAGCTGTTGAAGAGGCTGTCATTTCCGCATTGTATGTCCATGACTCCTTTATCATATATTACTTGACCATATATTCTTGGGTTAATATCTCAACACTCTATTCTGTTCCACTGGTTTATGGGCCTGTTCTTGTGCCAGTACCAAATTGTCTTGATTACTGTGGTTTTGTAGTTGAGCTTGAATTCGGGGAGCGTGATCCTCCCAGCTTTATTTATTCTTCCTTCTCAGGATTGCTTTGGATATTTGGGGTCTTTTGTGTTTCCATATGAAGTTTAGTACGATTTGCTCTAGTTCATTGAAGAATGCTATTGGTATTTTGATAGGGATTGCATTGAATATGTAGATTGCTTTAGGCAGGTTGGCCATTTTGACAATATTAATTCTTCCTATGCATGAGCATGGGATGGATTTCTATTTATTGGTATCTTCTTTCATTTCTCTCATGAGTGTCTTATAGTTTTTAGTGTGTAGGTCTTTCACCTTCTTGGTTAGGTTTATTCCTAGGTATTTTATTCTTTATGATGCACTTGTAAATGGAATTGTTTCCCTTATTTCTCTTTCTGCTACTTCATCAATAGTATATAGGATTGCCACAGATTTGTCTGTATTAATTTTGTATCCTGCAACTTTGCTGAATTCAGCTATTAGTTCTAGTAGTTTTGGGGTGGGTACTTTAGGGTTTTTTATCTGCAATATCATGCATGCCATTGGCAAGCAGTGAGAATTTACCTTCTTCCTTACCAATCTGGATGCCTTTTATTTCTTTCTGTTGTCTGATTGCCATGGCTAGGACCTCCAGTACTATGTTGAAAGAAGTGGGGAGAGTGGGCATCCTTGTCTTGTTCCTTAAAAGGAAAAGCTTTCAGCTTTTCACTGTAAAGTATGCTGTTGGCTGTGAGTTTGTCATATATGGCCTTTATTATGTTGCAGTATTTACCCTCTATACTTATTTTGTTGAGAATTTTTATCATGAATGAATGTTGAATTTTCTGAAATGCTTTTTTAGCATCTATGGAGATGATGATGTGGTTTTTGTCCTTCTTTTTGTTGATGTGTTGTATGATGTTGATGGATTTTCAAACATTGTACCATCCTTGCATCCCTGGAATAATGGTGATCATGATATTTTTTTATATATTTTTGAATCTGATTCACTTATATTTTGTTGAATATTTTTGCATCTATGTTCATCAGAGATATTGGTCTGTAATTTTCTTTTTTTGTGTGGCATCTGCCTAGTTTAGATATTAGAGTGTTGGTGGCCTCATAGGATGAGTTTTGAAGCATTCCCTCCTCTTCTACTTTTTGGAAAACTTTAAGGAGTATGGGAAATAGGTTTTTTTCTAAATGTTTGATGAAATTCAGCAGTGAAGCCATTTGGTTCCGGGGTTTTTCTTAGGTAATTTTTTGATTACCAATTCAATTTCATTGCTGGTAATTCCTGTGTTTCATAGGATGAAAGTGTTACAGGCTGAGTTTGCTCTTCTCAGTCCTTGTCCCTTCTGCTACAAATAATTGAAGGTCGGAAACACAATAGCAAAGCAGAGGGAAAGTTTTAGTGAATACATTCCCAGGGGGGAGTCCCTAAAAAAGAGAAAGTTGGATGGAAGTAAATATTTGATGAAAACCAGCAATGATTTGTTAACCCAAATTTCCTTTTCCTTGGACAACCTAGAAATGAAAATAATATGGTGAAGTTGAAAGTATCTTCCAAATCATTTAGATTGAATAAATTTTCTTACTACCATGGGGTAATATTCCCAAAAGTCATCTATATTTCCGACAAAACCCCTATGATAATCCCAGGTGTTATTTTTCACAAAATTTACAAACATCTTAAAATGTATAAGGAAATCTAGGGATCCAAGTAGCCAAAACAATCTATACCTTTCCTCCCAGTTTTGAAATATAAAGGAAATATAATGTGTAAGTTTAAGCTTACAACATAGAGAATTGGTGTACATATATGTTGTAAAATGATTACAATAACTTTAGTTAGCATTCTTCTCTTCACAATAGTTACAAATATTTTTTTGTGATGAGCGTTTTTAATGTCTAGTCTCTTAGCAACTTTCAGATATAAAAAAAAACATTATTAGCTGTAGCTAGAGTCATCGTCTTGTACATCAGCAGACCTTATCTTATAGATGGGAGCTTTTATCTTTTGATAATCTTTACTCAATTTCCCCACACCTAACTCCCTGCCTTTGGCAACCACAAATCTGATCTATGTTCCTAAAAGTCTTTTAAAAATTCCATGTATAAGTGAGATCATAAAGCTTTTGTCTTTGACTTACTTCACTTAGCGTAATGCCCTCAAGTCTTTCCACCTTATTCCAAATGGAAGGATGTCATTATCCTTATTTATTATGGATGAATAGTCTATATATGTATCTGTGTGTATTATATCTATATCTATATCTGTACCTATATCACTATATATATCACATTTTACTTATTCATTCATTCATTCATGGACACCTAGGTTATTTCTATGTCTTCCCTATTACAATTAATGCTGTAATGAAAGTGGGGGTGCAGATATCTATTGAAAATAGTAATTTAACTTACTTGTATATATCCTGAGAAGTAGAATTGCTGGATCATATGGTAGTTCTATGTTTAATTTTTTGAGGAACCTCCATACTGTTTTCCATGGTGTCTGTACCAATTTGCATTCCCACTAACAGTCCACAAAGGATATCTTTTCTCCACATCTTCACCAGCATTTGTTATTTCTTGTGTTTTCAATGATAGCCATCCTAACAGTTGTGACATGATTTTTTTTCCCACCTAGAGATCAGGTTAATTTTTTTATTGCAGTATGATTGATATACCATCGTATATTGGTTTCAAATTTTCAACAGTTACCCATATTATTAAATCCTCACCCCTTCTAACACAGTTGCTATCTGTCAGTGTAAAAACATGGTACAGAATCATTGACTATATTCTCTATGCTGCACTACTGTCCCCATGAACAAATTATATTGTGATTGTGAATTATTGTGCCTCTTTATTCCCCCTTCATAACCATTAGTCATTTCTCAGTGTCTAAGAGTCTATTGATGTTTTGTTCCTTGTTTTGCTTTGTTTTTATTTTCCACAAATAACTGAAATCATATGGTATTTGTCATTCACTGCCTGGCTTAATATTTTTAAATCTGATGAATTCAGATTGCTAGCATTTTGTTGAGAATTTTTGCATTTATATTCATCTGAGACATTGGCCTATAGTTTTTTTTTTCTTGTAGTGTCATTGTCTGCCTTTGGTATATCAGGGTAATGCTGACCTTGTAAACTGAGTTTGGGAAGTATTGGCATTAATTCTTTAAATGTTTTGTAAAATCACCTGTGAAGCCATCTGGTCCTGAGTTTTCCTGTGTTAGGAGGTTTTTGATTACAGATTCCATTTCCTTATATTTGTCATTGGACCACTTAGATTCCCTATTTCATTCTCAATTCAATCTTGATAGGAAGTACCTTGCTAGGAAATTATCATTTTGTTCTAGATTGTCCAGTTTTTAGTTTACAGTGAGTTGTTCATCATATTAATGATATTGTGTATTTCTGCAGCATCAGTTTTAATATCTCCTCTGTCAATTCCAATTCATTCATCTGGGTTTTCTCTCTCTTTTTCTTGTTTTATCTGGCTAAATGTTCATCAATGTTGTTTGTCTCTTCAAAGAACCAACTACTAGGTCTGTTAATCTTTTCTATTGCTTTCTTATTCTGGTTCATTTATTTCTGCTTTAATATTTGTTAACTCTCTTTTCTTCTCACTTTGGCCTTGGTTTGTTCTTTATATAGTGCCATGAAGTGTAAAGTCGGGTTATTTGAGGTCTTTCTATTTTCTTGTTGTATGTGTTTATAGCTACAATGTTTCCTCTTAGAACTGCTTTTGTTGCACTCCATAAGTTTTGCTATGTTGTGCTTCCATTTTTGTTTCTCTCAAGATACTTTTGCATTCCCTTTAAATTAATTACTAGGTCCATTGGTTGTTCAGAATATTGTTAATTTCCATGTATTCATGCATTTTCCTTTTTTCCTCCTGTCATTGATTTCTAGTCTTATACCATTTTGGCTGGAAAAAGATATTTGCTGTAAATTCAATTTTCTTAAATACGCTCAGGATTTTTTTGTGTCCTAATATATTATCTATCCTTGAAAATGTTCAGTGTGGACTTGAGAATAAGGTTTATTCTGCTGTTGTTTGATAGAAGGTTCTGTATGCATCTCTTAGGTCTATAGTGTCATTTGAATCCACAGTTTTATTACTGAGTCTCTGTCTGGATGACCTATTGTTGAAAGTGGGGTACTATACACCACAACTATATGTTTCCTCTTTTTAGTTCTGTTAGTATTTGCTTATCTTTTTAGGTGTTCCAAGGTTGGGTGCATAGATATTTACAATTGTTATATATTCTTGATGAAATGACCCCTTTATCATTATATAATTACCTTTCTTATCTCTTTAGACCATTTTTAGCATAGCTTCTATTGTGTCTGATATAAGTATAGATACCTATGCTTTCTTCTGTTTTTTTTTTTTTTTTGGCTACATTTACTTGAAATATCTTTTTTCCAACCTTTCTCTCTGTATGTTTTAAAGTTCCAATCTCTTGTAGGCAAAATGTCATTGAATCTTGTTTGTTTTTCTTTTCAGCCAGTATACATCTTTTAATTAGGGAATTTAATCTATTTATAATTAAAGTCATGACTGATAGCTGAAGACTAATTATCATTTTGATTGTTTTGTAGATCCAATTTTTCCTTGATTCTTATCTTTTATATTCCTGTCTTTTTTTGTTGTTTGATGACTTATTGTGGTACTTTGACTTATTTGTCATGTTATTTTGTGTAACTAATACAGGCTTTCCTTTGTAGTTGTCAAGAAGCTTACATAAAATATATTTATAGCATCATGTTATAAGCTGATAACTGTGATAGCATTCCTAAGCTTTACACTTTTACTTTTCCACACTTTAGATTACTGATCTTACAATCTATGAAGCTTATGGCTAGCAATCTATGATGCTAATAATGAATTACTGTATAGTAATGGTTAGTTTTCATTAGTTTTTAAAAGGAATCTTTTAAACAAAATTGTAAATGAATTATGCATTATCATTACAATATTAAAGACTCTGTCTTTGACTATGTATTTACTATTACCAGTGAGTTTTACACCTACATTAGTCTTTTTTAACCATGTTGATTAGTATCTTTTTATTTCCATTCGAATAACTCATTTTAGGCTTCCTTGCAAGGCAGATCTCTTGGTAATTAACTTCTTGAACTTCTGTTTTTTCAGGATATTCTTTACTTCTCCATTTCTAAGGGACAGTATTGCTGGATATTGTATTCTTGGGTTAAATTCTTTTCTTTCAATATTTTGAGTATTTTATCCTGTTCTTTCCTAGCTCAAAACATTTCTCTTGAGAAATATGCCTATACTGTTGGGGGGGGGGGTTCTCTTGTAAGTGGAATGTCACATTTCTCTTCCTTCTTTCAGAATTATCTTTGTCTTTGATATTTGACACTTTAATTACAATGTTTCTTTGTGAACCCTTTAGAGGTTCCATTTTTCATCATGAATCCTGATGTCCATCTCTCTCCTCAGGTTTGGGAATTTTTCAACCATTATTGTTTAAATATACTTTCTGTTCCTTTTTATTTATCATGATTCTTGTGAATCTCATAATGTGTTCATTGTTTCTTTTGATGGTATTCCATAAGTTCCATACACTTTCTTCACTCTTTTTCATTTTTGTTGTTGTTCTTCTGATTGGATAATTTCAAATGTCCCATGTTCTAGATCACTGATTATTTCTTCTGCATGATTGACTCTGCTGTTGAAGCTCTCCATTGAACTCTTCAGTTCAGTCATTCTACTTTTCCAGCTTTACCATTTCTGGGTTCAGTCTCTTTGCTGAACACTTTTGTTTATGCATTGTTTTCCTGAATAAATTTGCTTGTCTTTCCATGAGTTCTTGTAGTTAATTAAATGTATTTAATAGGATTATTCTGAATTCTTTGTCAGTTCAGAGATTTTCATTTCATTATAGTTAGTTATTATTTGGAGCCTTATTAGTTTCCTTTGATCGGGTCATGTTTATCTTTTTTAAATCCTTATTTCCTTATGTTGTATCTGTGCATTTCAATAGTGGTCTCCTCTTCTGAACTTTCAAGTTCAGTCAGGAAAAGACAGTCCTGAATCAGTCAGCTCAGTTTTGGTTTCTGGACTGTTCAGTTGGTAGTGTCCTTGGGCAGATGGGTCTCATAATCAAAGACTACTTTTGGGAAAGCCCACTGCCCATATTCTGATATCAGGGGTTTGCGGCTTTCTGAGAACAGTTGTATAGGATTCTTGGCTTTGCTCCCTGCCCAAATGCAACTGTAGGGAAGGCTCCACATGTTTAGAAACTCTGTTCAGGAGGACTGTGTACTATACTCAGAAGCAGGCAATGGTTATGAATTAGCTTTCTTTCCCAGGTTGGGCAGCAGAATGGGTCCCATAGCCAGCACAGCTTGTTGCTTTGGGGTCCAAATCAGGCAGAATAGTGCCCTAAGTTTACTGGCCAGATGGGGCCACCAGCTTTTATCTGCAGATGGGAGGAGCTGCTGGTTGGGCTCTCTTTATTCAAATGCCACTATAATCAGTGTTGCAGGATTGGCTACACAGATTCCCAAGAGCTCAGGTTATGTCTCCTGATTGGCAGGGTTGACCTGAATTCAGCAGTGGGTAGGGTTATAAATTAGTTTTTTCTTTCCTCATGGGGCTGCAGAACAGGCCCCAGGGCCAGAAAAGCTTATTTTGGGGGGGGGGAACAAATCAACTGGAGTTGCATGCTTAGCTCCCTGGCCAGGTTAGGACCCTGATAACAGAGATTCTGGCTGGGATCCCTGCTTATGCACTACTGTGCCAGGTAGCTCTCCGGTTGTTCTGGCTTGATTTCTTGGGAAGGTGGTGCCAGGGGTTATCCTCAGCAGTTGGTGGGGCTATTAAATAATTTCCTTGCCACCACAGAGCAGTAGAGTAGGCTCAAACTCCAAGGTTCAAAAGACTCATTGTTTCAGGGTGTTGAAAGAGGCAGATATATGCCTCAATTCTCATGCAAAATGGGATAATTTTCCTCACTCTGCTAAAGGGCTGTGCTGGCCACCAGGCTTTTTGCTCAAGTGTTGCTTTGATACTCAGCTTCTCAGATGCTCTGACCAGGCTTTCTTATTCTTAACAGTAGCTGGAGTTACAAATTAGCTTTCCTGCCTAGGTGGAACAGCAGATCAGGATTCATGGCTAGCAAAGCTTACTTTTGGTGTTCCCAAAAGGGGCAGAACTCTATTGAGTTCCCTAGACAAATGGGGAAACTGTATTAACCCTGCTGATTGGGAATTACACTGCTTAGAAAATCTACTTGCATGTTGGTATGTCAGTTTCCAGGAGTTCCAAGTACTGGTTGCTGCAAGCAACCTTTGTCACAACCTGATCTCTAGTGGCCAATCTCCAGATGCCCCCTACCCCATAAGACAAGACCGGTAGACTTCCCCAGGAAGTGACCCACAACTATGAGTGAGCTGGATGTACAACTTAGGTTCTTTTTTCCCTATTTAAGAAGCTGGAACCCCAAAGGGGCCCTTTTAGCACTATGCTATGCCAGCCTAGGGGAAATGTATTTATTCAGAGTGTAGTTGCTCCTCTTACTCTTCTTAGGTGGTCCTTCTTGGTCTCTGTGCTACACAGGGGTACCTGAGCCTCACTCCTGTGGTCTAGTATTTTCAAAGGAGTGTCTTGTCTATGTATAGCTGCTAGTTGATTTTCTTGTGAGAGGAACTGAAGTTGGAACAATCTATATCACCATCTTAATGATGTCACTCTCAGCACGATCTATATGTAAAACAAACCTGGAGGTGTTACACTTTCCAATTTCAACATCCACTATAAGCCTGCAGTAATCACGACACAATGTGGTAATAAAAAGTATCATAAAAGAACACTATGGATTATATATTACATTATACATATTTAGTTACATAACCTAGATTAAATGGATAAATATCTGGGAACACAAATCTATCAAAGCTGACTCGAAAAGAAATAGGAAATCTGAGCAGACTTATCATAAGAGATTGAAATGGTAATCAAAAGCTTTCAGACAAAGAAGAACCACGAACTAGATAGTCTCATTACCTATTTACCATCTTTCTGAAATTCCTGGAAAAAGAGTAAGAGGGAACAGTTTTATGAGGTCATCTTCACCCAGTACCATCACCAGGCAAGGACGTCATGAGAAAAACTCATTTTAAAAACGTTCTACTAGTATGGATGCAATTTCTTTCAAACATTTAAATATTAGCAAACTGAATCAGAAGCGTATTAAAAGCATTATACACCATGCTCAGGTAGGATGTTGAGCAGGATTACATGGTTGGTTCAATATTTTAGAATTAATGTAATGCAGCACAGTAGGGAAATGAAAGAAACACACACATGCACACATACAATCTCATCTCAAATGATACAGAAAAATTGATAAAATTCTACACATTTTTATGTTACAAATTGTCAACACACTTGGAATAGATGCTAGTTTCCTCAATATGGTAAAGGATATTTTGGAAGAAACCCACACATAAGTTTATAGACTGATGCCTTTCCTCTTAATATCAGGGGCACGGAAAGGATGCTTACTTTTGCCACTGCTATTCAATATTGTACAGGAATATCTAGCCAAAGCAGTTAGGTAGGTAGCTGAAATATAAAAGACATCAAATTGAGAAGTAAAACCATATCTATTCACAGATGTCATGATTTTATACATAGGAAATTTGATATACTCCTCAAAGCAACTATTAGAGCCAGTGAATTCATGAAGTTGGAAGATGAAGGATTAACAAGATTTAGTTATGTTTCTATAAACTATCAATTACGAATCTGAAAAATAAATTAAGACTACAATTTCATTTTATATAGACTCAAGTAGAGTGAACTATTGAAAAATTAATATAACAAAGGAAGTGTAGGACTTTCAACAGGAAACTAAAATATATTGCTCAAAAAAATTTTAAAAGTCATGAAATAAATGGAATGAAATCTTGTGTTCATGTATTGGAAAAAATAATATTGTTAATAATGGTTGTAATATTGTTAATATTATAATATCCAGAAAGTGATTGACCAATTCAAAAACTTAAGGGCCCTTTTTAAAAATGGGAAGCCTGGTCCTAAAATTCATATGAAGTTTTAAGGCTCCCAGATATGCAAAATAATGGTGAAATACAACAAGGTTGGATGATTGATGCTATACAATATCAAGGTTACCATAATTAGTGTAGCACTAGCATAAGGATAGACAGAGATAGGTGTAATAGAATCAAGAGTTAAGAAATAAACCCATGCACATGTGGTTAATTTATTTTTGAAAAGTCCGCTAAGGCTCTTCAATGGTAAAAGAACATTTCTTTTCAGTAAATGGTACTAGGAAAATTGGATATTGACAAAGTAAATAATGAATGTGGACCTTTACATCATTTATAAAAATTATAGGACACTATAAAAAACTAAGAACACATATGGATAAATCTTCATGACTTTGTATTGGACAAAGGTTTATTAGTAATGAAACTAAACACATAAGCAAGGAAAAATAGATAAATTAAACTTTACAAAAAGTAAAAACCTTTTGGATCTCAAAGGACACTATTAATAAAGTAAGTCAACCTACACAATGGAAGAAAATATTTATAAATCATATACCTAATAAATGATTAATACCAGAATATATAAAGAACTCCTAAAACTCAACAACAAAATAACAACCCAATTCAAAAGTGGACAAAAGCCTTGAGTAGACATTTCCCCAAGGAAGATATTCAGATGGCCAATAAGCACATGAAAGGATCACACCAAAAGATTGTTTCCAAGTAAATTAACTGCAATTCATAGAAGAGCTCAAAAATATTTTTAGAAATATTTATTAGTTTCCTAGGCCTGCTGCAACAAAGTATCACAAACTGGGAAGACCACTACCTACTACAAAATGAAAATCTAAGCCACATGACACCAGTTCACACCAACTAGGATGGGTATTTAAAAAAATAAAAATAAAGAATTTGGAGAAATGGTACCCTTGTGTATTGCTGGTGGGAATGTGAAATGATATATCCACTGTGCAAGAGTATGGTGGATATTCAGAAATTAAAACACAGGATTACCATATTATTCAGGAATTCCATTCCTAAAAATTTACCCAAAAGCTTCAAAAACATGGGTTCTGCCAAAGACTTGCATTCAAATGTTTTTATTGGCACTATTTGTAGTAGCTAAAAGGTGGGCACAAACTTACTGTCCATCAATTGATGAATGGATAAATAAAATGTTGGGTTGGCAAAAATGCCTGTTCCCACTAGCCAGACTTGAAAAGCTCATAATTCATGGGGCATTAGAGTAGCCAAGAATTCAGTAATAGGTAATAATTAGCCTTTGACTGAGCACTGTTGAGCAACTGTCTGACAAATCACCAAAGCAAGACCCAAAAAGATTGTTTTCAAGTAAATTAACTGAAATTCATAAAAGAGCTAAAAAATATTTTTAGAAATATTTGCTTCCTAGGCCTGCTGCAACAAAGTATCACAAACTAGGAGGATTAAACAACAGAAAAATTTAAAAAGGGGAGGTTACATTTCTGGAAGCTAGGTGTATGAAGTCAAGGTGTCATCAGAGTTTATTCCTCCTGAGGGCTGGGAGGGAAAGATCTGGTCCAAGACTCTCTCTTTGGCTTATAGATAGCATTTTAATAGTGGCGCCCCTTCACGTCATGTTTCCTCTGTTCATGTGTATCTTTGTGTACAAATTTCCCCTTCTTATAAGGTCACCTGTAATATTGGATTAGGGCGCATTCAAAAGATCCCATTTTAATTTGATTGCCTCTATAAAATCCCTATCTTCACCAAGGTCACATTTTAAGGTCATGGGGTTAGGACCCCAACCTATCTTTTCCTAGGGGAAACAATTAAAGCAATAACAGTAAAAAATACACAGAACCCTAAAACTCAAATTTTTATAAAGTCTAGTTTTGCATCAAAGATTGACAAGCATATAAAATAGTAAAACAAAAATCCATAATGGAGAGAATAATCAAACAATGGAAATCAATCAAGAAGTGACATGGATGTTAGAATTAACAGACAAGGCTGTTGAAAAAGCAATTATGACTGGATTTCATATGTTCAGGTGCATCCGAATGTTCCTTATCTTATAGAGACCTAGACAATACAAGAAAAATCAAATGTCTAGAGATGAAAACTAAAATGTGTGAGATGGAGAATAAGATGTGAGTGTTTAATTGCAGATTACACTTGGAGAGGAAAGGATAACTGGTTTTGAGAACAGAACAGGAACTCTCCTCAAAGGCACACAGAAAGAATAAGAACAGGGAAAAAAGAGGAGGAGAAGAAGCAAGAGTAGAAGGAGTAGGTAAAAGAGCAAAAAGAAAGTAAAATAACTGAACATCAGTGAACTATGGAACAACTTCAAGCCTACTAATATATGTGTAATTGGAGTCCCTACAGGGAAAGACAGAAAGGTAAAGAAAGGAAAATATAAGGACAAAAAATAGTCAAAACATTCAGCTTCTATAAGATCAACAAACCAAAGGATTTAAGAAGCTCAACAAATCCTAAGCAATGACACATGAAGAAAACTACACAATATCACATTAAAATAAAAGGATAAAGAGAAAAAGGGATAAATAGAAAATCTAAAAGGCAGACATAACATAATGTGACTTACTAGTGACCAAAGACAAAGGTGAGAAGAGCTGTCCATTGAAAACAATGCGAGACCATGGAGCAACATCTTTAAAGAAAGAAAATACCAATTTCAGCATAGAATTCTTGACATGGGGAAAATATTTTGAAAATGTGGGTTGAAACTTTTTACAGAGAGACAAGAGTTCAAAGAATTTACCTATAGCAAACACAGAATACACAATGTTAAAGGAAAAAGGAAAATGACACCAGAAGTAAATACTGACCTACACAAAGGAATGAAGAGAACCAGAATTGATTAGAGTTGATATAACCATTAGACACATTAGGCAAAGTTTCTAGGGACCACAAAATATTTTAATACTTAATATGTTTATGGGCTCGCAAATATATTTTAATATAAATTCATTTTAGTCTCAGAAGAAAAAATAGAAAAACATATATGTAACAGGACTCCCAATCTGAATTATATATGTCTTTATTCCAAAACATCTTAAAAGATAAGACTCAAGCAATAAGATAACAGTGTCTGCACATGCCTTTCTAGTCAGCACTGTATTGAAGGTTCTAGAAAAATAACTAGGCTAGAGAATGAAATAAAAGACATTCATATTGCAAGGAAAGAAGGAAAACTAACATATTCATGAATGACATGAACTTATGTGTAGAAAATCCTAAGGAATCCTTAAAGGAAACTATTAGGCTAATAAGTTAAGTATAATTGCAGAACGCAAGATTAATTTATAGAAATCCATTGTCTTTCTACTCACTTGCATTTTTTGAAAGAAGATAAAATTGATAACAATTGCATTTACAATATATTTAAAAAGAGCACAGTGCTTAGGAACAAGTTTATCAAATTAGTGTAGAACTTATATTTTGAAAAGTACAATATATTGATGAAAGAAATTAAGAAGATTTAAATAAATGGAAAAACATCCATAATTCATGGGTGAGAATGCTTACAATTGTTTAGATGACAATAAGCCCCCAAATTATCTATATATATTTAGCTATTCATCTTAGGATGGTGTTAGTGGGTTGTATCATGACCCTCAAAAAAGATAGGTTGAAGTCTTAATTCCCAGTACTTCAGAATGTTACCATTTTTGGAAATCGGGTCTTGAAGATTTAACCAAGGTATGATAAGTTCATTAGGATGGACCCTAATTCAATATAATTTGTATCCTCATAAATTTGGATGCAGATATGCACAGAGGGAGGATGTATGAGCATACACAAGGAAAATGGCAGGTGAAGATGGAAGACTGGAGCAATACATCTACAAGTTAAGGAATGCTAAAAATGTTCTGGCAAATGACTAGAAGCTAGGAAGAGGCAGCAAAATATTCCCCTACAGGTTTCAGAAGGATCATGGTCCTGTCAACAACCTGATTTCCAACATTTAGCCTCATAACTGTGAGGCAATACATTTCTGTTTTTTGAAGCCACCCAGTTCGTGCCAATTTGGTGTATCAGGAAACTGATACAGGCTGGTAAGTGTGCAGAAAATGAACTACAGGCTCAACACAAACTATGAAAATCCCAGCTGTCATTTTGCAAAATGAATACCCTCATGCTAAAATTCTTGTGGACTCAGAATAGCCAAACAATCCTTAAAAGGAAAAAAAAGGTTGGATGACATACACTTCCTGAATTCAATACCTAGCACAAACCTTCAGTAAGAAGAACAGGGCTGTATTGGCATAAAGATAGGCATATAGGTCAATGGAATAGAATTTGGAGTCCAGAAATAAAACCATATATTCATGTCTGCCAATTGATTTTTGAGAATGTCTGATACAATTCAATGAGAGCAAATGGTCTTTTCGAAAAATGCTGTGAGAAGACAGGATATCCACATGTGAAAAAATGAGGTTGGACCTCTATTTTACACCATGTACCAATATTAATTCAAAATGGGTGACATCGAAGAAAATAAAAAATAAAATGTAATAAATAAAAAGTAAAAACATTTCTGCAAGAAGAAAAGCACTATCTATAAAGTAAAAGGGCAAACCACAAAATGGGAAAAAATGTTTCACATCATATGTGATAAGACACTAATATCCAGAATATATAAAGAACATTTATAACTCAAGAGTAGAAAGACAATCTAATTGCAAAAAAGGCTAATGGTCTATGTAGACACGTCTCAAAAGAAAATATAAAATAACTACATGAAAATACGTGCAACGTTGTGTCATTAGAGAAATGTAAATCCAAACCACAGAGAAGCTTCACATCTACTAGAATAAATATAATACAAAAAAGAAAAGCAAGTACTTGTGATAGTGAGGAACACACATATAAAGCTGGTTTGAATATAAAATGTTGCAACTGTTTTGGGAAGCACTGTAGCATTTCTTTATAATGGATGAACTTTGAAAATCTGTGCTAAGTGAAATGAGCCAGTTACAAAAGACTGTATATAATAGGATTCCATTTGTATGTAATTTAAAGAGTGGGTAAATAGAGAAAGTAAGTAAATTAGTGGACACCTAGAGCTGGGGGAAAGGGACAGGAAATAGGAATAAGGGTTACTACTGATAGGGAAAAATTCTGAAATGTCCTAAATTAAGTGACATCAGCGCTGGAGAATGAGGGAGAGAGATGAACGAAGGCTTTAGCTAACCAGAAACTTCACATTCCTGGATGAAGTCATTTCAACAATCACCTAAAAGTCCCCAGAACCACCACATCCCACTTGTACATTATCAATGTCTGATCATCATCAACCAATCTATAATCTTTCTCTATGGACTAATAACCTATCCCCAAACTTTCCCCTCTTCCTGTTAGCCCAGCTTTGTTATCTATAGTCAATGTGAATTCAAAGAACTTTGTTCCCTTGAGATCCCTCATAAATGTGCCTTGCTTCTTGAATCTGGAGGAAAAGTTGTTCATATTTACTAGCCTTGCTGCTCGGTGAGGCAGAAACTTCCTGTCTCAGGACTCAGTCCTTTTTCTGGCTAGTAGATGCAAAGGCTCAGTAAACTCTTCTGTTTCAGTGATCTCTTGGTCTTTAGAGTTTTGGATTTGTCCCTACTAATGGATGTGGAGTTAATTTTTGGGATAATTAAAATGTTTTAAGATTTTGGTAGTGATTTCACAAGTCTGTGTATATACCAAAAGTCATTGAAATGTTTGCTCTAAATGGGTGAATTATATGACAAGGGAATATATCATTAAAATAAAGAAAAAAAGAAAGAAAATTTGAAGAACAGTCTCATGAAGGGAAAATAACCCAAGGTCCACAAATGCAATACTGTAGCCCCTTAAATGGTAATCACAAGGATAAATGTGTAACATTTATTTAAGTATTAAAAAATCTCCTTAAAACATTATTGTCTTAAACAACTTGAAAAAGAACCAAGTTGGAGAACTTAGGCCTCCTGCTTTCAAAATGTATTGCAAAGCTACAGTAAATCAAAGTAGTGTAATACTAGATAAAACAGAATCTTAAGGACTAATGAAATAGAATACAGAACATTTAAAGTAGGCACTCAAACAGATATCTGCACACCCATATGTACAGCAGCCTCATTCAAAAATGCCAAAAGATGGAAACTAATGAAATAACTACAAATTTTCCAGCACATAGCTTTGGGTTAGGAGTCATTCTAACGGGCGTGAGGTGGTATCTCTTTGTGGTTTTGATATGAATTTTCCTAAAGATTAGTAATGTCGAGCATCTTTTCAAGTACTCTCAAGCCCTCTGCCCAATTTCAAATTAGGTTGTTTGTTCTCTGCTGGAGTTCTTCATATATTCTTAAAATCTGCTATGTATCTTGACACTATGCTTACCTAATTTGCAATATTTTGTTCCATTACAAAAACTTCTGTTGTGACCTATGTTTGATGCACAAATTGTTTTCATCATTCAATAAATATTTACTGAGCACTATTAATTTTATAAACACAGGAAGACGGCAGCATGAGTAGGGCAGTGAAAATCTTCTCCCAAAACCATATATATATTTGAAAACACAACAAATAAAACTATGCCTAACAGAGGGATCAGAGGATACAGTACAACAGACAGGCTACATCTACACCTGCAAGAACTCAGCACCTGATGAAAGGGGTAAGATACAAGCCGTGGCCCTGGCAGGATCCGAGTGCTCCCCACCACCCCAGCTCACCAGTGGGAGGAGAGGAGTCAGAGTGGGGAGGGAGTGGAAGCGCAGGACTGCTGAATAACCAGCCCTAGTAATTCGCACTGGGAGCACAGACACACAGTGCATGGTGTGCTGGATATTAGGGAAAAGGAGATGGAAAATCAGCGAGTGGGTCCCTGTAGCTGGCTCCCATGGGACAAAAGAAAAACGAGTGCATTTTGAAAGACTTGAAAGGGCAGGGACTTCACAGCTGGGCGGAATCATCCCAGTACACTCAGCCCAGCAGCTGGGAATTCTGGGGAACTTTAGGGGCCCTAACCCCCCTGGGTGGCAGAACAGCTCTGAAGCCTCTCAGTGATAAACAGCCTGCAGTTCATTACCCCTTCCAAGTGGCCCTGGCAGAGCAGCCTGGAAGCTGGTGTGCCCACAGCAGCCTCCCAGAGCCTCCTCCCAGCACACAGCTGCCTGGGCCAGACCCAGGGCTGCCACCAGTGAGCAGCTGAACAGCACAGGCAGAGGCACAAAGGGGTACCATTCTTGCAGGAGAGCACACTGGGTATGCCTGCCTCACCCCGCAGGGCTCTGGGAAATTAACCTGGAATCTTCTCCCTATGTACAGGTAACCAGCACAGGCAGAAGAAAAGGGCAAGGTGACTAGCAAACAGGAAAAGACTTTGATCTTACAGCTAACACAAGCGCTACCTGCCAACGACTACCTTTATTGCCATGAAAAGGCAGAAGAATTTGGTCCAGTCCAGAATCACCCAGACAACCCCTGAGAGAGGACTAGGGGAGATAGATTTAACCAATCTTCCAGAAAAAGAATTCAAAATAAAGGTCATAACCATGCTGACGGACCTGCAGAGAAATATGCAAGAGCTAAAGGATCAAGGTGGAAGGGAGAATACAGATATAAAACAATCTCTTGAAGGACATAAAAGCAGACTGGATGAGGTGCAAGACAACATTAATGGAATAGAAATCAGAGACATTGAATACAAAGAAACTGAGGCAGAGAGAGATAAAAGGATCTATAGGAATGAAAGAATATTAAGAGAACTGTGTGACCAATCCAAATTGAACAATATTCGCATTATAGGGGTACAAGAAGAAGAAGAGAAAGAAAAGGGGATAGAAACTGTATTTGAAGAAATAATTGCTGAAAACTTCCCCAAACTGAGGGAGGAAATAGTCTCTCAGAACATGGAAGCCCACAAATCTCTCAACACAAGGGACCAAAGGAGGACAACACCAAGACATATAATAATTAAAATGGCAAAGATCAAAGACAAAGACAGAGATTAAAGGCAGCAAGACAGAGAAAAAAGGTCACCTACAAAGGAAAACTGATCAGGCTAACATCAGACTTCTCAACAGAAACCTTACAAGCCAGAAGAGAATGGCATGATATATTTAATGTAATGAAACAGAAGAGCCCTGAACCAAGAACACTGTATCCAGCACGATTATCATTTAAATATGAAGGAGGTATTAAACAATTCCCAGACAAGCAAAAGTTGAGTGAATTGGCCTCCCACAAATGACCTCACTGGCTATTTTAAAGGGACTGCTTTAGATGGAATTACTCCTAAGGCTAAATAGATGTCACCAGAGAAAATAAAATCACAACAAAGAAAGCAAACCAACCAAATGCTAACTAAAGGTAAAAAATAAAATCAACTATGCACAAAAAACAGTCAAAGGAAACCCAAAAGAGTACAGAATAAAACACCTAACATATATAGAATGGAGGAGGAGGAATAAAAGGGAGAGAAATAAAGAATCATCAGACTGTGTATATAGTAGCTTAATAAGTGTGTTAAGTTAGATGAGATAGGTAGATAGTAGAGAAGCTACACTTGAACCTTTGGTAACCACGAATCTAAAGCCTGCAATGGCAATTAGTGCACAGCTTTCAATAATCAACCTAAATATAAATGGAATGAATGCACCAATCAAAAGACACAGAGTAATAGAATGGATAAAAAAGCAAGACGCATCTATATGCTGCTTACAAGGACTTGCCTCAAACCCAAAGACACACACAGACTTAAAGTCAAGGGATGGAAAAAGATATTTCATGCAAACAATAGGGAGAACAAAGAAGGTGTTGCAGTACTTCTATCACACAAAATAGACTTCAAAACAAGGAAAGTAACAAGAGATAAAGAAGGACCTTAAATAAAGATAAGGGGGTCAGTCCAATAAGAGGATATATATGCATCCAGTACAGGAGAACCAACATACATGAAAGAAATACTAACAGGATTAAAGGAGGAATTAGAATGCAATGCATTCATTCTAGGGGACAACAAAACAACACTCACTTCAAAGGACAGATCCACCAGACAAAAATTAAGTAAGGACACAGAGGCACTGAACAACACACTAGAACAGATGGACTTAATAGATATCTACAAAACTCTACACCCAAAAGCAGCAGGATACACATTCTTCTCGAGAGCACATGGAACATTCTCCAGAATAGACCACATACTAGGCCACAAAAAGAGCTTCAATAAATTCAAAAGATTAAAATTCTACTAAATAACTTCTCAGACCACAAAGGCATAAAACTAGAAATAAATTATATAAAGAAAACAAAAAGGCTCACAAACACATGGAGGCTTATCAACATGCTCCTAAATAATCATTGGATCAATGACTAAACTAAAATAGAGATTGAGCAATATATAGAGACAAATAATAACAACAGCGCTAAGCCCCAACTTCTATGGGATGCAGGAAAGGCAGTTCTAAGAGGAAACTATATAGCTATCCAGGTCTATCTAAAGAAGGAAGAATAATCCCAAATGAATAGACTAAACTCACAATTATTGAGATTGTAAAAAGAAGAATAAATGAGGCCCAAAGTCAGCAGAAGGAGGGACATAATAAAAATCGAGAAGAAATAAATAAAACTGAGAAAAATAGTTAGGCACCCTAGGCATTTGTGAAAATTTGTCTATGATATGCTGGATATTGTCCAACTGTACTTGAACAGTCTGAGAGAAATCAGACAAATTAAAGCAACCCATTTCTGGGATCTGTTCACATCCCATATGTTCTTTTAACCGTAGATAGTCTATAGTTGTAAGATTTTGGAGCGCTACAACTTGCACCCCTCCCAACTCCTGGTTGAGTTCCAACAGTACAGATCCACTCAAATTCGTTGTCTCACTGTATGCACATCCAGCCTAGACATCTCCCTCCTCATTCCAGTGGCGAATCCAGGAAACGGTGGGATGGACGCAGCCACAACCGCAGCATCACCTGGATCCCTGTGGAGGCTTTTTGATGATCATCCCCCAGCACGAGTCCTCCAGAGAGTGCTGATGCCAGAAGCTCCTCCTCATATCGTACCTTAGTTCATTTTCTGGGTAGCCAAGCTAGGCCTAGGAAAAAATCAATGAAACCAAGAGCTGGTTCTTTGAGAAAATAAACAAAATGGATAAGCCCCTAGCCAGACTTAAGAGAAAAAGAGAATCTACACACGTAAACAGAAACAGAAATGAGAAAGGAAAAATCATGATAGAACACACAGAAATAAAAATAATTATTAGAGAATACTATGAGAATCTATAAGCTAACAGGCTGGAAAACCTAGAAGAAATGGACAGCTTCCTAGAAAAATACAACCTTCCAAGACTGATCAAGGAAGAAACAAAATCTAAATAGACTAATTATCAGTAGCAAAATTGAATTGGTAATCAGAAAACTACCCAAGAACATAAACTCTGGGCCAGATGGACTTACCACTGAATTTTATCAAATAAGAGAAGACATAATTCCCATTCTCCTTTAAGTTTTCCAAAAAATAGAAGAGGTGGGAATACTACAAAACACATTGTATGAAGCCAGCATCACTCTAACAACAAAACCAGGCAAAGACACCACAAAAAAATATAATTACGGACCAATGTTCCTAATGAATATAGATGCAAAAATACTGGACAAAATATTAGAAGACTAAATTCAAAAATACATTAAGAAGATCATACACCATGATCAAGTGAGATCCATCTCAGGGATTCAAGGATGGTACAACATTTGAAAATCCATCAACATCATCCACCATATCAACAAAAAGAAAGACAAAAACCACATGATCATCTCCATAGATGCTGAAAAGGCATTCAACAAAATTTAATATCCATTCATGAGAAAAACTCCCAACAAAATGGGTACAGAGGGCAATTACCTCAACATAATAAAGGCCATATATGACAAACACACAGTCAACTTCATACTTAAGAGTGAGAAGCTGAAAGCCGTTCCTCCTAGATGGGGAACAAGACAGGGATGCCCACTCTAGCCACTGTTATTCAAAATAGTTCTGGAGCTCCTAGAAACGAGAATCATACAAAACAAAGAAATACAAGGAATCCAGATTGCTAAAGAAGAAGTCAAACTGTCACTATTTTCAGATGACATGATGTTATACATAAAAATTCCTGAAGATTCCAATCCAAAACTACTAGAATTATATCAGAATTCAGCAAAGTTGCAGGATACAAAATTAACACACAGAAATCTGTGGCTTTCCTATACACTAACAATGAACTAAAAGAAATAGAAATCAGGAAAACAGGTCCATTCACAACAGCATCAAAAAGAATAAAATACCTAGGAATAAACCTACCCAAGGAAGTGAAAGACCTATACCCTGAAAACTACAAGACACTCTTAAGAGAAATTAAAGAGGTCACTAACTAATGGAAAGTCATCCCATCCTCCTGGCTAGGAAGAATTAATATCATCAAAATGGCCATCCTGCCCAAAGCAATATACAGATTTGATGCAACACCTATCAAATCACCAACAGCATTCTTCAATGAACTGGAACAAATAGTTCAAAAATTCATATGGAACCACCAAAGACCCCAAACAGCCAAAGCAATCCTGAGAAGGAAGAATGAACTGTGGGGGGGATCTCAGTCCCCAACTTCAACCTCTTCTACAAAGCCACGGTAATCAAGGCAATTTGGTACTGGGACAGGAACAGAGCCAAAGACCAGTGGAACAGAATAGAGACTCCAGACATTAACCCAAACATGTATGCCCAATTAATATACAAAAAAGGAGCCATGGACGCACAATGGGGAAATGACAGTCTCTTCAACAGATGGTGCTGGCAAAACTGGACAGCTACATACAAGAGAATGGAACTGGATCACTGTCTAACCCCAAACCCAAAAGTAAATTCAAAATGGATCAAAGAACTGAATGTAAGTCATGAAAACATAAAACTCTCAGACAAACACATTGGCAAAAATCTCATGGACACAAACATGAGTGACTTCTTCACGAACATATCTCCCAGGGCAAGGGAAACAAACCAAAGCACAAATGAACAAGTGGGACTGTATCAAGCTGGAAAGCTTCTGCACAGAAAAGGACACCATCAATAGAACAAAAACTTATCCTACAGTATGGGAGAATGTATTCATAAATGACAGATTCAATAAAGGGTTGACATCCAAAACGATATAAAGAGCTCACACACCTCAACAAAAAGCAACTAATCCAATTAAAACATGGGCAGAGGAGCTGAATAGATAGTTCTCTAGAGAAGAAATAAAGATGACCAACAGACAGACACATGAAAAGATGCTCCACGTCGCTTGTCATCAGAGAAATGCAAATTAAAAGCACAATGAGATATCACCTCACAACAGTAAGGATCGCCCTCATCGAAAAGACAGACAACAACAAATGTTGTCGAGGTTGTGTAGAAAGGGGAACCCTCCTACACTGCTGGTGGGAATGTAAGTTAGTTCAACCATTGGGGAAAGCTGTATGGAGGTTCCTCAAAATGTTCAAAGTAGAAATGCCATTTGACCCAGGAATTCCATTTCTAGGAATTTACCGTAAGAATGCAGCATTCCAGTTTGAAAAAGACAGATGCAGCCCCTATGTTTATCACTGCACTATTTACAATAGCCAAGATATGGAAGCAGCCTAAACGTCCATCAGTAGATGAATGGATAATGAAGATGTGGTACATAAACACAATGGAATATTACTCAGCCATAAGACAAAAACAGATCCTACCATTCGCAACAACATGGACGGAGCTAGAGTGTGTTATGCTCAGGGAAATAAGGCAGGCGGAGAAAGACAAGTACCGAATGATTTACCTCATGGGTGGAGTATAAGAACAAAGGAAAATTGGAGGAACAAAACAGCAGCAGAATCACAGCACCCAAGAATGGACTAGTAATTACTAAAGTGAAAGGGACTGGGGAGGATGGGTGGGAAGGGAACGACAATGGTGGGGAAAAAGAAAGGGGACCTTATGATTAACATGTATAGTGTGGGGGGGGGCACGGGGAGGTCTGTGCATCACAGAGAAGACAAGTAGTGATTTTACAGCATCTTACTACACAGATGCACAAGGACTATGAAGGGGTATGTGGTGGGGGGACTTCGTGAAGGCAGGAACCTAGGAAACATAATGTTCTTAATGTAACTGTAAATTAATAATACCAAAAAAATATTAGCAAACCGAATTCAAAAATACATAAAAAATATCATACACCATGACCAAGTGGGACTCATTCCAGGGATGGAAAGATGGTCCAACATCTCAAAATCCATCAACATCATCCAGCACATCAAGAAAAAGGACAAACTCCACATCATCATCTCCAAAGATGCTGAAAAAGCATTTGACAAAATTCAACATCCATTCATGATAAAAACTCTCAACAGAATGGGCACAGAGGGCAGCAACTACCTCAACCGAATAAAGACTGTATATGATAAACCCACAGCTAACGTCGTACTGAACAGCGAGAGGCTGAAAGCTTTTCCTCTGAGACCGGGAACAAGACAGGGATGCCCACTCTCCCCACTGTTATTCAACATAGTACTGGAAGTCCTAGCCACGGAAATTAGACAAAACAAAGAAACACAAGGAATCCACATTGGTAAAGAAGAAGTCAAACTGTTACTATTTGCAGATGACATGACATTGTACATAAAAAAACCCTAAAGACTCCACTCTAAAACTACTAGAACTAATATCAGAATTCAGCAAAGCTGCAGGATACAAAATTAAGACACAGAAATCTGTGGCTTTTCTATACACTAATGATGAACTAGCAGAAAGAGAAATCAGGAAAACAATTTCATTCACAATTCCATCAAAAAGAATAAAATACCTAGGAATAAACCTAACACTTCATGAAAGAACAATGCACTGAAAACTACAAGACAGTCATAAGAAACATTAAAGAGGACACTAACAAATGGAAACTCATCCCATGCTCTTGGCTAGGAAGAATTAATATTGTCAAAATGGCCATCTTGCCTAAAGCAATCTACAGATTCAATGCAATCCCTTTCAAAATACCAGCAGCATTCTTCAACAAACTGGAACAAATAGTTTTAAAATTCATATGGAACCACCAAAGACCCTGAATAGCCAAAGCAATCTTGAAAAGGACAAATAAAGTGGGTTGGATTTCACTACTCAACATCAAGCACTACTACAAAACCACAGTAATCAAAACAGTTTGGTATTGCAGAAGAACAGAGCCACAGACGAGTGGAAAAGAATAGAGTCCACATATTAACCCAAATATATATGGTTAATTAATATTTGAAAAAGGAGCCATGAACATACAATGGGGAAATGACAGCCTCTTCAACAGGTGGTGTTGGCAAAATGGGACAGCTACATGTAAGAGAATGAAACTGGATCATTGTCTAACCCCATACACAAAAGTAAATTTGAAATGGATCAAAGACCTGAACATAATTCACGAAACCACAAAACTCTTAGAAAAAAACACAGGCATAAATCTCTTGGACATAAACATGAATGACTTCTTCATGAACACATCTCTCTGGGCAAGGGAAACAAAAGCAAAAATGAACAAGTGGGACTATATCAAACTGAAAAGCTTCTGTACAGCAAAGAAAACCATCAATAAAACAAAATTGCATCCTACAGTATGGAAGAATATATTCATAAATGACAGATCCGATAAAGGGTTGCCTTCCCAAATATATAAAGAGTTCATGCACCTCAACAAACTAAAAGCTCATAATCCAATTCAAAAATGATCAGAGGAGCTGAACAGACAGTTCTCCAAAGAATAAATTCAGATGGCCAACAGACACATGAAAAGATGCTCCACATTGCTAGTCATCAGAGAAATGCAAATTAAAACCACAATGAGATATCACCACACACTAGTAAGAATAGCCACCATCCAAAAGACAAACAACAACAAATGTTGGCGTGGTTGTGGAGAAAGGGGAACCCTCGTGCACTGCTGGTGGGAATAAATTATTTCAACCATTGTGGAAAGAAATATGGAGGTTTCTCAAAAAGCTCAAAATAGAAATACCATTTGACCCAGGAATTCCACTCCTATGAATTTACCCTAAGAATGCAGCAGCCCAGTTTGAAAAGACATATGCACCCCTATGTTTATCGCATCAATATTTACAATAGCCAAGAATTGGAAGCAACTTAAGTGTCTATCAGTCAGTGAATGTATAAAGAAGGTGTGGTACATATACACAATCGAATATTATTCAGCCATAAGAAGAAAGCAAATCCTACCATTTTCAACAACATGGATGGAGCTAGAGGGTATTATGCTCAGTGAAATAAGCCAGGCAGAGAAAGACAGGTATCAAGTGATTTTACTCTGTGGAGTATAAGAACAAAGAAAAAACTGAAGGAGAAAAACAGCAGCAGACTCACAGAACACAAGAATGGACTAACAGTTATCAAAGAGAAAGGGACTGGGGAGGATGGGTGGGAAGGGAAGGATAAGGGGGGGAATGGGGGCATTATGATTAGCATGCATAATGAAGGGGGACACAGGGGGGCTGTGCAACACAGAGAAGAGTAGTGACTCTATAGCATCTTACTACGCTGATGGACAGAGACTGTAATGGGGTATGTGGGGGGGGAGTTGGTGATGGGGGTGTGCCTTGGAAACAATTTTCCTCATGCATTTGTAGATTAATGATACCAAAATGAAAAAAAATTTTATAAACATATAATTAGAACTTATATTCAGGCCAATGTTCTAAGCATTTCCAAATTTTTTTTGTTTTTTTCCCAGTTTTAATGTGATATAATTGACACACCTCACTGCAAATGTTTAATGTGTAGAGCATAAATGGCTTGACACATATTTTCTGAAATGATTACCATAAGAAGTTCAGTTGGCCTCCATCATTCAATAAAAAGGAAAAGCAAAAAAGGAAAAATGTTTTCCATGTAATAAGAACTCTTTAGATTTACTCTCTAAATAACTTTCATATGTATCATACATTAGTGTTAGCTATAGTCATTATATTGTGCATTACATGCTCGGTTTTTATTTATCTTATAGGTGAAAGTTTGTAGTTTGACTACCTTCCTCCAATTCCCCCCTCCCATTCCCACCTCTGATAATATCAGTCCTCTTTGTCTATGACTTTGGTTTATTTCTTTTATTATTTTTTATTTTAGATTACACATACAAATGAGATCATGCAGTATTTGCCTTTCTCTGTGGGACTTATTTCAAATACCATAAAGCCCTCAAGGCCCATCTACATTATTGCAAGCAGCAGTATTTCCTCATTTATTTTTAATGGCTGAATTATATCCATTGTATAAATATACCACAACTTCTTCATCCATTTATCCATCAGTGGACACAGGTCGTTTCCATATCTTGGCTATTGTAAGTAGTGGTTTTATTAACATGAGGTAGAGATATCTTTTCAAGATAGTGTTATTGTTTCCTTGGAATATATTCCCAGAAGTGGAATTGCTAAGTTATATGGTAGTTCTATTTTTAATTTTTTGAAGATAGAACATACTGTTATCCATAGTGGTTCTAAGAGATTACCTCCTTACCAACAATACAGAATTTTCCCTTTTCTCAACACCCTCACCGGCATCAATCTCATGTATTTTTCATCATGTCCATTCTACCACCAGGCATGTGATGTCTTATCGTCATTTTGATTTGCATTCCCTAATTACTAGTGATGTTGAATAACTTTACTTCTGCCTATTGACCATTTATTTATCTTCTTAGGAAACTTTTCTGTTAGTGCATTTTGAGTCAGTCCATATGATACAACAATTCCATTGCTGAGTATTTGTCCAAAAAAAATGAAAACACTAACTCAAAAAAGATATGTGCACCCCCACGTTCAATGTAACATTATTTATATTAGCCAAGTTATGGAAACAAAGTGTCCATTGACAGATGAATGGGTAAAGAAAATGCGGTATACATATACAAAGGAATATTTTTCAGCCATTGAAATATGAAATATTGCCATTTGTGACAACACAAATGGAACTTGAGGACATTTTGCTGTGAAATAAGTTAGACTGAGAAAGACAAATATGATCTCATTTTTATGGGAAATTAAAAACAACAACATTAATCTCATAGATACGGAGAAGTGATTGGTGGTTGCCTGAGGCAGGGTATTAGGGGTAAGCAAAATAGATGAAGAGAATCAAATGTAGAAACTCCAGTTACAAAATAAATAAGGTGTGGGAATATAATGTATAGCATGACAACTGTAGTTAGTAATACTCTATTGCATATTTGAAAGTTGTTAACAAAGTAAATCTTAAAAATTCCTATCATGAGGAAAAATTCAGTAACCGTGTATGGTGACAGTTGTTAAGTAGACATGGTGACCATTTCACAATATACAAAAATATTGAATCATTGTGTTGTATGTCTGAAACTAAAATAATGGAAGTCAATTATGCATAAAAATTTTAAAAGAAAGCCATGTTGTCCGCAAACAGATATTTTTACTTCTTCCTTTCTAATATGGATGTCTTTTTGCTTCTTTTTCTTGAGTAACTGCACTAGCTATATTTTCCATACAGTATGTTGAAGAGATATGGGAAAAGCATGCATTATTTTCTTGTTCCTAAACTTAGAAGAAAAGCTTTCAGTCTTTCACCTTCGAGAGTGATGTTAGCTGTGGCCTTTTCATACATGGCCATTATTATGTTGAAGAAGTTTCCTTCTATGCCTAGTTTTTTAAGAGTCTTTATCATGAAACAGTGTTCAATTACTTTAAATGCTTTCTCTGTATCCATTAAGACAATCATGCATTTTCACCCTAATGCATTGAAACATCCTTGCATTCCACCATTCATTTCCACCTGGTTGTGATTTACATTATTCTTAATGTGTGTTGAATTCTGTTTGTTAGTATTTTGTTGAGGATTTTTGCATCAATGTTCACCAGAGTTATTGGAATATGCATAGCTTTATTTTCTTATAGTATCCTTTCCTGCCTTTGGAATCAGGGTAATGCTGGCCTTAAAGGTTGAGTAGTATGTAATTGTACGTAATCCTCTCTCTAATTGTTTAGAAGAGTTTGAGTTGCATTGGTGTTCATTTTTCCTTAAATGTTAGGTAAAATTCTCCAGTGACACTAGATGCCCTGGGATTTTCTTTGTCGGGAAATTTTTTACTGATTCAATCTCCTTACTTATAGATCTGGCCATATTTGTTATTTCTTGTTGATTCAGTCTCCCATTTTGTGTTTCTAGGAATTTGTCTATTTTACCTAGTTTCCCCAATTTGTTGGCAGGCAGTCTTTCATAGAACTCTCTTATAATCCACTTTATATCTGCAAAATTCAGCTATACTGGCTGTTCTTTTTCCCTTCTAATTTTAGCCAATCAGGTCTTCTGACCTTTTCTTTGTCAATCTTGCTGAAGGTTTCTAATTTTGTTGATATGGTTGAAGAACCAAATCTTGGTTTTCATTTTTTCAATTGTTTTTCCATTCTTGATTTACCATGCTTAATATTTTGAATAATTGCCAAACAGTAATCCAAGTGGCTACAATATTTTACAACCCCACCTATATGGATGGGCATTCTGACTACCTCAAACCCTCACCAATATTACCTACTGTCTTATTTTTTTATTGTAATATAGTTGATATACACAATATTACATTGGTTTCAGATGTACAACATAGTGATTCAACAATTGTGTATACACCATGACAACTGTAGTTACACCTGTCATACAGAGATATTACATTATCCCTCATCCTATATTTTCATCCCCATTATTAAATTATATTTATTTTTTTTATCTTGATATCATTAATCTACAATTACATGAAGAACATTGTTTACTAGGCTCCCCCCTTCACCAAGTCCCCCCCACATACCGCTTCACAGTCACTATGCATCAGCGTAGTAAGATGCTGTAAAATCACTACTTATCTTCTCGGCATTGCACAGCCCTCCCCGTACCACAACCACACTATACAAGCTAATTGTAATGCCCTATTTCTTTTTCCCCACCCTTGTACCTGCCTTCCTACTGATCTTCCCAAGTCCCTTTCCCTTTGGTAACTATTAGTCCATTCTTGGGTTCTGTGAATCTGCTGCTGTTTTGTTCCTTCAGTTTTCCTTTGTTCTTATACTCCACATATGAGTGAAATCATTTGGTATTTGTCTTTCTCCACCTGTCTTCTTTCACTGAGCAGAATACCCTCTAGCTCCATCCGTGTTGTTGTGAATGGTAGGATCTGTCTTTTTCTTATGGCTGAGTAATATTCCATTGTGTTTATGTACCACATCTTCTTTATCCACTCATCTACTGATGGACATTTACGTTGCTTCCATATCTTGGCTATTGTAAATAGTGCAGCGATAAACATAGGGGGCGCATCTGCCTTTATCAAACCGGAGTGCTGCATTCTTAGGGTAAATTCCTAGAAGTGGAATTCCTGGGTCAAATGGTATTTCTATTTTGAGCATTCTGAGGAACCTCCATACTGCTTTCAACAATGGTTGAACTAATTTACATTCCCACCAGCAGTGTAGGAGGGTTTCCCTTTCTCCACAACCTTGCCAACATTTGCTGTTGTTTGTCTTTTGGATGATGGCGATCCTTACTGGTGTGAGGTGATATCTCTTTGTGCTTTTAATTTGCATTTCTCTGAAGACAAACGATGTGGAGCATCTTTTCATGTGTTTGTTGGCCATCTGAATTTCTCCTTAAGAGAACTGTCTATTCAGCTCCTCTGCCCATTTTTGAATTGGATTATTTGCTTTTTGTTTGTTGAGGTGTGTGAGATCTTTATATATTTTGGATGTCAATGCTTTGTCAGCTCTGTCATTTATGAATATATTCTCCCATACTGTAGGATACCTTTTAGTTCTATTGATGGTGTCCTTTGCTGTACAGAAGCTTTTTAGCTTGATATAGTTCGACTTGTTCATTTTTGCTTTTGTTTCCCTTGCCTGGGGAGATATGTTCATGAGCAAGTCACTCATGCTTATGTCCATGAGATTTTTGCCAATGCTTTTTTCTATGTTTTATGGTTTCATGAATTAAATTCAGGTCTTTGATCCATTTCGAATTTACTTTTGTGTATGGGGTGAGACAGTGATCCAGTTTCATTCTCTTGCATGCAGCTGTCCAGTTTTGCCAGCACCATCTGTTGAAGAGACTGTCATTTCCCCATTGTATGTCCATGGCTCCTTTATTGTATATTAATTGGCCATATATGTTTGGGTTAATGTTTGGAGTCTCTATTCTGTTCCACTGGTCTGTGGCTCTGTTCTTGTGCCAGTACCAAATTGTCTTGATTACTGTGGCTTTGTAGTAGAGCTTGAAGTTGGGGAGCAAAATCCCCCCCACTTTATTCTTCCTTCTCAGTATTGCTTTGGCTATTTCAGAGCTTTGGTGGTTCCATATGAATTTTTGAACTGTTTGTTGCAGTTCATTGAAGAATGCTGTTCGTAACTTGATAGGGATTGCATCAAATCTGAATATTGCTTTGGGCAGAATGGCCATTTTGACGATATTAATTCTTCCTAGCCAGGAGGATGGGATGACTTTCCATTAGTTAGTGACCTCTTTAATTTCTCTTAAGAGTGTCTTGTAGTTTTCAGGGTATAGGTCTTTCACTTCCTTGGATAGGTTTATTCTTAGGTATTTTATTCTTTTTGATGCAATTGTGAATGGAATTGCTCTCCTAATTTCTCTTTCTATTAGGCATAGGCATAGGAAAGCCACAAATTTCTGTGTGTTAATTTTGTATCCTGCAACTTTGCTGAATTCTGATATTAATTCTACTAGTTTGGGAGTGGAGTCTTTAGGGTTTTTTTATGTACAATGTCATGTCATCTTCAAACAGTGAAAGTTTGCCTTCTTCTTTACCAATCTGGATTCCTTGTATTCCATTGTTATGTCTAATTGCTATGGCTAGGACCTGCAGTACTATGTTGAATAACAGTGGGGAGAGTGGGCATCTTGCTGTTCAGTATGATGTTAGCTCTGGGTTTCTCATATATGGCCTTTATTATGCTATACCCATTTTGCTGAGAGTTTTTATCATGAATGGATGTTGAATTTTGTCAAATGCTTTTTCAGCATCTATGGAGATGATCATGTGATTTTTGTCCTTCTTATTTTGATGTGGTGGATAATGTTGATGGATTTTTGAATGTTGTCCCTTCCTTGCATCCCTGGGATGAATCCCAGTTGGTCATGGTGTACGATCCTTTTGATGTATTTTTGAATTCAGCTTGCTAATATTTTGTTGAGTATTTTTGCATCTATGTTCATCAGGGATATTGGTCTGTAGTGTTTTTTTGGTGGGGTCTTTGCCTGGTTTTGGTATTAGGGTGATGTTGGCTTCATAGAATGAGTTTGAGAGTATTCCCTCCTCTTCTATTTTTTGGAAAACTTTAAGGGATATGGGTGTTATGTCTTCTCTGTATGTCTGATAAAATTCCGAGGTAAATCTATCTGGTCCGGGGTTTTGTTCTTGTTTAGTTTTTTAATTACAGTTCAATTTCATTGCTGGTAATTGGTCTGTTTAGATTTTCTTTTTCTTTCTGGGTCAGTCTTGGAAGATTGTATTTTTCTAGGAAGTTGTCCATTTCTCCTAGGTTTTCCAGCTTGTTAGCACATAGGCTTTCACAGTATTCTCTAATAATTCTTTGTATTTCTGTGGAGTCCGTCCAGATTTTTCCTTTCTCATTTCTGATTCTGTTGATGTGTGTTGACTCTCTTTTTCTCTTAATAAGTCTGGCTAGAGGCTTATCTATTTTGTTTATTTTCTTGAAGAACCAGCTCTTGGTTTCATTGATTTTTTTCTGTTGTTTTATTCTTCTCAATTTCTTTTTTGAGAGGGCATCTCTCATATTTATTGATCTAATGGTTGTTAACAACAATAAAATTCTGTATAGGGGACTCAATGCACGGTCATTAATCAACCCCAAGCCTATTTCTCCACAGTCTCCAATCTTCTCAAGCATAATGAACAAGTTCTTACATGGTGAGCAAGGTCTTACATAGTGAATAGGTTCTTACATGGTGAACAGTGCAAGGGCAGTCATATCAACGAAATTTTCGGTTTTGATCACACATCATGAACTATAAACAATCAAGTGAGATATGATTATTTGTTTGATTTTTTATACTTGATTTATATGTGAATCCCACATTTCTCCCTTATTATTATTTTTTTAAATAAAATGCTGAACTGGTAGGTAGATGCAAGATAAAGGTAGAAAACATAATTTAGTGTTGTAAGAGGGCAAATGTAGTTGATCAGGTCTGTGCCTATAGACTAAGTATTAATCCAAGCTAGACAAGGGCAACAAGACATCCACGGATGCAGAAAATTTCTCTCAAAACAGGTGGGGGTGTGAGGTTCTAAGCCTCACCTCTGTTGATCCCCAATTTCTCACCTGATGGTCCCCCTGCGACTGTGCCTGTCTTAGGTTGTTCCTCCCTTGAGGAATCTTACCTGTCTCTGGTTAACCAGTCATCTTCCGGGACCATACAGGGAAATGTAAAGTTGGTGAGAGAGAAGCAATATTCTTTGAAAAGGTAAGCTTTTTACTTCTTTGCATATTTATGCCCTGAGGCTTCTATGCCCAGCTATTCTTTTCAAATTTATTTCTTTCTTCTCCGATCTTTATTATGTCTCTTCGTCTGCTGTCCTTAGGCCTCATTCTTCTTTTTCCAATTTTGATAATTGTGACATTAGATTATTCATTTGGGATTGTTCTTCCTGCTTTAAATATGCCTGGATTGCTATATACTTTCTTCTTAAGACTGCTTTTGCTGCATCCCACAGAAGTTGGGGCTTTGTGTTGCTGTTGTCATTTGTTTCCATATATTGATGGATCTCCATTTTAATTTGTTCATTGACCTATTGATTATTTAGGAGCATGTTTTTAAGCCTCCATGTGTTTGTGAGCCTTTTTGCTTTCTTTGTACAATTTATTTCTAGTTTTATACCTTTGTGGTCTGAAAAGTTGGTTGGTTGGTAGGATTTCAATCTTTTGGAATTTACAGAGGCTCTATTTGTGGCCTAGTATGTGGTCTATTCTGGAGAATTTTCCATGTGCACTTGAGAAGAATGTGTATCCTGTTGCTTTTGGATGTAGAGTTGTATAGATGTCTATTAGGTCTATCTGTTCTAATGTGTTGTTTAGTGCCTCTGTGTCCTTACTTATTTTCTGTCTGGTGGTTCTGTCTTTTGGAGTGAGTGGTGTGTTAAAGTCTCCCATAATGAATGCATTGCATTCTATTTCCTCCTCTATTCCTGTTACTATTTGTTTCACATATATTGGTGCTCCTGTATTGGGTGCATGTATATTTATAATGCTTATATCCTCTTGTTGGACTGAGCCCTTTATTATTATGTAGTGTCCTTTATCTCTTCTCTTGTTACTTTCTTTGTTTTGAAGTCTATTTTGTCTGATACTAGTAATGCCACACCTGCTTTTTCTCTCTGTTGTTTGCATGAAATATCTTTCTCCATCCCTTGACTTTTAATCTGTGCATGTCTTTTGGTTTGAGGTGTGTCTCTTGTAAGCAGTGTATGCTTTTTTTTTTATCCATTCTATTACTCTGTGTCTTTTGATTGGTGCATTCAGTAGATTTACATTTAGGGTGAATATTGAAATATATGTACTTATTGCCATTGCAGGCTTTAGATTTTTGGTTACCAAAGGTTCAAGTTTAGCTTGTTTACTACCTTACTGTCTGACCTCACTCACTTATTGAGCTGTTATAAACACAGTCTGATGATTATTTCTTTCCCTTCTTTTTCCTCCTCCTTCATTCTTCATATGTTGGGTGTTTTGTTCTGTGCTCTTTTTAGGAGTGCTCCCATCTAGAGCAGTCCCTCTAAGATACCCTGTAGAGGTGGTTTGTGGGAGGCAAATTCCCTCAACTTTTGCTTGTCTGGGAATTTTTAATCCCTCCTTCATATTGAAATTATAATCGTGCTGGATACAGTATCCTTGGTTCAAGGTCCTTCTGTTTCATTACATTAAATATATCATGCCATTCTCTTGTGGCCTGTAAGATTTCTGTTGAGAAGTCTGATGATAGCCTGATGGGTTTTCCTTTTTAGGTGACCTTTTTTCTCTCTCTGGTTGCCTTTAATACTCTGTCCTTGTCCTTGATTTTTGCCATTTTAATTTTTATGTGTCTTGGTGTTATCCTCTTTGGGTCCCTTCTGTTGGGATTTCTGTGTACTTCCGTAGTCTGAGTAACTATTTCCTCCCCCAGTTTTGGGAAATTCTCAGCATTTATTTCTTCAAAGACACTTTCTATCCCTTTTTCTCTCTTCTTCTTCTGGTACCCCTATAATGCGGATATTGTTCCTTTTGGATTGGTCACACAGTTCTCTTAATATTGTTTCATTCCTGGAGATCCTTTTATCTCTCTCTACATCAGCTTCTATGCGTTCCTGTTTTCTGGTTTGTATTCCATCAATGGCCTCTTGCATCTTATGCATTCTGCGTATAAATCGTTCCAGAGATTGTTTGACTTCTGTAATCTCCCTCCAACATCATCCCTTAGCTCTTGTACATTTCTCTGCAGCTCTGTCAGCATGTTTATGATTTTTATTTTGAATTCATTTTCAGGAAGACTGGTTAGGTCTGTATCCTTCTTAGGGGTTGTGATTTTTTCTGTATCAACTTTTCTGCCTTTTCATGGCGAGAGATAGTTTGTGGAGCTGGCGCAAGTGATGGCTGGGAGAACATCCCTTCTTGTTGGTTTATGGCCTTCGTCTCCTTGGAGAACAGCGACCTCTAATGGCTTGTGCTGGGCAGCTGCGTGCAGACGGGGCTTTTGATTCTTGCCTGTCCGCTATAGAGTTTAGCTCTGCGTTTGCTGTTGTCGTGGCCTGCCTCGGGCTGCTGCTCCGAATTGGCAGAGCTGCGTCGGAGGGGAAACAGCCGGGAGGCTGTTTATCTCTGTGAGGGGCCTCCGAGCTGCCCTGCTGCCCAGGGGGTTAGAGTGCCCAGAGTTCCCTGGGATTCCCAGCTGCTGGGCCAAGTGTCCCGGGATGCTTCCGTCCAGCCGTGGGGTCCCTGTCCCTTTAAGACTTTCAAAAAGCACTCGCTTTTCTTTGTTCCAGTTGCACCAGCTGCGGGGAACCACTCACAGTTCTTGCTGTCCTGTTTCCATAGTTTCCAGCACCCCATGCATGCACTGTGTTTGTGCTCTGGTGCGGATGGCTAGGGATGGGTGTTTAGCAGTCCTGTGATCCCTCTCTCTCCCTGCTCCAACTCCTCTTCTCCTACTGGCACCTGGGGTGAGGGGCGCTTGGGTCCCGCTGGGCTGTGGCTTGTATCTTACCCCCTTTGTGATGTGCTGGCTTCTTGCAGGTGTGGATGTAGTCTGGCTGTTGTCCTGTGTCTTCTGGTCTCTCATTTGGGAAGAGTTGTATTTTTTGTATTTTCAAAAATATATGTGATTTTGGGAGATTTCTGCTGCTCTCCTCATGCTCCACCTCCTATTAAATTATTTTTTGTAAATGGAATGGTGTATCTCTTTACTCTCTTCAACTATTTTTCCTACACCTCTTCCTCCCATGGCAACCATTGGTGTTTTCTCTGTGTTTCAGAGTCTCTTTATGTGTTTTGTGTGTGTGTTCATTTGTTTTGTTTTGTTTTAGATTACACATATAAGTGAAATCATATGGTATTTGTCTTTCTCTGCCTGGCTCATTTTACTTGGTGTAATACTCACTATGTCCATCCTTGTTGTCAGGAGTGGCAAGATTTCATTCTTTCTTTCTGGCAGAGTACTATACATGTATACATGTACCATTGTATACATGTACCACATCTTCATCTAGTCATCTATTTATGGACATATAGGTTGGTTCCATATCTTGGCTATTGTAAATAATGCTACAATAAACATTGGAGTGCATAGATCTTCTAAAATTGATGACTTTGTTTTCTTTACATAGATTCCCAGATGTGGAATTACTGGGTCATATGACATTTCTATTATCTTTATTTTTGATTGTCGCCACTCAAGTGGTTATAGAGAGGTTTCTCACCTTTGATTTTAACTTTCCTAATCTATAGCAACATTGACTGCATTTTTCCATGTGTTTATAGGATATTTGTATGTATTATTTGGGCAAGAAGCCCTTTGTCCGTTTTTAATTGGGTCATTTATCTTTTTGAGCAGCCAATCAAAGGAAAATTTAAGTACCCTTTATATTTTGTGGGTATAGTCCCTTGCCAGATTTTTTATTTTCAGGTATTTTTAAAAATCATTTTGTTGTCTTTTCACTTACTTGATGGTGTCCTTTGAATCACAAAATTTTTAATTTTGGTGTTTAACAATTTATCCAGTTTTCTTCTTGTTTATTGTGCTTTTGGTGACATACGTGAGAAACTATTGGTTATCCCAAGGTCATGAAGCTCTTTACCTGTATTTGATTATTCATATATTAAAATTTTACTTCTTACCTTTAGGCTTGCAATGCATTTTGATATTGCTTCTCTATAATTTGGTAGGTAGGGGTTGAACTTTCTTATTTTGCAAGTGGTTGTCAAGATGTGTTAGTAACATTTGCTGATTGGGTTAATTTTTTTTCCATCATTGAATTCCTTGGAACCCTTTACAAATACTTGAACGTAAAAGACTATAAATTCTGTTACATTGACCTTTAAGTTTATGGGCTTCTTTTCCCCTCTAGCATGACACTCAATTTTTGCAGCTTTGTAGTAAAATCTATAATAAAGAAATGTGAGTACTCCAACATTTTTATTTTTCAATGTTATTTTTGCTATTCTGAGTCCCTTGTATTTCCATATAAATTTTGGAAACAACTTGTCAACTTCCTCAGTAAAATAAACTGGGTTTTTTATGAAGATTGAGTTCAGTCTGTACATACATTTAAGGAATATTGATTGCCAGCTTAACAATATTTAATCTCCCAATCCATGAATATGTTTAATGTGGTAGGTAGTGGTTGAAGTTTCTTATTTTGCAAGTGGACAAATTGTTAATCAACAAAATTAAAAATTTTGTGCTTCAAAGTACACCATCAAGAATCCATGATATTTTGCCATTTACTCACATTCACTAAAATTTCTATCAGTAAGGCATTGCACTTTTCAGTGTACAAGTTTTGTACTTTGATAAATTTATTTTAAAAATTATTATTTTAATGCTGTTGTAAATCGAATTATTTCTCTTTTTTGAATTACTCACTGATAGTGTGTAGAAACAATTTTTACATTGATAACTTTCCCTTTAAAGTTGCTGAATTTAGTATTTCTATTATATTTTATTGATTCCTTAGGATTTTCTCTACATAAGATAATAGAGGCAGTTTTAGTTCTTCTTTTCATTCTGTAATTTTTATATTTATTTTCATGTCTAAGTGGCCTGGCTAGAACTGTCAGTACAATGTTCAACAGAAGTGGCAAGAGAACCCATATTTTCTCGACCTCAGGGAAAAAGCATTCCTTCTTTTGCCATTAAGTATGATGTTGCCTGTGGGTTTTCACAGAAATGTTTTCTCAATGTGAAGAAATTCCATTCTATTTCTGGTTTGCGGAGGGTTTTTATAATGAAAAGTGCGTTGAGTTTGGTCAGTTACTTTTTCTGCATCTCTTGACTTTTGTGCTTCATTCAATTAATATTGAATGTCAGTTTTATTGGTTTTCACATCTTAAACCAATCTTGTATTTCTGCAGTACAATACATGTGGTCATGGTGCACAATACCACTTACGTGTTATTAGGTTCTTCTTGGTAAGTTCTTGTTAAAGGTTTTTGTATCTATATTCACGGTGGATATTGGCTTATTAGTTTGCCTTTCTCATGACATCATTGAGTAGTTTTTGTACCTAGGTAATGCTGGCTACATAAAGTATGTTGGAAATGTCCCCTTCCCCTATTTTCTAGCTGAGTTTTTCAGAGATTAGGATTAATCATTCCTTGATTGTTAGGTAGAATTCACCAGTGAAGCCATCTGGGAACTGACTTTTCATTGTGGGTAGTATTCAAATTACCAGTTCAGTCTCTGTTGATTATAGATCTATTCATATTTTCTATTTGTTTTCAGGTCAGTAACTGTGGTTTGTGTTTTTCTAGGAATTTGTCCACTGTATCTAGGTTATTCGATTTATTTTTACAGAGTTATTAATAGTATTCTTTTATAATCCATTTAGTTTTTTAAGGTTGGTAGTGCTTTTTCCTTTTCACTGCTGATATTAGTAATTTCATTGCTGATAATAGTCTCCTCTCATTTGTTAATGGCCTGTATAGCTAGTGGTTTGTCAATTTTGGTGATTTTTTTCCCAAAGAACCAAATTTTGTTTCATTTATTTATTTTGTAGTGTTTTTTTCCTATTCCATATCCTGTTTCCAATTTAATCATTGTAAATTTCTTCTTTCTGATAGCTTTTGGCTTATTATGGTCTTCCTTGTCTCATTTCTTGAGGTGGAAATTTAGACAAGCAATATTACACCTTTCTTCTTTTCTAATACAGGCAGTTACATCTTTGCATTACCTTCTGAGCACTGCTTTAATTGCAACTTCTATGTTCTGGTGCATTATATTTTCCATTTTATTCCTCTTAAAGCATTTTCTAATTAACTCTGTGATTTCTTATTCAACTCATCAGTTAATTAGATCATTTTGTGTAATTTTCATAAGTTTGTGAATTTTCCAAATTTCATTTGTTGCTGACTTTTAATTTTATTCCTTTGTGGATGGACAACATACTTTTTATAATTTGGCTTTTGAACTTTAATGTGGTTAATTTAATGGTCCAGCATATAATTCTTTGAGAAGAATACATAATCTATTGTTGGATGAAGTATTCTGGTAAGGTCTTTTCGGTTTATTGGTATTGTAATGCTCTTCAGGTTTTCCATTTCTTTGAGGATCTCACAAGTTGTTTTATCCATTGCTGAAAATGTGGTTAGTGAGGTCACCAACAAATATAGTTCTGCATATTTTTCTTTCATTTCTGCCAGTTTTTCACTTATTTTAGGGGTTCTTTGATTAATTGCAATTTTACATTGCTTTGATGTATTGATAGTTTGATCCATCTACCATTATAAAATGTCCTCTTTTCTCTCTAAAAATATGGTCTCACAATTCTTTTTCTATGATATAAGTGTAACCACTCCAGCTTTCTGTCATTCTCCATTTCTATGCTGTGTCTTTATCTATCCTTTTACTGTCATGTTGCTGTGTCTCTGGATACATACTGTATTTCATGTTGAAAAGAGGAAACTGGATCATGATTTTTTAAAATTCATTATGTGTGTATCTGCTTTTTGATTGTAGAGTTGAATCACATTTTATTCAGTGTAAATACTGATAATATAAGTTTCATTTCCTCATAATGTCATTTTTGTTCCTTGTTTCATCCATCACTACTTTGCTTTGAGTTAAATTGATGTTTTATATCAGAGAATTTTAATGACTTTGAAATTTCACTGTTTTTTGTTTCTGAGTTAATTTCTTCATGGTTTACAATTACTATTTTAATTTAATGCACTTAAGACAGTGCTACAATTACTACCTTAACTTAAAACAATCTACCTGGGATAAATGCCAACTTAATTTCATTACTGCAAAATAATTTGTCCTATCATAGCTCTATTATCCCTTCCATTTTTTGTGCTATTCTTTGTACATTGTACGATAATAAACATTTTATAATTATTGCTTGCTTTGTTCAGTTGTCTTTAAAATCCGAATGGAGATGAAAAGCTACATACAATTGTGTACTTATACTCTATATTTACATATAAAGTCACCACTACTAATGTTTTTTAATTCTTAATTTAAATTCTGCTTAATGTGTCATGTTCTTTCATTTCTGCTTGAATGACTTCCTGTAGTATTTCTTGCATGGCAACTTGGCTAGCAATGTCTTAGGTCATTTTTTTTCTCTATTTGAGAACAGCTTCATTTCACTTTAATTTTTTGAGATTTATGTTGTTGAATATAGATTTGTTGTTTGACACTCCTTTATTAGCACTATGTGTATGTCATCCTACTACTCAAGTCCATGGTTTCTGACAGGTCATCTGCTAATCTTATAGATCACCTGTATAAGTCACATTGCTTTTACCTTGCTTCCCTTAAGAGTTACTCTTTGTCTTTAGCTTTCCACACCCTGACTGTGATGTTTATAGGTGTGGATTTATTTCACTTTACCAATTTTGCCATTCAGTGAGCTTCTGAAATATTGTACAGTAATTCCCCTTATTAAATTGAGAAGTTTTTAGGTATTGTCCTTCAAATGTTATTTCTCCCCCCTTTTCCTTCAGGGACTCCCAAAATGTAAATAATGGTATGTGAGATGGTATTCTACAGGTCTCACAAGCTCTGTTCATTTTTCTTCATTCTTTTTCTGTCTGTTCCTTGTATGGAAAGTATCAATTGTTCTACCTTCAAGTTAGCTCTTTCTTCATTCTTCTGCAAAGTCCAATTAGTTGCTTAATTTCTATATTAAAATTTTATATTAGTTATTGTAACATTCAACTCCATATTCAACAACATAAACCTCAATTTCACTTTTGTTAATTCCCATTTCCTTACTGACATTCTTATTTGATTAAATATTGTTCTCATACATTCCTTCAATTCTTTAGAAATGGAATCCTTTTCTTATTTAAACATATTTATTATATATGTTTTAAAATTTACAGACTGAAAGTGAAGCAATGGGAAAAGATATTCCATGCAAATGTAAACCAAAAGAGGCAAGGGGTAGCTGTGCTTATAGCAGACAAATTACTCTAAGGTGGTAATAAGAGGAAAAGAAGGGCATTATGTAATGATAAGGGAACCAATACAAGAAGAGAATATAATAGTGTTAATATGTATGCAACCAACGTAGGAGTATCTAGATATGTAAAGCAAATGTTTATATTTCTAAAGAGAGAAATGAATAGCAATACAGTAATAGTAGGGGACTTCAATACCACACTTATATCAATGGATAGCTCCCACAGAAATAAAATCAATAAGGAAAAACTGGCCTTAAATGAGGTGTTGGGCCAGATGGACTTAACATATATATACAGAGCATTCTATACAAAAGCAGCAGAACACACATTCTTCCCAAGTGTACCTGGGACATTCTACAGGATAGATCATGGGGGACAAAACGTCTTGTAACTTTAAGGAGATTGAAATCATATCATACATTCTTTCCAACCACAATGGTATGAAACTGAAATCAATTACACGAGGAAGCAGGAATATTCACAAAAATGTAGAGATTTAACAACATGCTATTGAATAATGATTTACAATCAGACTGCCATTACCAAACAAAAGTGCCTCTGCAGAGCACATCAGGAGTCTGAGAGACACATCCATCTGTGATTGTGAAAATGAGTAGATTACAGGAAGCTGTAGCACGAGCGGCAGCAGCAACAGAGGCAGAAGAGTTGGAAAGTATAACTGGTGAGTGAAAGTCTGTCTGGTCATCTGGGCTGCAGCTGAAGGGCCCATTGCTTTTCCAGCAAAGCCCAAATTTCTGAGAAAATAACCTCCATGTCTGGGGAAAGGGACTGGAAAGAGAATAAGGCAAATAAAGAGAAATGAAGAAATGTGTATCTGGCTGTCTACCTTAGATTCCAGCAGGGAGATTTACCACAGTCCTCTGGGATTTCCCCACTTGAGGATCCCCCTACTAGGCTATGGGACACCCAATGCCCCAAGTGTTAAGCACACACGTCCCTTCATTCTGCTGTTTTCTCTTAAATGCCAGGTTTTTTTAAACACATGTGCTCTCAACTGACTTAACTCAGTTCCAGTAAAAAAACAAAAACAAAAACAAAAACCTCTGCTATGACACCACCTTCTGTAAAACAAAAGAAAGTCTTCCAGTGGTCAATATGTTGCATTCATAGAATAATAATAAACATAACCTTGCTCAAGTAAGAAAGTCTCTTGCTGCTTAAATTGCAGCAGTATTATATATTGCAAAAATCACAGTAACATGGTATCAGGAAAGAAAAAAATGACAATTCTCCAGCAACTGGACCAAAAGACAAGGAACTCTACAGTCTAAATGATAGGGAATTCAAAATAGCTATTGTGTAGAAATTCAATAAATTACAAGAAAAGTCAGAAAAGCAATTCAGTGAAATCAGGAATAAAATTTATGAACAGAATTACTTTACCAAAAAGATTGGGTAAAAAAAAGGCAGACCTTCTCCAAAGCACGTTATAATGAACTTGCCAAAAGTTATGGATAAAAAAAAGAGTTTTAAATTCAACCTGGAAAGAAGACAATAACCTGCAAAGGAACCCGCAGTAAGCTACTAGTAGATTTCTCAGCAGAAACTCTACTGGCCAGGAGAGAGTGGAATGACATATTCAAAGTACTGAAAGAAAAAAATAATTGCCAGCCAAGAACATTCTTCCCAGCAAAGTTATTCTTCAGATATAAAGGAGAAATATAGGCTTTTCCAGGCAAACAAAAGTTGACCTGCTTGGCAAGAAATGCTGAAATGACCTCTTCAGGCCAAAATGCAAAGATAAACGTACACAAATATCTGATTAAGGTGATAAATAGTCATAATTAGAAAACTGTAACTATTTAGAAGAGTATATTATACAATTATGGCATCAAGGTTAAAGGAAAAGAGCATTACAATCACCTACAGCAACTGCAATATGATAATGAGTTCACAGCTAAAAAGAGATAATTTGTGGCAAAGAAAATATAAGAAGGGGGAGTAAAATGATGGAAACATTAGAAACAAATAAAGATAAATTGCTCTCAGTAGGAAAAAGAACTATCTTGTTTGTGAGTGGTTTTACAAAAACCTATTGGCAACCACAAAACAAAAATCTAGAGCAGAGACACAAAACACAAAGAAGGGAAGGCAGCTAATTGCCATAGGAAACCACTAATTTAAAAGGTACACAGACACAGAAAGAAAAAGCAAAAATAGGGAGACAAAATAACCTTAAGGAAAAAGCCTAAAATGGCAGCAGTAAGTCCTTACTTATTGATAATTATCCTAAATGTACATGGATTAAACTCACCTATCAAAAGACACAGAATGGAAAACTGATGAGGTTGGTGGAAGCTAGCAGAATGGGAGTTCACTATGAAAGCCTGCTATGTATGTAACAAGGAAGCAACTACATCAAATACAGCTAACTCTAAGAGCAACCTGAAGACTGCAGAACAGACCATCTACACCTGGGAAAGAAGAGAGGATCACATTGAGAAGAGTAAAGTGGCAGAGCCACTACTGATGAGGATCCAAGCCCTTTCTCCATCCCAGGCCCCAGTTGGGAGGGAGAAGGACAAAGCAGGTCGAGTACAAACACCCAGGAACCTGGCATACCTAGCTCTGGGAAGATGAGTACCCATTGCATTTATCTTTGAAAATTAATAGGGCTGGACACCAGAGAGAGTTGGAGCACTGTGGGAGGTCCAAGACTCTGGTTTCTTTTGTAGAACTAGCATGCTGTTGATCCCTCTGAGGCTCAGCACAGATGCAGCAGTCTAAAAGATTTGCTAGCCTTGGGAAGTGTACTGGAGGGGCGGAGGTCTTATAAAGTTCTCTCTGAAGGACAATGACATGTTCAATGTCACTTTTCGAGTGGATGACACTTTTACAACCCTTCCCCACATAACTGGCCAGATGTTTGCAGGAGCCAGCTCTGAAATTCTCCACCTCCCTTACTGGCTCAACCTTCCTCAACACAGGGAATTCATTCCCACTGATGAAAGATGGGCAGAAGGTGGTCCTATGTTCATAACTCATCCGAGCAGAAACACCGTATGTCATGAAAAGGGGCACAAAGAAGCTGCCAGTGGGGATCTGCCATTACTGGCAGAAGGCATGCCGGTGCTTGCAGTAGCAATCTGCCATTCTTGGCAGGCAAAAAGACAGGTCCCATCCACAGCCCAACAACAGCACACACAGATCAGAGAACCAGGTTCTGGTGAGCAGGGTGTTGTGGATTCTGGGCACAAGGCACCTACTATGTAAAACCACCACTTTGAAGAACAGAAGGCATACCTGAACTATCTAAAAAAAGGAGGAAACACAGAGACCCACACAAAATGTGGAGTCAGAGGACTATAGTACAAATAAAAGAAAAGCACAAAGCACAAGAAAAAGTATCAATGAAATGGAGATAAACAATCTACCTGAAGAAAAAGTTAGGGTAACTGTCACAAATGCCAACTTAACTTGGGAGAACAGATGATTTCAGTGAGAAGTTAGAGAATTTCAAAGTAGCCAAGCTCAGGAACAGAGAGAAAATAGAATTTCTAAAAATGGGGAGATACTAAGAGAGTTCTGGAACAACTCCAAATGAAAGAACATCTACAAAGGAGTAGAAAATCTATTTGAATAAATAATATCTGAAAACTTTCCTAATCATGGGAAAGAAACAGACAAGAAAAGTGCAGAGGAACCCCTAACAAGATGAACACAAAGAGGACAACACTGTGATACACAGTAAGTAAAATGTCAAAAATTAAAGATAAAGAGAGACACTTAAAAGCAACAATAGAAGATAAGAAAGTTACCTACAAGGGAAACTCCATAAGCCTATCTTCAGACTCTCAGCAGAAAATTTATAGCCCAGAAGGGAATGGCATGAAATATTCAAAGTGCTGAAAGGGAAAAATCTGCAATCACGAGTACTCTACCACCAAGGTTATCATTCACCATTAAAGGAGAGATTAAAAGTTTTCAAATAAACAAAAGTTAAATGAATTCTTAACCTCTAAATTAGCCTGACAGTATATATAGAAGGGACTTCTTTAGATGGAAATGCTTTTAACTTTAAATGTGTCACATCAGTGAAAATAAACCTACAAAAGAGTAGACCAATCACTTACAAAGCTAGTATGAAGCACACAGTACAAAAGTAGTAATATCAACTACACACAAAAGTATCAAGGGATACACAAAATAAAACATGTATGTAGATGACATCATACACATAAAATGGGGAGGAATAAGAATTTAACAGTAGCATAGTTAGACTGTGTTCAAAATTAAGAAATTATCGACCTAATATTGGCTGTTTTAGATACTGGAGCTACCTTACGATAACCACAAATCAAAAGCCTATATTAGATACATGAAACAAACAAAAAGAGATGAATCCAAGTATAACACTAAAGAAAATCAACAAATCACAAGGGAAGGGAGCAAGAGAGGAAGAGGAATGGAAAGGAACCACACAAACAACCAGGAAACAATTAACAAAATGGCAATGAGTACATAACTATCAATAACTGCTTTAAATGTAAAAGAACTAAATGCCTCAATCAAAAGACATAGATTGGCTGAATATGTAAAGAAGCAAGACCCATCTACATGCTGCCTACAGGAGACTCATTTCATACTTAGAGACACATAGACTAAACGTGAAGGGACGGAAAAAGATATTCCATGCAAATAGAAGAGACAAAAGCAGGAGTAGCTAGCAATACTTATATCAAACAAAATAGACTTCAAGGCAACAAAGAATGGTAACAAGAGACAAAGAAGAACATTACATTATGATAAAGGATCAGTCCAACCAGAGGATAAAACAATTCTGAATATCTATGCACCCAACATTGGCACACCTAAATATATAAATCAAGTGCTAACAGACATAAAGGGGGAAACTGACAGTAGCAGAAAAATAGTGACTTTAAAACCCCACTTACATCAATGGATAGTTCATCCAGACAAATAAATCAATAAGGAAACAGTGGTGTTCAATGACACATAAAATAGATGAACTTAGGTAAATCTGGAACATTCCACCCAGACAGAGCACAATATAGATTGTTCTCAAGTGCACATGGAATGGTCTCCAAATAAGTCACATATGAAGACACAAAACAAGCCTCAAAATTTTTAAAAAGATTGAAATTGTATGAAGCATCTTTTCGGACCACAATAGAATAAAACTAGATATCAGTTACAGGGACAAACTGGAAGAACAAACACATGGAAGCTAAACAACATGCTTCTAAATAGTCAATGGATCAAAGAACAGATAGATCATAGAGGAAATTAAAGAATACATGGAGAAAAATGAAAACAGCAACACGATGGTTCAAAATTTGTGGGATTCAGCAAAGTGGTTCCAAGAGCAAAGTACATAACAATACAAGCCTACCTCAAGAAACAACAATCTCAAATAAATAATCTACTTTTACCACTGAAGGAACTAGAAAGACAAGTAAAAACAAAACCCAAAGTAGAAGGAGGGTCATAATAAAGATAACAGCAGGAATGAATAAAATAGAGACTAAGATAATAATACAAAAAAAATGAAACCAAGATGTACAAAATAGATAAACCCTAAACAAGACTTATTAAGAAGAAAAGAGAGAGGACACAAATAAAGAAAATCAGAAATAAAAAAGAAGTTACAACTTACACCACAGAAATTCAAAAAAGTATAAAAGAATTATATGAAATAGTATTTGCCAATAAATTGCACAACCCAGAGAAAATGGATAAATTCCTAGAAACAGGAAGAAAGAAAATCTGAACAGACCAATTACTAGTAATGAAATTGTATTGGTAATCAAAAAACGCCCAACAAAGTCCAGTACCAGGGGACTTCACAGGTGTATTCTACCATACAGATAAAGCAGAACTAATACTTATCCTTCTCACAGTATTACAAAAGAGAGAAGAGGAGGGAGAACATCCAGACTAATTCTACAATGCCAGCATTACTGTAATACCAAAACCAGACAGATACTACAAAAAAAAGAAAATAAACCAATATCCCTGATGAACAAACATGCAAAAATCCTCAACAAAATATTAGTGAACCAAATTTACAAAAACATCAAAATTATCATTGATCATGAACCAATAGGATTTATTGCAGGGATGGAAGGATGACATAATACCTACAAACAAATCAATATGAATGAAACACCACATGAACACAAAGAAAGATAAAAATCATGATCATCTCAGTAGATGCTGAAAAAGCATTTCGCAGAATTCAGCATTCATTCTTACTAAAACTCTCACTAAAGTGGTTGAGACAGGATAAAATGGTTACTTAAATCTCAACAAAGTGATTCAACATAATAAAGGCTGAATATGACAAAACCATGGCTTACATCATACTCAAAGATGAAAAGCGGAATGCTTATGATGAGGAAAAAGACAAAGAGACCCACTCACATGATTTTTTTTGAGAGGGAATCTCTCATATTTATTGATCAAATGGTTGTTAACAACAACAAAATTCTGTATAGGGGACTCAATGCACAATCATTAATTAACCCCAAGCCAAATTCTCAACAGTCTCCATTCTTCTGAAGCAAAGCGAACAAGTTTTTACATGATGAACAAGTTCTTACATAGTGAATAAGTTCTTACATGGTGAAGAGTGCAAGGAGAGTCATATCACAGAAACTTTCGGTTTTGATCACGCATCATGAACTATAAACAATCAAGGCAGATATGATTATCCATTTGATTTTTATACTTCATTTATATGTGAATGCTACATTTCTCCCGTATTTTTTAAAATAAAATGCTGAAGTGGTAGGTAGATGCAAGATAAAGGTAGAAAACATAATTTAGTGCTGTAAGAGGGTAAATGTAGATGATCAGGTCTGTGCCTATAGACTAAGTATTAATCCAAGCTAGATAAGGGCAACAAAACATCCACGGATGCAGAAGATTTCTCTCAAAACAGGGAGGGTGAGGTTCTAAGCCTCCCTTCTGTTGATCCCCAATTTCTCACCTGATGCCCCCCCCCACCTGCGACTGTGCCTGTCTTAGGTTGTTCCTCCCTTGAGGAATCTTACCCATCTCTGGCTAACCAGCCATCTTCCAGGGCCATACAGGGAAATGTAAAGTTGGTGAGAGAGAACAATATTCTTTGAAAAGGTAAGCTTTTTACTTCTTTGCAGATTTATGCCCTGTGGCTTCTATGACTAGCATTTGTCTTCAGGTATCTTTACCACTTGGAAAAATTATGATACTCGGTAATTTTCTATATGAGGCACGAATTATACTAAAGGGTTGCAATTAGGAAGGAAGAAAAGCTATAGAAGTAGCAGATGGAAGAAAACATGGGAATATTGATTATTTCTTTGACATAACTTCTTGTAGAGTAACATAAGCATGTACAGGTTTTAACAAACTACTAATTAAATTGCATACACACATTAACAGAATAGGAATACAGCTACATAACAAAAGCAGACCTACAATTACCAGCCATATCCAGTGAAATCAAGAAAACCAGTTAGGTACCCTAGGCATTTGTGAAAACTTATCAATGATATGATGGATATTGTCTAACTGAATTTGAATAGTTTGAGAAAAATCAGACAAATTAAAATAACACATTCCTGGGAACTGTTCACATTCCATATGTTTAAACAATAGATAGTCTACAGTCACATGATTTTGGAGCACTGCAACTTGCACTTCTCCTAATTCTTGGTTGAGTTCTGACAATATAGATCCAGTCAAATTTGTTGTTTTACTGTATGTACAGGCGGGCTTCTGCATTCCAATGGCAAGTCCAGGAACCAGTGGATGAATGCAGCTACAACTGCAACTGTGCCAGGATGTTTGGTGAAGTTTTTTGATGATCATCTTCAGGAATGACTCTTCCAGAGGATGTTGATGTTGGAAGTTCTTCATATTGTGTCTTAATTCGTTTTCTGGGCAGACAAATTAGGCTTTGATCCTCTGTATAAACACAAATAAACCCTTTGCCCACACTTTGACATGACCTTTATACCATTGTGTAGAACCTATTCGAGAGCACCACAAAGGAACTGCTTTTTTTTATTTTATTTTTTTTAGATAATTATTTTTTATTCAAGGGTAGTTGACACACAGTATTACATTAGTTTCAGGTGTACAACACAGTGACTGAACATTTATATACATGATAATTCTAAGTACCAGCTATCAACATACCAAGTTGTTACAATATTTTGACTATATTCCTTATGGTATACATTACATCCTGGTTACTTATTTATTTTACAATTGGAAGTGCGTACTTTTTTTTTTTTGAGGGCATCTCTCCTATTTTTTTTGATCAAATGGTTGTTAACAACAATAAAATTCTGTATAGGGGACTCAATGCTCAATGTATAATCATTAATCCACCCCAAGCCTAATTTTGGTCAGTCTCCAATCTTCTGAAGCATAACAAACAAGTTCTTACATGGAGAACAAATTCTTACATAGTGAATAAGTTACATGGTGAACAGTACAAGGGCAGTCATCACAGAAATTTTCGGTTTTGATCACGCATTATGAACTATAAACAGTCAGTTCAAATATGAATATTCGTTTGATTTTTATACTTGATTTATATGTGGATACCACATTTCTCTATTATTATTATTTTTAATAAAATGCTGAAGTGGTAGGTAGATGCAAGATAAAGGTAGAAAACATAGTTTAGTGTTGTAAAAGATCAAATGTAGATGATCAGGTGTGTGCCTGTAGACTATGTGTTAATCCAAGCTAGACAAGGGCAATAAAACATCCACAGATGTAGAAGATTTCTCTCAGAATGGGGGGGGGGGAGGTTCGAAGCCTCACCTCTGTTGATCCCCAATTTCTCACCTGATGGCCCCCCTGTGACTGTGCCTGTCTTAGGTTGTTCCTCCCTTGAGGAATCTTACCTATCTCTGGCTAACCAGTCATCTTCCAGGGCCATACAGGAAATGTAAAGTTGGTGAGAGAGAAGCCTTATTGTTTGAAAAGGTTAGTTTTTAACTTCTTTGAATATTTATGCCCTGTGGCTTCTATGCCCAGCATTTGTCTTGAGGTATCTTTACCACTTGGAGGAATTGTAATACACGGTAAATTCGATATGAGGCACGAATTCTATTTATGGGTTGTAATTAGGAAGGAAGAAGAAAAGCTATAGAAGTAGCAGGCGGAAGAAAACATGGGAAGATTGATAATTTCTTTGACATATCTTCTTGTATAGTAACTTCAGCATGTATAGGTTTTAAACTACTAATTAAATTGCACACACACATTAACATAATAGGAATACAAGGAACTGCTTTTTTCTTAAGAGAAAGAAATATTATCAGAAAAAGGTACTTTAGTAGCTGATCATCCAACACCGTTTAAAAGATCAAAATTAAGGATATGTAAAGTATGCATTAATCGTTGATTTGCAGTTAATTTGATCCTTTCAGGGAGTAGTCCCCCTTTTTTGTTATCATTAATCTACAATTACATGAAGAATATTATGTTTACTAGGCTTTCCCCTACACCAAGTCCCCCCCCGACAAACCCCATTACAGTCACTGTCCATCAGGATAGCAAAATGTTGTAGAATCACTACTTCTCTTCTTTGTGTTGCACAGTCCTCCCAATTCCCTCAACCCCACAATATATGCACTAATCATAATACCCCCTTTCTTCTTCCCTGCTCTTATCCCTACCTACCCTGCCATTCTCCACAGTCCCTTTCCCTTTGGTAACTGTTAGTCCCTTCTTGGGTTCTGTGATTCTGCTGCTGTTTTGTCCCTTCAGTTTTTCCTTTGTTCTTATACTCCACAGATGAGTGAAATCATTTGATATTTGTCTTTCTCTGCTTGGCATATTTCACTGAGCATAATACCCTCTAGCTCCATCCATGTTGTTGCAAATGGTAGGATTTGTTTTCTTCTTATGGCTGAATAATATTCCATTGTGTATATGTACCACATCTTCTTTATCCATTCATCTACTGATGGACACTTAGGTTGCTTCCATTTCTTGGCTACTGCAAATAGTGCTGTGATAAACATAGGGGTGCATCTGTCTTTTTCAAACTGGAGTGCTACATTCTTAGGGTAAATTCCTAGAAGTGGAATTCCTGGGTCAAATGGTAAGTCTATTTTGAGCATTTTGAGGAACCTCCATACTGCTTTCCACAATGGTTGAACTAATTTACATTCCCACCAGCAGTGTAGGAGGGTTTCCCTTTCTCCACAACCTCGACAACATTTGTTGTTGTTTGTCTTTTGGATGGTAGCCGTCCTTACTGGTGTGAGGTGATATCTCATTGTGGTTTTAATTTGAATTTCTCTGATAACTAGGGATGTGGAGCATCTTTTCATGTGTCTGTTGGCCATCTGAATTTTTTTTTTGAGAACTCTCTGTTCAGTTCCTCTGCCCATTTTTTAATTGGATTATTCGCTTTTTGTTTGTTGAGCTGCATGAGCTCTTTATATATTTTGGATGTCAAGCCTTTATCAGATCTGTCATTTACAAATATATTGTCCTATTCTGTAGGGTACCTTTTTGTTCTATTGATGGTGTCTTTTGCTGTACAGAAGCTTTTTAGCTTGATATAGTTCCACCTCTTCATTTTTGCTTTGGTTTTCCTTGCCCAGGGAGATATGTTAGAGAAGAGGTCACTCATGTTTGTGTCTAAGAGATTTTTACCTATGTTTTTTTCTAAGAGTTTTATGATTTCATGACATACATTCAGGCCTTTGATGCATTTCGAATTTCCTTTTGTGTATGGGGTCAGACAACGGTCCAGTTTCATTCTCTTACATGTAGCTGTCCAGTTGTGCTAGCACCATCTGTTCAAGAGACTGTCGTTTCCCCATTGTATCTCCATGGCTCCTTTATCGAATATTAATTGACCATATATGTTTGGGTTAATGTCTGGAGGCATCTCTAATCTGTTCCACTGGTCTGTGGCTCTGTTCTTGGGCCTGTACCAAATTGTCTTGAGTACTATGGCTTTGTAACAGAGCTTGAAGTTCGGGAGTGAGATGCCCAACCCCCCTCCACTTTATTCTTTGTCAGGATTGCTTTGGCTATTCCGGGTCTTTGGTGTTTCCATATGAATTTTTGAACTATTTGTTCCAGTTCGTTGAATAATGTTGCTGGTAATTTGATAGGGATTGCATTGAATCTGTTACTGCTTTGGGCAGGATGGCCATTTGACAATATTAATTCTTCCTAGCCAAGAGCATGGGATGAGTTCCATTTGTTAGTGTCCTCTTTAATTTCTCTTAAGAGTGTCTTGTACTTTTCAGGGTATAGGTCTTTCACGTCCTTGTTTAGGTTTATTCCTAGGTATTTTTTTCTTTTGGTTGCAATTGTGAATGGAATCGTTTTCCTGATTTCTCTTTCTATTGCTTCATTGTTAGTGTATAGAAAAGCCACAGATTTCTGTGTGTTAATTTTGTATCCTGCAACTTCACTGTATTCCGGTATCAGTTCTAGTAATTTTGGAGTGGAGTCTTGAGGTTTTTTTTATGTACAATATTATGTCATCTGCAAATAGTGACAGTTTAACTTCTTTACCAATCTTGATTCCTTGTATTTCTGTTTTGTCTGATTGCCGAGGCTAGGACCTCCAGTACTATGTTAAATAATAGTGGAAAGAGTGGGCATCCCTGTCTTGTTTCCGATCTCAGAAAAAAAGCTTTCAGCTTCTCGCTGATCAGTATGATGTTGGCTGTGGGTTTATCGTATATGGACTTTATTATGTTGAGGTACTTGCCCTCTATACCCATTTTTCTGAGAGTTTTTATTATGAATGGATGTTGAATTTTGTCAAATGCTTTTTCAGCATCTATGGAGATGATTATGTGGATTTGTCCTTCTTTTTGTCCATGTGGTGGATGATGTTGATGGATTTTCGAATGTTCCACCATCCTTGCATCCTTGTGATGAATCCCACTTCGTCATGGTGTATGATCCTTTTGATATATTTTTGAATTCAGTTTGGTAATATTTTATTGTGTATTTTTGCATCTACATTCGTCAGGGATATTGGTATGTAATTTTCTTTTTTGTTGGGGTCTTTGTGTGGTTTTGGTATTAGGGTGATGTTGGCTTCATAGAATGAATGTGGGAGTATACCCTCCTCTTCTATATTTTGGAAAACTTTAAAGAGAATGGGTTTTATTTGTTCTCTGTGTGTCTGATAAAATTCCGAGGTAAATCCATCTGGCCCAGGGATTTTGTTCTTGGGTAGTTTTTTGATTACCCCTCCAATTTCTTTGCTCATAATTGGTTTGTTTAACTTTTGTGTTTCCTCCTTGGTCAGTCTTGGAAGGTTGTATTTTTCTAGAAGTTGTCCATTTCTTCTAGGTTTTCCAGCTTGTTAGCATATAGGTTTTCATAGTTGTCTTTTATAATTCTTTGTATTTCTGTGGAGTCTCTCGTGATTTTTCCATTCTCGTTTCTGATTCTGTTGATGTGTATTGATTCTCTTTTTCTCTTAATAAGTTTGGCTAGAGGCTTATCTATTTTGTTCATTTTCTCAAAGAACCAGCTCTTGGTTTCGTTGATTTTTGGTATTGTTTTATTCTTCTCAATTTTGTTTATTTCTTCTCTGATCTTTATTATGTCCCTCCTTCTGCTGACTTTAGGCCTCATTTGTTCTTCTTTTTCCAGTTTCTATAACTGTGATGTTAGACTATTCATGTGGGACTGTTCTTCTTTAGTTGTGCCTGAATCGCTGTATACTTTCCTCTTAAGACTGCTTTCACTGCGTCCCACAGAAGTTGGGTAGTTGATTTTATTTTCTGCCTTTAGTTTAGTCGGTCTGCTTTCTTTTCTGTGGTTTCATTATCTCTGGTGACTTCTGTTTAGTTTCAGGAGGCTTTCTGTTTTTGTCATTTGTTTCCATATATTCATTGATCTCTATTTTAATTTGTTCATTGATCCATTATTATTTAGGAGCACGTTGTTATGTCTCCATGTGTTTGTGAGCTTCTTTTTTATTTGTAGAATTTATTTGTAGTTTTATACCTTTGTGGTCTGAAAAGTTGGTTGGTAGAATTTCAATATTTTGGAATTTACTGAGGCTCTTTTTGTGACCTAGTATGTGGTCTATTCTGGATAATGTTCCATGTGCACTTGAGAAGAATGTGTATCCTGTTGCTTTTGGATGTAGAGTTCTATAGATGTCTATTAGGTCCATCTGTTCTAGTGTGTTGTTCAGTGCCTCCCTGTCCTTACTTATTTTCTGTCGAGTGGATCTATCCTTTGGGGTGAGTGGCGTGTTGAAGTTTCCTAAAATGATGCATTGCATTCTATTTCCTCCTTTAGTTCTGTTAGTGTTTGTTTCACATATGCTTGTGCTCCTGTGTTGGGTGCATATATATTAATAATGATTATATCCTTTTGTTGGACTGAGCCCTTTATCATTATGTAATGTCCTTCTTTATATCTTGTTATTTGCACTGTTTTGAAGTCTATTTTGTCTGATACTAGTACTGCAACCCCTGCTGTCATCTCTCTGTTGTTTGCATGAAATATGTTTTTCCATCCCTTGACTTTTAGTCTGTGCATGTCTTTGGGTTTGAGATGAGTTTTTTTTGTAAGCAGCATATAGATGAATCTTTTTAAAAATCCATTCTATTACTCTATGTCTTTTGATTGGTGCATTCACTCCATTTACATTTAGTGTTATTATTGAAAAATATGTACTTATTGCCATTGCAGGCTTTAGATTCATGGTTACCAAAGGTTCAAGGTTAGCTTCTATAGTATCTTACTGCCTAACATAGCTCGCTTATTGAGCTGTTATATCAGTGTGGAGATTCTTTTCTTCTCTCCCTTCTTATTCCTCCTCCTCCATTCTTTATATGTTGGTTGATTTATACTGTGTTCTTTCATGTTTCCTTTAACTTCTTTTACTGGGTAGTTGATTTTATTTTTTGCATTTAGTTAGTATTTGGTCTGTCTGCTTTCTTTGCTATGATTTCATTTTCTCTGGTGACATCTGCTTAGTTTTAGGAGTGTTCTCATCTAGAATAGTCCCTCTAGAATACCCTGTAGAGGTGGTTTGTTGGAGGGAAATTCCCTCAACTTTTGCTTGTCTGGGAATTGGTTAATCCCTCCTTAATATTTAAATGATAATCATGCTGGATACTGTATTCTTGGTTCAAGGGCCTTCTGTTTCATTGCATTAAATATATCATGCCATTCTCTTCTGGCCTGTAAGGTTTCTGTGGAGAAGTCTGATGTTAGCCTGATGGGTTTTCCTTTATAGGTGACCTTTTTCTTCTCTCTAGATGCCTTTAAAACTCTGTGCCTTTCCTTGATCTTTGCCATTTTGATTATTATGTGTCTTGGTGTTGTCCTCCTTGTGTCCTTTCTGTTGGGAGTTCTGAGTACTTCTGTGGTGTAATCAATTATTTCCTCCCCCAGTTTGGGGAAGTTTTCAGCAATTATTTATTCAAAGACACTTTCTATCCCCTTTTCTCTCTTTTCTTCTTCTGGTACCCTTATAATGCAGATATTGTTCTTTTTGGATTGGTCACACAGTTCTCTTAATATTGTTTCATTCCTGGAGATCCTTTTATCTCTCTCTGTATCAGCTTCTATGCGTTCCTGTTCTTTGGTTTCTATTCCATCATTGGCCTCTTGCATCTTACCCATTCTGCTTAAAAATCCTTCCAGAGTTTGTTTCACTTCTGTAATCTCCCTCCAGATGCCTATAATCTCCCTCCAGCCTTCATCCCTTAGCTCTTGTATAGTTCTCTGCATCTCCGTCAGCATGTTTATGATTTTTATTTTGAATTCTTTTTCTGGAAGACTGGTTAGGTCTGTCTCCCTCTCAGGTGTTGTCTCTGTTATCTTTGCCTCAAATTTTGCCTTTTCTTGGCAATATAGTTAGCCGAGCTGGCACGAGTGATGGCTGGGAGAATGTCCCTTGTTGGTTTGTGGCCTTCATTTCCTGAGAGAACAGCGACCTTTAGTGGCTTGTGCTGGGAAGCTGCATACAGATGGGGCTTCTGATTCTTGCCCAGGACGCTATGGAGTTGCTGTGGGCATGGCCTACCTCTGGCTGCTGTTCCAATATTTCAGAGCCGTGTCGGTGGGGAAACGGCCAGGAGGCTGTTTATCTCTGTGAGGGGCCTCTGAGCTGCCCTTCTGTCCAGGGGTTTAGGGTGCCCAGAGTTCCCTGCTGTTGGGCTAAGTGTCCCAGGACATTTCCATCTGGCTGTTGGCGTCCCTGTCTCTTTAAGACTTCCAAAAAGCACTCGCTTTTCTTTGTTCCTGGGCCACCAGCTGCGGGGACCCGCTCACAGGTCTTACTGTCCTGTTTCCCTATTTTCCAGCACCCCACACACGCATAGAAAATAAGTAAGGACACAGAGGCACTGAACAACACACTAGAACAGATGGACCTAATAGAGATCTGTAGAACTCTACATCCAAAAGCAACAGGATACACATTCTTCTCAAGGGCACATGGAACATTCTCCAGAATAGACCACATACTAGGCCACAAAAAGAGCCTCAGTAAATTCCAAAAGATTGAAATCCTACCCACCAACTTTTCAGACCACAAAGGCATAAAATTAGAAATAAACTGTACAAAGAAAGCAAAAAGGCTCAAAAACACATGGAGGCTTAGCAACACACTCCTAAATAATCAATGGATCAATGACCAAATCAAAATGGAGATCCAGCAATATATGGAAACAAAGGACAACAACAACAGAAAGCCACAACTACTGTGGGACACAGCAAAAGCAGTCTTAAGAGGAAAGTATATAGCAATCCAGGCATATTTAAAAAAGGAAGAACAATCCCAAATGTATGTTATAATGTCCCAATTATCAAAATTGGAAAAAGAAGAACAAATGAGGCCTAAGGTCAGCAGAAGGAGGGACATAATAAAGATCAGAGAAGAAATAAATAAAATTGAGAAGAATAAAACAATAGCAAAATCAATGAAACCAAGAGCTGGTTCTTCGAGAAAATAAACAAAATAGAGAAGCCTCTAGCCAGACTTATTAAGAGGAAAAGAGAGTCAACACAAATCAACAGTATCAGAAATGAGAAAGGAAAAATCAGGATGGACCCCACAGAAATACAAAGAATTATTAGAGAGTACTATGAGAACCTATATGCTAACAAGCTGGGAAACCTTGGAGAAATGGACAACTTCCTCGAAAAATACAACCTTCAAAGACTGACCCACAAAGAAACAGAAAATCTAAACAGACCAATTACCGGCAACGAAATTGAAGCGGCAATCAAAAAACTACCAAAGAACAAAACCCCCGGGCCAGATGGATTCACCTGAGAATTTTATCAGACATACAGGGAAGACATAAAACCCATTCTCCTTAAAGTTTTCCAAAAAATAGACGAGAAGGGGATACTCCCAAACTCATTCTATGAAGCTAACATCACCCTAATACCAAAACCAGGCAAAGATCCCAACAAAAAAGAAAACTACAGACTGATATCTCTGATGAATGTAGATGCAAAAATACTCAACAAAATATTAGCAAACCGAATTCAAAAATACATCAAAAGGATCATACACCATGTCCAAGTGGGATTCATCCCAGGGATGCAAGGATGGTACAACATTCGAAAGTTCATCAACATCATCCACCACATCAACAAAAACAAAGACAAAAGCCACATGATCATCTCCATAAATGCTGAAAAAGCATTTGACAAAATTCAACATCCATTCATGATAAAAACTCTCAGAATAATGGGAATAGAGGGCAACTACCTCAACAAAATAAAGGCCATTTATGATGAACCCACAGCTAACATCATACTGAACAGCGTGAAGCTGAACGCTTTTCCTCTGAGATCGGGAACTAGACAGGGATGCCCACTATCCCCGTTATTTAACATAGTACTGGAGGTCCTAGCCACGGCAATTAGACAAAACCAAAAAATAAAAGGAGTCCAGATTGGTAAAGAAGAAGTTAAACTGTCACTATTTGCAGATGACATGATACTGTACATAAAAAACCCTAAAGACTTCACCCCAAAACTACTAGAACTGATATCGGAATACAGCAAAGTTGCAGGATACAAAATTAATACACAGAAATCTGTGGCTTTCCTATACACTAACAATGAACCAACAGAAAGAGAAATCAGGAAAACAACTCCATTCACCATTGCATCAAAAAAAATAAAAGACCTAGGAATAAACCTAACCAAAGAAGTGAAAGACTTATACACTGAAAACTACAAGTCACTCTTAAGAGAAATTAAAGGGGACACTAACAGATGGAAACGCATCCCATGCTCGTGGCTAGGAAGAATTAAAATTGTCAAAATGGCCATCCTTCCCAAAGCAATATACAGATTTGATGCAATCCCTATGAAACTACCAGCAATATTCTTCAATGAACTGGAACAAATAATTCCAAAATTCATATGGAAACACCAAAGACCCTGAATAGCCAAAGCAATCCTGAGAAATAAGAATAAAGTAGGGGGGATCTCACTCCCCAACTTCAAGCTGTACTATAATGCCATAGTAATCAAGACAATTTGGTACTGGCATAAGAACAGAGCCAGAGACCAATGGAACAGACTAGAGAATCCAGACATTAACCCAGACATATACGGTCAATTAATATTTGATAAAGGAGCCATGGACATACAATGGTGAAATGACAGTCTCTTCCACAGACGGTGCTGGCAAAACTGGACAGCTACATGTAGGAGAATGAAACTGGACCATTGTCTAACCACATGTACAAAAGTAAACTCAAAATGGATCAAAGACCTGAATGTAAGTCATGAAACCATTAAACTCTTGGAAAAAAATCATAGGCAAAAACCTCTTAGACATAAACATGAGTGACCTCTTCTTGAACATATCTCTTCGGGCAAGGAAAACAACAGCAAAAATGAACAAGTGGGACTATATTAAGCTGAAAATCTTCTGTACAGCAAAAGACACCATCAATAGAACAAAAGGGAACCCTACAGTATGGGAGAATAGATTTGAAAATGACAGATCTGATAAAGGCTTGACGTCCAGAATATATAAAGAGCTCACACACCTCAACAAACAAAAAACAAGTAACCCAATTAAAAAATGGGCAGAGGAACTGAACAGACAGGTCTCTAAAAAAGAAATACTGATGGTCAACAGACACATGAAAAGATACTCCACATTGCTAATTATCAGAGAAATGCAAATTGAAACTACAATGAGGTAGCACCTTACACCAGTAAGGATGCCTGCCATCCAAAAGACAAACAACAAATGTTGGCGAGGCTGTGAAGAAAGGGGAACCCTCCTACACTGATGGTGTGAATGTAAATTAGTTCAGCCATTGTGGAAAGCAGTATGGAGGTACATCAAAATGCTGAAAACAGACTTACCATTTCACCCAGGAATTCCACTCCTAAGAATTTACCCTAAGAACACAGCAATCAAGTTTGAGAAAGACAGATGCACCCCTATGTTTATCGCAGCACTATTTACAATAGCCAAGAATTGGAAGCAATCTAAATGTCCATCAATAGATGAATGGATAAAGAAGATGTGGTACATATACACAATGGAATACTACTCAGCTATAAGAAGAGGGCAAATCCTACCATTTGCAGCAACATGGATGGAGCTGGAGTTTATTATGCTCAGTGAAATAAGCCAAGTGGAGAAAGAGAAATACAAATGATTTCACTCTTCTGTGGAGTATAAGAACAAAGGAAAAAGTGCAGGAACAAAACAGCAGTGGAATCACCGAACCCAAGAATGGACTAACAGGTACCAAAGACAAAGGGACTGGGGAGGATGGGTGGGTAGGGAGGGATAAGGAGGGGTGGAGAAGAAGGGGGATAGTAAGATTAGCATGCATGGGGGGGGGTGGGAGAAAGGGGAGGGCTGTACAACACAGTGAAGACAAGTAGTGATTCTACAACAGTTTGCTACAGTGACTGTAAATGGGTTTATAGGAGGGACCTGGTATAGGAGAGAGCCTAGTAAGCATAATATTTGTCATGTAAGTATAGATTAATGATAACAAAAAAAAAAAGAAATAAAGAAAAGAGTGATTACTCCCTGATAGGATAAAACTAACTGTAAATCAGTGATTAATGCATGCTTTAAATATCCTTAATTTTGATCACTTAAAGGGTGTTAGATGATCCCCTATGGAGGTACATTTTTCTGATAATATTCCTTTCTTTTAAAAAAAATGCAGTTCCTGTGTGGTGACCTCCAATGAGTTCTACATAATAGTATAAAGGGCATATAAAAGTGTAGGTAAAGGGTCTGTTTGTGTTTATACAGAGGATCAAAGCCTAATTTGGCTACCCCGAAAATGAACTAAGATATGATATGAAAAAGAACTTCCAACATCAGCACTCTCTGGAAGACTCATATCAGAAGAGGATCATCAAAAATCCCCAACAAAGGTCCACGCGCTGCTACAGCTGTAGATGTACTCATCCCACTGGTTCCTGGACTTTCCATGGGAATGAAGAAGGGGATATCTATGCTGGCCTGTGCATACAGTAAAACAACAAATTTGACTGGATCTATACTGTTGGAACTCAACCAAGAATTAGGAGAAGTGCAAACTGTAGCTCTCCAAAATCTTACAACTACAGACTATCTACTGTTAAAAGAACATATGGGATGTGAACAGTCCCCAGGAATGGGTTGTTTTAATTTGTCTGCTTTCTCTCAGACTGTTCAAGTTCAGTTGTACAATATCCACCATATCATAGATAAGTTTTCACATATACCTAAGGTGCCTAACTGGTTTTCTTGGTTTCACTGGAAATGGCTGGTAATTATAGGTCTGCTTTGGTTATGTAACTGTATTCCTATTATGTTAATGTGTGTGTGCAATTTAATTAGTAGCTTAAAACCTATACATGCTGAAGTTACTCTACAAGAAGATATGTGAAAGAAATAATCAATCTTCCCATGTTTTCTTCCGCCTGCTAGTTCTATAGCTTTTCTTCTTCCTTCCTAATTACAACCCTTAAATAGAATTCGTGCCTCATATCGAATTTACTGAGTATCATAATTCTTCCAAGTGGTAAAGATACCTCAAGACAAATGCTGGGCATAGAAGCCACAGGGCATAAATATGCAAAGAAGTAAAAAGCTAATCTTTTCAAACAATAAGGCTTCTCTCTCACTTACCAACTTTACATTTCCCTGTATGGCCCCGGAAGATGACTGGTTAGCCAGAGACGGGTAAGATTCCTCAAGGGAGGAACAACCTAAGACAGGCACAGTTGTAGGGGGGCCATCAGGTGAGAAATTGCGGATCAACAGAGGTGAGACTTAGAACCTCACCCCCCCCCCCCGTTTTGAGAGAAATCTTCTGCATCCGTGGATGTTTATTGGCCTTGTCTAGCTTGGATTAACACTTAGTCTACAGGCACACACCTGATCATCTACATTTGCTCTCTTACAACACTAAACTATGTCTTCTGCCTTCATCTTTCATCTACCTACCACTTCAGCATTTTATTAAAAATAGTAATAATAAAGAGAGAAATGTGATATCCACATATAAATCAAGTATAAAAATCAAACGTATATTCATATTGGAACTGATTGTTTATAGTTCATAATGCATGATCAAAACCAAAAATTTCTGTGATGACTGCCCTTGTACTGTTCACCATGTAACTTATTCACTATGTAAGAATTTGTTCTCCATGTAAGAACTTGTTCGTTTTGCTTCAGAAGATTGGAAACTGACGAAAATTAGGCTTGGAGTGGATTAATGATTGTGCATTGAGCATTGACTCCCCTATACAGAATTTTATTGTTGTTAACAACCACTTGATCAATAAATATGAGAGATGCCCTCTCAAAAAACAAAAACAAAAACAAACAAACAGTAAAAAGTACATACTTCCAATTGTGAAGTAAATAAGTAACCGGGATGTAATGTATAGCATAAGTAACATAGTCAAAATATTGTAACAACTTTGTATGGTGATAGCTGGTAGTTAGAATTATCATGTATATAAATGTTGAATCACTGTGTTGTACACTTGAAACTAATGTAATACTGTGTGTCAACTACCCTTAAATAAAAAAATGTGAAAGGACATCACACTGAATGGAAAAGTATTTGCAAAGAATATTGTCTGATTAAGGGTTAATATCTAAAATATATGAAAAACTCATACAAGCACAAAGACATATAACCCATTTTAAAACTGGGCAAAAGATCTGAGTAGACATTTTTCCAAAGAAGATGTATGAATTCCCAACAGGTGTATGAAAAGATGTTCAGGATCATTAGTCATCAGAGAAATGCAAATTGAAACCACAATGAGATAGCATTGCACAACTTTTAGAATAAGCGTCTCACAACCGTTTGAATGGCCATCATCAGAAAGGCAAGTGATAACAAATGTTGCTGAGTATGTGGAGAAAAGCACTCATGCATTGTTGGTGGGATTGTTAACTGTTACAGCCACTATGGAAAACAGTATGAAGGATCCTCAAAAAATTAAAAATAGAACCACTATTCTATCTAACCACTCCACCTCTGAGAAAATATCCAAGAGGAAATGTATACATTATCTCATAAAGATACTCACACCCTCATATTCACAGCGTTATTTACAATAGCCAAGACACAGAAAAAACCTCAGTGCCCTTTGACAGCTGAATGGATAAGGAAGCTGTGGTATACATACATACACAACAGAATATTAGCCATAATAAATGATAAATCCTGCCAGTTGAAATACCATAGATGGACATTGAGAGTCGTTTATGCTAAGTGAAATAAGTCACACAGAGAAAGACAAATACTATATGAGCTCATCTTAAAAAATCATAGAATTCTGCTTGCCAGAGATGGGTATGGTGAAGGGGAGACTGGAGGAAGCTTGACAAATGGCACAAACTTTGTCATAAGATAAATAAGTACTAGGGATCTAATGTATGTCATGATGACTTTAGTTAACCCTGTATGTAATGCTGTATGATATATACGAAAGTTATTGAGAGTAAATCCTGAGTTCTCATCATAAGGAAAATATTTTATTCTTGTTTTCTTTTTCTTGTGTGTATATGAGATAATGGATGCTAACTAAATTTACTGTAGTAATCATTCCAAAAATATTGAATTGGAATCATTATACTATACACTTTAAACTTATACAGTGACATATATTAATTGTATTGCAATTAAAAATGGGAAAAAAATTTAAAAAGAAAAACGCTGTATTTGAGATTAGTGCAAAACTAAGGAAAAACATTTATTTCAGTAAAAAGAACTTTTACTTTACTCGGTTCTGTCCCCCACTGGGCTAGGCACTACTCAACACCAAGAGATTGTATCTGTGACTGTATCATGTGTAGAGAAAGAGGTATTGTATCTCCAGCATCCTGCACTTTCGTTTCCTGCCTGACAGGCCTGTTCCTTACTTACCCCAAATGGACAGAACTGGCTTAGTTCATACAACTGAGGGCAGGGAAGAACAAAGAAAGAGTCACATGGCTTTCTCCAACTGGCATGGTATTTGTGAGACTGAGATGGCTCAGAACCCGAGGCTACTCACCAAAGAAGAATAGCAGGGGATGGAGTATTCCTCTAACACCCTGAAATGTCAGCAGGCAGCCCAAGGGGACAATTTCTATCACACCTCATTCGGATTATTGATGGAATGGAAAGTGGGAGTTTGGTGGGGGCAGCTAAGTACAAAGAAAAAGGGTGCGCGATGTGCTGCTTCTAACACAGCTCTATGAGATCAGGAGAAAATACAGAATTTAATGCCTCTCTACATGGCAAGAGGGAATAGAGCGTGCTCCACAATATCCTGGCATCCCCCCACACTGCAGTCAGACACCAGACAGAGCAAGACATTATGGGCTCTTGAAAAAAATTAAAACTATATTTCTCTAATTAAGGATTTACACACACAGAACATAACATTCTGTCAGAACAGAAACATCCATAGAAAAGGTTTGACAGGCTCCCAGAATGTCATACTGAATTGATGAATGAAGGTTTTCCCATGTCAAAGAAAGTCTATAAAGACCATTGAATTATAATTCAATTGTCAAAAATCATGGACAAAGAGAATCTTGAAAGCAAGAGAAAAGTGACTCGTACAAGGGAGTCCCTGTAAGACTTTCAGTGAATTTCTCATCAGAAACTGCATAGGCCAGAAGGAGTGGTGTGATACATTCAAAGAGCTGAAAGAAAATAAGCTGCCAACCAAGATATACTGGCAAAACTACCCCTTAGAAATGAAGGCAAGATAAAGAATGTTCCAGACAAACAAAAGCAGGGGGAATTAGTCATCATCAGACGTGCCTTACAAGAAATGCTAAGGGGGGTATTAAGTTGAAATAAAAGAATGCTACTACATAGCAACATGGAAACATTTGAAAGTATAAAACTTCAGTAATGGTAATGTAATACTTGATTGGTGGTTTGTTAATCATGCATTATTCTACTAAAAGGGTTAAAATAAAAAGATACTGGTTATAATAATAGCTACAAAATTTGTTAAAAGATAAACATATCAAAAGGTGTAAATCATGGAATCTATTACACAAAGTTTAGTGGGAGAAATGGTGCATGCAATTAAAGTTAAGTTGTTACACGCCCAAAATAGACTGTTATAACTTATTATGTAAGCCTTATGGTAACCACAAAGAAAATAACTATACACTATACATTGAAGAAAAAGGAAAAATAGATCAAAGCATATCCCTACAAAAAATCAACGAATCACAAAGGAATGCAGCAAGGGAGAAAAAAGGGCCAAAAGAATGTCAACACTGACAGAAAATGATTAACAGAGTTGCTATACTGAGTCCCTACCTACCAATAATTGCTTTAAACCTACATTATTAAGTTCCCCAATCAAAGCACATAGAGTCATGGAATGCATAAAAGAGGTAAAGCAAGCAAAAATCCCACAAGGGCCAACAATATACTGTCTACAAGAGCCTCACTGTAGATTTGAGGATGCACATAGGCTGAGAGTTCATGGATGGAAAAATATATTCCATGCATAAAGCATCCAGAAGAGAGCAGGGATGGCTACACTTACACCAAACAAATTAGTCTTTAAGCAAAAAATGTTCACAAGAAACAAAGAAGGTCATTATATAAGAAAGAAAATAACAATTCTTCAAGAAGATATAACATACCTGGCCCCAAAGAAATGGTACTATGTTGCCTGAATTGCCTGAAAAAGGACTCAAAATAATTATTTAAAAAAATGAAATGGATTATAAAGAATACAGATAAAGTAAATCAGGAAAACAATGCATGAACAAACAGGGTTTTTTTGGTATCATTAATCTACAATTACATGAGCCACATTATGGTTACTAGGCTTCCCCCATCATAAAATCCCCACCACATACAGTCACTGTCCATCAGGGTTGTAAGATGCTGTAGAATCACTACTTGTCTTCTCTGTGTTAAGGAAGAAATAGAAACTAAGAAAAGTATTCAGACCAAAATCCTTGAACTGAAGAACACATGGACAGAACTAAAACATCCAATAGAGAGCTTCAAACAGCAAACAACAGTGTACAAGGAAAGCAACATGTGGAAGTCAGGACATTTGAAAGGCAGTTAGAGGAACAAAGAAAACAAATAAAAAGGAAAATGGATGAAAAGACTGAATGCTTATATGAATTATGGGATACTACCAAGTAAATGAATATTTTCATCATGGGAGGTGCAAAGAAGAGAGGGAGAGAGAAAGGGGGGGGGGAAGCTTATTTAAAGAAATAATAGTTTAGCTTATAAAACTATTGGGAGATGTACACCCACGTACATGATGCTCAAAGGACTCCACATATGATCAACCTAAATAAGATTCCCTGAGATACATTACAGCCAAAATGTTAAAAGTCAAAGAAAAAAATTAATGAAAGCAGCGAGAGAAAAAGAACTCATCACATGCAAGGGGACATACATAAGGCTATGGGCATATCTCTCAGCAGAAACCTTGTAGTCCAGGAGGGGAGGGATGATATATTCAAAAAGAAAATGATGTATTTATTTCAAAAACTGCCAACCAAGAATCCTATACCCAGAAAAACTCTTTCAGAGATAAAAATAGAGATAAAGGCTTTCCAAGACAAACCAAAGCTGAGTGATTTCATTATCAATAAATCTGCTTTAAAAGAAATGCTAAAGGAAACCCTTCAAGTTGAAACTAAAGGACACTAAGCAGCAACATGAAAACTTAACAAAACTTATAAAATGTGTAAAAAATTATTAATGTATAAAACTCTCCTGTAAAAGTCAGCCTTACCAAAGATTAACATTCTGATACATGCTGCAACATGGATGAACCTGGAAGACATTACACTAGTTGAAATAAGCCTGATACAAAAGGATGAACATTGTATAATTTTACTTACATGAAGTACACAGAATAGTCAAGTACATAGAAATAGAAAGTAGTTGAGTGGTTACCACTGACTGGAGTAGGAAAGAATAGGGTTATTTTTCATGAGTACAGAGTTTCAGTATGGGATCATGAAAAAGTTCTGGAGATGGAAAAAAAACTGGAAAACCTGGACTGGACTGATGACAGAAGAACCAAGTGGTACTTGGAGGTCTTGGAGTGTTGAGGTTTTATTTTACCCTGGCGGGCTTGGAGGGGAGTAATCTCCCAAGGTGAGCAATTTATATTATTTTGATATGTGGCATTTTGGTATGTGCAGGACAAAAGAGGAGCCCAGAGATGGAGAGGAGGAGGGAACTGGGAGAGCTTTGTTGATTTTGCCAACTGGAAGATAAAAGCAGTGTGCTGACCTTGACACCTGTGTTGAATATTTTCCTTATTAGTACAACAATGTGAATGTACATAATGCCATGGAACTGTGCACTTCAAAATGGTTAAAGTGGTAAATTTTATGTAATGTACACCTTGCCACACTAAAAATAAAACATAATTTACTCTAATTTATATAAGAATGATAACAACATGCTTTGGGTTTGGTTAAATACGTAATAGTAATGCATATGGCAACATAACAGATGGGACAACTGGGGAGAAACAGAAACTTACTAGTAGGAATTTCAAGCTGTATTTGTGAACTGGTATAATGCCACTTGAAGAGAGAGCATGATAAAGTAAGGTTGTGTATTATAAAACTGTAAAGCAAACATGAAAATAGTAACATAAGTAGTTTTAACTAGTAAGCTAACAAAAGAGATGACATGGAAACAAAAAAATCCAATGAATCCAAAAGATGATTAAAAAAAGGGAAAAGTGAGAAAAGAAAGATGGAACTATAGAAAACAAAGAGCATGAAGTATAACCATATCAATAATCACTTAAATGAAAACAGTCTAATTCACGGCCTGGTAAAATTCTTCTCAAAAGGCCGCATAGTAAATATTATAGATTTGCAGGTTTTATGTTCTGTGCAACTATTCAAGTCTGTCATTCGACTCAAAAGCAATCATAGTCCGTCACAGATGAATGGGCATGCCTGTTCTCTGAAATAAACTATGCCAGTAGGCATTGTTTGCAGATCCTTATAAATCCTGTAAATGTGCAGAATACTCCAAATAAAAGGCAGATATCATGGAATTGGATAACAAAGCAAGGACAAATAATCATAATTCAAATATGATGACCCAGAGTAAAACATGAATGTGTGTCTATTTCATAGATGCTAACAGTAGTCAAAAGAACCCTGGAGTGTGCATGCATATTCATCTGGCAAAGCAAAACTCAGCAGAAAGAGTATCAACATGTTGTAAAGGAGATTGTGATAAAGAGATCAATTCATCAAGAGGGCATAAAATTCCTAAAGATTTCTGCTGATATCTATCAGAGCTTCAACACATAAACAGAAAAAAATGACGGAGCTACAAGACAGGTAGTAAAATCCACAATTGTAGTTGGAGATTTCAACAGTCCTCTCAGTAATAGGTAGAACAAATAGAAAATCAGCAATGAGTTAGAAAAATTAAGAAATGTTGTCAATTAAATGAAATGTATTGGCATTTATGGAATACTTCATCCATGGAAAGAGGAATCCAAATTATACTGAAAAGCATATGGAACATTCACCAAAATAAACCATGTCTTTGGTTCAGGAAGCAAGTACTCCCAGATTTAAAAGTATAGAAATCAAATAAATTGTGTTCTCAGACTATGATGGAATTAAACTAGAAATTAATAGCAGAAAAATATCTCCTGACACTTAGAATTAAACATCACACCTCTAAATAACCCTTAGGTCAAGAAGGAGGTCTCAGTTAATATTAGAAACTATTTTGAACTGAACAATAATAAAAATGCAATATATCAAAATTTGATGCAGCCAAAGAGGTGCTTATAGAGAAAACTGTAGGGGTAGAAAAGACGGAAATACTACAATTAATAAGATTCACTCTGAGAAAAGGAAAAAAGAGAAGCAACATAAGGCCAAATCAAGCAGAAGGAAGGAAATAAGATAAAGCCAAAATCAATGCAATCAAGACAGAAAAACAATAGAGAAAATCAATTTAAAGAAAACTTCTTGACTTGGAAAAGATTAATAAATTGATAAACCTCTAGTAATACTGACAAATATAAAAGGTATGAAGATACAAATATCAGTGCAAAGAATGAGAAAGGAGATTATCAGTATAGACTTGGAAACATTGAAATAGAATATTACTAACAACTCTATAATGAAAACTGGACAATTTAGGTAAAGAACTAATTCCTTAAAGAACAAAAACTACTAAATGTGTCCCTAGAATCAAATAGATAACATGAATATTACCACAACTATTAAATAAGTTAAATTTGTAGTTAAAGAACATTCCAAAAAGGAAATCTCCAGGCACTCATTGATTTCATTGGAAAATCCTTTCAAAGAGTTACAGAAGAAGTGATACTCACTACATACATACTCATGCTGAAAACTAAAGAGATTCAAATCTCCACAACTTATTTAGGAGGCTGAAATTACCCTGATAACTCAAGCCAGATAAGGACACTTCCAAAAAAACTTACCTATAGTCCAATGCCCCTAAACATCGCAGATGCAATAAATTGTTGAGTATTAGCACATAGCATCCAGGAACATATTAAAAGCAATAATACATTATGACCAAGAGAAATGTAATATGACAATGTAAAACTGGTTCAATATTTGGAAACTGAATCAATGTAACTCATCATAACAACAAGTTAAAGAAAAACCACACGCTCATCACAGTAGTTGGAGAAAAAACCATTTGACAAAGTGCAGCATGCACTGCTAACTAAAACACTCATACAAGTAGAAATCAAAGGATACTTCCTCACATGGACAACACACATTACAGAAAACCTACAGCTAACATTATACTTAATGTTGAATTAATGAATGCATTTCCTCTGAGATCAGGAACAAGGTAAAGAAGTTCACTCCTAACAGTCCTATTGGCACTGAAAGTCTGAGCCAATGAAATAAGGCAATAAAAAGAAATGAAAATGCATACAGTTTGAAAAGGAAGAAGTAAAATGATACTTATACCTGATGTGACTGTCTACATAGAAAAACCTAAAGAATCTACAAAAAATATTCTAAAATATATAAGGGAGTTTGGCAAGGTGGCAGGATACAAGGCCAAAACACAAAATTCAAATTTATTTCCACACACTAGGGATGTCCAATAATGCAAAACAATGACCCTCCACATAGGCCTGACATCTTACACAAAACGTAACTCAAAGTGGATCACAGATCTAAATGCACACTGTAAAACAATGGAAATTTTAGAATAAGGCATAGGGCATTAGGTTTAAACAAGGACTTCTTAGATGTGACTTTAAAATCATGATCTGTAAATTAAACAATTAATAAATTGGACAATTTCAAGGTTAAAAACTTTTGTGCTCCTAAATAATCAATGGATCAGTTACCAAATTAAAACAGAGATCAAGCAATATATGTATACAAATGACAACAACAGCACAATGCCCAAACTTTGTGGGACATGGCAAAGGCAGTTCTAAGAGGAAACTATATAGCAATCCAGGCCTATTTAAAGAAGGAAGAACAAACCCAATTGAGTAGTCTAATGTCACAATTATTTAAACTGGAAAAAGAAGAATAAATGAGGCTAAAATCTTTTTGGATAGAGGTTCCCCTTTCCATCCAGTCCTTTTAATTTTCAAATAGGAACCACCAGTAAATCAGTGAGAAAAGGGGAGCTGGAGGATTTTCCTCCCCTCATAAGGCTGCCAGCAGGTTTACTTCTCACACTAGGTAATGTTATCACTTTTTAATGGGCTTGAATGGACTCTGCTGTCTCAGGGTCACAGCACAAATCTGTGGCTGAAGCAACCAGAGAAAGATTTTATTTTTAGATTATCATCCCATGGATCAGACAGTATATGGTAAACCTGAGTTAACCTCCTTTTCATTGGCAACTCTTAAATAATAACTGAACAATATGCTTCATGGGATGAATGGAGAGAAGTGAAAGAAAAGAAAAGTAGACAGAACCTGATAGTTTCAACTAAAATAATAAAATAGCCTCAGTAAATTAAACCTTAAGCTTGAACAAGTAATTCATATGATATTAATATTTTCACAAATCTTTTCTTCTTGCATAAAATGCATACAAACCAGGAAAGTTTAATAGAACTCCATGATGACTCCAAAGCACTTTCTTGTATGTCATGAAAAAAACACCGATAGGAGATTCACGAGGACATAGTCAGTCCAACTCATATTTTGCCTGGCACTGTGCTAGCAACTGTAAATACTTCAAGGATGCAGTCACTTTGGTGGGAGTTGGAGGGAAGGCATAGTTTTAATCCATAATCACACATTTGTGGTGGCCAACACTGTTCCGGGCATCATGGTACTAAGAGAGTAAACAAGAAACAAAGTGTTCACTCTTTAGTGAGATTAGAGTCTAGTTGGGAAAAATAGTGAAACAGAAAACCTTACACACGGGAAAGAAGTAGAGTAGCTATCAATCGTTGGGCTGTAAGACCAACTAGGTTTCCAAGAAGAGATGAAAGTGAACTGGTGCATTTGTCAAGGGGGTGAGAAGGTATTGCAAAACTGGGACTATAAGGGCAGGTAGAATTTATACAGACAGAGGTTAAGAGTAAAGGGATTCCTGGGAGAATTAGGAAAACATGAACACAGGCAGAGATGGGAATGGGCATGGCAAATGTGGGAAGCAGCAAGGAGAGTACTATCAGCACATGAAAGAAAGAACTGTTGATGACATCATAGAAGGGGCTTTGAGGGACTGTGGTGAGCACAGTGGACTAGGCACCAGAGGGCCCAAAGTCCCAGAGGTATTACCCTGTTTCTGCACTCACTGCATGGGCGGCCTTGGATAGGTAAGTTATCTGCTTTGTGCCCTGGGACCTTCGCTTACTCACTGTTATGTGAGGAGACTGACAGTAGCCTGCTGCTCTCTCAAGCTTGTTGTAAAAACTACAGGAGATGATGCCTGAACTAGCCATGGCAATCAGAAAACATAAAGAAATAAAAGGCATCCAGATTGCCAAGGAAGAAGTCAAACTGTCCCTGTTTGCAGATGACATGATATTGCACATAAAAAAAAACCCTAAAAAAATCCACTCCAAAGTTACTACATATAATATCTGAATTCACCAAAGTTGCAGAATACAAAATTAGTACACAGAAATCTGTTGCATTCCTATACACTAATAATGACCACTTCAGACCACATACACAGGGGGGTACTGAAGCACCCCTCCTATGAGGGAAGCCTGTCTGTTTCCTGGTCAACAATGAACCCTGATCACGTTGCCAATTGTCTTGCAAATGGGTTTCAGCCCCAGGCAAGATTTCTATGGATTCAATGTGACCAAGAAAGTTGACAGCAAAACATTCTTTGGGGTGAAAGAGTTTATTACTCAGATTGTTCTCCTGGTGATAGGTCAAGCACAGGCATCTCTGCCTCTGCCCAGAGCACTGGGCTGAGCTCTCTATATAGTGCAACAATAGCTTATTGCCTAAAGGTGTGGAAGTGGTAGCCTAGCAACAGGAAAGTTGCATCATCATGTGGTTTATTTCAGTGAGGATCCTGGCCATAGGAACCCCAACTTCCCCACAAAATCCAAAACAAAAGTATACTATGAAGAGGTCTTCTGCCTAGCCTCAAGGAAAGAATAGGCAGAGCAAGTTGCTTTCTGTACAATGGGAAGAGGACATATGGGCATTCATTTCAATAGGCCAAAAGCAGACAGCACAGGAGGAGTCTTTCAAGTAACATGCTATTTAAGGCTAGTGAAGCTGAATTCAAGAATGCCCTGAAAATTGTTCCTCTGAGCCTAAGCTCTAACTTGTTGATCGAATCATGCACCAAATGTTTTTCAGTTACTTGCTCTTAACACATACCATATGGGAAGGCCAAACCTGTTCTCTATGTATACCCTTTAAGTACTGGAGATAAGTGTGCTGTGAATAGGACTTCCAACTAGCATTAAGAGAAGGTGTTCCTGGGGCTGCTTGAACCTGATCATCCTCACAAAGCTAGTCTGTACCTGAACTCTATCTGCCCAAACTAAGGCTGTGCAGGTGTTCTCTCCATGACCTTCCAGGAGAAAGAAGCCTGGGTTATTACTCAGACTAAATGCTTCTGTGCATGCCTAAATTTAGACACCTCAGCAATTAACTTCACTGTAGTTTAGTTTCTGTTTAAGCTTCATTTATAAACAAGACTAATCTAAAAGAGAAGAATAATATGTTTACTGCTTATGTTTGATTAATAGCCAAAACCAATGTGAGAGAACAATATGTGTTAATTGCTGGAATCTGGTGTGAGTTGTGAAAAGTGTGAAACAGGAGCTACAAACAGTTCTTGTCATCCTTCTGAGGCAAACCCAAAGAATATGCTGTGAAACTCACTTAACTGTATGACTTGACTTAACACAATAGGAACATAAAAAACATCTAGTTCACTGTTGGTTGATTGAGAAAATTACATTCAATAATCATTAACCAATGATTTTTTTGCTGCTTGCTGTAACCTAATATAGACACAGGGGCGCACTGACTCATTGCTTAGTCTCCAAAGGAAGTCTAAACCCTCTGCATTAAACGTCATTCTGAATCGGTTTATCTTTTTCCTGGTCCCCAGTTGCAACATTTGGCACCCAACGTGGGGTTCGAAAGTGACAGGCTTCAATTGACTTCAACCTGGTCAGAACTGAAAATGAATTCTATGCAAGGTAAGCAAAACTTTTGGAAATATTTTTGCAGATTCATTGGAATTTTCCACACAGCCCAACAAAAATATACTGTTTTACCGCACACTTTATTAAATGGCTCTGGAGTCAAAGTTAAAAAATCAACTATGATAGAGTTGTTTGAATAGGTTATGAGCATTGTTGTTTTAATCCACAAGGGAAATCTGTATTGACCTTAAAAGTCTCGATACAGTTTTTGAGAGTGCTCTGCTGAGCTCATCAGCAAGGGGAGCCCTTTTAAGTACCAGAGATAAGCTGTAAATAGGACTTCCAACTAGCTTTAAGAGAAGATGTTCCTGGGGCTGCTTGAACCTGGTCAACCCCACAAAGTCTGTGACTGAGATCTCTGTGCCTGAACTTCCACAGTGCAGGACAGCGCTCTCCAGGACCTGGCTGAAGAAAGTAGCATCTGTTATGTCTCTTCAGCTGAATAATCTGTGCAGGCTTAAGACAGTGTCATTCAAGCACACTGAACAAACCCTCTTGTTATTTCATCTTTTCCTCACAGGTTTTGAATCCTTGATTCCTCAGGGCCCTAGAAGTGGATGCAGATTGGAGCCTCTTTTCCTGTGTGAAATAGCAATGTCCTGAAGATGCCTTTCTATTAAAGTGACAGAAAGAGCTGCAGGCCAGACTTCTGTGAGACACCACTTGGAAAAGGGTGCAAAACACTGAGGAAGCCTACCTGCATGAGCACTATGATGTTTTCCCCTTGCATGCTACTTTATCCTATGCGATATGGAAAATTTGAAACATTGCTGTAGAAAGTTGTCTCTCAATGCATTCTAACTCACAATGGTATATGTATTGTGAACAGGCCTTAGCACTAGCCCCAGCGGAAGTTGCATAGCATGATGCTTTCGAATAACAGTAATGGGACAAAGTTAGATTGGGATTCAGTTTAAGTTTTTAAAATAACATTGCAAGAGGCCCGTTTCAAGTAATTATTCAAGCCATCCTAGTGGTTGCTGAAACTGAGCTTGCAATCTGTCTTCCATGGCTATCCTGGTTGTGGCCACACTGATTGCCTGAATGAAGTGTGCCCCAAACAGCTCTATTCATTATGGGACAACTTTAGCTTGTGTTCAATGGGCATTCAGTTCAAAGGGAATTGAACTGATAAGGCCACTTCAATAAGGCCAAATGCAGGCAGCACAGGAGACCTCTTTCAGGCAACATGCTCTTTAAGGCTAGTGAGCCTGCCCTGGAAATTGCTCTTCTAAGCTTAAGCACTAACTTGTTCATCTATCACTGCCCTGAACGCCTTTCAGTTACTTGCTCCTAAGACATACAGAATGGGATGGTCAAACCTTGGTGTAACAGGGAAAAATTTACAAGGACATCAATCTAGTCCAGGTGGCTCCCTTCTGCATTTGTAGTTAACAAAGAAGAAATTCCCGTTTACCACCTCCCCTTCACTCCCTGCTCTACCAGGCACTCACTCCCTAACCTCACTCCTTAAACTTACTCCGCCTTGCTTGTTGGTTGCTGTGCAAGTAGAAATGTTGCACATGCAGAAGTGGAAAGATATATATTGCTCCCCTTGCCTTTGTTCAGGGCTCATACCTTGGGAGATTACTCCCCTCTGAGCCTGCCAGTGTAAAACAAAACCTCAACACTCCAAGACCTCCGAGTGCCACCTGGTTCTTCCATTAGCTATCCAGTGCAGGTTTTCACAGGTTTTTTTCCATAACATTTGGTTTCCTGACAGTGAAACCAAACTGCCCTGGCCCTTTGTTGCCACCAGTTTGGGGTAATGGCAAGGCAGTGACGGAATGGGAGATTGCAATGGATAAGGCACGCCCTGCCTGATTTTTTGGCAGTCTTCCACCTGGTTGTCCCAGGCTGACCCCGCTCCGCTGTTCCCATCGGACTCAGGGAGGCTTGGCAGGTGAGGACCTGGTTCTGATGTCGAATTTGATAAGGCCCCAGGGCTCCTGACCCAGCCAGTTCCCACCTTTTGGGGTGTCAGAGGAGCCTGATCACTTCCTGGAGACTTCTTAGGTCTCCCAGGTTGACATTCCAAGGTGCGGAATGTTTAAACTCTGGTCTGAGTCTGTGAGTTAGTGTGTAGGGTGGCTGAAGTCATTCAGTCTGCACTGAATCTGTGACTCCACGGTCTGTGCTATGTAATCTGAGCGGGTCCTTTGCCACATTTGTGGCCAGCTTCCATCGCATCATGGTGACTCAGCTTCGGCTAACCTGGACTAGGACTTACACAGGTGCACCTTAGTCAAGGGTGACTCCTCTCAGGTACACCTGAGAGGAGTATGAATGGATGGGCATATGATTGGTCTACTCTCTAAAGGAGACACCCCTCCCTTGTCTGTTGTCATGGCACCATTACACAGACATGTCCTGGGGTCACAGCACAGCAAACCCACAACTCGACACCATGATCAAAAATTTCAGGAAGGAATTTTCATGAAACTACAAAGTAAAATTAGCTCCCAGCAGGTTAAAAATCCTGTGTGAATCTGAACTGCCCATCTTTAGTTTAGGATGGCCTCTGGAAGGGGCCGTAGATGAACCAACCGTCCACCCGATCTGGTGGGTCATAATTGGAGACCCAGGTCATCCTGACCTGTTCCCATATATTGACTCCTGATTAGGAATCGCCCAGACCATTCCCCCTTGGGTGCAATTCACTTGCAATAGGCAGGAACAGGGTACGGTCTTAGTTGCCTCAACAGAGAAGCCTACAAAAAAATCAACAGAAGCCTGAGCCTTCGCAGCTTCTTTCTGGTGACCCAGAGGAAGAGCTAGTATTGCCCACACTTTATGTACCCCAAGGCCCTCAGCACCCAGCCCCAGGTCCTGGACACCTTGGTGCCATCGGCATCTCTGCCAACTTCAGAACAAGGGAACCCACACTTCCCTAGAGCAGCAGCCACACTGCACCCTCGGCTAGGATCAGGCACCCTTCAGAAACTGGTGCAAGAGATGTGGGTGTCTAAAAGATGTAATAAAGGTGGGATCGTCCAGCCCAGCCTGCCCATGTTTTACCATCAAGACTTCTCTATGACTAACCTTCAGGAAATCAAAGCCCAGTCCAAGAAGCCTATGAACATGACCAAAGTATCTTCAATCACTCAACAACCAGGATAGAGCCTCCTGGGGACTAATGTAAAAGACTATGTGAAGCTTATCATATCTACACTCCCAACAATCCTGAGTCACCAGGGAGCCAACAAATGGTCAACACCTCATTCATAGCTCAAGCCACCCCAGACATCAGAGGAAACCTCCAAAAACTTAAAAGCTTTGCCGGGATGAGTATCACTCAGCTGATTAAAATTGTGAACAAAGTACCTAAATGGAGAAGTTCAGGCTGACAGGGAAGCTAAAGGGAAAATGGAAAAAACAGGTCAGCCTCCTGGCAGCTGCCCTAAAAGAAAGAGGTGACCCAAAGTCAGAGAAAAGCTGGCCGCAAAGAGGAGGGAAGTCTAGGACCCCCCTAGCCAAGGACCAGTGTGCTTACTCTAAAGAGAATGGGCAATGGAAGAACAAACACCCCGAAGCCCAGTCGCTACCAGGAAGAGCCTCATGGGGAAAGGCTCACTGGCCTGGCAGGAACAGACTCAGATTAACAAAGACGGGATTCTCTCATGCTCAGCCTACATGAGCCCACAGTCAAAATGAAACTGGGGGACAAAAACATAATTTTTATGGTTGACACGGACAAAACTCTGTGATCACCCTCCCTGTAGCCCCATTCAGTAACAAGACTGCAACTATTCTCAGAGCCACAAAGACAGTGGCAGTGCCCCTTCTCACAAGAGGAGAGAGCAGGAATCCAGGAAAACCTAATCAGACTCAAAGAGGCAGGCATTCTAATTGAGTGTGGTCACCCTGGAACACCCTGCTTCTACAAGTCAGAAGCCCAGGAGGAAGGTGCCAGCCTGTTCAAGACCTGCAGGCCATTAACAAAGTGACTGTTTCTTTACATCCACGGCTCAAATCCATACACCCATCTCAGCCAGATACCGGGGTCTGCCAAATGTTTCACTTGCCTAGACTTAAAAGATACCTTTATCTGCCTCTGGCTGGCCCCCCAAAACCAGCTCTTGTTTGCCTTTGAATGGACTGAACAAGATACGGGGCGGCAAATGCACTTAATGTGGATGTGGCTTCGACAAGTGTTCAGGAACTCAACCACTCTCTTTGGAGACACATTGACTGCAGACCTTGCCAGCTTTCTGAGGTAAGCAATGTGCTGTGCCCTCCTGCAATATGTAGATGACCTCCTCCTTGCCAGTGACACCCAGGAAATATTGTGCAAGAGGCAAGACTCCTCTACAGCCTCCTGGGGGACCAGACCGAAAGCACCTTGTCTGGGCAAAAGAAGCAAGAGTCACCTTCCTGGAAATAAAGGCTGCTTCAAAACAGGCACCAGCCCTAGGCCTGCGAGATATAAAAAGGTCCTTCAGTCTCTTCATACATAAAAAAGTAGCAATTCTGCATTTCAAAGAACACCAAAAAGAAAACAACCCTATAACACAGGGGAACCAGCTTGTAGATAAAGCAGCTAAAACAGCAGCCAATAAAAAACAGATAAAGCTTCTTCCCTCACTATGACCCTAACATCCCCAGTGGAGGCCCCTCTACCCAAGTACACTAGAAAAAGAGTAGGACTGGGCCATGGCTGAAGGAGCCACCCTAACTATAAAAGAATAATAGATACTCCCTGACAAGCACACCTTTGTCCCAACTGCAACTGGAAGACATCTAGTTAGCAAATAATATCAGCTCACCCACATAAGAAAAACTGCACAAGAAGCCCTCCTCAAAAAACAATACTACATCTGCCAGCTGCCAGCATTATGTCGAGCACTAAGTGAGTAGTGCATAACTGGTGACAGAAATTATGCTCAATCTGTCTCAAGGCCCCTGTCCACTGTCCAAAGAGCAGGAGGTGCCCCCTTTGAAGACCTTGAGATAGACTTCACAGATGTCCAGTCAAGCAGAGGGCTCACATACATACTCTGGGTGGGTGAAAGCCATCCCAACCAGGAGAGAATGAAGCTGGAAGGTAGCCAAAGTCCTCCTGAGAAAAACCTTGACCCAGTTAGTAAATCCCTCAACATTACCTGAAAACTCCACATTACATAAAAGCCACAAAGTTCAGGGAAAGTGAAGTGAATGAATCACACCCTTAAAGGAACCTTACCTAAGTTTTGCCAAGAAACTGGCGTCCCGTGGCCAGACCTACTGCCCCTGGCCCTCCTACATGCTCACTGCAATCCTGGGACTCAAGGCTTTTCCCTCCCCTTTTGAATTAGTGTACAGATGCCCTACCCCATATTTAGGAAGCCTCTCAGGAAACCTACCCCACATAGGAAACAAGGGAGTAAAAGAACAGCTCCAAGCCTTAAGAGCCACCGTAATTAAGGTTCAGCAATATACCATAGGAAGCCCCATTCTCCTTAGGGACCCCAGCACATTCAATTGGTGAAATCCATTTAAGTCCCAGAGATAACTGTACTGTGAATAGGACTTCCAAATAGCCTGAACACAAGATGTTCCTGTGATTTCTTGCACCTGATCATCCCCTCGTGTCTACAAAGTGCTATACTGTGCCTGAGCTCTATCAGCCTGAAACAACACCCTCCATGAAGTGCAGGGCTAAAGAACCATGTGTAATTACTAATTGGATACGTGCTTATCTGCGTGCTTAAGACTGCGGTATTCAAATATGCTGAATAAACCCTCTCATTCTTGCGTCTTATTCACAAGATTAGAATCTTAACCATGGGTCTTCTTTCCTCAGGGCCATAGAAGATCCAGTGTGCATCCTTCTCCCGGTGTGAAATGGCTATGCCCTGAAGATGCCTTTCTAGTAAAGTATCAGAGCTGGAGGCTTGCCTACTGCCAGACACTGCTTGCTAAGGATGCACCATGCACATAGCAAGCCTGACTGAGAACACTACGCTGCTTTCTACCTGCATGCAACTTACTCCCGTGTAATAGGGAAAACTTAGTAAACATTGCTGATTTGGCTGTCATCTCCCTATGCACTATAACTCCCAGAGATACATGTGCTGTGAATAGGATTTTTCACTAGCCTCAGGGGAAGGTGCACAGCGACATGCTTTGTAATAACAGCAATGGGAGAAAACCAGATGGTGGTTCAGTTTAGGTGAGTAAATGGAGCAGTTCAGGGTGCCTTATACAAGTGATCCCTGTGAATGGTGAAACTGAGCTTGCAGTCTGCCTTCCATGCCTGTCCTGTGTGCCCACACTGTAACTGCCTGAATGAAGTGTGCCCCAAACAGCTCTGTTCCTTAGCGGCACATGCACATCTGGAATTTTAGCCTCAGGCCTGCTGCGGCAACAAGGCTGACTGAGACCCAATTGCATACAATGAGCAAACTGGCTTGAAAAGGGTGTCTTTTTTTGTCTTCACTTGCTGCTTCAGAAAGGCCCAAGAAGAAAAGGCCCTCTAAAGACAACTCAGGGAGTTGATCAAATAGAGCCAGAAATCCAGAAATCACTCAGTTAATCAGATAAAGCCACAGGGTCCAGGGGTGACTCAGGAAATGTCCAGGGTCCCCCAGATAAGAAATATCAGAGGTGCAAGCACAGCACAGCCCCTGTCCTCATTTCACTAATCAGAAAATGTCTAGAGAGCTGACAGCTTGTAATCAAGGACCTCTCTGCCCTGCCAAAATCACATAAAAGAAACCTCAGAATGAGCATCTGGGTCTGTCTTATCTTAGGCAGGCTCTGTCACTCTATGCAGAGTATATTAAAACTTACTTTGCTTTCTTGACTTTGGTCTGTCATCTCAGTATATTTAACTTCCCTGTGACACCAAGCCACCAATCCTTCCTAACAGTCCCATTAATACTTCTAAAAGCTGTCCATCAAGCTTTTCATGAGCCAAAAGAGCAGCCAAAGGGTCTGTCCATAGGTGACTGTGGCTCACTTTCAGCGGTCCTACCGCAGCTGTCTCTGGTGCTGTTTTCACTGTGGCTGTTTTATTTTTTTCTCCCTTCTGCTGCTTCACCGTGGTGGTTCTCATTTTTGTCACTTGAGGTCGCTTTACTTCTACATCTCCCAAGGAAGCTAACTTTGATACCGGGCCATCAGTGTATGGTGCTCGCAGCACAGTGACAGTTCCAAAGGTACCTGGAGGAACATTGGCTACAACAAGATCTTTCATATGAGATGTTAACAGTTATTCATCTGGACTGTAGTAATGGGGAGCAAACATCATTTGCCTCATACCCATTCCTTGGAGCACATGCACCAACTCCAGATACATTCTCCACTTTGTTACATTTTCCAGCATGTCCTCTGGGGTACCCCACACAACCTTTGCTGCATCCATTAACCAATATTCAGGATCTTATTGCTAGCATGTAGGTCTGTGCACCTAGTGCCCTACAATACATGCTGCATAGAAGGTACAGCCATTATCCTGGTGAGTTGCAACACCTCAGAGGGTGAGAGCTCAGTATTCTCAACACCCTCATCTCACAACCACAACATCCAGGCAGGCACAGGTTCCCCCAAATGTTGCTTACACTGTTTGGCCAAATCTCACAATTTTATAGCTGTATATGTCGTGTATGTCATTTGCTAGGTAGTTATCTGTGGTTCACCCGGCTGCCCTCACGTGGATACAGGTTCTTGTATCTCCACACGTATTTACGGGTTCTTGTACCTCCACACGTTGATGAATGGTGGGGCAACCATGAAAAACCTCTGGTGCTGTGCTGCTCTTGGGGCTTTCTGCTCACAATAATGGGGCAGTACTCACTGACCCTAGTAACATACATTGGGTAGCCGCCAGCCATTGCTCTAAATCCTACTACTTCCTTTGGAGACTCTGCACTTGCTGTTGCAATTCTGCAGTTTCAAGAGCTGCATTTCAGATTACCATCAGGAACAACCACAAAACTGACGCAGCCATTGTCTGGTGGATGGAAGGGACTAGGGAACCTAGCTTTTCCAATACTATCCATATAGCCTCTAGGATCCACTTTTTGGACTCCCAATCCTCTGGCACTGTCCACGTGGTCAAGTATGCTGTCACCTGGTACCTAAGAGAGGCCAAGGGCCACAACTCCCCCACCCGCCCCTCCATGTCCACTGCAGATAGACTGTTGCTCTCATGACCGCCTACCTCATACGGCTCACAGTGCCAAGTGTCGGGGTCTGGGGTTGCCTTTGAGGTTTTGGGGCAAAACTAAGAGCAAAGAAGTCAGGGGAAGCCATCATGGAGGGTGCTCAAAGATGACAATTCTGCACAAAGCTGTACTTCTTATACTGCTATACGGCTAATTACACAAGTATTTAAAACATGCATACATGTGGCCTTCATGGCCAGGTATCTAGCCTTCAAGACCCTTATCTAGCTCCTTTCCAATGGGTACAACATTCTGTGTTTTCGGGTTTCTCAAGGCCAGACATATCTGGGTGAATCAGTAGGCAGCTGTCCTCATAGAATGGTACAGAAAGTGGGGGTGGGGGTGGAGGCTTTCCATAAAGCAGAACAGATAGGCTTTGAGTTCAATAGGGCAAAAGCAGGAAGCACAGGAGTCTTCTTTCAAGTAACATGCTCTTAAAGGCTAGTGAAGCTGAATTCAAACCTGTCCTGGAGATTGCTCCTCTGAGCCTAAGCTCTAAATTGATCTAACACTGTGCCATACACTTTTCAGTTACTTGATCCTGAAACATATAGAATGTGATGGCTAAACCTAGGTGTGTAAAGATGTTCTATGTGTATGCCTTTTAAATCCCAGAGACAAGTGTTCTGTGAATAGGATATCCAACTAGCTTTAACAGAAAATGATCCTGGGGCATATTAATCTGATCATCCAATCATCCCTACAAAGTCTAGTGCGTGCCTGAGCTCTAACCACCTAAACTACAACTGTGCAGGACAGCTCTTTGCATGACCTGCAGGGAGAAAGAGACATCTTATTATTCTCAGGCTAAATGCCTCTTTGGCTGCCTAAGACTGTGGCATTCAAACACACTGAATAAACCCCCTCATTGTTGGGTCTTTTATTCGCAGGTTTGGTACCTCCAGAAGGGCCTTGTTTCCTCAGGGCCCTACGGAGGATGCCCAGTGAAACCTCCTCCCCTGTATGGAATAGCAATTCCCTAAAGGTATCTTTCTAGTAGAGTGTCAGAAACAGCTTCCGGCCAGCCTTCTACTAGACACTGCCTGGGAAAGGCTCCAGAATGCACTGAGGAGGGCTGACTGGGAGAATGCTATGCTGCTTTCCCGTGCATGGAACTTGCTCCTCTATGATAAGGAAAAGTTAGTAAACATTGCTGTTGAAGGTGGTTTTTGTCTATATGAAATCCAACTCGCAGAGATAAGTGTGCTGTGAATAGGTTTCAGCACTAGCCTCAGAGGAAGGTGCAGAGCAGGAGTTTTTCTAATAGTAATGGAAACCAGTCACATGGGTATTCAGCTTAGGCGAGTAAAAGAAGCCTGTGAAGGATGCCCCATTCCATTAATTATTCAAGTCATCTTAGTGGTTGCTGAAACTGAGCTTCCAATCTGCCTTCCATGGCTGTCCTGTGTGCCCACACTGTAATTGCTTGAAGAAAGCCTGCCCCAAACAGCTCTGTTCTTTAGCAGCAGAAACACACAAGTGCAGCCGTTTAGCCTGAAGCCTGCTGTGGAAGCCTGGCTGACTGAGAATCACTTCCATACAATGAGTAACCTTGCTTTAAAGGGCCCTTTTTCTTCTCTTGCCTGACTGCTTCAGAAAGGCCCAGAGTAAACTATGCATTGTAAGCTGGTCCTTCGTGCCACAGGCTGAGCTCTGGGAACTATGTGTACATTGATTGGGAGGCCCCAAATTAAATGTCACAAAGAGCTCTGTGCAGGCATCCTGCAAACCCAGCTGGGGCCAAGGCACTAAGGCTCAGAGCGAGAGTCCTGGAGAGAAGGCTCTGAGGCTTTCTCCTGCCCATTGATTTGCTTGTAAGAGATACCCAAAATCATGGCTCAAAATTGCTCTGTCAATGGATGCTATATATTTTTTCTTGAATTCCAAGAGACAAGTATACTGTGAATAGGTTTGCCAGGCTCAGGGGAATAAGCAGAACAATTTTCTTGCTGCACAAGGAAACAGGACAAATGGGCATTTGGTTCAACAGGCCAATAGCAGGCATCATAGGAGACCTTCGTTTGGTCTTTTATTGGTCTGAAACGTTCAGGACTATTTCAATGTCGAGTTGGTGCACAGAAGAGAGCCTGCGACAAAGTGGACCTGCTTCCCACCAATACTTGACTAAGGGCTTCCTATAAAGCAGCCCAGCAAAAGAAGAAAAGCCATAGGTAAACTCTGTGGATTCATTGTGTGTCAGTGACTCTCTGTAAGCCTGACTTCCAAAGCACTACCTCTATAGCCATGAAAAGGCAGAAGGCTCTGATCCAGTTGAGAATCACCCATCAACCTCTGACAGGGAGCCTGGGGAGATAGATTTAACCAATCTTCCTGAAAAAGAATTCAAAATAAATGTCATAACCATGCTGATGGACCTGCAGAGAAATATGTAAGAGCTAAAGGATCAAGTTAGGAGGGAGAATACAGAAATAAAACAATCTCTGGAAGGACATAAGAGCAGACAGGATGAGGTATAAGAGGCCATTAAAGGAATAGAAATCAGAGAACAGGAACACAGAGGTGAGGCAGAGAGAGTTTTAAGGATCTCCAGGAATGAAAGAATACTAAGAGAACTGTATGACCAATCCAAATGGAACAATCTTTGCATTATAAGGGTACCAGAAGAAGAAGAGAGAAGAAAGGGATAGAAAGTGTCTCTGAACAAATAATTGCTGAAAACTTCCCTAATCTGGGGGAATGAGGGAAGAAATAGTCTCTCAGACCACAGAAGCAAACAGAACTCCCAAAACAAAGGTCCCAAGAAGGAAAACACCAAGACACATAATAATTAAAATGGCAAAGATCAAGGACAAGAACAGAGTATTAAAGGCAGCCAGAGAGAGAAAATAGGTCAGCTACAAAGGAAAACCCATCAGGCTAACATCAGACTTCTCAACAGAAACCTTACAGGCCAGAAGAGAATGGCATGATATATTTAATGCAATGAAACAGAAAGGCCTTGAGCCAAGGATACTGTATCCAGCACGATTAACATTTAAATATGAAGAAGGGATTAAACAATTCCCAGACAAGCAAAAGTTGAGGGAATTTGCCTCCAACAAACCACCTCTACAGGAAATTTTAAAGGGACTGCTCTAGATGGTGGTCACCAGAGAAAATACAATGACAACAAAGAAAGCAGACAAAACATATACTAACTACAGCAAAAAATAAAATCAACTGCTCACAAAAGCAGTCAAAGAATGCACAAAAGTTCACAGAATAAAACATCTATCATATAAAGAATGGAGGAGGAAGAATAAGAAGGGAGAGAAATAATCAGCTGTCTGTGTTTATAATAGGGTAATAAACAAGTTAAGTTAGACGGTTAGGTAGTAAACAAGCTACCCTTGACACTTTAGTAACAAAGAATCTAAAGCCTGCAATGGCAATAAGTATATATCTTTCAATAATCACCCTAAATGTAAATGGACTGAATGCACCAATCAAAAGACACAGAGTAGTAAAATGCATAAAGAAAGCCAGACCCATCTATATGCTGCTTACAAGGACTCACCTCAAACCCAAAGACATACACAGACTAAAAGTCAAGTGATGGAAAAAGATCTTTCATGCAAACAATAGGGAGAAAAAATCAGGTGTTGCAGTACTAGTATCAGACAAAATAGTCTTCTAAACAAAGAAAGTAGCAGGAGATAAAGAAGGGCATTACATAATGATAAAGGTGTCGGTGCAACACTTATGAATATATATGCACCCAATACAGGAGCACCAACATATGTGAAACCAATACTAGCAGAGTTAAAGGAGGAAATAGAATTCAATGCATTCATTTCAGGAGACTTGAAGACTCTACTCACTCCAAAGGACAGATGCACCAGACAGAAAATAGTAAGAACAAAGAAGCGCTGAAAAACACACCAGAACAGGTGGACCTAGAAGACATCTACAGAACTCTACACCCCAAAATGCAGCAGGATACACATTCTTCTCTGGTGCACATGGAACATTTTCCAGAAATGACCACATACGAGGCCACAAAAAGAGCCTCAGTAAATTAAAAAAGATTGAAATTCTACCAACCAAATTCTCAGACCACAGTTATAAAACTAGAAATAAATTGTACAAAGAAAGCAAAAAGGCTCACAAACACATGGAGGCTTAACAACATGCTCCTAAATAACGAATGGATCAATGACCAAATTAAAATAGAGATCAAGCAATATATGGAGACAAATGACAACAATACAAAGCCCCAACTTCTGTGGGACATAGCGAAAACAGTTCTAAGAGGAAAGTATATGGCAATCCAGGCCTATTTAAAGATGGAAGAACAATCCCAATCGAGTAGTCTAAAATCACAATTATTGAAATTGGAAAAAGAAGAACAAAAAATAAGTCCCAAAATCAGCAAAAGTAGGGACATCATAAACATCAGAGAATAAATCAATACAATTGAGAAGAATAATGCAGTAGAAATAATCAATTAAACCAAGAGCTGGTTCTTTGAGAAAATAAACAAAATAGAGACACCCCTATGCAGACTTATTAAGAGAAAAAGAGAATCTACACACATCAACACAATCAGAAATGAGAATGGAAAAATCATTATAGACCCAACAGAAATACAAAGAATTATTAGAGAATACTATGAGAATCTATATGCTAACAAGCTGGAAAACCTAGAAGAAATGGACAACTTCCTAGAAAAATACGACCTTCCAAGATGGACCAAGGAAGAAACAAAATCTAAAAAGACCAAATACCTGCAATGAAATTGAAGCGGTAATCAAAAAACTACCCAAGAGCAGATCCCCGGGCCAGATGGATTTTCAGCAGAATTTTATCAGACATACAGAGAAGACATAATACCCATTCTCCTTAAAGTTTTACATAAAATAGAAGAGGAGGGAACACTTCCAGACTCATTCTATGAAGACAGCATCACTCTAATAACAAAACCAGGCAAAGACCTCACCAAAAAAGAAAATTACAGACCAGTATCCCTGATGAACATAGATGCAAAAATACCCAACAAAATATTAGCGAAAAGAATTAAAAAATACTTCGAGGATCATACACCATGACCAAGTGTGATTCATCACAGGAATGCAAGGATGGTAAAACATACGAAAATCCATCAACATCATCCACCACATCAACAAAAACGACAAAAACCATGTTATCATATCCAGAGATGCTGAAAAAGCATTCGACAAAATCCAACATCCATTCATGATAAAAACTCAACAAAATGGGTATAGAGGGCAAGTACCACAACATCACAAAGGCCATATATCATAAACCCATAGCTAACATCATAGTGAACAGCAAGAAGCTGAAAGCTTTTCCTCTGAGATTGGGAACAAGACAGGGATGCCCACTCTCTCCACTGTTATTCAACATAGTACTGGAGGTCCTAGCCACAGCAATAGACAAAACAAAGAAACACAAGGAATCCAGATTGGTAAAGAAGAAGTCAAACTGTCACTATTTGCAGATGACATGATATTGTACATAAAAATCCCTAAAGACTCTACTGCAAAACTACTAGAACTAATATCAGAATTCAGGAAAGTTGCAGGATACAAAATTAACACACATAAATCTGTGGATTTCCTATACACTAACAATGACCTAATAGAAAGAGAAATCAGGAAAACAATTCCATTCATAATAGCAGCAAAAAGTATAAAATACCTAGAAATATACCTAACCAAGGAAATGAAAGACTGAAACTACCATGAAAACTACAAGACACTCTTAAGAAAAATTAGATGACACTAACAAATGGAAACTCATACCATGCTCCTGGCTAGGAAGAATTAATATCGTCAAAATGGCCATCCTGCCCAAAGCAATATACAGATTCGATGCAATCCCTATCAAATTACCTACACATTCTTCAATGAACTGGAATAGTTAAAAAATTCATATGGAGCCGCCAAAAACCCTGAATAGCCAAAGCAATCCTGAGAAGGAAGAATAAAGTGGGGGGAGGGATCTCACTCCCCAAGATCAAGCTCTACTACAAAAGCCACAGTAATCAAGACAATTTGGTACTGTCACAAGAACAGAGCCACAGACCAGTGGAACAGATTAGAAACTCCAGACATTAACCCACATTATATGCTAACAAGCTGGAAAACCTAGAAGAAAAGGACAGCTTCCTAGAAACATATATCATCAATTAATATTCGATAAAGGATCCATGGACATACAATGGGGAAATGACAGTCTCTTCAACAGATGGTGCTGGCAAAACTGAACAGCTACATGTAAGAGAATGAAACTGGATCACTGTCTAACCCCATACACAAATGTAATGGATTAAAGAACTGAATGTAAGTCATGAAACCATGAAACTCTTAGGAAAAAGCATAGGCAAAATTCTATTGGACATAAGCACGAGGGACTACTTCATGAACATATCTCCCCAGACAAGGGAAACAAAAGCAAAAATGAACAAGTGGGACTACATCAATCTGAAAAGCTTCTGTACAGCAAAGGACACCATCAATAGAATAAAGGCACCTACTGTATGGAAGAATATATCCATAAATGACAATTCCGATAAAAGATTGAAACAGGGCATTATGCTCAGTGAAATAAGCCAGGCAGAGAAAGACAAGTACCAAACGATTTCACTCATATGAGTATAATAACAAAGAAAAAACTGAAGGAACAAAACAGCCTCAAAATGACAGAACCCAAGAATGGACTAACAGTTACCAAAGGGAAAGGGACCTGGGAGGATGGCTAGGAAGGGAGGCATATGGGTGCAGAGAAAAGAAGGGGGCGTTATGATTAGAGTGTATAACGGGGTGGTACGGGAGAGCTGTGCAACAGAGAAGACAAGTAGTGATTCTACAGCATCTTACTACACTGATGGACAGTGACTGTAATGGGGTTTGTGGAGAGGACTTGTTGATGGGGGAAGTCTAGTAAACGTAATGTTCCTCATGTAATTGTAGATTAATGATACCAAAAGAAAACAAAAGATGATCTACTTGTTGTGTAAGTGTGCCCCCATTGTTCAGGTGCAGGTGTGCTGAGTCTTGGGACAAGGTATGTCCAAATAGATGAATGCTGTCTCTAAACCCCTGGGGAAGGACAGTCCAAGTTAGTTGGCCAGAGAAGTTTCCTGGAGTGGCCCATTCAAAATCAAATAGTGATTTTGACTGTTTTTCTAAGGGGATTCAGAAGAAAGCATCTTTGATATCAAGAGTTGTAAAGCATGAGGTGTCATGTGGAATAGTATCTAATGGAATATATGGGTTAGGGACCAATGGGTGGAGAGTCACAAATGTCTCATTGATAATTCTTACATCTTGGACTAGATGGTAACTCTGGTCTTTCTTTTTGATGGTCAGGATTGGAGTACTTTACAGTGAATTAGATGGAACTATCAGCCCATGTTTAAGGTATTTGGAAATTAGAAGCTGGAGGCTTTTACGAGCTTCAGGCTTTATAGGATATTGCTTTTGTCTAGGAAAAGTAGCTGGGTCTTTGAGCTGGATAACTACTGGAGTGGCATACTTAGCCCTTCCTGGGATTTCCTTATCCTAGATGTCAGGGTTGATAGACTGTTCCCAGTCCAGAAAAACTGATGAGGGAGTTTTGGGATCAACTAGAGAGGCTGTGCAATGAGTCCATAATTTGGGATCCATAACCTGCAATATCCTGTTAGTCCTAGGAATGTTCGGAATTGTTTCTGGGTAGTAGGATGTGGAAAGGAAATAATGTCCTGAACTTGGTCTGGAGAAAGGCCTCTCCTTCCTGGAGTAAGGATTATTCCCAGGTAAGTGACCTTTTGTTGTACTAACTGGGTTTTGGCCCTTGAAACTTTAAATCCCTGCTTAGCTAAGAAATTAAGGGTTTGAATGGTATGATTAATAGAGTCTTGTTTTGTGGGGGAACAGATTAAAAGATCATCTATATATTATATTAGTGTGCACCTATTGTTCAGGTGCATGCAGGTGGGCTAGGTCTTGGGATAAGGCTTGGTCAAATAGATGAGGACTGTCTCTAAACCCCTGAGGAAGGACGGTCCAAGTTAGTTGGCTTTTCCTTTCAGTTGTCCTTTCAAAAGCAAATAGTGACTGTGACTGTTTTTCTTAGGGGATACAGAAGAAACCGTCTTTGAGATCTAGAGTTGTAAACCAAGAGGTATCAGGTGGAATAGTTCCTAATAGAGTATGTTGGTTAGGGACCACTGGAGAGGCACAACTGCCTCATTGATAATTATTAGATCCTAGACTAGAAGATAAGTCTGGTCTTTCTTTTTGATGGCCAGAATTGGATTATTGCAAGGTGAATTAGTTGAAACTATCAGCCCCTGTTTAAGGCATTTGGAAATTAGAGTCCTGAGGCCTTTATGAGCCTCAGACTTTAAAGGATATTGTTTTTGGCACTTAAACTTTGATCTTTGAAAGAATAAAGAAGTACAAGCTGCAAATTGTGAAATAAGTCATTCATAGGAATGGAAGTACAACAGAATATAATTGATAATATAATATTTTGGTATAGTAATGGAACTACAGTTAATTGGTGATTGTCTAGTAATGTATATAATTATCAAGGCATTATGTTGTACATCTGAAACCAATATAATATATATCAATTTTAATCCAATAAAAAGAATGTTAAATTTTTTAAAAATGTGATGCCCACATAGTCCCAGGAAATTGGTAAGAGGGCCCCTACATTATGGGACATATATTATCTAACCTTGCTTGCATAGACGTGCTAACCACTAAGACTGAGACTTCTAATTTTTCAATCACAGGGCATCATTTATATAGCAAAATGCTGGACACCAGAGGGTATAGATACTCATGTTAAACACTGAGCCACCCACTGTTAGCAAATTTTACTGGAATTTGTCCCACTAATACTGCTTTTCTACCTCTGTCTTTCCCAGGTGGGGAGGATTCACTCTGGCACTTGTGCAATAGATAAGCACAAGAATTATGACCCATAAATTCCTATCATTCACATACAGTAGCAATAATAACAATTCACTGAACTATCCCAAAAGACCTCCCACAATATCACATTAACTTCCATATACAGCTGTGAGCCCTGCCCAAACCGTCACATTTGTTAGGGGGGACGCTTTTTTTCCCTACAAGAACTAAGACCAAGAGTTTGCCACAGGAATATGAGATTGTCCTATTCCCAGGCCAGAATGTAGGGATTGAAGGGGAGTGGAAGGATACTGGGATAGAGGGCTTCCCAAGGGAACAAGGCAGGCTTTTCTTTATCCTTTTGGATAATTTTACCCATTTTGATGTTGACTCCTCTCTGGTGGGCCTTCATTTTCCAGAAGTATGAGGGATCAGAGCTCCTTCATATATACTCCTTGAATGTCCTCACAAATCTGCTTCACAGTGTTTGGTGCTTCTGATTCTCCCCATATCTAGTACCTCTTCCTACAACGAACTAGGTAGGATTGTACCTTAAGGCTTTATATCCAAAAGAACTATAAAATCTTCCTTAACTTCCCCCTCCTGAGTTCCCCATTATGCATATTCACCTTAATGCCACTTAGTCCATCTTAGGGATAGAGAAACTCCAGGATCACCAGTAATCTCTTTTATGTATTTTTGTCCTTGCAAAAATCATGCCTTTTATTAAAAATCCTAAGTATGACCTTGCTTATTTATGTATTTATGTATTTATTTTTAAGTTTTTTTATTTTGGTATCATTAATATACAGTTACATTAGCAACATCATGGTTACTAGATGCCCCCATTATCAAGTCCCCAACACATACCCCATTACAGTCACTGTCCATCAACGTAGTAACATGCTATAGAATCACTACTTGTCTTCTGTGTTATACTGTCTTCCCAGTGCTACACCCTACATTATGTGTGCCAATCGTAATACCCCTTTTTTCCCTTGTCCCTCCCTTCGAACCCATCCTCCCAAGTCCCATTCCCTTTGATAACTGCTAGTCCATTCTTGGGTTCTGTGAGTCTGCTGCTGTTTTGTTCCTTCAATTTTTGCTTGGTTCACAGATGAGTGAAATCATTTGGTAGTTCTCTTTCTCCACCTGGCTTATTTTACTGAGCATAATACCCTCTAGCTCCATCCATGTTGTTGCAAAAGGTAGGATTTGTTATCTTCTTATGGCTGAATAATATTCCATTGTGTATATGTATCACTTCTTTATCCATTAATCTACAGATGGACACTTAGGTTGCTTCCATTTCTTAGCTATTGTAAGTAGTGCTGCGATAAACATTGGGGTGCATATGTCTTTTTGAAACTAGGCTCCTGCATTCTTTGTGTAAATTCCTAGGAGTGTAAGTCCTGGGTCAAATGGTATTTCTATTTTTAGTTTTATGAGGAACCTCAATACTGCTTTCCACAATGGTTGAACTAATTTGCATGCCCACCATCAGTGTAGGAGGGTTCCCCTTTCTCCACAACTTTACCAACATTTGTTGTTTGCCTTTTGGATGTTGACCATCTTTACTGTTGTGAGGTGATCTCATTGCAGTTTTAATTTGCATTACTCTGGTGATTAGCAATGTGGGGCATCTATTCATGTGCCTGTTGGCCATCTGAATTTCGTCTTTGGAGAGGTGCCTTTTCAGCTCCTCTGCCCATTTTTAATTGGATTATTTGCTTTTTGTTTGTTGAGGTGCATGAGCGCTTTGTATATTTTGGATGTCAACCCCTTATCGGATATACCAGTTATAAATATATTCTCCCATACTGTAGGATGCCATTTTGTTCTACTGATGGAGTCCTTGGCTGTACAGAAGCTTTTTAGTTTGATACAGTACCACTTGTTCATTTTTGCTTTTGTTTCAATTTCCCATGGAGATATGTTCATGAAGAAGTTGCTCATTTTTATTTTCAAGAGACTTTTACCTCTGTTTTCCTCTGAGTATCACGGTTTTATGACTTACATTCAGGTCTTTGATCAATTTTGAGTTTACTTTGTATATGGAGTTAGACAGTAATGCAGTTTCATTCTCTTACATGTAGCTCTCCAGTTTTGCCAACACCAGCTGTTGAAGAGGCTGTCATTTCCCCATTCTATATCCAAGGCTCCTTTATCTTATATTTATTGAGCATGTATGCTTGCATTAATATTTGGACTCTCTATTCTGTTCCACTGGTTTATGGGTCTGTTCTTGTGACAGTACCAAATTGTTTGATTACTGTGGCTTTGTAGTAGAGCTTGATGTTGGGAAGCAAGATACCCCTAACTTTGGTCTTCCTTCTCAGGATTCCTTTGGTTATTCAGGGTCTTTTGTTGTTCCATATGAATTTTAGAACTATTTGTTGCAGTTAGTTGGAGAATGCTGTCTGTATTCTGATAGTGATTGCATTGAATCTGTAGATTGCTTTAGGCAGGAGGGCCATTTTTTTAAATACTTTTTTTATTCTGTTATCATTAATCTACAATTACATGAAGAACATTATGTTTACCAGGCTCTGCCCAACCACATGCCCACCCACAAACCCCATTACAGTCACTGTCCATCAGCATAAAAAGATGTTGTAGAATAACTACTTGTCTTCTCTGTGTTGCACAGCCCTCCCCTTTCCCCCACCCACCCACATTATACATGCTAATCATAATACCCCCTTTCTTCTTCCCCACCCTTATCCCTTCCTACCCTCCTTTTCTCCCAAATCTCTTTCCCTTTGGACTAACCATTATTGGGATCTGTGATTCTGCTGCTGTTTTGTTCCTTCAGTTTTTCTTTTGTTCTTAAACTCCACAGATGTATGAAATCATTTGGTATTTGTCTTTCTCCACTTGGTTTATTTCGCTGAGCATAATACCCTCTAGGTCCATCCATGTTGTTGCAAATTGTAGGATTTGTGTTCTTCTTATGGCTGAACTATATTCCATCGTGTATATGTACCACATCTTCTTTATCCATTCATATACTGATGGACACTTAGGTTGCTTCTATATCTTGGCTATTGTAAATAGTGCTGCAATAAACATAGGAGTGCATCTGTCTTTTTCAAACTGGAGTGCTGCATCCTTAGGGTAAATTCCTAGAAGTGGAATTCCAGGGTCAAATGGTGTCTATTTTGAGTATTTTGAGGAACCTCCATATTGCTTAACACAATGGTTGTACTAATTTACATTTCCACCAGCAGTGTAGGAGAGTTCCCCTTTCTCCACAACCTCGCCAACATTTGTTGTTGTTTGTCTTTTGGATGGTAGCCATCCTGTCTGGTGTGAGGTGATATCTCATTGTGGTTTTAATTTGCATTTCTCTGATAAGGATGTTGAATTTTGACGAATGCTTTTTCCACATCTATGGAGATGATCATGTCGTTTTTGTCTTTCTTTTCGTTTATGTGGTGGATGATGTTGCTGGATTTTCGAATGTTGTACCATCCTTGCATCCCTGGGATGAACCCCACTTGGTCATGGTGTATGATCCTTTTGATATACTGTTGAATTCTGTTTGCTAATATTTTATTGAGTATTCTTGCATCTACATTCATCAGGGATATTGGTCTGTAATTTTCTTTTTTGCCAGTGTGTTTGCCTGCTTTTGGTATTAGGGTGATGTTGGCTTCATAGATGAGTTTGGGAGTATTCCCTCCTCTTCTGTTTCTTGGAAAACTTTGAAGAGATTGGGTATTATATCTTCTCTGTATGTCTGATAAAATTCTGAGGTAAATCCATCTGGCCAGGGATTTTTTTCTTGGGTAGTTTTTTGATTACCGCTTCAATTTCTTTGCTGGTAATTGGTTTTTTTACATTTTGTGTTTCTGCCTTGGACAGTCTTGGAAGGTTGTATTTTTCTAGGAAGTTGTCCATTTCTTCAGGTTTCCCAGCTTCTTAGCATATAGGTTTTCTTAGTACTCTCTAATAATTCTTTGTATTTCTGTTGGGTCTGTCGTGATGTTTCCTTTCTCATTTCTTATTCTGTTCATATGTGTTGATTCTCTTTTTCTCTTAATAAGTCTGGCTAGAGGCTTCTCTATTTTATTTTCTCAAAAACCAGCTCTTGGTTTCATTGATTTTTTTCTATTGTTTTATTCTTCTCAATTTTGTTTATTTCTTCTCTGATCTTTATTATGTCCCTCCTTCTGCTGACTTTAACCATCATTCTTCTTTTTCCAATTTTGATAATGTAACATAAGACTATTCATTTGCGTTTGTTCTTCCTTCTTCAAATATGACTGGATTGCTATATATTTTCCTCTTAAGACTGCTTTCGCTGCATCCCACAGAAGTTGGGGCTTTGGGTTGTTTTCATTTATTTCCATATATTGCTGGATCTCCATTTGAATTTGGCCATTGATCCATTGACTATTTAGAAGCATGTTTTTAAGCCTTCATGTGTATATGAGCCTTTTTCTTTTTTTGTACAACTTATTTCTAGTTTTATACCTTTGTGGTCTGAAAAGTTGGTTGGTAGAATTTCAATCTTTTGAATTTATTGAGGCTGTTTTTGTGGCCTAGTATGTGGTCTATTCTGGAGAATGTTCTGTGAGCACTTGAGAAGAATGTGTATCCTGTTACTTTTGGGTGTAGAGTTCTATACATTTGTATTAGGTCCATCTGTTCTAGTGTGTTGTTTAGTGCCTCTGTGTCCTTATTTATTTTCTGTCTGGTAGATCTGTCCTTTGGAGTGAATGGTGTGTTGAAGTCTCCTAAAATGAATGTATTGCATTCTATTTCCTCCTGTAGTTCTGTTAGTATTTGTTTCACATATGCTGGTGCTCCTGTGTTGCGTGCATATATATTTAGAACGGTTATATCCTCTTGTTGGACTGAGGCCTTTATCATTATATAATGTTCTTCTTTATCTCTTGTTATTTTCTTTGTTTTGAAGTCTATTTTGTCTGATACTAGTTCTGCAACACCTGCTTTTTTCTCCCTATTTTTTGCATGAAATATCTTTTTCCATCCCTTGACTTTTATTCTGTGCATTCCTTTGGGTTTTAGTTGAGTCTCTTGTAAGCAGCGTATAGATGGGTCTTGTTTTTTTATCCATTCAGTGACTTTATGTCTTTTGATTGGTGCATTCAGTCCACTTACATTTAGGGTTATTATCGATAGGTATGTACTTATTGCCATTTCAGGCTTTAGATTCGTGGTTACCAAAGATTCCAGGTTAATTTCCTTACTATCTAAGAGTTTAACTTAACTCACTTAGTATGCTGTTACAAGCACAATCTAAAGGTTCTCTTCTATTTATCCTCCTTCATTCTTTAAATATTAGGTATCAAATTCTGTACTTTTGTCTATCCCTTGATTGACCTTGAGGATAGTCAATTAATTTTGCATTTGCCTTGCAATCAGCTGCTCTGGCTTCCCTGCCATGGTTTTATTACCTCTGGTGACAGCTATCAAACCCTTGGAACACTTCCATCTATAGAAGTCGCTCCAATACAGACTGCAGAGATGGCTTGTGGGAGGTAATCTCTTTCAACTTGGAAATTGTTTAATCGGTCCTTCAAATTTAAATGATAATCTTGCTGGATAAAGTAATCTTGGTTTCAGGTCCTTCTGCTTCATGGAATTATATACATCATGCCACTCCCTTCTGGTCTGTACAGTTTCTGATGGGTTGTCTTATGTTAGCCTGATGGGCTTTCCTTTGTATGTGATCTTTTTTCTACCTCTGGCTGCTTTTAACAGTCTATCCTTATCCTTGATCTTTCCCATTTTAATTTCTATATGTCTTGGTGTTGTCTTCCTTGGGTCCCTTGTGTTTGGAGATCTGTGGATCTCCACAGCCTGAGACACTATCTCCTTCCCCAGATTGGGGAAGTTTTCAGCAACCACCTCCTCAAAGACACTTTCTTTCCCTTTCTCTCTCTCTTCTTTTTCTGGTATCTGTATAATGTGAATATTTTTCCGCTTGGATTAGTCACACAGTTCTCTCAATATTCTTTCATTTTTAGAGATCCTTTTTTTCTCTCTGTGCCTCAGCTTCTTTGTATTCCTCTTCTCTAGTTTTTATTTCATTTATCGTCTCCTCCACCATATCCAACCTGCTTTTAATACCCTCCATCATGTTCTTCCACGATTGGATCTCTGACCTGAATTCATTCCTGAGTTCTTGGATGTCTTTCCATACCTCCATTAGAATGTTGATGATTTTTATTTTGAACTCCCTTTCAGGAAGAGTTATGAGGTCCATATCATTTAAATCTATCTCAGGAGTTGTATTAACAATTTTACTCTGGACAAGGTTCCTTTGGCGTTTCATGTTTGTATATGGTGCCCTGTAGTGTCCATTTACATTTAGGGTGATTATCGATAGGTATGTACCTTTCATAACCTGCTTAGCCCCTGAAGCAATGTTGGTGGTCGCAGGGGAGTTGTACTGGTACCTGGGGGGAGGAAAGAGCTGTTCCCTGCCTCCTGGCTCCTGTGCCTGTCTCCTCTGCCTGAGCCATTGGACTGGTCACATAGGTATGTTTTTGTCCCAGAGCAGCCGGATATGGATCCCTGCTTTCCACAAGCAGCCGGAATCCCAGTCTCCCCAGGAACTCTGTCTGTATTAACTTTCCAATCTGGTAGTCATGAGAGTCTCATGAAAGCACCATGAAATGTAGGTTTGTGCTCCCAGAGAAGATCTCCGGAGCTAGGTATTCAGCAGTCTCAAGCCTTCCACTCCCTCCCTTCTCCGTTTCTCTTCCTCCCACTGGTGAGCGGGGGTGTGGGAGGGGCTTGGGTCCACAGAGCCCCAGCTCTGGTACGTTACCCTGTTCTGTGAAGTCTGCTCTTTTCTCCAGGTGTATGCAGTCTGACGCCGTCCTCTTTCCTGTTGTGCTCTCAGGATTAGTTGTGCCAATTAAATTTTCTAATTGTATCCAGTTTTAGGAAGAAGCCTCTGTCTCTCCTCTCACGCCACCATCTTTAATTCAAGATCTGAGTATGGTCATTTTGACAATATTAATTCTTCCTAGCCAAGAGCAGGGGATGAATTTCCATTTATTAGTGTCCTTTTTAATTTCTCTTAAGAGTGTCTTGTAGTTTTCATGGTATAGGTTTTTCACTTCCTTGGTTAGGTTTATTCCTAGGTGTTTTATTCTTTTTGATACTATTGTGAATAGAATTGTTCTCCTGATTTCTCTTTCTATTAGTTCATTGTTAGTGCACAGGAAAGCCACAGATTTCTGTGTATTAATTTTGCATCCTGCAACTTTGTTGAATTCATATATAGTTCTAGTAGTTTTGGAGTGAATTCTTTAAGGTTTTTTATGTACAAAATAATGTCATCTCCAAATAGTAGCAATTTGACTTCTTCCTTACCAGTCTGGATTCATTTTATTTCTTTGTGTTGTCTGATTGCTGTGGCTAGGACCTCAAGTACTAGGTTGAATAAAAGTGGGGAGAGTGGGCATCCTTGCCTTGTTTCCAATATTAAAGGAATGTTTTTCAGCTTCTCACTGTTAAATATGATGTTGGCTGCAGTTTTGTCACATATGGCCTTTATTATGTTGAGATACTTGCACTCTTATACCCATTTTTTTGAGATTTTGTATCATGAATGGATGACGTTTTGTCAAATGCTTTTTTGGCTTCTATGGAGATGATCTTGTGGTTTTAGTCCTTTTTGTTCATGTGTTGGATGATGTTGGGTTTTTTAATGTTGTACCATCCTTGCATGCCTGGGATGAATCCCACCCACTTAATCATGGTGTGTGTTCCTCTTGATGTATTTTTTAATTCAGTTTGCTAATATTTTATTGAGTATTTTTGTATCTATGTTCATCAGGGATATTGGTTTTTAGTTTTCTTTTTCTTGTGGTGTCTTTGCCTGATTTTGTTATTATAGTGATGCTGGCTTCATAGAATGAGTTTGGAAGTACTCTCTTCTCTAATTTTTAGAAAACTTTAAGGAGAATGGGTATTATGTCTTCTCTAAATGTCTGATAAAATTCAGTGGTAAACCCATCTGGTCTGGGGATTTTCTTCTTCAGTAGTCTTTTGATTACCTATTCTATTTCGTTGCTGGTAATTTGTCTGCTTAGATTTTCTTTTTCTTCCTGGGTCAATCTTGGAAGGTTATATTTTTGTAGAAAGTTGTCCATTTCTTCTAGGTTATCCTGTCTTTTGCATACAGATTTTCATAGTATTCTCTAATAATTTTGTATTTATGTGGTGTCTATCATGATTTTTCCTTTCTCATTCCTGATTCTGTTGATGTGTGGAGATTATTTTTATCTTAATAAGTCTGACTAGGGGTTTATCTATTTTGTTTATTTTCTCAAAGAACCAGATCTTGGTTTCTTTAATTTTTTCAATTGTTTTATTTTTCTCAATTATATTTACTTCTTCTCTGATCTTTAGTATGTCCCTCCTTCTGCTGACTTTAGGCCACAGTTTTCCTTCTTTTGGCTGTTTCAATAATTGTGACTTTAGACTATTCATTAGGGATTGTTCTTCCTTCTTTAAATAGGCTTGGATTGCTGTACACTTTCTCTTAGACCTGCCTTCGCTGCATCCCTCACAAGTTGGGGCATTGTGCTGTTTTCATTTCATCTCCATATATTGCTTGATATCTGTTTTAATTTGGTCATTGATCCTTTGATTATTTAGATGCACGTTGTTAGGCCTCCATGTGTTTGTAAGCCTTTTTGTTTACTTTGTGCAATCTATTTCTAGTTTTATACATTTGTGATCTGTGCAGATGGTTGGTACAATTTATATGTTTTTCAGTTTTTTGAGGCTCTTTTTTTGGCCTAGTATGTGATTTGTTATGGAAAATATTCCATGCACTCCTGAGAAGAATGTGTATCCTGCTGTTTTGGGGTAGAATGTTCTATAGATGTCTGTTAGGTCCATCTGTTCTAATGTGTTGTTCAGTGCCTCTGTGTCCTTACTTATTTTCTGTCTGGATTATCTGTCCATTGGAGTGCATGGTGTATTGAATTATCATAAAATGAATGCTATTTCCACCTTTAATTCTGTTAGTATTTGTTTCACATATGTAGGTGCTCCTGTGTTGGGTGCATAGATATTCATAATGGGTATATCCTCACGTTGAACTGACCCCTTTATCATATAATGTCCTTTGTCTCTTGTTACTTTGTTTTGAATTCTGTTTTGTCTGATACAAGTACTGCATTACCTGCTTTTTTCTCCCTATTGTTTGCATGAAATATATTTTTCTATCCCTTCACTTTGTGTGTGTCTGGCTTTGAAGTTGGTCTCTTGTAGTTAGCATATCAATGGGTCTTGCTTTTTTATCCGTTCTGTTACTATGTGTTTTGATTGGTGCATTCAGTCTGTTTACATTTAGGGTGATTGGCGATAGATGCACACTTATTGCCATGGCAGGCTTTGGATATGCGGTTACAAAAGATTCAAAGGCATCTTCTTTACTATTTAACCATCTAACTTAACTCACTTATTACACTATTATAAACACAGTCTAATGATTCTTTATGTCAATCCCTTCCTCTTCTTCCTCCTCCATTCTTTATGTGTTAGTGTTTTATTCTATACTCTTTTTTGTCTCCCTTGACTGATTTTGTGGATAGCTGATTTTATTTTGCATTTAGCTAGTATTTGGTTGGTCTTTCTTTGCTGTGGTTTTATTTTCTCTGGTGACTGCTATTTAGCCTTAGGCATACTTCCATCTACAGCAGTCCCTTTAAAATACATTGTAGAGATGGTTTGTGGAAGGTAAATTCCCTCAACTTTTGCTTATCTGGGAATTGTTTAATCCCTCCTTCAAATTTAAGTGATAATCTTGCTGGATACAGTATTCTTGGTTCAAAGCCCTTTTGTTTCATTGCATTGAATATATCATGCCATTCTCTTCTGGCCTGTAAGGTTTCTGCTGAAATGTCTGATGGTAACCTGATGGGTTTTCCTGTGTAGGTGATCTTTTCTCTCTCTCTGGGTGCTTTTTGTACTCTGTCCTTGTCTTCGGTCTTTGCCATTTTAATTATTATATGTCTTGGTGTTGTCCTCCTTGGGTCCCTTGTGTTGGGAGATCTGTGGACTTCCATGTTTTGAGAGACTATTTCCTTCCACAGATTGGGAAGTTTTCAGCAATTATATTTTCAAAGACACTTTCTATCCCTTTCTCTCTTCTTCTTCTTGTACCCCTATAATGCAAATAATGCTCCATTTGGATTGTTCACACAGTTCTCTTAATATTCTTACATTCCTGGAGATTCTTTTATCTCTCTCTGCCTCAGCTTCTCTGTATTGCTATTCTCCGATTTCTATTCCATTACCAAACCCTTACACCTAATCCAGTCTGCTCTTAATTCATTCTATTGATTGTTTCTGTTATCTCCCTCCAGACTTCATCCCTTAGCTCTTGCATATTTCTCTGCAGGTCCATCAGCATGGATATGACTTTCATTTTGAATTCTTTTCAGGAAGATTGGTTATATATACCTCACCAGGCCCTCTCTCTGGGTTTGTCTGAGTGATTGTTGACTGGACCAGATTCTTCTCCCTTTACATGGCCATAAAAGTGATCGCTGGCAGATGGCGCATGTGTCACCTGGGAGAAAAAGTCCCTTCCTGCTTGCCCATCACCTTGCTTGTCTCCACTATCTGTGCTGCTTAACTGTACACAGTGATCAGTTTCTGGGTTTATCTCCCAGGCTGCTGTTGGTGAGTTGTGCCTAGGGATGGACTTGCATGCTGTCAGGTGTCGCAGCCTGCAGCGCATGTGTCTGGTGAAAGGACAAGGCCCCTTCATGCCTCCCAGTCTCTGTGCCTGTCTCCTCTGTCTATTCCAGTCAACTACATGCACGGAACAGCCTCTGGGTTAATCCCTTAAATTGCTTTGTGTGGGGCAGCCCTCGGGATGGCCTATGGTGCTGGTTGGGGTTGCATGTGAGTGGCACATGTTCTCCCATGACAACAGAGCCCCTTCATGCCTTATGGGCTCTGTGCCCATCTCCACTGTTTGTGCCAGTCAACCACATGCAGGGAGAAGCCTTTGGGTTAATCCTTTAAGCTGCCATTTGTGGGGCAGCCATTACGATGGCCTAGGGCACTGACAGGTGTTGCAGGTGAGCAGCACATGTTCTGTTTTGAGAACAGAGCCCCTTATTGCCTTCCAGACTCTGTTAATCCCCAAAGCTGCCATGAGTGGGGTGGTCCTTTTGATGGCCTTGGATGCAGGTGGAGGTTGTAGGCGACCAGCATGCGGTTTGCCATGAGAACAAAGCCCTTTTGTGCCTTCTGGACTCTGCACCTATCTGCCAGTCAACTACACCAAGGGAGCAGTCTCTGGGTCTGGGAGAGTGAGCTGCATGCAGGGAGAAGCCTCTGTGATAAGCTGTATGGTTGCTGCAGGTGGGGCTGCCCCCAGCTGTTTTGCAGCAATGGTGGGTCAGCTGGTTTGCTTGCAGTGCCAGTGGGGTGAAGGAACAGCAGGCTGATTATCACCATGAAGGGTCTTGGAGTTGCGTTGCTGTCTTGCCAATGGGTTTCATCCCCAGGCAAGTTGGCTATGGATTCAATGTGACCAAAGAAAATTGACAGCAGAATGCTCTTTGGGGTGAAAGGGCTATACCCAACTTTATTTCCAGGTGGCAGGCCAGTCACTAGAATCCCATTCACTCAGAGCGAGTCTTTATGCAGTAAGCCAGTCTCTGCTGCACAATTGTCTTCTGGGCTTCTCGGCACAGCCATCCCACAGAGTCGTCCTCTTGGCCTCTGCACAGTCATCCCCCACAGCCATCCTCTGGGCCTCTGTCCTTGGCACTGCCACCACTCCAGCCTCTGCTTTGCTCTTCTGCAGCCTTGCAACCCCGCCACCGTGTTGTGCAAAGAGCACTGGGCGGAGCTCTTTTTATAGAGTCAACAGCCATGTAGTGCCCACAGGTGTGCAGTGAGCTTGTCAACCAGGGCCAGGTGAGAATCCTGGCCACAGAAACTCTCATTTTTTCCACACCCCACCCCTCCAGGATTCTTCCCTCTCAATCTTTGTACCCTTAGTACTCTGCAATGGTCCCTGTGTGAGGAAGCTCGAACTTTGTTTTCCAGCCTCTCCAGCAAAAGTCTTGCAGACACAGAGGCCGGAATCATGGCTCTGTTTCTGACCTCTGCCTCTTTGGTCTTAATGGCTGGAACTGCTGCTCTTGTTTCAGCTATTGCCATAGCTCCAGTAAGACCCTATTTGGCTTCTTGTTTAATTTCCTTCCATCTAGTCCTTCCCGTATCAAACCAACCCACATCTGGGTCCTCATAACCCTCAAGAGACCCTCAAATTCCTCCTGTGAGTAACAGGTCTTATTTCTTTCCAGGTTCTCATTGCTTCAGCTATGGTACGTGTCACCTCGCATTTTGTAAATGCTGCCTCAAGGTGGGCTGCACTGTCAGGGAAGGCAGCTTTCCCATCTCTGATCCCAACAGAACAATTCCATCCACCCCTAAGTTCCAGAGCCACTGGCTCAGCCTGAGTATAGAAGTGGATCATAGACTGCTCCACAACCTGGGGAGGGGGTGGATCCTTTCCTTGGGGAACTGTCAGCTCCTGGGTCTTTATTTTCTTTACAACCACTGGGCATGCTTTCAGTACAGGAGGGACCAGTGCCTCTGGCACCACCCCTTCATCCTTCCCCAGATCCTCCATTTCTTGGACTGATGTCACCTTTCTCTCCACTCCTCCAAGTGCCTCCCCTACTACAGTGCCCCATGATGGCAGCTCAGTCTTCAGAAGGTCTCTTACCTTCACCTCAATGCTTCACAGCTGATATTCTTGTGCCACTTCCACCTGTGCTTCCCTCAGTAGTTTGTCATTTTCCTTGATGGCCTCTTCCTCCTTCAGAACACCTAGCAGCCCTGCCATCTCGTCTCCAATTGCACCTCACTGCCGGCACTCTCATGCTGCCTCCTCCTGCACCAATGCCATCTGTCTTGCCAATGGCATTCAGCCCCATGCAAGTTCACTATGGATTCAGTGTGACCAAAGAAAATGACAACAAAACGTTCTTGGAGTGAAAGTGTTACAACACAACTTTATTTCCAGGTGGCAGGTTAGTCACCAAAATCCTATTCACTCAGAGCAAGTCTGCATGCAGCAAGACGGTCTGTGCCCCTGGGGCCCTCTGTCTACACAGCCATCCTCTGGGTCCTTGTAACCCTCAAGAGACCCTCAAATTCCTCCTGTGAGTAACAGGTCTTATTTCTTTCCAGGTTCTCATTTCTTCAGCTACTGTATGTGTCACCTCGCATTTTGTAAATGCTGCCTCAAGGTGAGCTGCACTGTCAGGGAAGGCAGCTTTCCCATCTCTGGTCCTAGCAGAACAATTCCATCCACCCCTAAGTTCCACAGCCACTGGCTGAGCCTGAGTATAGAGGTGGACCATAGAGTGCTCCACAAGTTGTCCTGTACAGCCATCCTCTGGGCCTCTTTCCTTGGCCCTGCCACCACTCCAGCCTCTGCTCTGCTGTCCTGAAGCCCTGCCACTGTGTCATGCCCAGAGCACTGGATGGATCTCTTTTTATAGAGTCAAATTGCCCACACCTGTGCAGTGCGCTAGTCAACCAGGACCAGGTGAGAATCCTTGCCACAGGAACTCTCATTTTATCCATACCATCTCTTTCCTCATGGAATCTATAGAAGTTGACAGCTCGCATTCTCGTGCCACCATTTCTTGGGTTTCCTCTGTAGACTTTTTTAAAACCATGAGAAGCAGCTAACCCACAGTCCCCACTGCCTCCCAGGCACTGTGCTTCTCAAAGGATCTGCTTACTGTACCAAGGGCCACCCCCGACTGCCTCAGGTGTCACCTCCACTTGCCTCCAGTCCTGGGGTGGGGCCCAGTCCTCTAGGAGGCAAGACGCCTCAGACCACATACCCATTGGGGGATGATCCACTATTTCCTCATTCACAGGGGCAGCCCACTGAAACACCCCTCCCATAAAGGGAGCTTCTTTTTCCTTGGTCAACAATGAATACTGCTGACTACACCAATTGTCTTGCCAATGGGTTTCAGCCCTGGGCAAGTTCACTATGGATTCAATGTGACCAAATAAAATTGACAGCAGAACACTCTTTGGGATGAAAGGGTTATACCCAACTTTATTTCCAGGTGGCAGATCAGTCACTACAATCCCATTCACTCAGAACACGTCTGTATGCAGCAAGCCAGTCTCTGCCTATGGGCCTCTCTGTCTGTACAGCTGTCCTCTGGGCTTCTCTGCACAGCTGTCCCACACAGCCATCCTCTGGGCCTCTCTGCACAGTCATCCCGCACAACCATCCTCTGGGCCTCTGTCCTCAGTGCTGCCACCACTCCAGCCTCTTCCCTGCCTTCTTGCAGCCTTGCAGCCCTGCCACTGTGTCATGCTCAGAGCACTGGGTGGAGCTCTTTTTATAGAGCCAACAGCCATGTATTGCCCACAGGTGTGCAGTGAGTTAGTCAACCACTGCCAGGTGAGAATCCTGGCCACAGGAACTCTCATTTTATACACAGTTGCCAACACCTGCTGGGATGAGTGTGTCAGAACGATTTTGTCCACTTGTTAAACCCTTGTCCTTTTAAGACTTTTAAGGTCCTGCTCTTCTTTTGTCCCAGGGCAGCTGGCTGTGGGAATCTGTTCACAGTCTTAGTCTTGGATTTTGCTTTTCCACTCCTCTAATATCCGGAGCACCATGCAATGTGTGTTTGTGCTCCTGGTGCAGATTACTAGGGCTGGTTATTTAGCAGTCCTAGGCTCCACTCCCTCCCCACTCGGATTCTTTTCCTTCTGGTGTTTGCATGGGTCCTGCTGGGTCATCTTACCCTTTTCTGTGAGATGTTGGTTTCTTGCAGATGTAGCCTGGCTGGTGTATTGTATCTTCCAGTCACTCTTTTAGGAATAGTTGCATTTGCTGTATTTTCAAAATATAAATGGTTTTGGGAGGAGATTTCCACCACCCTGGTCATGCCAGCATCTTTTCCTCCTCAATCCCTTTTATTCTAAGGCAGCTGAGGTCATGGAAGAGAGAGAGGCAGGAATTAGAGAATTCAATGAGATAGAGACAGATGAGAGATATAAGTCATAGAAAAATAGTATTGCATCAAAAAGCAAAGCACACTTACATTAGGTTTTAAGTGGCTATATGTGTACAGTACAGTTCAACCAAGCAAACTTCTCAGGTTTGGTTTACCAAAAACTTTATATCCTCACTTATGATACCATTTATTTGTGGTTTGGCAACTATTGACTCAGCAGCAGGATACATTCCTTCATCTTCTCATCAAGGGGAGAGTTAACCAATTATTCTGGCAGCTGGTTTCAATCCTACATCCTATCCTGATTTCTTTAATAGATAAGAGAGTAGTAGGGCCCAACTCCATGCCATGCCATACCAGTTGGGCAAGAGAATTTTCTCTCTGATGCCAGGTAGACTTTCCCCAGACCAGTCCTGTGAGGTGCTCTTGTTCTTTCCTTTTCCAGAGAGCCATCTCTTTCTCATTACTCAGGTTGTCAAGAACTTTGAAGAGTTCAATATTTGTACCCTACTTGCAATTTCACAAGCTACCATACCACAGTGCCATAGATGCTGACAAATAAGAGAATCTTGTGCTATAGTTCATATTGGTTCATGTTTGTGTTAATCTCCCCTGACCCTTGCCCCAAATAACACAGGAGGAATGAAGAGCAGCCATCAAATATTTACCTACGAATACTTTTCAAAAGATCATTGGAAACAAAGGTGTTTTAAGAAATGTAGAAAGGCCATGGAAAATTACCTTAAGAATATTTGTCCATTGTTTCTATATTTTGACTTTTGGCAAACATTACTATAAATGTGTGTGGTGATTTCAAGAATTTTGAGGCTGATGAAAGAAAAAGACACAAGACTACAAGATGACATTCTGACACATAATGCTTGTCAAGAGGTGACTGATGGTTTTCAGGGGAGGAGAAGTCCCTCATAGCAGAAGACCTCCCAGAGGCAGTAACAGGGAGCCACCACCCAGAGGAGGAAAATGAACACAACTCCTATGAAGAGAGAAATTGGAGAGGAGGCTTGTCTATGTGATGTCATTCAGTAGCAAAGTGTGAATTCTCTGAGTCAGAGCTCTGTGGTGCAGCAGCAGTTTGGGGACTTTTGTATCCCCAGAGATTGTTGTATCTATGGTTAGCAGATGTTGGGTACACTTTTGCAAGAGATGAAAAGCAGTTAAGCTCTACATGGCTAAATATATGCTTACTGAGGCTATATTTAAAGGAATTGAATGTGTAAAAATTTGATTTGGCTCCCATGAGCTTTGAGCTAATAGTCGTATTCTTCTGTGAAGAAGGAAACAACATAGGAGCCAATATACAGGGCCCATCTTTAACCTATTTATATAACAATCTGTACCCTGGCCCCAGGTTGTTTTATAATCTAAGTTGTACATTATTTCATAATGTCTGAATTGGGAGCCAGTAATAAAGCATCCTCAGGACTCAGAACCATATAACCTTACAAACTAGGATTTCAAGGTCAGTTTGCAGCCAGTCTGTCCATTCAGTGAAAAAAGCTAAGGGAAAGATTAGAAAAGGAGATTTTGATTTGATCAATCTGTTTAGTCAACATAGTTACAGTATAGCCGCTTTGGTACATGTCCCTGACTATCTGTAAAATTTCATTTTATATACCCAGAGGAAGCAGGGTGTGTTAGCAAGCACACAGCCCCTTCCCTCAGCAGTCAATAAGTAATCTGGGCTATGTGGTTATTAACATTATGGTCCCTAGAATACAATGGAGACTAAGTTCAGAGTTCCTATCCTCAGGTTGTTTAATTTGTGGGGATAATTCATTGGATGTCTGTATGCGTTCCTTCTAATAGTTGTTTTGTATTCCACACATACACTGTTCCTACTGCTCCTCAGATTCAAGGGTGTTTAGTACCATTTGTGACATTTGAGAGTTACAGTTAGTGTGGATTTGGAGGGCAAATACTTGATGGTTTCTACTGATGAATAAAATTCTACTGGAATATGGAGTTAAACCCAAGTTCAGGGGTATTTTTCAGGATTAGATGAGAAGACTGTGATGGTGGAAGATATTTGATTCCCTTACAAGACACAGGCTCTCTTGGATACCTGTATTCTTTTTGTTCCTGTGAAGGCAAGGTAACTTCCATGGTGTGGCTTAATGCAATTCTAGGTAGAGTTAATAGGAGCATAAAATGTTATAATCAGACAGACTTGTGTGTAATCTGCCTTGCATTCAGCACCTTGGTTAACTAAATCCATTATGAGCTAAGCTAACCATTGTCTACATATTTGTGTAAGACTAGCCTCTGGATATTATCGTTAGACATCACTGGTTAGTGGAATAGTCCCATTCTGATAAGTGAAGATTAATGGGGGGGCACTTGGTCAGAGGAGTGGTATTATGCTATGTAGTTAAAATATCATAGCCAAAAACAAACCCAGCATGTGGTTAGATTCACCATCTTATGCATTTCTGTGGCTAAGGCTCTATGCAGTCTTGGTTTGGTGGGTAATTGTATGCTCCATCTTGCTTAGATTAGTATTCACTGTGCTTGAGTTTCTTGCAATTTCAATTGTAAATAGCATCAGTGTATACCCATGAGTGTGTGGAATAAGTTTTGCAGGTAAACAAGTTTAAACTTTAGTTCAAGTTTAGTTTAGCCACTTACCAAATTAGATTCTCTTCTATGGGGAACTCACACATGAACACTGTATATGAGGACAAAGTTATTTCAAAAATAGATATCAACTGTATTATTAATTTGGCCCAATTTTTATTTTATTGTGTTATTGCTATGCTTCAGTGTAGAACAATCTCCTCCATCAACTCCATTCTAAGGGAAACTTTTATAGGGAAACCATTTGTTTAGTTTTAACAGCCTAAGGGGTGTCCCCTTGGAAGGTGCTGATTTGACTACACCAATAAATTATCTCCCAGGTTACTTTCCCTACCAGGCTTTTCATTATTGTTTCTATTTTCTGTAGGTTGAAGAGTGTATATTTTTTAAAGGAGCTCCCAGAAAAGTAATATTGGGCAGCAATTCCCTTCAAAGTTTTTCTATGTCCTTATTAATTGTGGTTTTGGTAGGCCTGGCATATTTTGGAATAGCTATAAGAAAGTAGCTGTCAATTTAGGTGAAGCAACTCATGCAGAGAACATTACGTTTTCTACATGGGATCAAAATGCATATTTTATTAAATTTTTTGAAGTATAGTAGACATTCAATATTATATTAGTTTCAGGTATACAACATAGTGATTTGACAATTTTATACAAATGTATTTTCTGAAAGAATTGTCTTTGCTGTAACACTATGTAACCAAGTTATGATACATCATGGTGGACAACCATCATTGCAACTATAGACTCCACCTCCATTGACTGTTATGTAAAATGTGCAGTTGGTACAGATTATGCTAGAAAAAATTCCCAAGCTGGTTGCACTCGCTGTTTTATATTTTCCTTTTTTTTTTTTTGCATTTGTCTTGGCCAAGGTAATATTATAAAGTACATATTGACTTCTTTTTATGTTTATTTTGTAATTAATTTGATATAATAGCTGTATCTTTAAGTATATATTTTGGAATATCCATTTGTATTCATGGACAAATACTCTGTATAAAAACCTGTTCAATTTCTAAGTCTTAGAAAAACTTGTTCTTTAAACTCTGATAATAATAGTGCTTATTATTGTTAGGCAACTCTCTAGGTTCTTTATAGATTTCAACTCCTTTAATCTTCACCTTTTTGAGATGAGCGCCTCACACTACAGTTTCGGAAACTAGGGACAAGAGAATCTAAGTACCTTTCTGATGAAAACGTGGGAGGTAGGTTCCAAAGACTGAACCTTATTTTATCCACTCCTTCCTCTTGTGAAAATGGATACTCTGTGTCAATTAAATAGAACACTGTGACCCCTACCATTCATTCTGCTTTCTTTTGTTTAATCTACCCTTTTCCCTCATGCCCCAAGCCTTGGTAACCAATGCTACACTCTCTTTTTATATGAGTTCAGTCTTTTTATTTTTTCATTCTACATATAAAATGATATCATACAGGGCTGCTGCATTCTTAGGTTAAATTCCTAGAAGTGGAATTCCTGGGTCAAATGGTATATGTCTATTTTGATCTTTTTGAGGAACATTCATACTGTTTTCCACAAAGGTTGAATTAATTTACATTCCCACCAGCAGTGTAGGAGGGCTCCCCTTTCTCCACAACCTCGCCAACATTTGTTGTTTTTTGTCTTTTGTATTGTGGAGGATGGGTGGGAAGGGAGGGATAAGAGTGGTAAAAAAGAAAGGGGCATTACGATTAGCATGTATAATGTGGGGAGACACGGAGAGGGCTATGCAACACAGAGAAGACAAGTAGTGATTTTACAGCATCTTACTATGCTGATGGACAATGACTGTGAAGGGGTATGTTTGGGGGACTTGGTGAAGGGGGGAGCCTAGTAAACATAATGTTCTTCATGTAATTGTAGATTAATGATAACTAACTAACTAAATAAATTTTAAAAAATGATATCATACAGTATTTGTCTACAGGTGTCTGGCTTATTTCACTTACCATAATGCCCTAAATTGTTCATCCATGTTCATTAAAATTTTCAGGATTTCCTCCATTTTTAAGGTGAATAATATTTCATTCTTTATAAGTATCAGATTTTTTTCATTCATTGGTTAATGGACATAAAGGTTGTTTGCGTATTGAGGCTGCTCTGAACAATACCACAATGAACAAGAAGAGTAAAAATCTCTTTGAGAAAATGATTTTATATCCTTTGGATATATACCCAGAAATGAGGTCACTGAATAACATAGTGGACCTCTTTTCAATTTTTGAAAAAAATCCATAATGGCTCTACAAGTTTGCATTCCCACAAAGAGAACAATGGTTCATTATTTGTTCACATCTTTACCAACACTTGTTAGTTATTGCCTTTTGGTAAGAGCCTACTAACTTGTGTGAGATGATGTTTCCTTGTGATTTTCATTTGTATATGCTTGATGTTTAATACTGTTAAGCATCTTTTGATATACCTGTTGTCCGTTTTCACTGCTTTTTACCATTTTTGTTAAAGTATAGTTTTATTAAATATTATATTGGTTTCAAGTGAGCAATGTAGTGATTTGACAATTTACATTATCTACACACCCCAATAAATGTACTTACTATCTGTCAATATAGGAAGATAATAAAATGTCATTGATTTTATTCTCTATGGTATACTTTCATCCCCATTTATAATTTATATTATATTTGAGAATTTGTACCCCTTTTTACACTTCATTAATGTCATCTACACACCCAAACCATAACCGCATGATAACTACCCATCTCATCTCTGTGCCAATGAGTCTATTTCGGTTTTTTAAATTTGTTTTGTCATATACATTTTAGATTACACATATAAGGGAAACCATATGGCCTTTCTCTGACTGGTTTGCTTCATTTAGCATAATATCCTCTATGTTCAACCATATTGTGGCAAATGGCAAGGTTTCTCTTTTTTATGGCTAAATAATGTTTTGCTGTGTATATATATATACCAAATCGGCCTTATACTTTCATTTACTGATGAACACTGAGTTGCTTCAGTATCTTGGCTATTGTAAGTAATGTGACAATAAACTAAGGAGTGCATATTTATTTTTCAATTAGTGATTCTGTTTTCTATGGGTAAATTTCCAGAAATGGAATTGCTATGATATTTTTTATTAAGACATTATTGATATACAGTCTTATGAAGGTTTCACATGAAAAAGCAATGTGGTTATTGAAGTCACACATATTAACATGTCCCTGCCATACCCCATTGCAGTCACTGCCCATTAGAGTAGTAAGATGCCACAGAGTCACTATTTTGCCATATCTGAGCTACATAGCCTTCCGCCTCATCCCCTTCACCCCCACACCATGTGTGCCAATCATAATACCACTCAATCACTTTCTCCTTCCCTCCACACCCTCTCTCCCACACACCTCCCTTTGGCAACCACTAGTCCCTTCTTGGAGTCTATGAGTCTGCTGATGTTTTGTTCCTTCAGTTTTGCTTCATTGTTGTACTCCACAAATAAGGGAAATCATTTAGTACTTGTCTTTCTCCACCTGGCTTATTTCACTGAGCATAATATCCTCCAGCTCCATCCATGTTGTTGCAAAAGGTAGGATTTTTTCTTTTTTATGGCTGAATAGTATTCCATTGTCTATATGTACCACCTCTTCTACATCCATTCATCTACTGTTGGACACTTAGGTTGCTTTTATATCTTGGCTATTGTAAATAGTGCAGCAATAAACATGGGGGTGCATATGTCTTTTTGAACCTGAGAATTATTATTCTTAGGGTAAATTCCTAGGAGTAGAATTCCTGGGTCAATTGGTCTTTCTATTTTTTGTTTTTTGAGGAACCTCCATATTGCTTTTCACAATGGTTCAACTAGCATACATTCCCACCAGCAGTGTAAGAGGTTTCCCCTTTTTTTGCATCCTCGCCAGCATTTGTTGTTCTTAGTCTTTTATATACTGGCCATCCTAACTGGTGTGAAGTGATATCTCATTGTGGTTTTTATTTGCATTTCCTTGATAATTAGTGACGTGGAGAATCTCTTCTTGTGCTTGTTGGCCATCTGAATTTTTCTTTGGAGAATTGTCCATATCCTCCGCCCATTTTTTAATAGGGTTATTTGCTCTTTGGTTGTTGAGGCGTGTGAGTTCTTTATATATTTTGGATGTTAACCCTTTGCCAGATATGTTGTTTACAAATACATTCTCCCATACTGTAGGATGCTTTTTTTTGTTCAGTTGATGGCATCCTTTGCCATACAGAAGCTTTTTGGTTTGATTGGGAAAATTTTCAGTAATTACCCCCTCAAAGACACTTTCTATCCATTTTTCTCTCTCTTCTTTTCCTGGTACCACTGTAATACAAATATTGTTCCATTTGAATTAGTCACACAGTTTCCTCAATATTCTTTTATTCCTAGAGATTCTTTTTTCTCCCTGTGCCTCAGCTTCTTTTATTCCTGTTCTCTGATGTCTATTCCATTAACAGTCTTCTTCACCAGGTCTAATCTCTTTTAAAACCCTCCATTGTGTTCCTTAATGACTGGATCTGCATCCTAAATTTGTTCCTGAGTTCTTGAATATTTTTCTATACCTCCAGGAGCATGTTTATGATTTTTACTTTGAAATCTCTTTCAGGAAGATTGATTAGTTCAGTCTCACTTGACCCTTTTTCTTGTGTTTGTGGGATTTTTGTTTGAACCAGGTTCCTTTGATATTCCATATTTGTATGTGACACCCTCTAGTGCCCAGGATCTGTACTCTCTGGAGCTGCTCAGCCCCTGGAGCAATGTCGGGGGCCACAGGGGAGTGGTGCTGGTGCCTGTGTGGAGGAAAGCTGTTTCCTGCTCCCCGGCTGCTATGACTGTCTCCACTGTCAAAATAAGTTGGCCAAACACACAGGTGTAAACCTCTATGCTTTGCGTTTGTACCTGCTACAGGCGAGTCTTCCCTCTGGCTGTCCTGATGCCAGGGCAAGGGTTGCCTCTTTGTAAGCCAGGTGCATGCTGGCCAGGAGTAAGGTGCAGCAGGCTGCATATCATCATGGGGTCCTTGGAGCTGTGTAGCCAGCCAGGGTGATGGAGCACCTCAAGATTCTGAAAGTTCCCAAACTGCTGGGCAGAATGCACCTGGGCAATTTTGTCTACCTGTCCTTTCTCCTGAGCATTAAGCTCTGTGCAATACTTGCCCTTCAGCAGCCCTCTCACTGTTAGGAAGTCTCTCATATTGTCCACCCAGAATAGCCTGATGTGGATCCCTGTTTGTCACCAGCAGCTGGAAACTCAGGTTCTCCAGGTATTCTGCCTGCCTTAGCTTCCCAACCCCACTAATCACCAGAGCACCATGCAATGTAGGTTCGTGCTCTCAGAGCAGATCTGCAGGTCTAGGTGTTCAGCAGTCCCAGGCCTCCACTTCTTTCCCACTCCATTTCTCTTCCTCCTGCTGGTGAGCTGGGGTTGGGTCCCGCTGGGTCACAGCATTGATACATTACCCTGTTCTGTGAGGTGAGCTCTTTTCTCCAGGTGTATGCAGTATGGCACAGCATTCTTTTCTGTTGCTCTTTCAGGATTAGTTGTATTAATTATATTTTTGTATTATATGTGGTTTTAGGAGGAGGTCTCTGTCTCACTTCTCATGCTGCCATCTTTGATCTCCTGAGTCAGCATTAATATTTTTTAAGGCATTTCCATTTTTAGTTTTCTGGGAACATCCATACAGTTTTCCATGTTAGTTCAATTAATCTACATTCCCACCAACAGTATAGGAGGATTTCCTTCCTCCACTTCTTGCCAACAGTTGATATTTATTGTCATTTGAATAGTAACCATTCTGACTGGTATGAGTTGATATCTCATTTTGATTTAGATTTGAATTTCCTTGATGATTAGTGATCTTGAGCATCATTTCATGTGCCTGTTGGCCATTTCTACATTTTCTTCAGAAATATCTATTCAGGACCACTGTGAATTTTTTAACTGGATTATTTGTTGTTTTTTGGTGTTGAGTAATATTAGCTATTTATTTATTTTGGATATTAGCCCCTTATACATATCACTTTCAAATACATTCTTCCATATAATAAATTATCTTTTTGTTTTGTTAATGGTTTCCTTTGTTGTGCAGAAGCTTTTTAGTTTTATGTGGAGTAAGATGGTTATGAAAATGACCTGAGCACTGTAGAAAAGACCATCTATACCTGGTGGGGAATAGAAGACAACATTGAGAGGGGCAAAGGAGAAGAGCTGTGATCATTTGGGAGTGAAGCCCTTCCCCCATTACAGCCTACAAGGGGAGGGAGAAGAACATAGTGGGGAGGGTATAAATACTCAGGTATCTGGCACATGGTGATCTACTCTTGGAGTATGAGTCCACATCATACCAGGCTTTGATGATTAATTGGGGCTGCTTACCTGTTAAGGGCTGTTCTCATATCACCTGTAAAGTATCAATAGATTACGTTGGCCACACTGACACCCAACACAGAGGCAGCAGTTTGAATGATTTGCTAGTAGTAGGAAGTGTGCCAGACAGACAAATTTGGGAGAGATCATCACTGTTGCTCCACTATGTACACCTGCAGCCCAGCATGCCTGGCCCAGCAGTGGTCTCACACTGTGGACTTTCAGGCAGAGCACATTGCTGCCCATGATCAATCACAGAGGAAGTGTCTCACATCACAAAAGAGGCATGCCTAAGCTAGCTGTATGGATCCTCCATAGCTGGCACACAGGCAGAAAGGTAGGCCCCATGCACATCCCGTCAAATGCAACAGAAGCTCAGCTGCAGCAGAAAACCAGGCTCATCTGAGCATAGGGTTTTGAACTTCTGAGACCAAAGTATGTCACTTCATAAAGTCATTACTTTCAAGACCAGGCGAAATAGCTGGTCTATTTAAGACAAAGAAACAAAATGATCCAGACAAAATCAGGAAGGAGAGGAATATCTTACCCCCAAAAAGGACAAAAAAGACTGGAAAAAGGGCCATGAAATGGATATAACCAATTTTCCTGAAATAATTCAAAGTAATGGTCATTAAAATGCCCAATGAAATGAAGAAATCTATTCAGGGGCGCAAAGAGAATTTTTGAAAAGACGTAAAATATGAAACAGAACCCATCACAGCTGAAAAATACAATAGAGTGAATGAATAGAGGGCTGCAGGAAGCAGAGGAATATATCAGCATGATGGAAGATTACAAACTGTAGAGTAACCTAGTGAAGGAACAGAGAGAAAAAATTATTTCTAAATATGAGATGATACTAAGATAACTGTGTAAACTCAAAATCAAACAATACTCACATAGTACGATTCCCAGAACAAGATAGAGACAGAGTGGTAGAAAGTGTATTCGAACAAAAAAAAGCAGAAAAATTCCACAATCTTGGAAAGGAAACACACATACAGGACATGGAATCACAGAGGGCCTCTAACAAGATGAACCTCAGAGGGACACAAGGGCACATAATTAAATGGAAAAGATTAAAGGTAAAAAGAAAATCTTAAAATCAGCAACAGGAAGGCAGACAATTAACTATAAGGAAACTCCATGATGCTACCAGCAAATTTCTCAGCAGAAAATTTACAGGCTAGAAGGGAGTGGCATGAGACAATGTGTTGATAGGGAAAATATTCTACAACAAAGAATTCCCTACCCAGCATGGTTATAAATCATAATTGAAGCTATACTAGGAAGATAGAGTAATCAAACCTCTATGGTAGTGGCACAAGAAGCGATCCATAGATCAATGGAATAGAATAGAGAGTCCAGATATAAGCCCACACATATATGGTCAAATAATATATGATAACTTGTGACCATTTATTGTTTGGTTTCCTCTTTGCTTTTTGCATTGATACATTATTTAGAGGCATGTTCATTAGCCTCCATGTGTTAGTGCTTTTTCTGGCTTTCTTCTAGTTTCATACCATTGTGATTTGAAAATATACATGATAAAGGAGTCATGAATAAACAACGGGGAAAGGCAGTCTGTTTAATAAATGGTGCTGGGAAAACTGGACTGCTTCATGCAAGAGAAGGAAACCGGTTTACTGTCCAACTCTAATTCAATATAGTTGATATGGAATAAAGGCCTAAATACAAGACATTAAACCATAAAACTATCAGAAGAAATCTTAGGCAAAAATCTTGTAAAAATATAAGCGTGAGCAATTTTTTCTGGATATGCCACCCCAGGAAAATGGGCTTACATCAAACTAAGAAGCTTCTGTACAAGAAAGGACACCAAAACAAAAAGACAACATACAGTATGGGAAAATATGTTCTTAAATGATTTATCTCATAAGGGGTTAATATACAAAGTATATAAATAACTTATGGTATTCAACACCAAAAAGAAAAATAACTCAATTAAAATATGGGCACAGGACATGAAGAGACATTTTTCCAATGAGGAAATACAGATAACCAAAAGATATATAGAAAGATGCTTCACATTATTAATCATCAGGGACATTCAAATCAAAACAATGATGAGATGTCACCTCACACCATGTAGAATGGCCACTATCTAAAAGACAATAAATAACAAGTGTTGTTGAGGATATAGAGAAAAGGAACACACCTACACTATTGGAATGTAAGTTGGTACAGCCATTATGGAAAAAAATATGGAGGTTCCTCAAAAAATTAAAAGCAGAAACAGCATTTGACCCAGTAATTGCACTTCTAGGAATTTACCCAAAGAATACAAAATCCGTGATTAAAAAATATATATGCACCCCTATGTTTATTGCAGCATTATTTTCATTATTTTCAGTATCTATCAAATGGAAGCAACCAAAGTGTCCATCAATAGATAAATGGATAAAGAAGATGTAGCACATATACACAATGGTATATTATTCAACCATGAAAATGAAAGAAATATTGCCATTTCAAAAACGGATGAATTTAGAATATATTACGCTAAGTGAAGTAATGGAGGTGGATAAAGACAAATACATGATTTCACTTACATGTGGAATCTAAACACAAAAAAATTCAGAAAACAGCAATACACTTCTAGGCACTGAGAAGTGACCTTCTGGGAGGCGTTGGGATGGGTAGTTTAAATAGGTGAAGGGGATAAAGAGGCACAAAATCTCAAATACAATATAAATTTTTCACAGGGATGAAAGCACAACATTGTGAATACAGTCAATAATTGTGTAATGTCTATGTTGACAGATAGTAACTACTCTAGTTGGAGGGTGAGCCATAAAATATACGTTGCATATGTAACTGTTGAATCATTATGCTGCATAATTGTAACCAATATTGTACATCAAATTAACTTAAAGAAAATAGATCATATATGTAATAAAATAAAAACAAATATTTCATCTTTTTGCTCTTTCCACTTGTAATTATGTATAAGTTACACCTCTTGTTCTACAGTCCTTCGATACTTTGTTTTGCTTCTCTTCAATTTTTATTTTCTTTGCAATCGTTCCTATTAATATAGTCCTATCGATATACCCTCAAGATCAGCTGTCCAGTCTACCAATAAGCTCATCAAAGACATTATTCATTTATGTTACAGTGGGTTTGTTCTCTGACATTTCTTTTGGGTTCTTTATTAGGATTTCCATCTTTCTGCTTACATTACATATCTCTACTTGCAAGCTGTATACTTTAACCATTAGATTCCTTTTTATAATTTTGGTATTAATGTACAATTAATTGAGCAACATTATGGTCAAGTCCCCACCACATGCCCCATTACAGTCACTGTCCATAAGTGTAGTAAGATGCTGTTGAATCCCTACTTGTTTTCTCTGTGTTATACTGACTTACCAGTGCCCCTCCCCATATTATGTGTGCTAATCATTAATGCCCCATTTTCCCCCATATCCCTCCCTTCCCACCCTACTTTGTTTATTTTCTCAAAGAACCGAGTCCTGTGTTCATTGATTCTTTCCACCCTTTCCCTTTGGTAACTGTTACTCCATTCTTGGGTTCTGTGAGTCTGATGCTGTTTTTTTCCTTCAGTTTTTGCTTTGTTCTTATACTCCACAGATGAGTGAAATCATTTGATACTTGTCTTTATCCACCTGGCTTATTTCACTGAGTATAATACGCTCTAGTTGCATCCATGCTGTTGCAAAAGGTAGGATTTGTTTTCTTCTTACAGCTGAATAATATTCCATTGTGTATACGTACCACCTCTTCTTTATCCATTCATCTACCAATGGACACTTAGGTTGCTTCCATTTCTTGGCTATTGTAAAAAGTGCTGTGATAAACACAGGGGTGCATATGACCTTTTCAAACTGGGATCCTGCATTCTTAGGGTAAATTCCTAGGAGTGGAAGTCCTGGGTCAAATGGTACTTATATTTTGAGTTTTTTGAGGAACCTCCATACTGCTTTCCACAATTGTTGAACTAATTTACATTCCCACCAGCAGTGTAGGTGGGTTCCCCTTTTTCCATATCCTCACCAACATTTGCTGTTGTTTGTCTTTTGGATGGTGGCGATCCTTACTTGTGTGAGGTGATATCTCATTGTGGTTTTAATTTGCATTTCTCTGATGATTAGAGATGTGAAGCATCCTTTAATGTTTCTGTTGGCCATGTGAATTTCTTCTTTGGAGAAGTGTCTGTTCAGATCGTTGCCCACTTTTTTATTAGATTATGTGCTTTTTGTTTGTTGAGGTGTATGAGTCAACCTTTTAGTGGATATGTCATTTATGAATATATTCTCCCATACTGTAGTATGCCTCTTGATCTATTGCTGTTGTACTTTGCTGTACAGAAGGTTTTCAGCTTGATATAGTCCCACTTGTTCATTTTAGCTATTATTTCCTTGCCCAGGGAGTATGTTCATGAAGTTGCTCATGTTTATGTCTGAGAGATTTTTGCCTATATTTTTTTCTAAGAGTTTTATGCTTTCATGACTTACATTCAGGTCTTTGATCCATTTTGAGTTTACTTTTGTTTATGGGGTTCGAAAATGATCCAGTTTCATTCTCTTACATGTAGCTGTCCAGTTTTGCCAACATCAGCTGTTGAAGAGGCTGTCATTTTCCCACTGTATTTCCATGGCTCCTTTATTGTATATTAATTGGCCACATATGTTTGGGTTAATATCTGGACTCTCTAATTCTGATCCACTGGTCTATGGGGCTGCTCTTGTGCCAGTACCAAATTGTCTTGATTACTGTGGCCTTGTAGTAGAGCTTGCACTTGGGAGGTCTTATCCCCCCTGCTTTATTCTTCCTTCTCAGGATTGCTTTGGCTCCTCAGGGTCTTCTGTGGTTCGATATGAATTTTAGAACTATTTGTTCCAGTTCATTGAATAATGCTGTTAGTATTTTGATAGGGATTGCATTGAATCTGTAGATTGCTTTAGGCTGGATTGCCATTTTGACAATATTAATTCTTCTTACCCAAGAGCATGGGATGAATTTCCATTTGTCTTGAGTGTCTTGTTGGTTTCAGGGTATAGGTCTTTCACTTCATTGGTTAGGTTTATTCTTATGTATTTGATACTTTTTGATGCAATTGTGAATGGAATTATTTTCCTGATTTCTCTTTCTGCTAGTTCATCATTGGTGTATAGGAAAGCAACAGATTTCTGTGTATTAATTTTGTATCCTGTAAATTTGCTGAATTCACATATTAGTTCTAGCAGTTTTGGAGTGGATTCTTTAGTGTATTTTATATACAATATCATGTCATCTGCAAATACTGACAGTTTGACTTCTTTCTTACCAATCTGGATGCCCTTTATTTATTTGTTTTGTCTGATTGCCATGGCTAGGACATTCAGTACTATGATGAATAAAAGCGGGCAGAGTGGGCATCCTTGCCTTGTTTCCAATAGTAAAGGAAAGGCTTTCAGTTTCTCTCTGTTAATTATGTTGGCTGGGTTTGTCATACATGGCTTTTATTATGTTGAGGTACTTGCCCTCTTACCCATTTTGCTGAGAGTTTTTATCATGAATGGATATTGAATTTTGTTGAATGCTTTTTCAGCATCTATGGAGATGATCATGTGTTTTTTGTCCTTTTTGTTGATGTGGTGGATGATGTTCATGCATTTTCGAATGATTTACCATCCTTGCATTCCTGAAATGAATCCCACTTGATAATGGTGTATGATCCTCTTGCTGTGTTGTTTAATTCCGTTTGCTAATATTTTGTTAGGTATTTTTGCATGTGTGTTCATCAGGGTTATTGGTTTGTCATTTTCTATTTTTTTGGTGTCTTTGTCTGGTTTTGGTGTTAGAGTGATGCTGTCCTCGTGTAATGAGTTGGAAAGTATTCCCTGGTCTTCTCCCTTTTTGAAGACAATATGGAGAATGGGAGTTGTATCTTTTCTACATGTTCGCAAAATTCAGTGGTGAAGCCATCTGGTACAGGAGTTTTGTTCTTTGGTATTTTCTTTTTATTGCCAATTCAATTTTATTGCTGGTAATTGGTCTGTTCATGTTTTCTGTCTCTTCTTGGGTTATTTTTGGAAGGTTGTATTTTTCTAACATGTCCATTTCTTCGAGGTTACCCAATTTCTTAGCATATAGTATTTCATAGTGTTCTCTTATAATTCTTTGTATTTCAGTGGTGTCCATAGGGATTTTTCCTTTCTGTTTTCTGATTCTGTTTATGTGTGCACACCCTCTTCTTTTCTTGATAAGTGTGGCTAGGGGTTTATCTACTCTATTTTCTCAAAGAACCAACTCCTGAGTTCATTGATTCTTTCCATTTTATTCTTCTCAAATTTATTTATTTCTTCTCTGATTTTTATTGTATCCCTACTTGTACTGACTTTGGGCCTCATTTATTCTTCTTTTTCTAGTTAGATTAATTGTGAGTTTAGACTTCATTTGGGAGTGTCTTGTTTTTTGAGGTACATCTGCACAACAACATGCTTTCCTCTTAAAACTGCCTTCACTACATGCCACAGAAGTCGGGGTGTTGTTGTTTTCATTTGTCTCCATATATTGCTTGATCTCTGTTTTTATTTGGCCATTGATGCATTGATTATTTAGGAGCATGTTATTAAGCTGCCATGCTTTTGTGGGCTTTTTTTTCTTTGCATAATTTATTTCTAGTTTCATACTTTTTGTATTCTGAGAATTGGGTTGGTAGAATTTCAATATTTTTTTTATTTACTGAAGCTCTTTTTGTGGACTTGTTTGTGATCTATTCTGGAAAATGTTCCATGTGCACTTGAGAAGAATGTGCATCTTGCTGCTTTTGGGTGGTGTGTTCTGTAGATGTCTGTTTCGTCTGTACATTCTAATGTGTTGTTCTGTGCCTCTGTCTCCTTACTTATTTTCTGTCTGGTTGATGTGTCTTTTCGAATGAGGGGTGTATTGAAGTCTCTTAAAATGAATGCATTACATTCCATTTTCCCCTTTAATTCTGTATTTGTTTCACATATTTAGGTGCTCCTATATTGAGAGCATAGATATTTATAATGGTTATATCCTCTTGTTGGACTGACCCCTTTATCATTATGTAATGTCCTCTTTGTCTCTTGTTAGTTTCTTTGTTCTGAAGTCTATTTCGACTGATATAAGTACTGCCACTGCTGCTTTTTTTCCTCTCTGTTGTTTACATGAAATATCTCTTTCTATCCCTTAATTTTTAGTCTGTGTATGTATTTGGTTTTGAAGTGAGTCTACTGTAGGCAAAATATAGATGGGTTTTGTTTTCTTACCTATTCTGTAACTCTTTCTTTTGATTGGTGCATTCAGTTCATTTACATATAGGGTGATTATTTGTAGATATGCACTTATTGCTATTGCAGGCTTTAGATTTCTGGTTACCAAAGATTCAAGGGCAGCTTCCTTACAATCTAAAAGTCTAACTTAACTCACTTATTACATTATTTTGAACATGATCTAAAGGTTCTTCCTCCCCTCCATTCTTCTTCTTCCTACTCCACTCCTTATATATTAGATTTCATATTCTGTCATCTTTGTCAATCCCTTGACTGACATTGTGGGTAGTTGATTTAATGTTGCATTTAATTAGTAATCAAAAGCAGTAATCAAAAAACTACCCAAGAAATAAAAACCCGGGCCAGACAGATTTACCTCAGAATTTTATCAGACATACAGAGAAGACATACTGCCCATTCTCCTTAACATTTTCCAAAAAATAGAAGAGGAGGAAATACTCCCAAACTCATTCTATGAAGCCAACATCACCCTAATACCAAAACCAGGCAAAGACCCTACCAAAAAAGAAAATTACAGACCAATATCCCTGATGAATATAGATGCAAAAATACTCAACAAAATATTAGCAAACCGAATTCAAAAATATATCTAAAGGACCATACACCACGACCAAGTGGGATTCATCCCAGGGATGCAAGGATGGTACAACATTCGAAAATCCATCAACATCATCCACCACATCAACAAACAGAAGGACAAAAACCACATGATCATCTCCATAGATGCTGAAAAAGCATTTGACAAAATTCAACATCCATTCATGATAAAAACTCTCAACAAAATGGGCATAGAGGGCAAGTACCTCAACATAATAAAGGCCATATATGATAAACCCACAGCCAATATCATACTGAACAATGAGAAGCTGTATGCTTTTCCTCTGAAATTGGGAAAAAGACAGGGATGCCATTCTCCACACTGTTATTCAACATAGTACTGGAGGTCCTAGCCACGGCAATTAGACACAACAAAGAAATACAAGGAATCCAGATTGGTAAAGAAGAAGTTAAACTGTCACTATTTGCAGATGACATGACATTGTACACAAAAAACCCTAACGACTCCACTCCAAAACTACTAGAACTGATATTGGAATACAGCAAAGTTTCAGGATACAAAATTAACACACAGAAATCTGTGGCTTTCCTATATGTTAACAATGAACAAATAGAGAAATCAGGAAAACAATTTCACTCACAATTGCATCAAAAAGAATAAAATACCTAGGAATAAACCTAACCAAGGAAGTAAAAGACCTATACCCTGAAAATTATAAGACACTCTTAAGAGAAATTATCCTACTCTGACTAGTGGGCCACACTGACATATTGGTTCTCCTACAATTAATGTCTGTTCAAAGTCAGTGTCCAGAATTCCCCAAGTGATCTATTGTTCCCCAATATACAGTTAGCCTGGTAAAGGCCTTAGGCCCTTTGCAAGAAGTCTGGGAGAAAAATAAAAAATACAAATTTTTGGTAAAATACAATAAACTTTCTCCTGGGGTCTTTCCTCAGGAGGTCCTGGCCTCCCCTTCATTCAAGAGGTTCTGGGTGTGTTAACACACTCAAGTCTGGAAATTGATTCAGAGGCTATGACTGTTTTGCAGCAAAAAATAAATGGCTCGTGGTGATAACTGCAAACACATGTTGAGAAAAAACATTTGGCAGATCAAAAGCTGCATACCAGATACCAGGAGATGTGTTCATTTCAACTTAGACTTTTGTTCACTTTGACCTACAACTTCTCTTTTTATACATATCAAATAAGAATATCGTGGGCTTCTGTGGAGAAAGTGAAGTTTCCTATGGCCAGGAGTCTCACTTGGCCATGGTCGGCTTGCTCACTACACACTTGTGAGCAATACGTTGTTATTGACTCTATATAAAGAGCTCTGCTGAGTACTCTGGGCTGCCCGGCTGCATGGCTGCAATGCTGCAAGGCTTCAGGGCATTAGAGACTGGAGTGGTGGCAGCACCAAGGATAGAAACTGGTATATCTGCAGGGGCAGAGAGGCCCAGAGGCAGAGACCAGCTTGTTGCATGCAGACTTGGTCTAAGGTGGACAGGCTTCTTGTGTTTGACCTGCAACCATGGGAATAAACTTGAGTTTCAAGGTTAGAGCTACCCACCTCTGCATAAACCCAAGGTTTCAGCCTTGGGCAAGTTCACTATGTATTCAGTGAGATCGAGCAATGACAATGGAACATTCTTGGGGTGAAAGGGTTTATTACATGGCTTGTTCTCTGCATCCACCAGTCTGTACGTCTGTAATCCTTCTTCATTTCTGCCTCTGCTCAGAACCCTGAGCTGAGCTCTTTATGAGCTCTTTATGTAGTAACTCAGTCAATAATAGCATATTGCCGATGCGTGTAGAAACAGTAGCTTAGCAGCAGGCCAGTTACATCATTAAGTGGTTCAGGTTCAGGTGAGGGTCCTGTACATAGGAACCTTCACTTTATCCACACTTCACCCCTCCAGGATTCTCACCTCACAATCTACATGCTCTCAGTCTTCCAAAATCGTCCCTGTGTGAGAAAGCGGTAGCATTGTAACCAGATTCCATAACAGCAACAGTGGATAACAACAGCATAGAAAAAATAACAAAAATTAAGATACAACAAAATTTTGATACGGGCAACAAAAATTATAATGTCCTCAAGCCTGAGTAGGTTATTTAAGCTATATTCAAAACCAGTTCTACTCAGATGAGTCCATGACTCACACTTAGTAGTGGTGCTGATAGGGAGCTCCATGCACCCCAGGGAGTAGCAGTTTCTTTTGCTAGAGTGTGTTCCCAATCCACAATGACCTTAAGGGCAATAAGATACACGTTTTAATGCCACCAACATAGGCAATCTTGTACATCAGGTAGCACCCATGCAAGAGAGTGGTCCTGTGATAGGACTGTAGCAGGAAAGGGGTCCCATCCAGGTCTAGTATAACATACCTTTACCCCTCTCCCTGTGGGGGTTACTGATGGTCTATATATAGTGCTATTGGAGGTGCATGCACTGGCCATAATGATAAAAAAAACTCCCCGGTAAGATATTCCTACTTTCTGGCTGTTCAGGAATAGACTACTGTGATCTTTGAGGCCACTCTTCTCTTACTCCAGAAATACATGGGAGGCCACCTTCCAGGCCTTGTCCCCAAAGGTGCCAGGAAGGCCAGTTATCGCTGGTCCATGTGTTGAAATGTCCAAGGCCACATCCAATCAATGGAGTCTCCAGGGCTTAGTGCAGTTGGGACTTTCAGAATATATTATCCTGGAGACCAACCTCAACTTCAATGATTCTTACTTGGTTTGTACTTACAGTTGTATAGGGGATGCATATGCATTAGCATGTCTACGGGGCTCCGGGATCCATTTTGGGGTTTCTCATTCAAACACCATAGCACTGTCCATAAACAGAGTGACCATCCCCACAGACTATTGCTGTTCGACTTCAGTCCAGACTTTAACAAATCATTTTACCTCTCTCTCATGCCTGCCATAGTAGGACTGTATGGAACATGAAACTTCCATTTGATTCCCAACTGTTGCATGCATTCTTGTAGTGAATGTCCAGTAAAGGGTGTGCCTTGATCACTCTCAATTACCTATGGTCAGCCATAGAGTACAAAGACATGCTCTAGGCCTCTTTTGGTCATCTGTTGGTCTGCACAATGTGCAGGAAAAGCAATCAGAAGTGCAGTAGCTGTGTCCACACAAATCATGGCATATTAGAATCATTCTGACATGGGCAGAGGCACGATATAGTCTATCTGCTACCTGATGAGGGGTATTGGCCCCTTAGCTATTGTCCCATGTTGCTGTGGAACTCGGTGTAAGTTCCTTTTACTGCATGAGATGCACTCCTGCTAGGCTCTGTTGACTTCTTGAAAGGTCAAAGGCAAGCCCTACTGATGGGCTACAGCCCACATTGTCTTTTGCCTTATGTTGTCTTTTGCCAAACGCTGATGTAACATTGGGCTAATTCATCTGCTTCGTCATTTCCAGAGGTACCAGTGGTGAATGACCTGTCACATAATATACTGTAACTGTTTTAGTCTGACCACAGGCCCATAAATTTAGCCACAACTCCTGCCCCACAAGGGGGTGGTCACCAACCAACCAGTTGGCATGGTACCATGTCAGTAGCCACACAGTCAAGCCCCAGTAGACAGCCTTGCTGTCAGTGCAGACAACTATTGGGGAGGGCTCCTGACTGATAACAAGCCACAATGCCTGCAACTCTGCCCATTGACTGCTATTCCCCTCACCATCTTCCATCCATATTATCTCAGTCTTAGGATGGAAAGCTACATCCCACCATTTTGGGGGCTGCTCATGGCTGAAGCTGTGCATGTATCATGCATCTTTGTGAATACGGGCTCATCCCTCCTAAGAAGGGATTTATGCTACTATTGGTTCTAAGGTAAATTCCTCCTGCTTTTCACTAGTATATGTCACTGGCCACAATAAGGGTTGGAGTTCTTCACTCATGGGGCTATTAGAGAGGGTGATACACTGCTGTAGGTATGCATCCACCTTGGCCAGTGTAGGCATTTGTGCCACACCATTCCTTGGCTTTCAGTTACAATCTTCTACCCACCCCATGAAGGGGTACGTGGTTATTACCTTTATCAGGGATATTCCAGTGATGGGTTCTATAGCCAGCAAGTCATGATACACTGCAGCCAATTGTTTTTCTATCAAGGTGTATCATAACTCTGCTCCTTTCCAGAGTTGTGACCGTTGTGACCAGAATCCAATAGTTTGGTGGGTTCATTCAAGCCACTGCCAGGGATCCCAGCTATAACCATCTTCAGTCACATGAACATTCAACTCATGGGGCCTTGATGAGTCTATCACACTCAAGGCCTGCATGGCCTTGACTGCCCATTTTGCCATAGTAAATTCAGATGCACATGATTCATCCTAGTCCCACTTGATGTCCTTTCATACCAACCGGTATAAGATCTTCAGAATTTGTGAAAAGTGTAGGATAAATGCTCTCCAGTAGCCTAGAAGACCAAAAATCTCCTGTAACAATGTCACATTTATAGGGGTAGGAAAGGCCTGGGCTCTATCTATGACTGCTTCTGGTGTAACTTTAGTCTTACTTTACAAGACCACCTCCAATAATTTGACTTACAAATAAGGACCCTGAACCTTGGTGCTGTTCACAGCCCATCTTTTCTCCTGTAGATGTTGCAGCAGTCTAGGTGCTGCACCTTCCAGATCTGAAAGATAGTCAGACATGAGCACATCATCAATATAATGATACAGCTGTACCATAGGTGGTTTCTCCCATACTGCCAAGTCCTGGGCTACAAGTCCATGACAGATGGTGGGGCTGAGGCTGCATCTCTGTGGAAGGATGGTGAAGGTCCACTGCCAACCTCCCCCACAAGAAGGAAAACCGTTCCTGACTTTCCTGCTAGCTGTCAATGGAATAGAAGCATTAGCAATATCTACCACATAACGGTATGTTCGTAGTTCATGGCTGAGGGTATCCATCAGGTCTGCAATAGACGGGACAGCAGCATGCATATGGGGTATGACTTTATTCAATGCTCTGTAATCCACAGTCATAGCCAGGAGCCATCTGACTTTTTTACTGGCCACACTGGGGAATTGAAAAGACTATGGGTGGGCTTTATAATACCCACCTTTTCCAGTTCCTGGAGGGTTTCTCCAATTTCTTTATGCCCTCCAGTCAATTTGTACTATTTGGTATTAGTCACCTGCCAAGGCAGAGGCAAAGCTATGGGAGGGTGCTTAGCATGTCCCCTCATAACTGCCTTCACCACATGTTTTCTCAGTCTGAAATCACTTGCAGTAGTCTGCAACCATAGACCTTGCAGGATATCTATCCTCAAAATATATTCAGGAATGGGAGAGATATACACAGTACACTCCTTTGTGGGTAGATGGCCTATTCACAAAGGGATTTGGGCTTCTTTTGCTCTGATAGCCTTACTGCAGTATCCAACTGTAACAGCGGGCATCCTGGGAAATGGCTCAGGGTTGCCATAAATCAGTGAACATTGATCCCCTGTGTCTACCAGAGGCAGGACACATTATACATTTACTGGAGACCAATGGATAGGTATTTCAACATGTAGACTCCAGTCTCCCCTTGGTCCCTCAGGGCACATACCTTGACCTTCCGCTCAATCAAACCAAGTTCCCCAATCATCTTCCAGTGTGTGTTTGTGAGGTTGGCTCTCTCTCCAGCAGGAAATCTTACAAAACACAGGCCAGACTTGTGGATCTGTCTCTGGCCTCTGTATCTTTGTTCTTAATGGATGAAACTGCTGCTCTGGTTTCAGCTGTTGCCACAGCTCCAGTAAGATTCTATTTGACTTCCCATCTAATTTCCTTCTGTCTGCTCCTTGCAGTATTAAACCAGCCCACATATTGGTCCTCATAACCTTCATGGCACCCCTTACATTCCTCCTCTGCATATCAGACCTCATTTCCTTCCATGCTTTCATTGATTCAGCCTCTTCTAATTCTACTACTGTATGGGTGACCTCACTTATGGGCTGCCCTAACTGAAGGGCACGAATGGCCACTAGAAACCCAAAGAGGGACGTGGGAGCCATTTGAAGCACATTTCTCATCATTGCAGTAAAAGGCTCCTCATCCAGGCCATAATTCTCTGGACTATAGAAGGCATTTTTCATATCTAGCTCCTATAACACCTGTTGAAGCTCAGCATATGTCTGCGATCTAGCAGGGAAGGATAGTAAATCACCCTGATTGGGCCACATATCACAAAGTGCAGTCATGGTCTTTGTTACACCATGTCTGAGGCTATGTCTTTGTTACACCAGTCTGAGGGAGTGATTTCTTGGGGTCGGATGTGCCTTTTGTAATTGCTGCCTCAAGGCAGGCTGAATTATTAGGGAAGCCAGCTTTCCTATCTCTCATCCAGACAGAAAAATTCCATCCACACCTAAATCCCACAGGCACAGAAAACAAACTGATGTTGACTCTGAGGGCTTCTGCCAATGCCAAAACCAGGAGCCCAAATTCACCAGCTCAGCCTGAGTATAGGGGCACAACATAGAGTTCTCTATGACCTGGGGAAGGGGCTTCACCTCTCCTGGATAAATCCTCAGTTGCTGAGTCTTTATTTTCTTTACAACCAATGGGCATGCTTTCTAAAGAGGAGTGGGCAGTGCCTCTGGCAACACCCATTCATCCTTCCCCAGCTCCTCCATTTCCGAGGCTGATGACACCTTTCTCTCCACTTCCCTGAGTGCCTGCTTGGCTACATCCTTTACCTTTCCTACAGTGCCTTGCGGCAATCCTAGCTCAGTCTTCAACAGCTCTCTTACCTTCACCTCAATACCTTGCAGCTGGCATTCTCATGCTGCCTTTTCCTGTGCTTCCCTCAGGAGTACATCTTCCCCTTCCATTGCTTTTGCCTCCCTCTGAGCACCTGGCAGAGCTGCAGTCTCATTCTGTAAGGACTCTTTTACCACCTCCACTGGACCTTGCAGCTCACATTCTCGAACTGCCTCTTCTTGTGCTTTTTGTAGGGGTCCATCCTTTTCCTTCATGGCCTTTACCTCCTCCAAAGTACATCATAGTGATGCCATTTCAATCACCAACAAAGTTTTTACCTCCTCAGCAGCACCTCCCAGCTGGCGTTTTATTGCTGCTTCCTCTTGTATCAATGTCATTTCATTCTTCATTGAATCTCTTAGGCAGGAAAATAGATATGAGCAGGGTGTAAAGAGAACAAGGTCAGTAAAGCCCCCTAGAAAGGACTCAGCTAACCAGCTAAAACTAGAAAGCCAGAAAAAACTCAGAATTAGAGTTAATCAGTTAAAGCACAAAAGGTCAAGTGCGACTTGGCCTTGAATGTTTGAATATTCCCCAGATAAAGAGAAGTATCTGAGCACAGCCCATGTCTTCATTGTGTCAACTAGATCATTGTAAGATTTACTCTAGCCTGCTAAAAAGGCCCACCTATAAACAGCATAAGAAAGACAGGGTGATCCCACCTTAAAGCCCAAATTGCATTTTTAAAAAATCTAGGAATTTAAGAAGTAAGACTCTTAACATACTGTTCAGCAAACAGATAATGACTCAGCCCACACTGGAGAGTGGGGCAAATAGTCTTAATTGATATGCCCCCAGACCAAAAAGCTGCTATTCTGGGAAGATATCAGCAGTAAATACTTATGTTAGTTTTGCAGAATTACCTGGAAAACTAATCAAAAGAAAGATGTAATGACTCATCAAGGATAAACATTCAGGGACCACTTAACAAGTCCACATGCCTAGCCCTTTGGAAATCTTCAACCGAGACCCTAAAACCTTGAGGGTGCCTCTTCTCTGAGGTAGTCCACAATCTCCCCTCTCTGAGTGTGCACCTGTTTGCTTTAAATAAATCTCTCACTTATAACATTTTGTCTCTGCACTTTTCCAGTGTTGTTTCTTTTTTATTTTGTTTTTTCATTCTAATCACCTTATACTCTGACTTCCCTCCATCTCCAAACCGATTGTCCTCCCAACAAATCTACAGCAGTTTGCCAGTCATGTTCTCACGCTGACATTTCTGGTGTCTCTTTAAGGGACATGTACTTCTCATCTATAGATTTTTTCAATACTGTGAGAAGCATCCAACCCACAGCCCTGCTGCCTCACAGGCACTACGTTTCTCAAAGGACCTACTTACAATACCAAGTGCCACCCCTACTGACTCAGGTATCACCTCCACTTGCCTCCAGTCCCAGGGTGGGGCCCAGCCCTCTAGGAGGCAAGTAATGTCAGACCACATACCCACTGGGGAGCAATCGACTGTCTCCCTATTCATAGTAGCAGCCGGTTGAAGCACCCTTCCCATAAGGGCAGCCTGTTCTTTTCCTTGGTCAACAATGAATCCTGATGATGACACCAATTGTCTTGCCAATGGGTTTCAGCCCCAGGAAAGTTCACTCTGTGTTCAGTAAGACCAAGGAATGAGAATGTAACATTATTGGGATGTAAGGGTTTATTAACCAGCTTTTTCTCCTGGAGATAGGTCGAGCACTAAAATTACCTCTACATCCAATGGCCTGCAGATCTGTAATCCTCATTTTTCTCTGCCTACACCCAGAGCATTGGACAGAGTTCTTTATATAGTGACTCAGTCAATAATAATTTACTCCTACTGGTGTGGAATCAGAGGCCTAGCAGCAGGCCAGTTACATCATCAAGTAGTTTAGGTTCAGATGAGGATCCTAGCCATAGGAACATTTACTTTATCAGCAGCAGTACAGCTTCTTTTTCTTCTGAAGGGGATTGCCCTCAGGCAAGTTCACTTTGGATTCAGTGGGAATGAATAACAACAGAATGTTAGAAGTAAAAAGCTGTATTCTCATCACGGCAGGTTGAGTGCTAGAATTATGTCTGCCTTTGCGATAGTCTGCATTCAGCAAGCCCATCTCCATCTCTGCCTATGAGCAGAGCCTTCGGTGGAGCTCTTTATATAGTAACACCAACAATAATGTCTCATTGCCAATGGGTGTGTAAGCATTAGCTTAGCAGTAGGCCAATTACATCATCAAGTCAATTAGGGTCAGGTGATCCTGGCCATAGGCACTTCCATTTTCCCCACACAATGTAAAATAGACTCGCAGACTCTCAAAGGGTGTACTATTAAAATGAGTACATTGATTATGAAAGAATGTGATCCTGTAAGTTGGATTGGGGTCATGTAATGAAGGTGGAGTCATTGAACCTCTAAGTTCTGATATTTTCTTTGCCAGTGGAATTAGTTCTCCACCCCTAGTGGAGGCAGCCTCACCATCTCCATTGGAATTGGCCTCCTCACCCCAGCATAAGTGACCTCCCCATTCCCCAGTATTACTGACCTCTCTACCTATAGTAGTATCAGCCTATTCCCCACCACTAGAGGAGATTAAACCCTGAATTTCCTGAGGAAATTATAATGGGGTGGGGAAAATCGAAGTTCCTATGGCCAGAATCCTCACCTAATGCTAAACTACTTGATGATGTAATTGGCCTACTGCTAGGCTACTGCTTCCACAGCCATAGGCAATAAGCTAATATTGACTGAGTCACTGTATTAAGAGATCTTCCTAGTGCTCTGGTAAGAGACAGAGATGGAGGAGGTGTGTGGATGTGCAGACAGTTGGATGCAGACATGATTCTAGGGCTTGGCCTACCACAGGAGAATAAAGCTGGGTATAAACCCTTTTACCCCAAGAAAATTCCATTGTCATTTCTTGGTCTCACTGAATCCATAGTGAACTTGCCCAAGTAATCCAGCACTTTGCTTATTATAGGTAGGTGATTATGAGTATCCAGAGAAGATATTTTGTGTACTTCTATTTGCTAGATCAAGCCATATTTTCAGTGCTACCTATATTATTAGAAGTAGAGTCATTAGCATCTTTATGTCTAATCAGATTAGTGAGTCTATCCAGAAACCCTGGAAGTAATTCAGAAAACTCACCGTTAACAATCTTTTCCTTAGAACCACTCTTGGCATAAAAAGTATTCCAGAGAAAGAGAACCAATACATTTATGTTTATGCTTATTTATTATGAGGAATTGGTCAACATGATTATGAAGGCTGAGAAATTCAATGATCTGCACTGTTCCAACTGAGACTCAGGAAAGCCAGCAATGCAATTACATTCTGAGACTAAATACCTGAGGATGAAGGAAGCTTATGTTATAAATCCCAATCCAAGAGCAAGAGAAAGTCAGTATTGTAGATCAAGTAGGCATACAGTCAGAAATAGGTGCAAATTCTTCCTTCCTCCACGTTTTTTCCTATTCAGGTGCTTGGCAGATTGGATGATGCTACCCACGTTGGGGAGAGCAATATTCTTTACTGAGTACCCCAATTCAAATGCTAATCTTATCCAACAACACCTTTATAGCATATCCCAGAAATAATGATTAATCTGGGAACCCAGAGTCAAATTGACAAAGTTAGCAGAGACATTAATCTCACACTTACACAAAAATTAATTCAAAATGGGTAATAGACTTTAATGTAAATGTAAGTCCAGAAAACTTTTAGAAGAAAGCATAAGAGAAAATCCTCAGGACCTAGGATATGAAAAAGACTTCTTAGAAATGACTCTAAAAGTATAGTCCATACAAGAAAAACTTGGTGAACTGAACTTTGACATTGCAAATTGTTAAAAAAAAATTGTCAATTAAGAGTTTGCTGAGATTGCACTGCATAACTATTAGAACAGCCAAATACAAACTAGTGTTGATATCAAATGGTTATGAAGATGGAGAAAAACTAAATCTCTCACACATTACTTCTGGGAATATGGAATGGAAGAGCCAGTCTGGGAAATATGCTGGAACTCCTTTTTTCTGGTTATTCATGTAAGGAGCTTGAAAATAGCCCCTCCAACATTACAACAAGTAAAATATTAAACAAGATGAAAAATGAGCTATTTTTCTCAGTCTGTAAAAGAAGTGAGGATACAGGGTAAAATTCTAGTCCTTAAATTAGAGAGAGAGATAGCTAGATACACACCTTATTCATAACCAGAAACTTCTTTGGGAATAGGTGATGGGGTAGTAAAACCTATATGTAATTAACAAATTACTGGCAGCCACATGTGCACAAACATGAGAGTTAAAATCTTCAGGGGAGATTAATGCTATAAAAGAAGAATTAAGTAAATAGAGATGCATTCCATTTTCATGAATAAGAAAACAATATTGTCAAGATATTAGCTCATCTCAAATTTATCTACAGATACAGTGAAATCCTAATCATATTCCCAGCAAGTTATTTTATGGATATTGACAAACTGATGCTAAAGTATATATGGATCAGCAAAATATCCATTGAAGTTGAAGAACAAAGTTGGAGAACTGATGCTATTCAACTTCAAGAATTATTGTAAAGCTACATTGATGAAGACAGTGTGGTATTGTTTAAATTATAGACACATAAATAGAGCAGGATGGAGAGCTCAGAAATAGGCCCATAGAAGCATAGTCAATAGATCTTTGATGGAGGATTCTCAAGATGGCAGTGTTAGTAGGGTGGCAGAAATCTCTTCCCAAAACCATATATTCTTTGAAAATACGGTGAATACAGCTATTCCTAAAAGAGTGACCAGAAGATACAGTACATCAGCCAGAGTACATCTCCATCTGTGAAAACTCAACATCTCACAAAAAGGGTAAAATACAAAGCTATGAACCGAGCACTCCCCCAACCCAGTCACTGGTGGGAGGAAGAGAATCGGAGTGGATGCACAGGACTGCTAAATAACCAGTTCTGGTAATCTGCACTGGGAGCACAGACACACATTGCATGGTGTACTGGACATTAGAGGAATGGAAAAGCAAAATCCGAGACTAAGACTGTGAGCAGATTCCCCAAACCGGCTGCCCAGGAACAAAAGAAAAGTGGGTACTTTAAAAGCCTTAAAAGGACAAGAGTTTAACAGGTGGAGAAAATCATCCTGGCACACTCAACCCAGCAGGCTGGGTACTTTAAGGAACTACAGGCACCCTCACCCTTTGGGTAGCAATGTAGAACCAAAGCTCCACATGGTGATAAGCAGCCTGCCTTTCATTTGTCCCCGCTGGCAGTGCAAGTGAAGTGGCTGATCTGCCATTGCTGCAGAGCAACCAGGGAGCATCCCAACCCACAGCAAACACAGAGAGGCTTCTTCTAGCAGAGGGCCAACTGGGCTAGACCCACAGGCTGATCCCTGCCCACAGTCGACCAACACAGACAGCAGAGACTGGCGAAGAGTGCGGAAGGCACAAAGGGGCTTTATTCTCATGGTGAACACGTGCTGCTTTTCTGCAACTCCAGCCAATGCCCGAGGCCATCCTGAGGGCCGCCCTGCAAACTGCAGCTCAGGGGATCAACACAGAGGCTGTCCCCTGCACGAAGCTGACCGGCACAGGCAGGGAAAGCTTGTGCAGAGTCCAGAAAGTATGTAGGAACTCTGTTCTTGTGGCAAACACTCTCTGATCACCTGCAACCCCTGCCAGTGCCCTAGGCCATCCCAAAGGCCACCCCACCTATGGCAGCACAGGGGATTAACCCAGAGGCTCCTCCCTGTGTGTGGTTGACTGGCACAGGCAATAGAGATGGGCAAGGCAACCAGCAAGCAGGAAGAGACTTTGTTCTTCCAGCTGAAACATGTGCCCTTCACCAGTGATCACCTCCATTGCCATGAAAAGGCAGAAGAACCCTGTCCAGTCCAAAGTCCCTCAAACACAAGAGATAGGGCCTAGGGAGGCCAAAATCACAAATCTTCCTGAAAAAGAATTCAAAATAAAAGTCATATGCATGCTGATGGGGCTACAAAGAATTAGGCAAAAGCTAAGAGATGAATTCTGGAGGCACATAACAGAAATGAAACAAGCAATGGAAGGATTTAAGAGCTGACTAGAAGAGGTGGAAGAGAGTGTTAATGGAATAGAAATCAGAGAACAGGAATACAGAGAAGTTGAGGCAGAGAGAGATAAAAGGATCTCTAGGAATGAAAAAATATTAAGAGAACTGTGTGACCAATCCAAATGGGAAAAAAATGGCATTATAGGGGTACAAGAAGGAGAAGAGAGAGAAAAAGGGATAGACAGTGTCTTTGAAGATATAATTGCTGAAAAGTACCCCAATGTGGGAAAGGAAAGAGTCTCTCAGATTATGGAAGCCTATAGATCTTCCAACACAAGGAATCCAAGGAGGAAAACACTGACATATAATAATTAAAATGGCAAAGATCAAAGATGAGGACAGGGTACTAAATTCAACCACAGAGAGAAAAAAGATCACCTGCAAAGGAAAACCCATTAGGCTCTCATCAGACTTCTCAGCAGAAACCATAAAGGCCAGAAGAAAGTGGCATGATATATTCAATGCAATGAAACAGAGGTACTTGAACCAAGAATATTGAATCCAGCAAGATTATCATTTAAATTTGAAAGACTAAAAAATTCCCAGATAAGCAAAAGTTGAGGAAATTTACCTCCCAGAAACCATCTCTACACTGTATTCTAAGGGGACTGCTCTAGATGGAAGTGCTTTGAAGGCTAAACAAATGTCACCAGAAAAATAAAACCACAGCAAAGAAAATAGACCAACCAAATACTAACTCAATGCAAAACAAAATTAGCTATCCACAAACTCAATCAAGGGAAACACAAAAGAGTACAGAATAAAACACCTAACCTATAAAGAGTAGAGGAGGAAGAAAAAGAAGGGAGAGGAATAAAGAATCATTAGACTGTGTTTATAATAGTGTAATAAGTGAGTTAAGTTAGATAGTTACATAGTTACCCTTGAACATTTGGTAACCAGGAATCCAAAGCCTGCAATGGAATTTCTATCGATAATCACCCTAAATGTAAATGCACCAATCAAAAGACACAGAGTAATAGAATGGATAAAAAGCAAGACCCCTCTATATGCTGACTATAAGAGACTCACCTCAAGCCCAAAGACACAGACAGACTAAAAGTGAAGGGGTGGGAAAATATATTTCATGCTAACAATAGGGAGAAAAAAGAGGTGTTGCAGTACTTGCATCAGAAAAAAAATACTTCAAAACATAGAAAGTTACAAGAGATAAAGAAGGAGATTACAAAATGACAAAGGGATCATTTCAACAAGAGGTTATAATCATTATAAATATCTATGCACCCAACACAGGAGCAACTACATATGTGAAACAAATACAAACAGAATTAAACGAGGAAATAGAATTCAATGCATTCATTTTAGGAAACTTCAACACACACTCACTCCAAAGGAGAGATCAATGAGACAGAAAATAAGTAAGGACACAGAGGCACTGAACAACACATTAGAACAGATGGACCTAACAGACATCTACAGAACTCTACAACCAAAAGCAAAAGGATACACATTCTTCTCAACTGCACATGGAATATTTTCCTGAATAGACCACATACTAGGTCACAAAATAGCCCTCAATAAATTCAAAATGATTGAAATTGCACCAACCAAATTTTCAGATCACAAAGGTATAAAACTAGAAATAAATTATACAAAGAAAACAAAAGGAATCACAAGCACATGGAGGCTTAACAACATGCTCCTACATAATCAATGGATCAATGACCAAATTAAAACAGAAATAAAGCAATATATGGAGACAAATGAAAATGACAGTACAACACCCCAAATGCTGTGGGACTCAGCAAAGGCAGTTCTAAGAGGAAAGTAGATAGCAATCCAGGCCTATTTAAAGAAGAAGGAACAGTCCCAAGTGAATAGACTATTTTCACAATTATTGAAACTGGAAAAAGAAGAACAGATGAGGCCCAAAGTCAGCAGGAGGAGGGACATAATAAAGAGCAGAGAACAAATAAATGAAATTGAGAAGAATAAAAACAACAGGAAAAATTAATGAAACCAAGAGCTAGTTCTCAGAGAAAATATACAAAATAGATAAACCCCTAGCCAGAATTATTGAGAGAAAAAGAGAGTATACACATATAAAGAGAATCAGAAATGAGAAAGGAAACATGACTGCAGACAACAGAGAAATACAAAGTATTATTAGAGAATACTATGAAAATCTATATGCTAACAAACTGGATAACCTAGAAGAAATGGACAACTTTTTAGAAAGATAAAACCTTCCAAGACTGACAAAGGAAAAAACACAAAATCTAAGCAAATTGCCAGCAACAAAATTAAATCAGTAATCAAAAATCTACCCAAGAACCTCAGTACCAGATGAATTCACTAGTGAATTTTGTCAAATATTTAGAGAAGACATAATACCCATTCTCCTTAAAGTTTTCCAAAAAATAGAAGAGGAGGGAGTACTTCCAAACTCATTCTATGAAGCCAGCATCACTCTAAAACCAAAACCAGACAAAGACACCATAGAAAAGAAAAATACAGATCAATATCCTTGATGAACATAGATGCAAAAATTCTAAACAAAATATTAGCAAGCCAAATTAAAAAATACATCAAGAGGATCATACGCCATGATCAAGTAAGATTCATCCCAGTGATGCAAGGATGTTACAAAATTCGAAAATCCATCAACATCATTGAACCACATCAACAAAAAGAAGGACAAAAACCACATGATCATCTCCATAGATGCTGAAAAAGCATTCGACAAAATTCAACATCCATTCATGATAAAAACTATCAACAAAATGGATATAGAGGGCATGTACTTCAACATAATAAAGGTCATATATGACAAACCAACAATCAACATTATACTTAACAGTGAGAAGCTGAAAGCTTTCCCCCTAAGATAGGGAACCAAACACGGATGCCAACTCTCCCCACTTTCATTCAACAATGGAGGTCCCGGCTTCAGCAATCAGACAACATTAAGTAAAGGAAGACACCCAGATTGGTAAGGAAGAAGTCAAACTGTCACTGTTTGGAGAGGACATGATATTGTACATAAAAAGCACTGAAGATTCTACTCCAAAACTACTAGAAATACTATGTGAATTCAGCAAAGTTACAGGATACAAAATACGCAGAAATCTGTTGCATTCCTATACACTAAAAATAAAGTAACAGAAAGAGAAATCAGGAAAAAAATTCCATTTACAATTGCAGAAGAAAGAATAAATACCTAGGAATAAACCTGACCAAGGAAGTGAAAGATCAAGAGATAAAGAAGGAGATTACAATTCCTTTAAGTAAATAATCCATTAAGTAAATAATGAAACCCTGAAACCAACAAAACACTCAAGAGAAATTAAAGAGGACACTAACAAATGGAAATTCATCCCATACTCTTGGTAGGAAGAATTAATATTGTCAAAATGGCCATCCAGCCTAAAGCAATCTACAGATTCAATGCAATCCCTATCAAAATACTGACAGCATTCTTCAATGAACTGGAACAAATAGTTCAAAAATTTGTATGGAACTACAAAAGGCCCTAAAGAGCCAAAGCACTCCTTAGAAGGAATAAAGCAGGGGGGATCTTGCATCCCAACTTCAAGCTCTAGTACAAGACCACAGTAATCAAGACAATTTGGTACTGGTGCAAGAATAGACTAATAGACCAGTGGAAAAGAATAGAAAGTCCAGACATTAATGCAAACATATATGGCCAATTAATTTACAATAAAGGAACCATGGGTATACAATGGGGAAATTACAGCCTCTTCAACAGCTGATGTTGGCAAAACTGGACAGCTACATGTAAGAGAATGAAACTGGATCACTGTCTAACCCCATACACAAAAGTAAACTCCAAATGGATCAAAGACCTGAATGTAAGTCATGAAAGCATAAAACTCTTAGAAAAAAATATAGGCAAAAATCTCTTGGGCATAAACATCAGTAATTTCTTGATGCACATATGTCCCTGGGCAACGGAAACAAAAGCAAAAATGAACAAGTGGGACTATAACAAACTAAAAATCTTCTGTACAGCAGAAGACACCATCAGTAGATTAAAAAGGCATCCTACAGTATGGGAGAATATTTTCAGAAATGACATATCCAATAAAGGGATGACGTCCAAAATATATAGAGCTCACACAAATCAACAAACAATAAGCAAATGATCCAATAAAAAATGGACAGAGGATCTGAACAGGCACCTCTACATAGAAGAAATTCAGATGGCCAATGGGCACATGAAAAGATGCTCCACTTCGCTAATCATCAAAGAAATGCAAATTAAAACCACAATGAGATATCACCTCACACCAGTTAGAATGGCCAACATCCAAAAGACAAACAACAACAAATGTTGGTGAGGATATGGAGAAAGGGGAACCCTCCTACACTGCTGGGGGGAATGTAAATTAGTTCAACCATTGTGGAAAGCAGTATGGAGGTTCCTCAAAAAACTCGAAATGAAATAACATTTGATCCAGGAATTCGACTCTTAGGAATTTACCCTAAGAATGCAGAAGCCCAATCTGAAAAAGTCATATGCACCCCTATGTTTATTGCAGCACTATTTACAATAGCCAAGAAATGGAAGCAACCTAAGTGTGTATCAGTAGATGAATGGATAAAGACATGGTAGATACACACAATGGAATATTATTCAGCCATAAGAAGAAAACGTATCCTACCATTTGCAACAGCATGGATGTAGCTAGAGGGTATTATGCTCAGTAAAATAATCTAGGTGGATAAAGACAAGTATCAAATGATTTCACTCATCTGTGGAGTATAAGAACAAAGCAAAAACTGAAGGAAAAAAACAGCAGCAGACTCACAGAACCCAAGATTGGAATAAAAGTTATAAAAGTGAAAGGGACTGGGAGGATGGGTGGGAAGCAGGGATAAGGGGGAAAAGAGGGCATTACAATTAGCACACATAATATATCGGGGGGCACGGAAATGCAGTGTAACACAGAGAAGACAAATAGTGATTCTATAGCATCTTACTATGCTGATGGACATAGACTGTAATGGTGCATGTGGTGGGGACTTGATAACATGGGGAGTCTAGTAATCATATTGTTGCTCATATAGTTGTACATTAATGATATCAAAATAAATAATTTAAAAATTTTAATGTAAAGAAATAAAAATTATATAGATCTTTGATGAGGGAGAAAGGGCAATACAACAGAGCAAAGAGTCTTTCCATCCAATGGTGCTGAACAACTGGACATCCACATCCAAAAAGAAAAAAGTAATCTATACACAAAGCTCATACCCTTCCTAAAAATTAACTCAATGTGGATCATAGACAAAATATAAAATATATGATTATAAAAAATTCTGAAATATAAAAGGTAAAAAGCAGTGATGCCTTTTTAGATACAACACCAAACACATGATCCAATAAGTAAATAAATATGCAGCACTTCATTAAATTAAACTCTGCTTTGTGAAAAACAATGCAAAGTAAGTGAGAACACAGGATATAGACTCAGAGAAAAAGTATGCAAAAGACCTATAGGATAATGAACTGTGACCCAAAATATAGAAAGAACACATAAAACTCAAGAACTGGATAAAAGAAAGTTTGACAAAAAGCAGATCAAAGAAGAGAGGCAGGCAAAAAGATAGTGGCATGAGAGGTGAGGCAGAAACCTCCTCTCAAAACCACATATAACATGAAAATAAAGCAAATACAACAAATCCTGAAAGAGCGACATGAAGATTGCAGAACAGACTGCCTACAACTGGGGAAAACAGAAGACCTCACCAAAAAAGGGTAAAGTACCAAAGCTGTGATCTCCCATGACACAAGCCCTCCCCCTACTCCAGCTCACAGGTGGAAGGAAGAGTAACAGAGTGGAGAGGGAGTAGAAGACAGGACTTCTAAACACCCAGCCCTAGAGATCTGCTCCAGGAGTACAAGCCTAGTTTATATGGTGCTCTGGAGATTAGTGGGGTTAGAAAGCAAAGAGATGCAGAACACTTTGAAAGATTGAGATTCCAGCTGCTTGTGGAGAACAGGTATGCAGAATGAGCTGCTCCAGAACAAAAGAAAGAGAGGCACTTTGAAAGACTTGCCAACAGCAAGAGGTATGTAAAGAGGCAAAGATTACACAGAGCTTCCCACTGAGTAGAAAGGGAAGGTCGACAAAATCATCCCAGCACACTCAACTGAGCAGGTTGAGGACTTTCAGGAGTTTTAGATGCTCCATTCCACCATGGTTTTTCATGCAGCCCTGATGTCACCCACTTTGATACACAGCCTGCCACTCCTTCCTACTGGCAGACACTGGTTCACACACATACTTCCCCTACCATCATACCAGGCAAGCTGAAGGGCAGCCCCAACTATGGCACCTACATGGGTGGAATGCAGAGCCTCCTCCCTGTACATACAGCCTACTGGACCTTGCAATGGAGGCAGAAACAGCATCCATAAAGCAGAAAAGAACCTTTTTCTCCTAGCAGGTGCAGGTGCCACATCTATGAGAACACCTACCTTTGTTCCACAGACTGGGCAGCTCCAGAGAGTAGAGTTTCTGGGCAATATAACATGCCACCTACACAAAGTTATTATTCCATAGAAATAACTAGAATATGAAATGACAAAAAAATTTTCTAAGAACAAAAATTAGCAGACACCAGAAAGAGGGCTAGTGCAACTGAAATCGCCAATATTATTGCTAAAGATTTCAAAATAAAAATCATAAACATACAGAGCAACAGAAAAATATTCAAGATCTCAGAGAAGACTTCAAAAAAGAGACAGAAATTCGGAAAAATACAGTGTCTGAAATGAAACACAATGGAGGGTTTTAAATATAGATTGGATTAGGTAGAGAAGACAGTGAATGAAATAGAAATTCGAGAACAAGAAAACAAAGAAACCGAGGCACACAGAGAAAAAAGGATCTCTATGAATGAAAGAATAAGAGAAATGTGTAATCAATCCAAATGGAACAATATTTGTATGACAGGGGTACAAGAAGAAGAGAGAAAAGGGATAGAAAGTCTCTTTGAGGAAATAATTGGTGAGAACTTCCCCAATCTGGGGAAGGAAATAGTCTCTCAGGTCGTGGAAGTACAGAGATCTCCCAACACAAGGGACTCAAGGAAGACAACACTGAGATATATAATAATTAAAATGGCAAAGATCAAGGACAAAGAGCAATTATTAAAAGCATCCAAAGAGAAAAATAAGATCACATATAAAGGAAAGCCCATCAGGCTATCAGCAGACTTCTTAGCAGAAACCTTACAAGCTGGAAGGAAGTGCTATGATATATTTAATGCAATGAAACAGAAGGCCTCCGACCAAGAATACTCTACCTGGCAAAATTATCATTTAAATCTGAATCAGGGATTAAACTTTCCAGATAAGCAAAATTTCAGGGAATTAACCTCCCACAGCTGTCTCTGCAGTGTATTTTAAAGGGAATGCTATAGTTGTAAGTGCTCCTAAGGCTAAAAAGCTGTCACCAGAGAAAATGAAACCACAGTAAATGTAGACCAATTAATTACTAATCAAATGCAACGTTAAATCAACTACCCACAACATCAGTCAAGGGATTGACAAAGACGACAGAATACGAAATCTAATATATAAGGAGTGGAGTAGGAAGAAGAAGAATGGAGGGGAGGAAGAACCTTTAGATTGTGTTCAAAATAATGTAATAAGTGAGTTAAGTTAGACTTTTAGATTGTAAGGAAGCTGCCCTTGAATCTTTGGTAACCAGAAATCTAAAGCCTGCAATAGCAATAAGTGCATATCTACAAATAATCACCCTATATGTAAATGAACTGAATGCACCAATCAAAAGAGTTAAAGAATGGATTAGAAAACAAAACCCATCTTTATTTTGCCTACAATAGGCTCACTTCAAAACCAAAGACATACACTGACTAAAAGTGAAGGTATAGAAAGAGATATTTCATGTAAACAACAGAGAGGAAAAAAAGCAGCAGTGGCAGTATTTATATCAGAGGAAATAGACTTCAGAACAAAGAAACTAACAAGAGACAAAGAGGACATTACATAATGATAAAGGGGTCAGTCCAACAAGAGGATATAACCATTATAAATATTTATGCTCTCAATATAGGAGCACCTAAATATGTGAAACAAATACAGAATTAAAGGGGAAAATGGAATGTAATGCATTCATTTTAAGAGACTTCAATACACCCCTCATTCGAAAAGACACATCAACCAGACAGAAAATAAGTAAGGAGACAGAGGCACAGAACAACACATTAGAATGTACAGATGAAACAGACATCTACAGAACACACCACCCAAAAGCAGCAAGATGCACATTCTTTTCAAATTGTAAATGTAATTGAATTCATAATTGCTTTGTTTAACTTTTGTGTTTCTTCCTTGGTCAGTCTTGGAAGGTTGTATTTTTCTAGGAAATTGTCCATTTCTTCTAGGTTTTCCATCTTGTTATCATATAAGTTTTCATAGTAGTCTTTAATAATTCTTTGTATTTCTGTGGAGTCTGTCATGATTTTTCCATTCTTGTTTCTGATTCTGTTGATGTGTGCTGATTCTCTTTTTCTCTTAATAAGTTTGGCTAGAGGCTTATCTATTTTGTTTATTTTCTCAAGGAACCAGCTCTTGGTTTCTTTAATTTTTTTCTATTGTTTGATTCTTCTCAATTTTGTTTATTTCTTCTCTGATCTTTATTATGTTCCTCCTTCTGCTGACTTTAGGCCTCATTTGTTCTTCTTTTTCCAATTATGATAATTGTAATGTTAGACTATTCATTTGGGATTGTTCTTCCTTACTTAAGTATGCTTCAATTGCTATGTACTTTCCTCTTAAGACTGCTTTCGCTGCGTCCCACAGAAGTTGGGACTTTGTGTTATTGTCATTTGTTTCCATATATTCCTTGATCTGTATTTTAATTTGTTCATTGATCCATTGATTATTTAGGAGCATGTTGTTAAGCTTCCATGTGTTTGTGAGCCTTTTTGTTTTCTTTGTACAATTTATTTCTAGTTTTATATACCTTTGTGGTCTGAAAAGTTGGTTGGTAGAATTTCAATCTTTTGGAATTTACTGAGGCTCTTTTTGTGGCCTAGTATATGGTCTATTCTGGAGAATGTTCCATGTGCACTCGAGAAGAATGTGTATTCTGTTGCTTTTGGATGTAGAGTTGTATAGATGTCCATTAGGTCCATCTGTTCTAGTGTGTGTTCAGTGCCTCCATGTCCTTACTTATTTTCTATCTGGTGGATCTATCTTTTGGGGTGAGTGGCGTGTTGAAGTCTCCTAAAATGAACATATTGCATTCTATTTCCTCTTTTAGTTCTGTTAGTATGCTGTTGCTCCTGTGTTGGGTGCATATATATATATATATATATTTTTTTTTTCTTATCATTAATCTACAATTACATGAAAAATATTATGTTTACTAGGCTCTCCCCTATACCAAAGTCCCCCGCCACCCCATTACAGTCACTGTCCATCAGCATAGCAAAATGTTGTAGAATCACTACTTGCTTCTCTGTGTTGCACAGGCCTCCCCTTTCTCCCACCCCCCATATTATGCATGCTAATCATAATACCCCCTTTCTTCTTCTCCACCCTTATCCCTCCCTACCTGTCCATCCTCCCCAGTCCCTTTCCTTTTGGTAACTGTTAGTCCATTCTTGGGTTCTGTGATTCTGCTGCTGTTTTGTTCCTTCAATTTTTCCTTTGTTCTTATACTCCACAGATGAGTGAAATCATTTGGTATTTCTCTTTCTCCGCTTGGCTTATTTTACTGAGCATAATACCCTCTAGCTCCATCCATGTTGTTGCAAATGGTAGGATTTGTTTTCTTCTTATGGCTGAATAATATTCCATTGTGTATATGTACCACATCTTCTTTATCCATTCGTCTACTGATGGATGCTTAGGTTGCTTCCATTTCTTGACTACTGTAAATAGTGCTGCGATAAGCATAGGGGTGCATCTGTCTTTTTCAAACTGGAGTGCTGCATTCTTAGGGTAAATTCCTAGAAGTGGAATTCCTGGGTCAAATGGTAAGTCTATTTTGAGCATTTTGAGGAACCTCCATACTGCTTTCCACGATGGTTGAACTAATTTACATTCCCACCAGCAGTGGAGGAGGGTTCCCCTTTCTCCACAGCCTCATCAACATTTGTTGTTGTTTGTCTTTTGGATGGTAGCCATCCTTACTGGTGTGAAGTGATATCTCATTGTGGTTTTTATTTGCATTTCTCTGATAACTAGCAATGTGGAGCATCTTTTCATGTGTCTGTTGGCCATCTGAATTTCTTTTTTGGAGAACTGTCTGTTCAGTACCTCTGCCCATTTTTTAATTTGATTATTTGCTTTTTGTTTGTTGAGGTGAATGAGCTCTTCATATATTTTCAATGTCAAGCATTTATCGGATCTGTCATTTACAAATATATTCTCCCATTCTGTAGGGTATCTTTTTGTTCTATTGATGGTGTCCTTTGCTGTACAGATTTTCAGCTTGATATAGTCCCACTTGTTCATTTTTGCTTTTGATTTCCTTGCCCACAGAGATATGTTCAAGAAGCGGTCACTCATGTTTATGTCTAAGAGATTTTTGCCTATGTTTTTTTCTAAGAGTTTTATGGTTTCATGACTTACATTCAGGTCATTGATCCATTCTGAATTTACTTTTGTGTATGGGGTTAGACAATGGTCCAGTTTCATTCTCTTACATGTAGCTGTCCAGTTTTGCCAGCAACATCTGTTCAAGAGACTGTCATTTCCCCATTGTATGTCCATGGCTCCTTTATCGAATATTAATTGACCATGTATCTTTGGGTTAATATCTGGAGTGTCTAATCTGTTCCACTGGTCTGTGGCTCTGTTCTTGTGCCAATACGAACTCGTCTTGATTACTACGGCTTTGTAATAGAGCTTGAAGTTGGGGAGCGAGAACACCCCCCACACACACTATTCTTTCTCAGGATGGCTTTGTCTACTCGGGGTCTTTGGTGTTTCCATATAAATTTTTGAACTATTTGTTCCAGTTCGTTGAAGAATGTTGTTGGTAATTTGATAGGGATTGCATCAAATCTGTATATTGCTTTGGGCAGGATGGCCATTTTGACTATATTAATTCTTCCTAGCCAAGAGCATGGGATGAGTTTCCATTGTTAGTGTCCTCTTTAATTTCTCTCAAGAGTGTCTTTTAGTTTTCAGGGTATAGGTCTTTCACTTCTTTGGTTTGGTTTATTCCTAGGTATTTTATTCTTTCTGATGCAATTGTGAATGGAATTGTTTTCCTGATTTCTCTCTCTATTAGCTCATTGTTAGTATATAGGAAAGCTACCGATTTCTGTGTGTTAATTTTGTATCCTGCAACTTTGCTGGATTCCGATATCAGTTCCACTCGTTTTGGAGTGGAGTCTTTAGGGATTTTTATGTACAATATCATGTCATCTGCAAGTAGTGACAGTTTAACTTCTTCTTTACCAATCTGAATTCCTTGTGTTTCTTTGTTTTGTCTAATTGCAGTGGCTAGGACCTCCTGTACTATGTTAAATAACAGTGGGGAGAGTGGGCATCCCTGTCTTGTTCCCGATCTCAGAGGACAAGCTTTCAGCTTCTTGCTGCTCAGTATGACATTGGCTGTGGTTTTATCATATACGGCCTTTATTATGTTGAGTTCTTGCCCTCTATACCCATTTTGCTGAGAGTTTTTATCATGAATGGATGTTGCATTTTTTCAAATGCTTGTTCAGCATCTATGGAGACGATCATGTGGTTTTTGTCCTGTTTGTTGATGTGGTGGATGATGTTGATGTATTTTGCAATGTTGTACCAGCTTTTCATCCCTGTGATGAATCCAACTTGGTCCTGGTGTATGATCCTTTTGATATATTTTTGAATTCGGTTTGCTAATATTTTATTGAGTATTTTTGCATCTACATTCATCAGGGATATTGGTCTGTAATTTTCTTTTTTGGTGGGGTCTTTGCCTGGTTTTGGTGTTAGGGTGATGTTGGCTTCATAGAATGTGTTTGGGAGTATTCCCTCCTCTTCTATTTTTTGGAAATCTTTAAGGAGAATGGGTATTATGTCTTCTCTGTATGTCTGATAAAATTCTGAGGTAAATCCGTCTGGCCTGGGGGTTTTGTTCTTGGGTAGTTTTTTCATTACCACTTTAATGTAATTGAATTATATAATTGTTTTTTTTTATGTTGTGTTTCTTCCTTGGTCAGGCTTGTAAGGTTGTATTTTTCTAGAAAGTTGTCCATTTCTTCTAGGTTATCCAGCTTGTTAGCATATAGGTTTTCATAGTTGTCTTTAATAATTTTTTGTATTTCTGTGGAGTCTGTCATGATTTTTCCATTCTCGTTTATGATTCTGTTGATGTGTGTTGAATCTCTTTTTCTCTTAATAAATTTGGCTAGAGGCTTATCTATTTTGTTTATTTTCTCAATGAACCAGCTCTTGTTTTCATTCATTTTTTCTATTGTTTTATTCTTCTCAATTTTATTTATTTCTTCTCTGATCTTTATGTCCCTCCTTCTGCTGTCTTTAGGCCTCATTTGTTCTTCTTTATCCAGTTTTGATAATTGTGATGTTAGACTATTTATTTGGGATTGTTCTTCCTTCTTTAAGTGTGCCTGGATTGCTATATACTTTCCTCTTAAGACTGCTTTCGCTGTGTTCCACAGAAGTTGGGGCTTTGTGTTGTTGTTGTAATTTGTTTCCATATATTCCTTGATCTCTATTTTAATTTATTTGTTGATCCATTGATTATTTAGGAGCATGTTGTTAAGCCTCCATGTGTTTGTGAGCGCTTTTGTTTTCTTTGTAGAAATTATTTCTAGTTTTATACCTTTGTGGTCTGAAAAGTTGGTTGGTAGAATTTCAATCTTTTGGAATTTACTGAGGCTCTTTTTGTGACCTAGTATGTGGTCTATTCTGGTGAACATTCCATTTGCACTTGAGAAGAATGTGTATCCTGTTGCTTTTGGATGTAGAGTTGTATAGATGTCTATTATGTCCATCTGTTCTAGTGTGTTGTTCAGTGCCTCCTTGTCCTTTCTTATTTTCTGTGCAGTGGATCTATCCTTTGGGGTGTGTGGCATGTTGAAGTCTCCTAAAATGAATGCATTGCATTCTATTTCCTCCTTTAGTTCTGTTTTTATTTGTTTCACATATGCTGGTGCTCCTGTGTTGGGTGCATAGATATTAATAATGGTTCTATCCTCTTGTTGGACTGAGCCCTTTATCATTATGTAATATCTTCTTTATCTCTTGTTACTTTCTTTGTTTCAAAGTCTATTTTGTCTGATACTAGTACTGCATTGCATGCTGCCTTCTCTCTTTTGTTTGCATGAAATATGTGTTTCCATCCCTTGACTTTTAGTCTGTGCATGTCTTTGGGTTTGAGGTTAGTTTCTTGTAAGCAGCATATAGGTGGGTCTTGCTTTTTTATCCATTCTATTACTCTGTGTCTTTTGAGTGGTGTATTCATTCCATTTACATTTAGGGTGATTATTGAAAGATATGTACTTATTAACATTGCAGTCTTTAGATTTGTGGATACCAAAGGTTCAAGGTTAGCTTCTTTAGAATCTTACTGCCTAACTTAGCTCACTTATTGAGCTGTTATGTACAGTCTGGAGATTCTTTTCTTCTCTGTCTTCTTATTCCTCCTCCTCCATTCTTTATATGTTGGTTGTTTTATTCTCTGTTCTTTCGTGTTTCCTTTAACTGCTTTTAGATTGCAGTTGATTTTATTTTTTGCCTTTAGTTAGTATTTGGTTGGTCTACTTTCTTTGCTGTGATTTCATTTTCTCTGGTGACATCTGTTTAGTTTTAGTAGTTCTCCCGTCTAGAATAGTCCCTCTAGAATACCCTGTAGAGGTGGTTTGTGCGAGGGAAATTCTCTGAACTTTTGCTTGTCTGGGAATTTTTTAATCCCTCCTTCATATTTAAATGATAATCGTGCTGGATACAGTATTCTTGGTTCAAGGCCCTTCTGTTTCATTGCATTAAATATATCATGCCATTCTCTTCTGGCCTGTAAGGTTTCTGTTGAGAAGTCTGATGATAGCCTGATGGGTTTTCCTTTGTAGGTGACCTTTTTCCTCTCTCTAGCTGCCTTTAAAACTCTGTGCTTGTCCTTGATCTTTGCCATTTTAATTATTATGTGTCTTGGTTTCCTCCTTGGGTCTGTTCTGTTGGGATTTCACTATACTGCTGTGGTCTGATTGATTATTTCCTCCCCCCAGTTTGGGGAATTTTTCAGCAATTATTTCTTGAAAGACACTTTCTATCCCTTTTTCTCTCTCTTCTTCCTCTGTTACCCCTATAATGTGGATATTGTTCCTCTTGGATTGGTCACACAGCTCTCTTAATATTGTTTCATTCCTGGAGATCCTTTTACCTCTCTCTGCATCAGCTTCTATGCATTCCTGTTCTCTGGTTTCTCTTCCATCAATGGCCTCTTGCATCTTATCCATTCTGCTTTTAAAGCCTTTCAGAGATTGTTTCACTTCTGTAATCTCCCTCTGGATGTCATCCCTTAGCTCTTGTATATTTCTCTGCAGCTCTGTCAGCATGTTTATGAATTTTATTTTGAATTCTTTTTCAGGAAGTCTGGTTAGGTCTATCTCCTTCTCAGGTGTTGACTCTGTGATTTTGTTCGGCCTTTTCATGGCAGTAGAGATTGTTTGTGGAGCTGGCATGAGTGATGGCTGGGAGAACGTCCCTTCTTATTCGTTTGTGGCCTTCCTCTCCTTGGAGAACAGCGACCTCTAGTGGCTTGTGCTGTGCAGCTGCCCGCAGGTGGGGCTTCTGTTTCCTGCCTGGCCGCTGTGAAGTTTGGCTCTGCGGTTGCTGCGGGCCTGGCCTGTCTCAGGCTGCTGTTCCGATATGGCTGGGCTGCACTGGAGGGGAAACGGCTGGGAGGTTGTTATCTCCGTGAGGGGCCTCCGATCTGCCCTGCTGCCCAGGGGTTCAGATTGCCCAGAGTTCCCCAGGATTCCCAGCTCCTGGGCTAAGTGTTCTGAAAGGCTTCCGTCCAGCTTTGGGGTCCCTGTCCTTTTAAGACTCTCAAAAAGCACTCGCTTTTCTTTGTCTGCAGGGCGCTGACTGCAGGACCTACTCACAGGTCTTACTGTCCTGTTTTCCTATTTTTCAGCACCCCATGCATGCACTGTGTCTGCACTCCAGTGTGGATGGCTAGGGCTGGCTATTTAGCAGTCCTGGGCTCCCTCTCCCTCCCTGCTCTGACTCCTCTCCTTCCACCAGGAGCTGGGGTGGGGAGGTGGCACTCGGGTTCTGCCAGGCCACTGCTTGTATCTTACCCCCTTCGTGAGACTCTGGGTCCTTGCAGGTGTGGATGTAGTCTGGCTGTTGTCCTGTGTCTTCTGGTCTCTCTTCTAGGAATAGGTGTCTTTGTTGTATTTCAAAAATATATGTAGTTTTGGGAGGAGGTTTCCGTTGCTCTACTCATGCAGCCATCTTGGCTTCCTTTAGGGTTTTTTATATATAGTATTATGTGATCTGCAAATAGTGACCATTTTACTTCTTCCTTTCTGATTAGAATGACTTTTATTCCTTTTACTTGTCTGATGGATGTGACTATGGTTTCTGGTCCTATGCTGAATAAGTGGTGATAGTGGCCATCTTGTCTTGTTCCTGATCTTAGAGAAATAACTTTCATTTATTTTCACTTTTGAGTATGATGTTAATCAGGGATACTGGTGTGCATTAATTGTATTTGGCCTGTATAATGTTGAGGTATGTATCCTCCATAATCCAATTTTGCTGAGATTTCTTATCATGAATGAATGCTGAATTTTGTCAAGTGCTTTTTCAACCTCTATTGAGATGATGTTTTTTATCCTTCCTCTTGTTAATGTGATATATCACAATAACTGATTTGTGATCCTTGCATCCCCAGAATAAATCACACTTGGTTGTGTCGAATGATTCTTTTGATGTATTTTTGAAATCAGTTTACTAACATTTTATTGATGATTTTTGTATCAGTGTTAATCAGGGATAGTGGTGTGAAATTTTCATTTTTTTATTGCCTTTGGTTTTGGTATTAGAGAAATACTGACCTCAGAATGAGCTTGGAAGTTTTCCCTCCTCTTCTATTTTAATGGAATACTTTAAGGATAGGTATTACCTCTTACTTAAATGTTTGGTGGAATTTATGTGTGAAACCATCTGATCCTGGATATCTGTTTTTTGATTAACCATTCAGTTTTGTTACTAGTTATCAGTCTGTTAAGATTTTCTATTTCCTTCTGGGTCAGTCTTAGAAAATTATAGGTTTCTAGGATTTTGTCCCTTTCTTCTAGGTTGTCCATTTTATTGGTACATGATTTTTCATACAATTCTCTTATGAGCATTTGAATTTCTGTGGTGGTGGTTGTAAATTCTTTTTTGTTTCTGATTATATTATTTGTGCCCTCTCTCCCTTTCTTATTGATAACTATAGCTAGGGGGCTGTCTATTGATCATCCTGGAGAAGGAGCTCTTGGTTTCATTAATATTTGTTTTACTAATTTCTTACTCTTTTTTATTAATTTCTGCACTGATCTTTATTATGTTCCTCTCTCTACTGACTTTGGACTTTGTTATTATTTTTCCAGCTCCATTATTTGTAAGTTTTGATTTCTTATTTGAAATTATTCTTGTTTCTGAATGTAAGTCTGTATTGCTATGAACTTCATTCTTTGAACCACTTTTCCTGCATCCCACATATTTTTGAATCACTGTGTTTTTGTTTTCATTAGTCTCCATGTAGTGTTTGATGTCTTTGATTTGTTCATTGACCACTGACTTTTAAGAAGCAGTTGTTTAACCTTCATTTGTTTGTTTTTTTCTTTATATAATATCTAATTTCATTGCATTGTGTTTTGAAAAGATGGTTGATACAATTTCAGTCTTTTTGAATTTATTGGGTGCCTTTTTCTATCCTAACATGTGGTCTATTCTTGAGACTACGAGATAAATGTGTACCCTGATGCTTTTGAATGCAACATTCTGTATACATCTGTTAAGTCCATCTGGTCTTATTCAATACCACTGTTTCCTTTATAATTTAATGTCTTGATGATCTATCTACCCATTAATGTAAGTGGGGTGTTGAATTCCTTAATATAATTGTGTTGATGTCTATTTCTACCATTAGATTTGTTAATATTTGCCTTATATTTTTAGGTGTTCTTATATTGGATGCATATTTACATTAGTTATATCCTCTTGTTGGATTGATACCTTTATCATTATGTAATGTCCTTTGTCCCTTGCTACTCCTGCTTCCTTCTCCCTTTTATTTGCATGGGGTATCTTTTTCCACGCCTTCACTTTGTCTATGCATGTCTTTAAGTCTTAAGTGGATCTCCTGTAGGCAGCATATATTTCTTTATCCATTTCTTATACTTTATCCATTCTGGCACCCAATGTATTTTGATTAGTGCATTTAGTCCATTTATATTTAAGGTAAGTACTGATAGGTTTGTACTTATTGCCATTGTATTGTTTTATGGTTGCTTTATAGTTCCTTCTTGTTATACCTTCTCTTATACTCTTCTCATGTTATTTAATGATTTTCTTTAGTGTTATGGTTGGATTTCTTTTTTAAATTTTTTTGTATCTATTATAGGCTTTAGGTTTGTGTTTACCAAGAGGTTCATACTTTCCTAAATAGATATCATTCTATATTAAGTTCATGGTTGCTCTATTTTGAACACAATCTAAAAGTACTACTTTTATTCTTCTTCTTCCTCTGCACTTTATTTGTAAGATATTATAATCTACATCTTTTGTATATCCCTTGACTGATTTGGTGCATAGTTTATTTTACTTGTTTTTTACTTTTTATCTGCATACTTTCTTAGTAAGTAATTGGTCTACAACATTTACTGTAGGTTATTTTCACTGATAAAAGATATTTAGGCTTAAGAGCATTTCCATCTACAGAAGTCCTGTTAACATATTTTGTAAAGCTGGCTTATTGCTGATGAATTCTTTTAACCTACGTTTGTCTGAGAAACTTAATTTCTCCTCCAATTCTGAATGATAACCTTGTTGGGTAGAGATTCTTGGCTGTAGATTCTTCCCTTTCAGTACATTAAATATTTCATGCCACTCCCTTCTGGACTTTAAAGTTTCTCCTGAGAAACCTATTGATGACTTTATGGAGTTTCCCTTATAGGTAACTGTCTGCCTGTCTTGCAGCTTTTAGGATTCTGTCTTTTGTCTTTGCCATTTTAATTACTGTATGTCTTAGAGTTGTCTTCATGGTGTTCCTTTGTTAGGGGCTTTATGAACTTCCAGGATCTGGGTGTCTACTTCCTTCCCCAGATTGGGGGAATTTTCAGCTATTATTTATTCAAAACAACTTTCTTCTCCTTTGTCTCTCTCTTCTCCTTCTGAGACCCTCTTATGCAAATATTGTTTCATTTGGAGTTGGTCACACAAGTCGCTTAGCATCTTCTCACTTTTAAGAATTATTTTTTCTAATTACTCATCTTGGTCATTTTTCTTTTCTCTGTCTTCCATCTCACTGATTCATCCATAAATTTCCAGCAGTATACACATCATTCCTTCCATCATGTTTTTCATTTCTGCCATTATATTCTTCCACTCTGAGTGGCTATTTTTCAAATTTTTTGTCTCTTTGTTGAAGTTCTCACTGACATCAAAATTTCTTTTACCCAGGTCAGGGAGCATGTTTATGATTGTTACTTTGAAATATTTATCAAGAAGATTGGTAATCTCCATTTCATCTACCCCCTTTTCTGGTGTCTTATCTTGTTTTTTTTTTTGTTTGGAATGTATTCCTCTGCCTCCTCATTTGTCTTGGTTTCTGCTTTTTCCTTTGTATTAGGTCAGCTATGCCTCTTGGTCTACAATGCAATGGCTTTATGAAGAAGTTTTCCTATGGTGTCCAGAAGTTCAAGACTCTTTGTTCACCAGTGATGTTCTCTTTGTGATGAAGCCACATTTGCTGTTGGTGGGCTGTGGGTGGAGTCACCTTTCTTCCTGTCTGCTGGCAGTGGCTGATCTCTGTTCACAGAGGCTGACAGCTTGCCTCTTTGTGCCTTTTGGTGTGCCACGAGTTGCTTCTGCTTGGATTCATGATGGGTGGGGCTGCCCTCTGCCTGCTGGTCAGCAATGGAATTCACTGCTCGGCTGGGCAGGATGGGTGTGCAGGGAAGTGGTGCTGTGGGGTGAAGCCACCAGAGAGGGAGATGGGAAATATATGACTGGTTCCCTCAAGTGCCCCACCAGTGTAGCTGAAGGAGGGCTAGGAAATGCAGTAAATTATCCTCCCTCCACCTTCCAGGTAGCTAAGTCATACTGCTGCTGTGATGAGTGGGCCAGGTGGGGTGGATGGGCAAGGAAGTACTGCCATGGGGCTGAGCTGCTAGTGAGGGAGATGGAGAATTTGGAGCCAGATTCCACAGCTGCCCCACCATTTAGGCTGAGGGAGAGCTGAGGACTTGTCTTTCTCCTGCCCTTTCTCCTCCAGACACAGCTCCCTCCATCTTCTGCCCCTCTGGCATACTTTCTGCTGTTGGTAAATCTTTCCACCTGGTGCTTCTTTAGTGTGTCTCAGTGTGACTGATGGAGCATGCCTGTCTTCCATAAGTAACAAGAGTTTCAGTCTCCCAGAGTGCTCCAACTCTGCTTGGTTTCTGGACCCAATAATCAGTAAAGCCCAATGCAATGTGGGCTCATGTTCCCAGAGATGATCTCTAGGGGCATGTGTGCACAGTTTCTGAGAACTTATCCTTTCTCCACTCCATTTCACTTGCTTCCTTGAAGGGAGGTTTTTGCCTTGCCTTCCCTTCCTACTCTAGCCTCTTTTCCCATCAGCAGAAACGTCTAATTGTTCTGTGCTTGGCAGAACTAGTGAGAGTGACAAAGTAATAGCTTCCTGTATTTTATCTAGTGCTTATTGTTGCTCAGATCCCCACTGAAATGTGGATTTATGGGTTTCCTTATAGTCACCTTAATAGTGACTATATAATATATATAGTCTGGGTTTCTTTATAGTCACCTCAATAGTGACTATATTATGTACATATATAGTATATATATATATATATATATATATAATAGACTCATCAGCAAATATTGTAGGTGAGGAATTTTTTGGTGCTAGAATATCATTACTATCAAATGTTGGTGCTTCTTTACCAGTGTGGGAGGTTTGAGTGCTAGGATTTTGTATTCTAACAGGTTTGGATAGTTCACTTGTCTGAGTTCCAAATAGTCACTAAATTTGACAGAATGGTATGGCCCTTGTGTCTTGTGCTGTGTGATTGTTCATCTCCTCTATTGAGATATTTAGTCAGAGTAGTTGTGATGAGAAAATGGCTATTTTGACTTGCTTCCTAGATATTTACATTATGACAACCCTGCTCACACCTAAATTCTGGACGTTTTGATGAGGACCTGAGCTTTTGATTCCCTCTGAAAATTCCTGCCTTGCTTTATTGGGGCACCTTTTAAAATGATCACTCATAGTTAAGTCTGCAAAAATTAGTGAGCACCAACTCAACCACCTTATAAGCCATGGGTGCTTGCTACTCTGCTTGCTCTTTCTTCTGCTCCCTCACAACCTTGGACAGATCACTGTCCATTCCCTCGTTCATTGAACCACCATTTTTGACACTGGTAAATAATAATCCTTGTGACTTTACTTCCATTGTGTGAGTGTATTAAAACTGGACCTTTAATCAAAACTGCCCTAGGGTTCTCACATCTCCAAAGTGGGAGCTCAGACACTGGGGGTGCCAACTGCCCATCCCTTGTAGGTGGCTTTGTGACTTCCTGTTCAGCAGCTTATAATATGAATATTTTTCTTTTCTATTGAATTATATTGACATTGCATTAGTTAGTTATACTATATTTGCTTGTTGTGCACAACATAATGATCAGGTATCTCTGTATATTGCAAAATGGTCACAATTAGTTAACATTCATCAACATAAAGTTACAAGTGTTTTCTTGTGATGAGGACTTTTAAGATTTACTCTCTTAGCAACTTCAAATATGCAATAGAGTATTATTAAATGTTGTCACTATGCTGTACATTACATCCCCATGACTTATTTATTTTATAAATGGAAGTTTGTAACTTTTGACCCCTTTTACCAATTTCTTCCACTTCCAAATCCCTACCTCTAGAAACCATCAATCTGCCCTCAGTATCCATGAGCTCTTTTTTATTCGACATAAAAATAAAATCATATGGTATTTGTCTTTTTCTGTCTTACTTATTTCACTTAGGGCAGTGCCCATTTAGTTCCATTCATGTTGTCACAAATGGCAAGGTTTTATTTTTTATGACTGAATAGTATTCCATGTGTGTGTGTAGATAGGTAGATAGATAGATGATAGATAGATAGATAGATAGATAGATAATCACATTTTCTTTATCCATTCATACATTGAAGGACACTTAGGTTTTTTCCATATCTTGACTATTGTAAATAATGCTATATATATATTTGAGTTAAGGTTTTCATTTTCTTTGGATAAATACCCAGATGTGGAATTGCTGGATCGTGTGGCAGTTTTCTTTTTAATTTTTTGAGGAACCACCATACTGTTTTCCATTCTGGCTGCACCAATTTACATTCCCATCCATAGTGGACATGGGTTTCACTTCCCCCATATCCTCACCAACACTCGTTTTATTGTCTTTTTGATGATAGCCATTCTAACAAGTGTGAGATGATACCTTTTTGTGGTTTTTATTTGCATTTCCCTAATGATTACTGATGTTGAACATCTTTTCATGTGTCTATTGGTCATCTGTATGTCTTCTTTGGAAAAAATGTCTGTTAATTCATGACCCCTTGTATTTATGAGGTATTAGCTGTAGTGCATGGTCTTTATCTTCTGGATTTATTTAGCCAAGTCTTCTGTTTTTCTCTTGGTGAGTCTAGTTAAGTTTCTATATTTTGGGCTTTTTCAAGAACAAATTCTTAGTTTCATTTGTCTTTTCTGTTGTCTTTTTTATTCTCATTTATTTCTGCTCTGAACTTTGTTATGTCATTCCTTCTGCCTTTGGGCTTCATTTTTTCTTCTTTATCTACTTCACTGAGCTGGAAAGTTAGGTTGTTTACTTGAGAGTTTTTCTTGTTTCTCCAGGTAAGTATTTGACACTATTAATTTCCCTTTTAGAATTGTTTTTGTTACATGCCATAAATTTTTAGGTTTTGTTTCCCTTTGCATTTGTCTCAAAATAATTTTTAATTTTCCTTTTGATTTCCTTGTTGGTTATTGGTTGTTCAGTAGCATGTTTAATCTCCACATATTTTGCATTGCCATGTTTTCTTGTAATTGATTTCTACTTTCATACCATTTTGGATGGAAAAAGAACTTGATATGATTTCATCTTTGTCAAATTTATTAAGAGTTATTTTGTGGCCTAACGTGATCTATCCTGGATGATGTTCCATGTGCACTTGAGATGAATGTGGATTATGTTGCACTTGTACAGAATGTTCTCTATGTATCTGCTAAATCCTTCTAGTCTAAAATGTCACTTAAGGTCAGTGTCTCCTATTCATTTTCCATCTGATCTATCATTAATGTAACTTGGGTATTAAAGTACCCTACTATTATTGTATTGCTGTTTATTTCTTCTTTTAGGTCTTTTAGTATTTGCTTTATATACTTGGGTGCTCCTGTGGTGGATGCATAAATATTTACAAATGTTATATCCTGTTTTTAGATCATTATGTAATTCTATTATTTTGTCTCTCATTACAGTCTTTGTTTTAAAGTCTATTTTGTCTGGTATAATTATACCTATTCCAGCTTTCTTTTGGTTTTCATTCGTATGGAACATCTTTTCCCATCCTTGCATTTCAGTCCGTGTGTCTCTGCACATCTGAAGTGAGCCTCTTATAAGCAGCATATTTGATGGATCTTGTTTTATCCATTCAGCCAGTCTATATCTTTTGATTGGAATATTTATTCCACCTAAATTTGAAGTACTCATTGATAAGTGTGTGCTCATTGCTAGTTTGTCAATTGTTTTTTGACAGCTTTGTAGTGTCTTTTCCTTTCTTCACTTGCTTTCTTGATTTGTGGTTTGATGACTTTCTTTAGTGGTATGTACATGTCCCTTTCTCATTATCTTTTGTGCGTCTACCATAGGTTTTTGCTGGTTACCATTGGGCCTTCACTAAAATATCTATATTTATAAGTCTATTTTGAGTTGATACTGACTTAAGTTTGAACACATTTTCACTTTCCCCCATCAGGTTTTATGCTTTGATGACACATTCCACATATTTTTATCTTGATTATGACTTAACTAATTGTTGTAGTTATAGGTATTTTTACTTGTTCTTTCTTTTTAACCTTGATACTAGCTTTATAAGTATAAATCCACTACTTTTACTATATAATTACTTTTACCAGTGATATTTATGCTTTCTTACTTTTTATTGCTAATTAGCACTTTCTTTCCAGCTTAAAGAAGTCCCTATAACATTTCTTACAAGGCCAGTTTAATGGTGATGAATTCCTTCAAGTTTTGCTTGTCTGGAAAATCTTTATCTCTCTGTCAGTTCTGAATGTTAACTTTGCCATGTAGAGTATTCTTGATTGGAAGATTTCTTTTTCTTGCCACCCATTTGGATATTGTTTACTACCTTCTAGCTTGCAAAATATCTAATGAAAAAATGCTGATAGTTTTGTGGGGCTCTCTTTGACATATGAGTTGTTTTTCTCTTTCTGCTTTAAAATTTTTTCTTTCTCTTTAGCTTTTGACATTATAACTGTAATGTGTCTTGGTGTGAGTCTCTTTGGGTTCATCTTATTCAGAAGTTTGAGCTTCCTGGATCTGGACACCTGTTTTGTTCCCCAGGCTAATGGGAATTTCAGCTATTATTTCTTCAGAAGTGTTTCTGTCCCTTTCATTCTCTCATCTCCTTCTGGGATCCATATAATGTGAATATTTGTCACATGATATTGTCCCATAAGTCCCTCTATCTATACCCACTCTTTCATTCTCATTTTTTCTTTTCTAATTTGGTGAGTTCAACTGCCCTGTCTTTGAATTTACTGATCCCTTTCTTCTGCTTTAAGCAGTCTTCTGTTGAAGCCCTTTAGTGTGTTTTTCAGTTTAGTTACTGTATTCTCCTGCTGTTACTTCCATTTGGCACTTTCTTTTATTTTCTGTTTCTTTGTTGATGTTCTCACTGTGTTCATTCTTCTCCTATGTTTGGTGAGAATCTTTATGACCATTGCAATGAACTCTTCATCAGGGAAATTACTTATCTTCATTTTATTAAGGCTTTTTTCCTTGAAGTTTTATCTTGTCCTTTTATTTAGAACATATTCCTCTGTTTCCTCATTTTGCCTGGATCTTGGTGTTTGTTTCTATATATTAGGCAAAATAGTTACCTCTCCAAATCACGAAAGGTGGGCCTTGTGTAAGAGATGAACCTTACTGTTCAACCTTGCCTTAGCTCCTGGTTGTCTCTGAAATGTTTTTATTATCCAAGCAGCATCTTTTATTTTATTTTATTTTATTTTATTTTATTATTTTTTATTTTGGTATCATTAATCTACAATTACATGAAGAACATTATGTTTACTAGGCTCCCCCCTTCACCAAGTCCCCCCCACATACCCCTTCACAGTCACTGTCCATCTGCGTAGTAAGACAGCATCTTTTATTTTTAATAGTTACAAGTTGTTAAGACTTTGCCAAGATCTCTTATTGTCACAAAGGGTAATCTCAGTCAGCAGCTAGATTCAGTCTGATTGGAGGCTCAACCCTCAGGAGGTAGCTTTTAATGTATGCAAATAAAAACAGTCCTGTGGGACTACAAGCATAATCCCTGCTGGCTAGCAGAACAGGCAGTCTGGTTCAATATACATGAATCAGCAGATGTGATAGGCAACATTAATAGAATGAAAGATTTAAAAAATCATATGATCATTTCAATAGATGCAGAAAAAGGATACGACAGAATTCCACATCCTCTCATAAGAAATTGTAACAAATGGGATATAAAAGGAACACACCTTAATATAATGAATGCCTTATGTGACAAACCCACAGCTAACAGCATACTTAATAGTGGAAGTTTAAAAGCTTTTCTGATAAGACCAGGGGCAAGACAGCTGTGCCCATTCTAGCCACTCCTATTTAACAAACAACTGGAAGCCCTATACAGAGAGCAGTAAGGTAAGAAAACTAAAATAAGATGGAACCAAATAGGAAAATAAATAAAAGTGTCTGTATTTGAAGAAAAAAACTTTCTTATATATAGAAAATCCTAAAGACTTCATCAATACACTGTTAGAACTAATAAATGAATTTGGTAAAGTTGCAGGGTACAAAATTAACATACAGAAATTAGTTGCATTTGTATGCACTAACATTTTGAAATAGGCATGAAATTACAGCATAGAGAATATAGTCAGTAGTTCTGAACTTTTCTATTTTAACAGATAGTAACTACACTAGTTGGGAAGAACATTTAATAATAGATAACTGTCAAATCATTATGCTGTATACTTGAAACAAATATAATACTGTGTATCAACTATACTTCCATAAAAACTCTCATTTACAATACCATTACACATAATAACCTACTTAGGAATAAATTCAACCAAGGAGGTAAAATAACTGTATACAAAATTACATGATACTGATGAAAGAAATTGAAAAACACACAAAGAAATAGAATGGTATCTCATGTTCGTGAATCAGAATAATTAATATTGTTAAAATGCCCACAGTATTCAAAGACATCTATCAATTCTGTGAAATTTCTGTGAAAATTTAAGCGGATTTTTTCACAAGAATAAAAATAAATCCTAAAATTCATATGGAGCCACAAAAGACCCCACATAGCTAAAGTAATCCTGAGAAAGAATAAAACTGGAGGATGAACAATTCCTGATCTCAAACTGTATTACACAGCTGTAATAATAAAAATGTAGAGTGCTGGCCAAGATCAGACCCATAGATCAATTGAACCGAATAGAGAGCCCAGACATAAGCCCACACATATATGGTTAATTAATATACCATAAAGGAGTCATGAATATACAAATGGGGAAAAGGCAGCCTCTTCAACAATTGGTGTAGGGAAAACTGGACAACTATATGTAAGAGAATGAAGCTGGATTATTGTTTAACTCCATACACAAAAGTAAACATGTAATGGATCAAAGACTTGAATGTAAGACATGAAACCATAAAATTCTTAGATGCAAACAGGCAAAAATCTCTTGAGTATAAGCATAAGCAACTTTTTCCTGGATACATCTCCTTGGGCAAGGGAAACAAAATAAAGAATAAACAAGTGAGACTACAATAAACTCAAACTCTTCTGTACAGCAAAGGACACCATCAGTAGAAGAAAAAGACACCCTACAGTATGGGAGAATATATTCATAAATGACTCGTATGATAAGGTGTTAACAACCAAAATATATGAAGAACTCATATGCCTCAACACTGAAAAAACAAACAACCCAATTAAGAAATGGGCAGAAAAGACCTGAACAGACACTTCTCCAAAGAAGAACTATAAATGGCTACAGGCACATGAAAAGATGTTCCACATTGCTAATCATCAGGGAAATACAAATTAAAACCACAACGAAATATCACCGCATACCAATTAGGCTGGCCACTATCAAAAAGGACAATAAATAACAAATGCTGGCAAGGGTTTGGATAAATGGGAACCCTTGTACACTGTTGGTGGAAATGTAAATTGGTGCAACTGTTGTGATAACCAATATGGAGGGTCCTCAAAAAACGAAAAATAGATACTATTTGACCCAGTAATTCTACTCCTAGGAATTTGTCTGAAGAAAACAAAGTCCCTAATTCAAAAAGACATATGTTTATCACTGCACTATTTGCAATGGCCAAGATATGGAAGCAACCTGTCTGACAGGATCTAGAGGGTATTATTCTCAGTGAAATAAGCCAGACAGAGAAATACAAATACCAAATGATCTCACTTATTTGTGGAGTTATAAAAACAAAGAAAAACAGAAGGAACAAAATAGCAGTAGACTCAGACACCAAGAATAGACTAGTGGTTACCAAGCGGGAGGGGTTGGGACTGGTGGAGGTGGAGGGGCAAGGGAATAAATGGGCACAATAATTCACAATCACAATATAGTTGGTCACAGGGACAGTAGTACAGCATGGAGAATACAGTTAATGATTCTGCTGATGGACTTAATAATATGGGTAACTGTTGAACCACTGTTTTGTGTAATTGCAACCAACAAAAAATTATATATGAATGATACCTTAATAAGAAAAAGTAGAGTGCTGGCATAAGAACAGAAAATAGAGCAATACACCAATGGAACAGAATGGAAAGCCCAGAAATAAATCCACCCATATATATTATCAATTAATATTCACAAGGGGTCCAAGAATGGGGCAAAAGAGAAAGACTAGACTCTTCAATAAATGTTGATGGGAAAATTAGATATTTACATGCAAAAAAATGAAGTTGGATCCCTATATTACACTACTCACATAAATTAACTCAAAATGGTTTGAAGAGTTGAATGTGATGATGAAATTGTAAAAGTACTACAATAATACAAAGGAACAATATCCTTCATATTGGACTTGGAAATAATTTGGAGGGGGGATGAAACTGAAAGCAGAAGCAACAATATTAAAAATCAAAACTTGGAACTACCTCACACTAAAAATTTCTGCACAGTAAAAAACAATTATAAAATGAAAAAGTGATGTATAGATTGAGAGAAAATTTGTGCAAACTATCCATGTTATATGGGGTTAATATAAAAACATATAAGGAATTCATACATCTAATGTAATAAAGAGAATAATCTGATTAAAAAATAGGCAGAGAACCTAAAAAGACATTTTTTCAACACATCCAATGGTCAACAGTGACATGAAAAGATGTTCAACATCACTAATCACTAATCATCAGGGAAATGAAAATCAAAACCACAATAAGTTATCACCTCATGCCTGTTAGAATGGCTATTATCCAAAAGACAAAAAAACAACAAGTGTTGGCACGGCTATGGAAAAAAGGGAACTCTTGTACAATGTTGGTGGGAATGTAATTGACAGAGCCACTATAGAAAACAGCATAAAATTTCCTCAAAAAATTAAAAATAGAAATACCATACAAATCAATAATCTTTTTCTGGGTATATAGGTGGGGAAAATGAAACCACTCTTTTGAAGAGATATCTGTGCCTTCATGTTCACTACAGTATTATTCACAACAGTCAAGATATGTGTTCTTTGATGGGTGAGTGGATAAAGAAAACATTTCATGAATATTGAGCATATGAATTAATGTATTTTTCAGCCATAAAAGAGGAGACCCTGCTATTTATGATGGGTTTGCATGGACTTGCATGTATTAATTATGCTAGTGAAATAAGTCAGATACAGAAATACCCATATTGTATGTTCTGAATTATGTGTGGAATCTAAAAAGGGCAAACTTGTAAAAATAGAGACTAGAATAGTGGTTTCCAGTGCCTGGGGTGTAGGGAAATGGGGAGATTCTGCTGAAATAGTACACATTTCCAGCTATAAGAAAAATCATTTCCTGGAACCTGATGATCACGTGATAATGATTAACAATATTCTATTTTTTATCTATTTTGTTTGTTTTGGTATCATTAATGTACAACTACATGAGCAATTTTATGGTTACTAGACTCTCCCTATTATCAAGTCCCCACCATATACTCCATTACAGTCACTGTCCATCAGCATTGTAAGATGTTATAGAATCGCTACTTGCCTTCTCTGTGCTGTACTGCCTTCCCCTTGCCCCCCTACATTATGTGTGCAAATCTTAATGCCCCCTTTTCCCCCTTATCCCACACTGCCCACCAGAGAAGAGCTATAAGAAAAAAAAAACAATTTCAAAAATGGCATTAAGTACATACCTGTCAATAATTAAGTCTAGTAGAAGTGGAATAAAGGCACCAATCAAAAACATAGAGTGACCAAATCGATAAAGAAAAAAAAAACCCCATCCTTATGCTGTCTACAGGAGACTCATTTCAGATCCAAAGACATGCACAGACTAAAAGTGAAGGGATGGAAAAAATGTTTCATGCAAATAATAAAGAGGAAAAAGCAGGAGTATCAGTATTTATATTAGATAAAATAGATTTCAAAACAAAGTAATGAGACAAAGAACCCTACATAATGATAAGAAGGTCAGTCCAAAAGGAGGATATAACCATAATAAATACCTATGCACCCTACATAGGAGCACATAAATATGTCAAACAAATACTAACATAATTAAAGGGGGAAATAGATTGTGAAACACATTTTAGGAAACTTTAACATACCACTCACATCAACAGATCAACCAGAAAGAAAATAAATAATGAAACAGAGGCATTGAACAACACATTACATCAAATGGACTTAACATATAGCTACAGAAAATTCCACCCAAAGGAAACAGGATGTACATTCTTCTCAACTGTACATGGAACATTCTCCACAGTAAACACATACAAGGCCACAAAAGGAGCCTCAATAAATTCAAAAAGATTGAAATTGTATCAATATCTTTTCAGACAACAATGATATGAAACTAGAAATAAATTATGCAAAGGAAATAAAAAAGCCTATAAACAAATGGAGGCTAAACATCATGCTTCTAAATAATCAATGGATCAAGGAACAAATAAAAGGGATTGGATTAAAGATGGCAGCATGAGAGGTGAGACAGAGACCTCCTCCTAAGACCACATATAATATGAAAATATAATTAATATAACTAATCATGAAAGAGTAACAGGAAAGAAGGCTGCACCAGACTGCATACACCTGGAGAAAGGAGCAGACCTCACGGAACAGGGTAATGTACCAAAGCTGTGACCTGGTGAGGCCCAAGGCCTTCCCCCACCCAGCTCACCAGTGGAAGAGAAATAGAATGGGGAGGGAGTGGAGGCCTGAAACAGCTGAACACCTAGCGCTGGAGATCTGCTTTGGGAGCACTAACCTACATTGCATGGTGCTCTGGTGATTTAGTGGGGATGGAAAGCTAAGACAGGTGGAATACTTGGAGAAACAGAGATTCAGGCTACTTGTGGAAAACAGGGATTCATATCCAGCTGATCTGGTTGGGCAGTCTGAGAGACTTCCTAAAAGTGAGAGGGCTGCTAAAGGGGCAAGGATTGCACAGAGTTTACAGCTCAGGAAAGGACAGGTAGACAAAATTGGGAGCACTGCACCCAGCAGGTTGGGAGCTTAAATGATCTTCAGGCACTAAATGCCCCTGGCTGGCTACACAGCTCCAAGGCCGCCACTGTGTCTCCCTCCCAGATAGCCTGCAGCTGGCTTGCAAACCAGCAACCCCTGCCATGGCATCAGCCCAGCCAGAACGAAGCCCCACCTATGGCAGTTACAAACACAAAGCATAGAGGCTAACACCTGTGTTTGGCACACTGGTTCTGGGAGTGGAAACAGGCATAGCAGCCAGGAAGCACGAAACAGCTCTTTCCTCCCCACAAGCACCAACACTGCTCCCTCATGATGCCCGACATTGCTCCAGGGGCTGAGAAGATCCAGAGAGCAGAGCTTCTAGGCACTAGAGGGCACCACAGACAAATTATGAAATGTCAAAGGAACCTGCTTAAAATTATGAATACACCTGAGAAATATTCAAATGAAATCAATTTCATGAATCTTCCTGAAAGAGATTACAAAATATAAATCATTACCAACCTCATGGAGGTACAGAAAAATATTCAAGAACTCAGGAATGAATTTAGGACCGATATCCAATGGCTGATGAACAAAATGGCATATATTAAAAGCAGATTAGATACAGTGGAGGAGATGATAAATGAAATAGAAATTAGAGAAGAATACAAAGAAGCTGAGGCACAGAAAGAGAAAAGGATCTCTAAGAATGAAAGCATACTGAGAGAACTGTGTGACCAATCCAAACGGAACAATATGCATATTATAGGGGTATCAGAAGAAGAAGAGGGAGAAAATAAGAAAGCATCTTTGAGGAAGTAATTGCTGAAAACTTCCCCAATATGGGGAAGGAGATAGTCTCTCAGGCCATAAAGGTGCACAGATCGCCTAACACAGGAACCCAAGGAGGACAACACCAAAACATATAATACTTAAAATGGCAAAGATCAAGGATAAGGAAAGACTATTAAAAGCATCTAGAGAGAGAAATAAGATAATATACAAAGGAAACCCATCAGGCTATCATCAGACTTCTCAGTAGAAACCTTACAGGCCAGAAAGGAGTGGCATGATATATTTACTACAATGAAGCAGAAGGGCCTTGATCCAAGAATACTTTATCTGGCAAGATTATCCCTTAAATTTGAAGGAGGGATTAAACAATTTCCACAGAAGCAAAAGCTGAAAGAATTTAGCTCCCACAAAACATCTCTACAGTGTAATTTGGAGGAAATGATATGGATGGAAGTGTTCCTAAAGTTAAATAGCTGTCACCAGGGGTAATGTAAAGGGATAGACAAAGAGTACAGAATATGATACCTAATATATAAAGAATGGGGGAGGAAGAAAAGGAGGGAAAAAAACCTTTAGACTGTTTGTAATAGTATACTAAGTGAGTTAAGTTAGACACCTAGATAGTAAGGATGTTACACTTGAACCCTTGGTAACCAAGAATCTAAAGCCTGCAATGGCAATAAATACATACCTATCGATAATCACCCCAAAAGTATATGGTCTGAATGCACCATTAAAAAAACATAGAGTCGCTGAATGGATAAAAAACAACACCTGTCTATATGCTGCCTACAAGAGACTCATTTCAAACCCAAAGACCTACACAGACTAAAAGTGAAGGGATGGAAAAGAATATTTCATGCAAGTAATAGGGGGAAAAAAGCAGGTGTTGCAATATAAACCAAAAGAGACGTCAAAACAAAGAAAGTTGCAGGAGACAAAGAAGGACATTACATAATGATAAAGGGTTCAATCCAACAAGAGGATATAACCATTATAAATATCTATGCACCCAACACAGGAGTACCTATATAAGTGAAATAAATACTAACAGAATTAAAAGGGGAAATAGAATGTAATGCATACATTCTAGGAGACTTTAATACTCCACTCACTTCAAAGGACTGATCAACAAGACTGAAAATAAGTAAGGACACAGAGGCACTGAAAAACACACTAGAACACATGGACCTAACAGACATCTACAGAAATCTCCACCCAAAAGCAGCAGGATACACATTCTTTTCAAGTGCACACAGAAGATTTTCCAGAACAGACCACATACTAGGCCACAAAAAGAGCCTTAGTAAATTCAAAGAGATTGAAATTGTACCAAACAACTTCTTAGATCACAAGGGTGTAAAACTAGAAATAAATTGTACTAGAAATAAAAAGAAAATAAACAGGCTCACAAAAACATGGGGGCTGATAAACATGCTCCTAAGTAATCAATAAATCAATGACCAAATTAAAACAGAGATCAAGCAATATATGGAGACAAATGAAAACAACAGAAAACGCCTGAACTTCTGTGGGATGCAGAAAAGGCAGTGCTAAGAGGGAAGTAGACAGCAATACAGGCCTATTTAAAGAAGATAGAAAAAACCCAAATGAGCAGCCTAAATGCACAATTATTGAAACTGGAAAAAGAAGAGCAAATGAAGCACAAAGTCAACAGAAGGAGGGAGATAATAAACATCAGAGAAGAAAAAATTAAAATGCAAAGAATAGAACAATAGAAAAAATCAATGAAATCAAATGCTGGTTCCTGGAGAAAATAACAAAATACATAAACCCCTTGCCAGATTTATTAAGAAAAAAAAGGGAATCTGCACAGAGAAACAGAATCAGAAATGAGATAGGAAAATCATGACGGACACCACAGAAGTACAAAGAATTATTAGAGAATACTATGAAAATCTATATGCTAACAAAAGGGATAACCTAGAAGAAATGGACAACTGTCTGGAAAACTACAACCTTCTAAGACTGATCTAGGCAGAAACAAAAAATTTAAACAGAACAATTACCAGCAATGAAATCTAATCGGTAATCAAAAACTATCTAAGAACAAAATTCCCAGACCAGCTGGATTCACCTCTAAATTTTTTCACACATTTAGAGAAGACATAATACCCACTCACCTTAAAGTTTTCCAAAAAATAGAAGAGGAGGGAATGCTTCCAAACTCATTCTATGAAGCCAGCAGAACCAGTCAAAGACACCACAAAAAAAGAAAACTACAGACCAATATCCCTGATGAACATAGATGCAAAAATAGTCAACAAACATTAGCAAAACAAATTCAAAAATACATCAATAGGATCATACACCATGATCAAGTGGTATTCATTCAAGGTAAGGAAGGACGTTACAACAGTCGAAAATCCACCAATGTCATCCATCACATCAACAAAAAGAAGAACAAAAACCACATGATCATTTATATAGATGCTGAATAGTATTGCACAAAATTCTACATCCATTCATGATAAAAGCTCTCAACAAAATGGATATAAGGGCAAGTACCTCAAGATAATAAAGGCTATATATGACAAACCCACAGCCAACATCATACTTAACAATGAGAAACAAATCTTTTCCTCTAAGATCGGGAACAAGACAAGGATGCGCACTATCCCCACTTTTACTCAACATAGTACTGGAGGGCCTAGGCATGGCAGTCAGACAACACGAAGAAATAAAAGGCATCCATATTGGTAAGGAAGAAGTCAAAATGTCACTGTTCACAGATGACATGATATTGTACGTAGAAAACCATAAAGAATCCATTCCCAAACTACTAGAACAAATATCTGAATTCAGCAAAGTTGCAGGTTAAAATATTAATAAACAGAAATCTGTTGCATTCCTATAAACTAATGGTGAACTAGCAGAAAGAGAAATCAGGATAACAATTCCATTCACAACTGCCTCAAAAAGAATAAAATGTCTAGGAATAAACCTAACCAAGGAAGTGAAAGATCTATACCCTGAAAACTACAAGACACTCTTAAGAGAAATTAAAGAGGACACTAATAAATGGAAATTCATACCACGTTCTTGGCTAGGATGAATTAATATTGTTAAAAAGGCATTCTGCCTAAAGCAATCTACAAATTGAATGCAATTCCTATAAAAATAGCAACAGCATTCTTCAACAAACTGGAACAAATAGTTCTAAAATTCATATGGAACCACAAAAAAACCCAAATAGCCAAAGCAATGCTGAGAAGGAATAATAAATCTGGGGGAATCTCACTTCCCAATTTCAAGCTCTACTACAAAGCCACAGTAATCAAGACAATTTGGTACTGGCACAAGAACGGACCCATAGACCAGTGGAACATAATAGAGAGTCCAAATATTAAGCCAAGTATATATGGTCAATTAATATATGATGAGGCACCATGGATGTACAATGGGGGAAGTGACAGCCTCTTCAAGAGCTGGTGTTGGCAAAACTGGAAAGCTACAAGAGAATGAAACTGGATTACTGTCTATCTCTATACACAAAAGTAAACTTGAAATGGATCAAAGAACTGAATATAAGTGATAAAACCACAGAACTCTTATAAGAAAATATAGGCAAAACTCTCTTGAATATAAACATGAACAACTTCTTCATGAACAAATCTCCATGGGCAAGGAAATCAGAAGCAAATATGAACATGTGGGACTACATCAAACTAAAAAGCTTCTGCACAGCAAAGGGTACCATCAGTAGAACAAAAAAACATCCTACAGTATGGGATAATATATTCATAAATGACATATCTGATAAGGGGTTGACATCCAAATTATACAAAGAGCTCATGTATCTTAACAAACAAAAAGCAAATAACCCAATTAAAAAATGGGCAGAGGATCTGAACAGACACTTCTCCAAAGAAGAAATTCAAATGGCCAAGAGGTACATGAAAAGATGCTCCACATCGCTAATCATCAGAGAAATGCAAATTAAAACCACAATGAAATATCACCTCATACCAGTTAGGATGGCCATCTTCCAAAAGACTAACAACAACAAATGTTGGCGAAGATGTGGAGAAAGGGGAATCCTCCTATACCGCTGATGGAAATGTAAATTAGTTCAACCTTTGTTGAAAGCAGTATGGAGGTCCCTCATAAAACTCAAAATAGAAATACCATTTGACCCAGGAATTCCACTCCTAGGAATTTACCCTAAGAATGCAGGAGCTCAGTTTGAGAAAGACATATCACCCCTATGTTTATTGCAGCACTATTTACAATAGCCAAGAAATGGAAGAAACTTAAGTGTTCTTCAGTAGATGAATGGATAAAGAAGATATGGCACATATACACAATGGAATATTACTCAGCCATAAATAGAAAACAAATCCTACCATTTGCAACAACGTGGATGGAGCTAGAGGGTATTATGTTCAGTGAAATAAGCCAGGTAGAGAAAGAGAAATATCAAATGATTTCACTCATCTGTGGAGTATAAGAACAAAGAAAAAACTGAAGGAACAAAACAGCAGCAGACTCACAGAACCCAAGAATGAACTAACAGTTACCAGAAGGAAAGGGACTGGGGAGGGTGTGTCAGAAGGGAGGGATAAGAGAAAAAGGTGCATTATGATTAGCATATATAACATAGGTGGGGGCATGGGGAAGGCAGTGTAGCATGGAGAAAAGGAGTAGTGATTCTATAGCACCTCACTACACTGATTGACAGTGACTCTAATGACGTATGTGGTGTCGACTTGATAATGGGGGAATCTAGTAACCACAATGTTGTTCATGTAAGTGTATATTAATGATACCAAAAAAAAGGAAAAGAAACAAATTGAAGTAGGGATCAAGCAATACATAGGGACAAATTAAATTTAAAAAAACTCATCAGCCCCAATCTGTGGGACAGTGTTAAGGCAGTTCTATGAGAGAAGTACATAGCAATACAGGCAGGCCTACCTCAAGAAATAAGAATTATCGAAAATAAACAGTTTAAACTTACAATTAAAGAAATAAGAAAAAGAAGAACAAATGAGACACTAAGTTAGTAGAAAGAGGGCATGATGAAGTTCTGAGCATAAATAAATAAAATTTAGAAAAATATCAATGAAACCAGGAGATGGTTCTTTGACAAAATAAAATAAACCCTTTTTAGGCTCATCAAGGGAAAAATAGTGTGTACATTCATAAACAAAATGAGAAAATGAGAAACAGAGAAGGAATAGTCACAGTGGATATCACAGAAATACAAAGAATTATTAAAGAATACTCCAAAATATTATATGCCAATAAAGTGGACAATCTAGAAGAAATGGAGAAAATCCTAGAAAAACACAACCTTCCAAGATTGGCCCAGGATAAAACACAAAATCTAAACATACCAATTACCAGCAGTGACATTGATTAGAGGGCTTCACATACGAGTTCTACTACCCATTCAAAGAGCTTATAGCCATACTTCTTAAAGTAATTGAAAAGGTAGAAGAGGAGTGAATACTTTCAAATTAATTCTATGAGGCTAATGTCACTTCATAACCAAAAGCAGACAGACATAAAATAAAATGTTGAACCAACATCCTTGATGAACATGTATGCATAAATCCTCCACAAAATATTAGCAAACTGAATTGAGAAATACATAAAAAGTATCATCCATCATGACCATCTGTGGTATTTTCCAGTGGTGCAAGATGGTACAATATTCATAAATTAGTCGAGAACTTATATCACATTATCAAAAAGATAGATAAAAACCACATGATCACTCAATATATACTGAAAAATCATTTGACAAAATTCAACATTCATTCATGAAAAAAACTCAACAAAATGTGTGTAATGGGTCTGGCAATCAACATAATAATGGTCATATGTGGCAAACCCACAGCCAAAATCATACTTAATACCAAAAAGCTAAAACTTTTACTCTAAGATCAGGAACAAGACAAGGATGCCCACTGTCACCAATTTTATTCAACAGAATACTGGAGGTCCTAGCCATGACAGACAACAGAAAGAAATAAAAGGCATCCAAATTGGTAAGGAAGAAGCTAAACTGTTATTACTTGCAAATGACATGCTATTATACATAAAGAAGTCTAAAGACTTCACCAGAAAACAATTAGAAATAATAACTTGATTCAACAAAGTTGTGGGATAAAAAATTAATACACAGAAATCTGTTATATTCATATACACTAACAAGTGAGAAAAAGAGAAATCAGGAAAACAACTCCATTTACAATTATATTAAAGAGAATAAAATACCTAGGAATAAACCTAACCAAGGAGGTGGAAAACCTTTACTCTGAAAACTACAAGACACTCATGAGAGAAATTAAAGAAGACAATAAATAGAATTCTATCCCATCCTCATGGATAAGAAGAATTACTAATGTGAAAATGGTTATCCTGCCAAAATAAATTTACATATTCAATTCTATCCCTATCAAAATACCAACAGCATTTTACATTGAACTGGAAAAGACAGCTAAAATTCATTTGGAACCACAAAAATACCTGAATACCAAAAGCAACCCTGAAGAAGAACAAAGCTGTGGGTATCATGCTCTCTGCCTTCAAGATTTATTACAAAGCTACAGTAATCAAAACAGTATTTTACTGGCACAAGAACAGACTCACAGATCAAAAGAACAGAATACTAAGCCCAGATATAAACCTATGTACATACAGTCAATTAATATATGATAAAGGAGTCATTATATACAATTAAAAAAGACATCCTCTTCAATAACTGGTGTTTGGACAACTGGACAACAATATGGAAGAGAATGATACTGGATTACTGTCTAACACCATCAAAAGAGTATGCTTGAAATGGATCAAAGACCAGAATATAAGTAATGAAACCATAAAACTCTTAGAGGAAAACATAGGCAAAAATGTCTTGAACTAAATATGACCAGTTTTTTCTGGACACGTCTCCTTGGCAAGGGAAACAAAATATAAATTAAAGAAGTGGGACTACATCAAACTAAAAACTTCTGTACAGCAAAGGACATCATCAGCAGAACAAACAGACATCCTACAGTTTAGAAGAATATATTGTTAAATTACTCATCTGATAAGGGGTTAACATCCAAAATATATAAAAAACACATATGCCTCAGCACCCAGAAAACAATAACCCAATTAAAAATTGGGCAGAGGATCTGAACAGTCATTTCTCCAAAGAAGAAATACAAATTGCCTACAGGCACATGAAAAGGTGCTCTAAACAATTAATCGTCAAGAAAAGGGAAATCCAAACCACAGTGAGAAATCACGTCACAACAGTTAGAATGGCCAGTCTCCAAAACAAAGGAATTAATAAATTTTGGCAAGGATGTGGAGAAATGGGAACCCTCCTACACCATAGGTGGGAATGTAAATTGGTGCAATCATTGTGGAAGCAGTATGGAGACTCCTCAAAAAATGAAAAATAAAAAATAGAAATTCCAATTGATCCAGTAATTTACTCCAAGGAATTTAACTAAAAACAAAAACAAAACAAAATCCGTTATTTAAAAAGTAAATGCAACCCCTTGTTTATCACCATAATATTTACAATAGCCAAGATATGGGGGCAACCCAAGTACCCATCAATAGATGTATGGATAAAGAAGATGTGGTACATTTGCACAATGGAACATTATTCAGCCTCAAAATTGAAAATCCTGCCATTTGTAAGAACATGGATGGACTTAGGGGATATTATGCTCAGTGAAATAAGCCAGGCATGGAAAGAGATATACCATATGATTTCCATAATTTGTGTAATCTAAAAACAAAACAAAACAGAATAACCAAAACAGCAGTAGACTCACAGACACTGAAAAGTGACTAGTGGTTACCAAGTAGAAAGGATTGTGGTACACAGGTGGGGAAGGTGAGGAGGACAAACGGGCACAATAATTCACAATCACAATACTAGTTGGCCATGGGAGAGTAGTACAGTATGGAGAATATAGCCAATAATTCTATGATATCTTTCTATGTTTATAGATAGTAACTGCACCAGAGGCTGTGACGATTTAATAATATGGTAACTTTATTCACCGTGTTGTACATTTGAAACCAATATAAAATTGTACATCAACTTCAATGAGAAATTAAAAAATTAAAAAATTGTTTTTGTGATGTCATTTTTCTTACTTTTTCTGCTCTGGGAACATGAGTTCACATTGCGTTGGGCCTTGGTGATTAGCAGGACTGGATTTCAGAGAAAGCGGTAGCACTCTGGGAAGCTGAGACTCCTATCTCTTGACGACAGGCAAGCTCCCTTGTTCCTGCTAAGACCCAACAAAGAGGCAGTAGTCTGAAAGATTCACAAGGAGTAGAAAGTGGGTCAGAGTGCTCTGGGTTTTATTGAGCTCTCTCAGGAGAAGAAAGTGTGCTTCCCTAGGCCTCCCTCAGCCCAACTGGTTAGGCACCCATGGGAGCCAGCTCTGAGTACTTCATCTCCTCTGCTGGTTTCATAGACCCATGGTACGCTTCCCTGAACAGCCACCCAACTTTCCAGTGCACTTGGCCCAGCAGCAGTCACACATTTCTAAGCCCAAATGGGGAGACAACTTCAAGAGACAGCTGGAAAGCACAACCTCTAGTGCTGGTATCTCAGCCCCACTGTATTGCTCCCCTGTACACCTGCCCTGTGCATACTGCCACCCAAGCAGTAGCTGCCATTGCTGACCAGCAGGCAGAGGGTGGCCTCACACACAATGATCCCAGGCAAAAAACACCACATATCACACAAAGGAAATGCTAAGCAGCATTCTCAGCATCTGTTGACAGACAGGCAGTAAGGCGGCTCTGACCACAGCCTCACAACAGCAACTGCAGCTCCATTGCAAAGGAGAACCAGGCACTGGTGAGCAATGAATCTTGAGCTTCAGGGCTCCAGAAGATGCCTTTCTCATAAAGTCATTACTTTCTAGATCAGGACACATATCAGATCTACCTAAGACAAAGGAAGAAACATAGGAACATATACAAAATGAGGAGGCAGAAGAATACATTTCAAACAAAAGTACAAAATAAAACAACAGAAAAAGGGCTAAATGAAATGTAGATTGTGAATATACTTAATAAAGCTTTCAAAGTAACAGTCATAAAGGTGCTCAATGACTTGGGGAAAAGAATTAATCTCAGTGAGAAACTCAACAAAGAGATTGAAATTTTGAAAAAGAGCCACTCAGAGCAGAAGAATACAATAACCAAAATGAAAATACAATGGAAGGAATAAATAGTAGACTGCTAGAAGTAAAGGACAGAATCAATGAGATGGAAATTAGAGAACAGGAAAACAACCAAGCTGAGGACACAGAGGAAAATAAATATTTAAACTTAAAAGATGCTAAGAGAGCTATGGGAGAATTCTAAATGAAATATTTGCATAATAGGGGTCCCAGAAGGTGAAGGGAGAGACATAATAAAGAGCAGAAAATCTGTTTGAAGAAAAAAAACAGCTGAATCATCCAAAGGAAGTAGACATCCAGTCCTGGAAGTGCAGATAACACCTAACAAGTTGAACCTGTGGAAGAGAACACCAAGACAGACAGTATTTAAAATGGCAAAGATTAAAGTTAAAAATAATCTTAAAAGCAACTTTGTCTGTAGAGTGAGAGGGAGACAATTACATAAAATGGAAACTCCATAAGGATATCACTATATTTCTGAACAAAAACATTACAGGCCAGAAGGGAGTGGCATAAAATATTTAATGTATTGAAAGGGAAAAACCTGCAACCCAGAATTCTCTACCCAGAAAAGTTATCATTCATAATTTTAAAAGGGATCAAAAGATTCCCAGATAAATGAAAGTAAAAGTCAACAAAAAAGTGAGTTCTCTAGATGGAAATGTTCTTATGCCTAAATATTTTTCATTTGTGAAAATAAACTTTGAGTAAATGTAGTAGACCAATAACTTACAAAGCAAGTATGAAGGTATAAAAACAAAAGTAGTAAATTTATCTATATCCAAAATTGGTCAAGATATATGTAAAAGGTATAGACATCAAATTTGTAAAGTGTGGAGAAGAAAGAAAAGTAAAAAAGTTGAACTTTATGATTGTGTTCAAAATCAAGTGACCATCAACTTAATATAGACTGTTGTATATTTAGGAAACTATTACACTTATGGTAACAGCAACATTAAAGACTCTAATAGATACAGAAAAAAATAAAGAAAAATAAATCCAAGCATAACACTAAAGAATATAATGAGAATAATAATGAGTACAAGACAATAAAGAAAAGAACAGAGAGGAACTATAAAAAGAATAAGAGAACAGCAAAATAGTAATAAGTACATACCTATGAATAATTACTTTACATGTAAGTGGAATAAACACACCAATGAAAACATGTAAGTTGACAAAATGGATAAGAAACAAGAACCAACCGTATAATGCTTACAAGAGATTCATTTCAGACCTGAAGACATATATATACTGAAAGTAAAGGGATGAAAAAAAAGCATTTCGTGCAAATAAAAAGGGGAAAAAAGCAGGAATTGCTGCACTTAGACAAAATAGATGTCAAAACAAAGAAAGTAATGAGACAAAAAGGACATTATGATAAAAGGATCAGTCCAACAAGAGAATATAACAATTGTAAATATCTACACACTCAACATGGGGGCAGCTAGACTTTTAAAACAAATACCAACAGACCTAAAAGGGGAAATAGACAGCAACACAGTCATATTAGGAGATTTTTATACCCCACTTACATCAATGAAGAGATCATACAGATAGGAAATAAATAAGGAAACATAAGCTTTGAAAAGTATATTACACCAGATGGAATTGACAGATATATATATATATACATAATATATACATATGTACATATGTATATATTATGTATATATATACAAAACATTCCAACCAAAAGGTAAAGGATACCCATTTTTCTCAAGTGCATGTTGAAACATCCTCCAGAATATTTATTAACACACAAAAAGAGTCCCAATATGTTCAAAAGAATTGATATGGTATCAAGCCTCTTTTTAGATGATGAAGATATGAAACTAGAAATGTTACTTGAAGAAAACAAAAACAACCATAAGCATGTGGAAGCTAAATAACATGCTTTGAGATAATCAATGGACCATTGAAAAAATCATAGAGAAAATCATGTAACACATAGAGACAAATGAAAACAAAAATACAATAGTTCAAAATATGATAGATGCTATGAAAATGATTCTAAGAGGGAAGTGCATAGCAATACAGATCTACCTCAAGAAACAAGAACAATAACAAACAAACAATCTGAACTTGCAAGTAAAGAGACTAGAAAAAGAACATGAAAACCAAAGTTAGCATATAGAGGGACACAATAAAAACCAGAGCAGAAATAAATAGAATAGGGAATGATAAAGCAATAAGAAAAAATCAATAGAAACAAGAACTGTTTGTTTGAGATGATAAAACAAAGGAACCCTTAGTCAGACTTATGAAAAAAAAGAGGACGTAACAAAATCAGAAATTAAAATAGAGTAATTACAACTGACATCACAGAAATTAAAGAATTACAAGAAAATCTATAAAAAATTACATTCCAATAAATTGAACAACCTAGAGAAAACAGACATAGTCCTAGAAAAGTACAACCTTCCAAGACACAGCCAGGAAAAAACAAAAAATCTCAACAGACCAATTACCAGTAATGCAACTGAACTGGTAATCAGAAAACTCCCAACAAACAAAAGTGCAGGCCAGATGGTTTCACAGATGAATACTACCAAATATTTAAAGAGCTAATACCCATCCTTCTTAAAGTACTCCAAAAAGTAGAAGAGGGAGACTACATCCAAACTCATTCTATGAGGCCAACATCACTCTAATACCAAAAGCTGACAAAGACACTATAAAAAAAGAAAATTACAGAACAATTTACCTGATGAACATAGATGCAAAAATCGTCAAAAAATATTAACAAACCATATCCAAATATACAGTAAAAGGATCATCCATCACAAACAAGTGGGATTTTTTCCGAGGATCCAAGGATGGTATTCATGATTCAATGTGTTATACCACATTAACAAAAGAAACAATAAAAAACACATGATCATCTGAATAGATACTGAAAATGCAGTTGACAAAATTCAACATCCATTCATGATAAAAATTTTCAACAAAATGTGCATACAAGTAATATACCTCAATATAATAAAGGCCATATATGACAAACCCACAGCTAACAGCACAGCTAATGGAAAAAGAACATGAAAACCAAAGTTAGTATATAGAGGGCCATAATAAAGATCAGAGCAGAAATAAATAGAACAGGGAATGATAAACCAATAGGAAAAATTTCTCCTGAAAGTTTTTCTTCTAAGATCAAGAATGAGCATGCCCACTCTCATCACTTTTATTCAACATTGTAATGCAAGTTGTAGCCATGGCAATCAGACAAGAAAGAAAGAGATGAAGGCATCCACATTGGTAAGAAAGAAGTAAAACTGTCACTATTTGCATATGGTATTATGCTATTTATAGAAAACCTTAATGATTCCACCTAAAGACGATTAGAACTAATAACTGGGTTCAGCAAAGCTGCAGGATAATAAATATACAGAAATGTGTTGCATTCCTGTAACTAACAATGAGCTAGCTAGCAGAAGGAGAAATCAAGAAAACAAACCCATTTACAATTTCATCAAAAAACATAAAATACCTAGGACTAAACCTAACCAAGAGGTGAAAGAGAAGTACTATGAAAACTATAATACACTTATGACAATATTGAAAAAGACATTTGTAAACGGAAATTTATACCATACTCATAGGTGGAAAGAATTAATATTATACAAATGGCCATCCTGTCCGAGAAATTTACAGATTCAGTGCAAACCATATCCAAATACAGATGGCATTTAATAAAGTAGAGCAAGTAATCCTGAAATTCATATGGAACTACAAATGACCCAAAATAGCCAGAGCAAACTTGAGGAAGAACAAAGCTGGGGACACCACATTCACTGGCTTCAGGCGATACTACAAAGCTACAGTAATTAAACAGTAGGATCCTGGCATAAGGACAGACCCACAGAACAATGGAATAGAATAGAGAGCCCAGAAATTAATCTATGCATATATGGTCAATTAATATATGGTAAAAGAGTCATGAATATACAATGGGGAAAAGACTGTCCCTTCAGTAACTGTTTTTGGTAAAAGTGGACAGCTACATGCAAGAGAAGGAAACTGGATTACTGTCTAACTCCATACACAAAATTAAACACGAAATGAATTAAAGACTTAAATATAAGACATGTAGCCATAAAACCTCTTGAAGAAAACATAGGCAAAAATCTCATGAACATAAGCTTGAGCAATTTTTTTCCTGGACAGATATTCGTTGCCAAATTAAAAAGAAGCAAAAATGACTTACTGAGGCTACATCAAAGAAAAAAGCTACTGTACAGGAAAGGTCACCACCAGCAAAACAAAAAGTCAACCTAAATCATGGTAGAACATATTCATAAATGATTTGTCTGATAAGGGGTTAACATACAAAATATAAAAATAACTCATATGTCTCAACACCAAGAAAACAAATAACCCAATTAAAAAATGCACAGAGGAACTGAATAGACATTTTTCCAAAGAAGAAATACAGATGGCCAAGAGGCACATGAAAATATCTTCTGCATCGCTAATCATCAGGGAAGTGCAAGTCAAAACCACAATTAGTTTATTACCTCATACCAATTAGAATGGTCATTATCCAAAAGACAAGAAATAATGAGTGTTGGCAAGGATTTCTAGAAAATGGGAACACTTCTACACTATTGGTGGAATGTAAATTGGCACAGCCACTACGGAAAGCAGTATGGATGTTATGGCAATACCATATGACCCAATGGTTCCAATTCTAGGAATTTACCTCAAGAATTCAAAGTATGTGATGTGAATGATAGGTGAAACCTTATGTTTATTGCCACATTATTTAGCCATGATATGGAAGAAATCAAAGTGCCCACTGATAGATGAATGGTTAAAGAAGAGGTGGTACACATACACAATGGAATATCATTTAGCCATAAAAAATTAGATCCTGTCATTTACAACAACACATATGGACCTAGAGGGTGTTATGCTATGCGAAATAAGTCAGGTGGAGAAAGACAAATACACTGTTATTTCACTTATATGTGGAATCTAAAAACAAAGTTTTTAAAAAATTAACAAAACAGCAGTTGACTCCTAGACACTGAAAATTGACTGGTGGTTATCAGGTGGGAGAGGTTGATGTGGGTGGGTGCTATGGTTGAGTGAGATAAAGAAGTACCAAATGGTATAAAAATTATATATTGATAATATAAATTAGTCACAGGGATGGAAGTACAGGATGGTGTATATAATCAATGATTATGCAACATCTTTCTACATTGACAGTAAATGTACTAGTTAGGGTAAGAATTAAGTAATGTGTGTAACAGTTAAATCACTATGTTGTATAGTTGAAACCAGTAAAATATTGTATATCAACTATATTTCAATAAAAAATACTCTTAAAAAATTTCAAACAGCACATAAATTTGAAGATTAAGTTTAACTCCTCTAAAAATATGAAGATATGCTAAAATCTGCTATAATGGTAGATGGCCTATTGTTATCATTGTTTTGTCAAAATTTGCTTTATCTATTTTGCATAAATATTAGTTGCATATGAATTTAAATTTGTAATATTGTCTTAATGAATCAAGCCTTTTACAATTGCAAAATGATTCTCCTTACCTTCAATAGTGTTTTTTTGTTGCAATTTCTGCAGTGTATTTATACCAGCTTTCTTTGCTATTTGAAAGCAAGAAAGCAACAGTAAACATTTTTATACTTAAAAATAAAGAAAAAAGTAAAGGAAGCCTTCATGAATTATGGGACATATTCACATAAAACAATATTCATATTTTAGAAGTATCACAAGTAATAATGCAAGAGAAAGGCCAGAAATGTTATTTAAAGACAATGGCTGAAAACTTCCCAAATCTGGGGGAGAGAATGGAAATCCAGATATCCAGATACATGAAGCTCATAGGTCTCTATAGAGGTACAACCCAGAGAGGACCTCACTGACTCACATCATAATAAAATTCTCAGAAATGTAAAAAATGTTTAAAAGTAGCAAAAGGAAAAATCTCATCTCATTCAAGGGCATTCATATCAGTCTATCACCAGATTTTTCAACAGAAACCTTATAGGACAGGAGAATCCTACATAGGACAAGGATGATAAATTCAAAGTGCTGCAAGAAAAAAAAGCCTGCCAGTCTCTTGCTAACTACTTTACCTTGAAAAGCTAACCTTCATCACAGAAGAGGAAATAATGACATTCCCAGAAAAAAAAAAACAGGGAGTTAATCACCATTAGACCTACTTTACAAGAAACACTCAAATGAGGTTTTATAGTTCAAATGGAAGGACACTGATTGATAACATAAAAACATGAAAATAAAAAATTTGGTGGTAAATATGTGTAATTAAATTCAGAGTCATCTAACATCTTAATGGTGTTTAAATCTCTCTGGTATGAATTTTAAAAGACAAATATATATTTTTTAAAAATATAAACAATATTTTGAGAGAGAGAACATGGTTTGCCCGGGGCCCCAAGGTGAACAGGGACAGAATGGGAACTGAGGTGCAGGTCTCCCAGCGTCTCCTCAGGAGATAATTCTAAGGCAGCTGCTTTCAAAACTGGACAGTTAGGGGGTGGAGCCAAGATAGCAGCATGAGTAGAGCAGTGGAAATCTCCTCCGAAAACCATATATATTTTTGAAAATACAACAAATGCAACTATTCCTAAAAGAGAGACCAGAAGACACAGAACAACAGCCAGACTACACCTACACCTGTGAGAATCCAGCGCCTCGCAAAGGGGGTAAGACTCAAGCCATGGCCCGGCAGGACCTGAGTGCCTCTCACCCCAGCTCCCGGCAGGAGGAGAGGAGTCAGAGTGGGGAGGGAGAGGGAACCCACGACTGCTAAATAGCCAGCCCTATCCATCAGCACCAGTGCGTGGCATGCTGGATACTAGGGAAACAGGACAGTAAGACCTGTGAGTGGGTCCCCGCAGCTGGTACCCCTGGGACAAAAAAAAGTGAGTGCTTTTTGAAAGTCTTGAGGGGACAGGGACCGCACAACTGGACAGAAGCATCCAGGGACACTTAGCCCAGAAGCTGGAAGTCCCAGGGTTCTCCAGGCAAACTAGCTTCTTGGGTGTAGTACAGCTCGGAAGCCCTTCACAGCGATAAACAGCTTCCCACCTGTTTCCCCTCTGAGGTGGCTCCGTCATATTGGAGTAGCAGACTGAGGCATGCCACACCCATAGCAAACACGGTGCTTAACTCCACAGAGGCCGGGCAAGAATCAGAGGCCCCATCTGCACACAGCTGCCCAGCACAAGCCACTATGTGTTGCTGTTCTCCCAGGAGAGGAAGGCCACAAACCAGCAAGAAGGGACATTTTCCCAGCCAACACACATGCCAGCTCCACACAACTAACTCTATCACCATAAAAAGGCAGAAGAATTTGATACAGACCAAAATCAAAGAGTCAACCATGAGAAGGAGATAAACGTAACCAATCTTCCTGAAAAAGAATTCAAAATAGAGGCGGAGCCAATATGGCGGCATGAGTAGGACAGTGGGAATCTCCTCCCAAAAACATATATATTTTTGAAAATACAACAAACACAACTAATCCTAAAAGAGAGACCAGAAGACACAGGACAACAGCCAGACTACATCCACACGTGCAAGAGCCCAGCGCCTGGTGAAAGGGGTAAGATACAAGCCCTGGCCCCGCAGGACCCGAGCACACCTCCCCTCAGCTCCTGGCGGGAGGAGAGGAGTTGGAGCAGGGTGGGAGAGGGAGCCCAGGACTGCTGAACACCCAGCCCTAGCCATCCACACCAGAGCACAGACACAGTGCATGTGTGGGGTCCTGGATACTAGGGAAACAGGGCAGCAAGACCAGTGAGCGGGTCCCAAAGCTGATGCCCCTGTGGCAAAGAAAAGCGAGTGCTTTTTGAAAGTCTTAAAGGGACAGGGACGCAACAGCTGGACAGAAACAACACTGGTCACAGTCCAGTAGCTGGAAATTACAGGGAAAACCGGGCACACTAACCCCCTGGGCAAAAGCTCTGAGAACCCCTCACAGAGGTAAACAGCAAAAGAGCCCCCCGTCCATTACCAAACTGGGGTGAGGCAAAAGCAGAGAAGCAGCCTAAGGCTGGCCATGCCCTCAGAAAGGGAGCTTCCTCCATACCAGCTGGGCAAGACACAAAGACCCAGTCTACACGCAATTACCCAACACAAGCCACTAGGGGACACAGTTGTCCCAGTAAAGAAAGGCCAGTAGCAAGTGGAAAGTTTGCCCCCCCAGCTGACAGTCAATAGCACCTGTCAAAATGAAAAGGCAAAAAAATATGATCCAGACAAGACTAACCCAGACAGCTTTGGTATCTGCTACATCTTCCCCTGAGAAGGAACCAGGGGACATAGATTTAACCAATCTTCCTGAAAAAGAATTCAAAACAAAAGTCATAACCATGCTGATGGACTTGCAGAGAAATATGCAAGAACTAAGGAAGGAGAATATAGAAATAAAACAAGCTCTGGAAGGACTTCAAAACAGAATGGACGAGATGCAAGAGACGATTAATGGACTAGAAAACAGAGAACAGGAACACAGAGAAGCTGATGCAGAAAGAGATAAAAGGATCTCCAGGAATGAAAGATTTCTAAGAGAGCTGAGTGACGAATCGAAATGGAACAATATCCGCATTAGAGGAGTACCAAAAGAAGAAGAGAGAGTAAAAGGGATAGAAAGTGTCTTTGAAGAAATAATTGCCGAAAACTTCCCCAAACTAGAGGAGGAAATGGCCTCTCAGACCACAGAGGTACACAGAACTCCCATGACAAGGGATCCAAGGAGGGCAACACCAAGACACATAATAATTAAAATGGCAAAGATCAAACACAAGGACAAAGTATTAAAGGCAGCCAGAGAGAAAAAAAAGGTTACCTACAAAGGAAAACCCATCAGGCTATCATCAGACTTCTCAACAGAAAACCTACAGGACAGAAGAGAATGGCATGATATACTTAATGCAATGAAACAGAAGGGCCTCGAACTAAGACTACTGTATCCAGCACAATTATCATTTAAATATGAAGGAGGGATTAAACAATTCCCAGACGAGGAAAAGTTGAGGGAATTTGCCTCCCACAAACCACCTGTACAGGGCATCTTACAGGGACTGCTCTAGATGGGAGCACTACTAAAAAGAGCACAGAACAAAACACGGAACATATGAAGAAGGGAGGAGGAGGAATAAGAAAGGAGAGAAATAAAGAATGATCAGACCATGTTTATAGTAGTTCAATAAGGGAGTTATGTTAGACAGTAAGATAGTAAAGAAGCTAACCTTGAACCTTTGGTAAACACAAACTTAAAACCTGCAATGGCAATAAGTATATACCTTTCAATAATCACCATAAATGTAAGTGGACTGAATGCACCAATAAAAAGACACAGAGTAATAGAATGGATAAAAAAGCAAGATCCATCCATATGCTGCTTGCAAGAGACTCACCTCAAACACAAAGACATGCACAGACTTAAAGTCAAGGGATGGAAAAAGATATTTCATGCAAACAACAGAGAGAAGAAAGCAGGTGTTGCAAATCTAGTATCAGACAAAACAGACTTCAAAATAAAGAAAGCAACAAAAGATAAAGAAGGACATTACATAATGATAAAGGGCTCACTGCAACAAGAGGATATAACCATAATAAATATATATGCACCCAATAAAGGAGCACCAACATATCTGAAACAAATACTAACAGAACTAAAGGAAGAAATAGAATGCAATGCATTCATTCTGGGAGACGTCAACACACAACTCACTCCAAAGGACAGATCCAGCAGACAGAAAATAAGTAAGGACACAGAGGCACTGAACAACACACTAGAACAGATGGACCTAATAGACATCTACAGAACTCTACATCCAAAAGCAACAGGATACACATTCTTCTCAAGTGCAGATGGAACATTCTCTAGAGTAGACCACATACTAGGCCACAAAAAGAGCCTCAGTAAATTCCAAAAGATTGAAATCCTACCAACCAACTTTTCAGACCACAAAGGCATAAAACTAGAAATAAACTGTACAAAGAAAGCAAAAAGGCTCACAAACACATGGACACTTAACAACACGCTCCTAAATAATCAATGGATCAATGACCAAATCAAAATGGAGATCCAGCAATATATGGAAACAAATGACAACAACAACACAAAGCCCCAACTACTGTGGGATGCAGCAAAAGCAGTCTTAAGAAGAAAGTATACAGCAATCCAGGCATATTTAAAGAAGGAAGAACAATCCCAAATGAATGGTCTAATATTACAATTATCGATATTGGTAAAAGAAGAACAAATGAAGTCTAAGGTCCGCAGAAGGAGGGACATAATAAAGATCAGAGAAGAAATAACTAATATTGAGAAGAATAAAACAATAGCAAAAATCAATGAAACCAAGAGCTGGTTTTTTGAGAAAAAAAAACAGATGAGCCTCTAGCCAGACTTATTAAGAGGAAAAGAGACTCAAAAGAAATCAACAGAACCAGAAACGAAATGGAAAAATCACGACGGACCCCACAGAAATACAAAGAATTATTAGAGAGTACTATGAAAACGTGTATGCCAACAAGCTGGAAAACCTAGAAGAAATGGACAACTTCCTAGAAAAATACAACCTCCCAAGACTGACCAAGGAAGAAACACAAAACTTAAACAAACAAATTACGAGCAAAGAAATTGAAACGGTAATCGAAAAACTACCCAAGAACAAAACCCCGGGGCCGGACGGATTTAACTCTGAATTTTATCAGACACACAGAGAAGACATAATACCCATTCTCTTTAAAGTCTTCCAAAAAATAGAAGAGGAGGGAATACTCCCAAACTCATTCTATGAAGCCAATATCACCCTAATACCAAAATCAGGCAAAGACCCCACCAAAAAAGAAAATTACAGACCAGTATCCGTGATGAACGTAGATGCAAAAATACTCAATAAAATATTAGCAAACAGAATTTAACAGCATATCAAAAGGATTATACACCATGACCAAGTGGGACTCATCCCAGAGATGCAAGGATGGTACAACATTCGAAAATCAATCAACATCATCCACCACATCAACAAAAAGAAAGACAAAAACCACATGATTATATCCATAGATGCTGAAAATGCATTTGACAAAATTCAACATCCATTCATGATAAAAACTCTCAGCAAAATGGGAATAGAGGGCAAGTACTTCAACATAACAAAGGCCATATATCATAAACCCACGGCCAACATTATACAGAACAGCGAGAAGCTGAAAGCATTTCCTCTGAGATAAGGAACAAGACAGGGATGCCCACTCTCCCCACTGTTATTTAACATAGTACTGGAGGTCCTAACCATGGCAATCAGACAAAACAAAGAAATACAAGGAATCCAGACTGGTAAAGAAGAAGTTAAACTGTCACTATTTGCAGATGATAAGATACTGTACAGAAAAAACCATAAAGACTCCACTCCAAAACTACTAGAACTGATATCGGAATACAGCAAAGTTGCAGGATACAAAATTAACACACAGAAATCTGTAGCTTTCCTATACAATAACAATGAACCAATAGAAAGAGAAATCAGGAAAACAATTCCATTCACAATTGCATAAAAAAGAATAAAATACCTAGGAATAAACCTAACCAAAGAAGTGAAAGACCTATACCCTGAAAACTACAAGTCACTCTAAAGAGAAATTAAAGGGGACACTAACAAATGGAAACACATCCCCTGCTCATGGCTAGGAAGAATTAATATCGTCAAAATGTCCATCCTGCCCAAAGCAATATACAGGTTTAATGCAATCCCTAACAAATTACCAGCAACATTCTTCAATGAACTGGAACAAATAATTCAAAAATTCATATGGAAACACCAAAGACTCCAAATAGCCAAAGCAATCCTGAAAAGAAGAATAAAGTAGGGAGGATCTCACTCCCCAACTTCAAGCTCTACTACAAAGCCATCGTAATCAAGACAATTTGGTACTGGCAAAGGAACAGAGCCATAGACCAGTGGAACAGATTAGAGACTCCAGAAATAAACCCAAAAATATATGGTCAATTAATATTTGATAAAGGAGCCATGGACATACAATGGCAAAATGACAGTCTCTTCAACACATGGTGCTGGCAAAACTGGATAGCTACATGTAGAATGAAACTGGACCATTGTCTAACCCCATACACAAAGGTAAACTGAAAATGAATCAAAGACCTGAATGTAAGTCATGAAACCATTAAACTCTTGGGAAAAAACATAGGCAAAAACCTCTTAGACATAAACATGAGTGACCTCTTCTTGAACATATCTCTCCGGGCAAGGAAAACAACAGCAAAAATGAGCAAGTGGGACTACATTAAGCTGAAAAGCTTCTGTACAGTAAGACACACCATCAATAGAACAGAAAGGAACCCTACAGTATGGGAGAATATATTTGAAAATGACAGATCCGATAAAGGCTTGAGGTCCAGAATATAGAAAGAGCACACATGCCTCAACAAACAAAAAACAAATAACCCAGTTAAAAAATGAGCAGAGGAACTGAACAGACAGTTCTCTAAAAAAGAAATTCAGATGGCCAACAGACACATGAAAATATGCTCCACATCACTAATTATCAGAGAAATGAAAATTAAAACTACAATGAGGTATCACCTCACACCAGTAAGGATGGCTGCCATCCAAAAGACAAACAACGACAAATGTTGGCGAGGCTGTGGAGAAAGGGGAACCCTCCTACAGTGTTGGTGGGAGTGTAAATTAGTTCAACCATTGTGTGAAGCAGTATGGAGGTTCATCAAAATGCTCAAAATAGACCTACCATTTGACCCAGGAATTGCACTCCTAGGAATTTACCCTAAGAATGCAGCAATCAAGTTTGAGAAAGACAGATGCACCCCTATGTTTATCGCAGCACTATTTACAATAGCCAAGAATTGGAAGCAACCTAAATGTCCATCGGTAGATGAATGGATAAAGAAGATGTGGTACATATACACAATGGAATACTACTCAGCCATAAGAAGAGGAAAAATCCTACCATTTGCAGCAACATTGATGGAGCTGGAGAGTATTATGCTCAGTGAAATCAGCCAAGCAGAGAAAGAGAAATACCAAATGATTTCACTCATCTGAGGAGTATTATAACAAAGGAAAAACTGAAGGAACAAAACAGCAGTGGAATTACAGAACCCAGAAATGGACTAACAGGTACCAAAGGGAAAGGAACTGGGGAGGATGGGTGGGCAGGGAGGGACAAGGGGTGGGGGAAGAAGAAAGGGGATATTAAGATTAGCATGCATAGTGGGGGAGGGAGAAAGGGGAGGGAGGGCTGTACAACACAGAGAGGACAAGTAGTGATTCTACAACATTTTGCTATGCTGATGGACAGTGACTGTAATGTGGTTTTTAGGGGGGCCCTGGTATAGGGGAGAGCATAGTAAACATAGTATTCTTCATGTAAGTGTAGATTAAAGATTAAAGGGAAAAAAAGAAAGAAAGAAAGAAAGAAAGAAAAGGGGGATTACTCCTTGATAGGATAAAACTATTGGTAAATCAAAGATTAATGCATGCTTTTAATATCCTTAATTTTTTTCACTTAAAGGGTGTCAGATGATCCGCTATGGAGGTACTCTTTTCTGATAATATTCCTTTCTCTTAATAAAAAAAAAGCAGTTCCTGTGTGCTGACCTCCAGTGAGTTCTACACAGTGGTATAGAGGGCATGTCAAAGTGTGGGCAAAGGGTCTGTTCGTTTTTATGCAGAAGATCAAAGCCTAGCTTGGATACCCAGAAAATGAACTAAGATACGATATGAAGAGGAGCTTCTGGCATCAGCACTCTCTGTAGGACTTGTGCCAGGGGGATGATCATCAAAAAGCCTCCACAGGGTTCCGGGTGATGCTGCGGTTGTGGCTGCTTCCATCCCACTGTTTCCTGGACTTGCCACTGGAATGAGGAGGGAGATGTCTAGGCTGGCATGTGCATACAGTGAGACAACGAATTTGACCAGATCTGTACTGTTGGAACTCAACCAGGATTTGGGAGGGGTGCAAGTTGTAGCGCTCCAAAATCTTACAACTATAGACTATCTATGGTTAAAAGAACATATGGGATGTGAACAGATCCCAGAAATGGGTTGCTTTAATTTGTCTGATTTCTCTCAGACTGTTCAAGTACAGTTGGACAATATCCATCATATCATAGACAAATTTTCAAAAATGCCTAGGGTGCCTAACTGGTTTTCTTGGCTTCACTGGAGATGGCTGGTATTTATAGATTTGCTTTCTTTATGTCACCGTATTCCTATTATGTTAATATGTGTGCGCAAGTTAGTTAGTAGTTTAAAACCTATACATGCTTAAGGTACTCTACAAAAAGATATGTCAAAGAAATAATCAATCCTCCCATGTTTTCTTCCATATGCTACCTCTATAGCTTTTCTTCTTCCTTCCTTATTACAACCCTTAAATAGAATTCATACCTCATATCGAATTTACCGAGCATCATAATTCCTCCAGGTGGTAAAGATACCTCGAGACAAGTGCTGGGCATAGAAGCCACAGGGCATAAATCTGCAAAGAAGTAAAAAGCTAACCTTTTCAAACAATATTGCTTCTCTCTCACTTACCAACTTTACATTTCCCTGTATGGCTCCGGAAGATGACTGGTTAGCCAGAGACGGGCAAGATTCTTCAAGGGAGGAACAACCTAAGACAGGCACAGTCATAGGGGGGCCATCAGGTGAGAAATCGGGTAACAACAGTGGTGAAGCTTAGAACCTCACCCCCCCCCCTGTTTTGAGAGAAAACTTCTGCATCCGTGGATGTTTTATTGCCCTTGTCTTGCTTGGATTAGCACATAGTCTACAGGCACACACATGATCACCTAGAACTGCTCTCTTACAACACTAAACTATGTTTTCTACCTTTATCTTGCATCTACCTACCACTTCAGCATTTTATTAAAAATAAAAATAATAATAATAATAAAGGGAGAAATGTGGGATCCGCATATAAATCAAGTATACAAATCAAACGAATATTCATATTTGAGCTGATTATTTATAGTTCATAATGCGTGATCAAAACCGAAAGTTTTTATGATGAATGACCTTGTTCTGTTCACCATGTAAGAACTTATTCACTATGTAAGAATTCGTTCGCCAAGTAAGAACTTGTTCGTTATGCTTCAGAAGATTGGAGACTGATGAGAATTAGGCTTGAGATGGATTAATGACTGTGCATTGAGCATTGACCCCCCATACAGAATTTTATTTTTGTTACCAACCATTTGATCAATAAATATGAGAGATGCCCTCTCAAAAAAAAAAAAAAAAAAAAAAGAATCACCAGACATTGTTTATAGCAGCTCAATAAGCGAGTTATGTTTGACAGTAAGATACTAAAGAAGCTAACCTGGAACCTTTGGTAACCACGAATCTAAAGCCTGCAATGGCAATAAGTACATATCTTTCAATGATCACCCTAAATGTAAATGGATTAAATGCACCTATCAAAAGACACACAGTAATAGAATGGATAAAAAAGCTAGACCCATCTATATGCTGCTTCCAAGAAACTCACCTCAAACCCAAAGACATGGACAGACTAAAGGTCAAGGGATGTAAAAAGTTATTTCATGCAAACAACAGGGAGAAAAAAGCAGATGTTGTAGTACTAGTATGAGACAACGTAGACTTCAAAACATAGAAAGTAATAAGAGATAAAGAAGGACATTACATAATGATAAAGGGCTCAGTCCAAGAAGAGGATATAACCATTATAAATATATATGCACCCAACACAGGAGCACCAGCATATGTGAAACAAATACTAATAGAACTAAAGGAGGAAATAGAATGCAAAACATTCATTTTAGGAGACTTCAACATGTCAGTCTCTCCAAAGGATAGATCCACTGGAAAGAAAATAAGTAAGGATACGGAGACACAGAGCAGCACACTAGAACAGATGGACCTAATAGTCATCTATAGAACTCTATATCCTAAAGCAAGAGGTTACACATTCTTCTCAAGTGCACATGGAACATTCTCTAGAATAGACCACATACTAGGCCACAAAAAGAGCCTCAATAAATTCCACAAGATTGAAATTCTACCAGCCAACTTTGAAGACCACAATGGTATAAAACTAGAAATAAATTGTACAAAGAAAACAAAAAGGCTCACAAACACATGGAGGCTTAACAACATGCTCCTAAAAAATCAATGGATCAATGAACAAATTAAAATAGAGATCGAGGAATATACGGAAACAAATAACAACAATACAAAGCCCCTAATTCTGTGGGACCCAGTGAAAGCAGTCTTAAGAGGAAAGTATATTACAATCCATGCATACTTAAAGAAGGAACAACAATCCCAAATGAATAGTCTAACATCACAATTATCGTAACTGGAAAAAGAAGAACAAATGAGGCCTAAAGTCAGCAGAAGGAGGAACATAATAAAGATCAGAGAAGAAATAAACAATTGAGAAGAATAAAACAATAGAAAAAAATCAAAGAAACCAATAGCTGGTTCTTTGAGAAAATAGACAAAATAGCTAAGCCTCTAGCCAAACTTATTAAGAGAAAAAGAGAATCAACACACATCAACCGAATCGGAAACAAGAAAGGAAACATCATGACAGACTCCACAGAAATACAAAGAATTATTAGAGACTACTATATGCTTACAAGCTGGAAAACCTAGAAGAAATGAACAACTTCCTAGAAAAATACAACCTTCCATGACTGACCAAGGAAGAAACACAAAATTTGAACAAACCAATTACCAGCAAAGAAATTGAAGTGGTAATCAAAAACCTACCCAAGAACATAATCCCGTGGCCAGATGGATTTCCCTCGGAATTTTATCAGACATACAGAGGAGACGTAATACCCATTCTCCTTAAAGTTTTCCAAAAAATAGAAAAGGAGGGAATGCTCCCAAGCCCATTCTATGAAGCCAATATCACCCTAATACCAAAACCAGGCAAACACCCCACCAAAAAAGAAAATTACAGACCAATATCCCTGATGAATGTAGATGCAAAAATACTCAATAAAATATTACCTAACCGAATTCAAAAATATATCAAAAGGATCATACACCACGACCAAGTGGGATTCATCACAGGGATGCAAGGATGGTACATCTGAAAATCCATCAACACCATCCACCACATCAACAAAAAGAAACACAAAAACCACATGATCATCCCCATAGATGCTGAAAAAGCATTCGACAAAATTCAACATCCATTCATGATAAAAATTCTCAACAAAATGGGTATAGAGGACAAGTACTTCAACATAATAAAGGCCATATATGATAAACTCTCAGCTAACATCATACTGAACAGTGAGAAGCTGAAAGCTTTTCCTCTGAGATCGAGAAGAAAGCAGAGATGCCCACTCTCCCCACTGTTATTTAACATAGTACTGGAGGTCCTAGCTATGGCAATTTGACAAAACAAAGAAATACAAGGAATCCAGATTGGTAAAGAAGAAGTCAAACTGTCACTATTTGCGGATGACATGATATTGTACATAAAAAACCCTAAAGACTCCACTCCAAAACTACTAGAACTGATATCGGAATACAGCAAAGTTGCAGGATACAAAATTAACTCACAGAAATTTGTGGCTTTCCTATACATTAACAATGAACCAAAAGAAACAGAAATCAAGAAAACAATTCCATTCACAATTCCATAAAAAAGTATAAAACACCTAGGAATAAACCTAACTAAAGAAGTGAAAGACCTATACCCTGAAAACTACAAGACACTCTTAATAGAAATTAAACAGCACACTAACAAATGGAAACTCATCCCATGTTCTTGGCTAGGAAGAATTACTATAGTCAAAATTGCCATCCTGCCCAAAGCAATATACAGATTTGATGCAATCCCTATCAAATTACCAGCAACATTCTTCAACGAACTGGAAAAAATAGTTCAAAAATTCATATAGAAACACCAAAGACCCCGAATAGCTAAAGCAATCTTTAGAAGGAAGAATAAAGTGTGGGGGATTTCACTCCTCACCTTCAAGCTCTACTACAAAGCCATCGTAATCAAGACAATTTGGTACTGGCACAAGAACAGAGCCACAGACCAGTGGAAAAGAATAGAGACTCCAGACATTAACCCAAACATATATGGTCAATTAATATATGATAATGGAGCCATGGACATACAATGGGGAAAAGACAGTCTCTTCAACAGATGGTGATTGCAAAACTGGACAGCTACATGTAAGAGAATAAAACTGGATCACTGTCTAACCCCATACACAAAAGTAAATTCAAAATGGATCAAAGACCTGAATGTAAGACCATGAAACCATAAAACTCTTAGAAAATAACATAGGCAAAAATCTCTTGGACATAAACATGAGCGAATTCTTCATGAACATATCTCCCTGGGCAAGGGAAGCAAAAGCAAAAATGAACAGCAAACATATATATATAAACAATATTTTGTAAATTGGTACTAAATACAGAAAACATAGTGACATCAAAGGTAAATTGTTATAGGGACATGAAAGTTCTGAGATTTTGTATACAAAGACAAGGTTTTATCACATTAAAAGGAATTTATAATTTTAATATGTTTTATGTAAGCCTCAGCAAAACCTCAAAGCAAAATCCAATAGTAGATACATAAACCATAAAGAACAAGGCATTTAAGCATACTATTATGGATTATCATCAAATTATAAAGGAAGAGAGCAAGAGAGGACACAAAGGACAAGGAAAGTACAAAACACTTAGGAAACAGTTAACAAGAAGCAATAGTCCTTACAATTCAATGATTACTTTAAATGTAAATGTATTCAATTCTCGAATCAAAGGTCATAGATTGTAGTACATATAGAATATATTTAAGAATACATTTAAAACAAGATGCTTGTGAGAATACTACTTACTTGCTCTATTAAGGACAGTGTTATTCTAGAGAGTGAATGATAGACATTCTATAATGCATATACACAATATTTAAGTACATACATAAAACAGGTGATAGAGTGCTACTTGCTACATTGAGAAATGCATTACATCATTTAATGGATGTGATCACCTTTTGGTAATGCATGCAGAATCATGCAAAGAAGACAGAATGACTGAGTGAATTAAAAAGAAGACAGAACTGTATGTTGCCTACAAGAAACTCACTTTAGCCTTAAGGAGGCACAAAGGTTATAATTGAAGAAATGTTAAAGATAATTCCATATAAATGAAAACCAAAGAGTGGGAGTATTTGTATATTTATATTTTTCAAAAAGTGTAACAAGAGATGAAGGTTATTTCACAATGATAAAAGGGTCATTTAATCAAAAGGATATAAAAATTTCAAAAATATATGCACCGAACTTCAGAGCACTTAAACATATGATTCAAAGAGTAACCAATCTGAAAGATGAAATAGGAAGCAATATTAAGGGCTCCAATAACATGATTTCAAAAATGTGTAGGTCATCTAGTCAGAAAAATAAAGAAATAATTGACTTGAAGTAACTTTAGACCAAAAGACCTAACAGACATAGAACACTCAACCCAACAATAGTAGTATACATATTCTTCTAAAAGCATATAGGACATTGTCCAAGATAAATAGTATGTTAGGTAAAAAACAAGTCTAACATCCTTCCTAATTACAACCCTTAAGTAGAATTCCTGCCTCATATCGAAATTACCGAGTATCATAATTCTTACAAGTGGTAAAGATACCTCAAGCCAAATGCTGGGCATAGAAGCCACAGGGCGTAAATCTGCACAGAAGCACAAAGCTAACCTTTTCAAACAATATTGATTCTCTCTCACTTACCAACTTTACATTTTCCTGTATGGCCCCAGAAGATGACTGGTTAGCCAGAGACGGGTAAGATTCCTCAATGGAGGAACAACCTAAGACAGGCACAGTCGCAGGGGGAGCGCCAGGTGAGAAATTGGGGATCAACAGAGGTGAGTCTTAGAACCTCACCCCCACTGTTTTGAGAGAAATCTTCTGCATCCGTGGATGTTTTTTTGCCCTTGTCTAGCTTGGATTAATACTTAGTCTATAGGCACACACCTGATCGTCTACATTTGCCCTCTTACAGCACTAAACTATGTTTTCTACCTTTATCTTTCATCTACCTACCACTTCAGCATTTTATTCATAATAAATAATAATAATAATAATAATAATAATAATAAGGGAGAAATGTGGGATTCACATATAAAGTATAAAATCAAACGAATATTCATATTTGACCTGATTATTTATAGTTCATAATGCGTGATCACAACCGAAAGTTTCTGTGATGACTGCCCTTGCACTGTTCTCGATGTAAGAACTAATTCACTATGTAAGAATTTGTTCACCATGTAAGAACTTGTTTGTTATGCTTCAGAAGATTGGAGACAGTTGAGAATTAGGCTTGGGGTTGATTAATGATTGTGCATTGAGTCCCCTATACAGAATTTTATTGTTGTTAACAACCGTTTGATCAATAAATATGAGAGATGCCCTCTCAGAAAAAAAATGGGAGAGGAACTGAGTAGACATTTTTCCAAAGAAGACACACAGGTGGCCAACAGGCACATGACAAGATGCTCCACATCACTAGTCATCAGGGAAGTGCAAATCAAAACTACAATGAGATATCACCTCACACCAGCCAGAATGGTGAGCATCAAAAAGAGAAAAAATAAAAAATATTGGTGAGAATTTGGGGAATATAGAACCCTGTGCACTGTTCATGGTCATGTAAATTGGTGCATCCACTATGGAAAACACTATGGAGGTTCCTCAAATGACATAAAGAAAAATGCCACATGATACAGTTATTCCTCTTCTGGGAATTTACCCAAGTGAGAAAATCACTAATTTGAGAATATGTGTACCCAATGTTTATTGATGCATTATTTACAATAGCCAACATATAAAGAAATTTAAGTGTCTGTCAATTGATGAATGGATAAAGAGGTAGTAAATATGTAAAATGGAATATTACTCAGCTAATGGAAAGAATGAAATCTTGCGATTTGTGACATTGATGGACCTAGAGTATATTACTGTATGTGAAATAAGCTAGACAGAGAAAGACAAATACCATATGATTTCATTATATATGGAATGTGATATAAAACAAAACAGAAGCAGATTCATGAATACAGAGAAAAAACTGATGGTTTACCTAGGTGATGGGACTTGAGGGACACATGAATTGGGTGAAGCATATAAAGAGGTACAAACTTCCAATTATAAAACAAAAAAAATCATGGGGATGAAAAGTACAACATAGGAAATGCAATCAATAATATTGTGATATCTTTGTATTGTGATAGATGGTAAGTACACATCATGGTGAGCATTCTGTAATGTATATAATTGTTAAATCAGTATGTTGTACACCTGAAAACAGTATAATATTGTATATTTGCCATACTTCAAAAAAAAGCCAGAGACTGAAACTACAAGAAAAGAAAATTACTCATCAATATTGCTGACGAATAGGGAATCAAAATTTCTAAAAAAAAATCCTACTAAACCAAACTCAATAGCATTTAATATGATCATTCACTATGATCAAACGGGATTTATCCTTGGAATATAGTAATGATTCAACATAAGCAAATCAAGAAATATGACACACCACATTAGAAGAATGAAAGACAAAATCACATTCCTTCAAGAGTTGTAGATAAATAATTTGAGAAAATTCTACATACTTCCATGATAAAAAACACTCTCAAGTTATATGTAGAAGAAATGTTCCTCAACATACTGAAGGCCATAAATTATAAGCCCACAGCTAATACGATACTCTGTTGTTTAAATCTAAAAGCTTTTCCTATAAGATCACATACAGGAACAGAATGCTCAGTCTTGACATTTGTCTTCAGTATTGTACTGAAAAACCTGTAGAAACCAATTAGGCAAGCAAAGGAAAATATATCCAAACAAGAGAGGAAGAAGTACAAATAAATGCCTTTGTTTGAAGATGACATAGTCTTACATATGTAAAATGTTAATGATTCCACAAGAAAACTGTGAGAACAAATAAATGAATTCAATATAGTTACAATTAAATATCAATAAAAAATCAGTTTGTATTTCTATTCACTAACCACACACTATCTAAAAGAGAACAATCATATTTACTATTGAATCAAAATAATAAATTATTTAGGAATAAATGTTACCAAGGAGGTGAATGAGCTACAAACTGAAAACTATGATGGTGATCAACAAAAACTGAAAAGAAAATAGGCAAGTGAGAATTTATCCCATGTACTTGGATGAGGATTACTGCTGTTTTAATGATTATACTCCCCAAAACAATGTACAGATTCAATGGAATAACTAAATTTCAGTGGCATTTTTCAAAGAAATAGAAAAAAATCATAAGATTTGTATGGAACCAGAAAAGATCCTGAATAGCTAACATAGTTTTGAGAATGAAAATCAAAGTGGATACGTCACACTTCTTGGTTTAAAGCTATATTACAAAGCGATTTTAATCAAAACAGTATGGTACTGGCATAAAGACAGACACATTGACCAATGGAACAGAATCAAGAGCCTGAAATAAATTCACATATATACTGTCAAGTAATCTCTGATAAGGATGCAAAAAATGCCCAATGGGAAAAGGATGGTCTTCAATAAATGGTGTTAGGACAACTGGACATCCACATGCAAAAGAAAGAAATTGGATCCCTGTCTTACACAACTGAGAAAATTTAACTCCAAAAATATTATATGTAAGAAGTGAAAGTGTAAAACTCCTGGAAGTAAACAGATATAAAGCTAATTGACTATGATCTTGGCAATCATTTTTTAGATATCACAAAGATAGATAAAACAAGAAACAAAATAAAAGGAAAAACGAACAAGTGGGATTGCTTCAAAAAAAAAGAGCTTCTATGCTGCAAAGGAAGCAACTTAAAAATGAGAAGTCACTCTGTTTTGGTTGAAAATATTTGCAAACCATATGTATGACAAGGGGCTAAATATCTAAAATATATAAGCAATTCATTCAATCTATAGTGAAAAATCCCAAATAATCCAATTAAAAATCTGGCAAAGAAGATGAGTCAATATTTTTCCAAAGAAGATATACATAAATGGCCAACAGGTACACTGATTGAAATGTTCTTAATATCTTTAATCATCAGGGAAATACAAACCAGTACTATAATGAGATATCACTTCACGCCTCTTAGGATGGATATTATCAATAATACAAATGATAAGAAGTGGTGGTGAAGGTGTGGGGAAAATGGAACCCTTGTACAATGTTGGTGAGAATATAAGTTGGTACAAGCTTTATGGAAAACAGTATGGAGTTTCCTAAAAAAAAAGTAAAGATAGAACTACCATATGATCCATTTTCGTTGTATATCTGAGTGATGGAAACAAAATTAGTATCTTTAAGAGATACCTGCACTTCCATATTCGTTGCACATTATTCACAATAGTGAAGATAGGGAAACAACTTAAGTGTCTGTGTATGTTTGAATGGAATAAAGAATGTATAAGACACATATCCATAATGGAATAGTATCCATACATAAAAAAGGCATTCTTGCCACTCATGACAGCATGGATGAACCTTGATCACATCATGCTTAAAAAACGGGAGAAAATCGAACTCCTAGAAACAGTGTCGAATGGTGGTTGCCAGGATGTGGGAGTGGGCAAAATGGTCAACAGTTATAAGATGAATAAGTTCTGAGGACATAATGTAAAGCATGGTACTTGAAATTTGCTAAGACTGTAGGTTTTAAGCTTTCTTACTGAAAACAAAAGGTAACAGTGAGGTGCTTAATGTAATAATTATCTTGATTGGTAAATATCTTATAATATATATTTATATTAACTCCTTATGTTGTATGGTTTAAATATATCCAGTTTTACTTGTAAATTATACCTCAATGAAGGTGAAGAGATGTTACATGAAAATAATTTCAAACATATCCAAAATTAGCACTAGCATCAAAAATATCTCATATACCCTTTATCTAGATTCATCTATTGTTAGTATCTTTCCACATTTGCTTAATTTCTCTGTTCCTTATTCATGGTTTTCCAATTTCCTTCTCCTCTTCCCTCTTCTTCTCCCTCTCTTCCACTCTTCCTCACATTCTCTTTACCTTTTTCTTCCTCCCTCATTCTCCACCTCTCTCTTTTCTGAACCACTGAGAATAGGTTGGACACATCATGCCTGTTTACCCCTAAATAATTTAGAAATGTGTTTCTTAAGAACAAGGACACATTCTTACATAAGCACTGTTATAGCTGTCAAATTCTGGAGTATAACATTCAAACAATACTATTATCTAATTGACAGTTAATATACCAATTTCACTAATTGTTGCAGTAATGTCCTTCACAGATTTCTTTTTCCTTGTCCTATCTATGATCACACATTGAAATAGTTCTAACTTTCTTTACTTTGCCTTGATTTGAACAATTAATTCTTTTGTCTTTCATGATATTGAAATTTTTGTAAAATACTAGCCAGTGGTGTTGTAAAATATTCCCAGTTTGTTCCTTCAGTTCCATTTGTGTTTGTCTGTTTTTTCTTCATGTTTACATTACATTCATGCATTTTGTAAAGTTCGTACAGGTGAGAGGAGCTTTTTAAAACTGAAATATAGTTGATATATAGCACTGTGTAAATTTGACTGCCATTGCAGTGATAATTAGCACCTCTATCACATTAAATAATTACCATTCCTTTTTAGTGATTTGGAATAATTAAATTCTAGTCTCTTAGTAAGTTTGATGATTATAACACGATATTGTTGAATATATTCACTATACTGTCTACTAGATCTCTAGGGAGCCATTGTAAGTTTGTACCCTTAAACAATACCTCTGTGACCACCCCCCAACCAACCCTTATTAACCAGGGGATGGGATGGGTGATAACAACGTTACCTCTTCTTTTTTGAGTTGGAAAACTTTTATTTTTATCTTGCATAATTGCTCTAGCTGTGACTTCCAGTGCTATACTGAATAACAGTGGTGAGAGTGGGCATCCTATCTTAATACTGATCTTAGAGGAAAAGCTTGTAAGTTTTCACTATTGAGTGTAATGTTGATTATGGGTTTGTTGTGTATGGCCATTCTTATGGTGAGGTATTTTCTATTTATATCTAATCTGTTGAAGTTTTTCAACCATCAACTTATGTGTATTTTGTCAAATGATTTTTGTGCATCTATTACAATGATCATGTATTTTTATCTTTTATTCGATTAATAACATGTATTAAATGTATTTATTTGCATATCTTGAATCACCCTTACATCCCACGGATATACCACACATGATCATGGTGTATAATCCTTTTGGTTAATTCTTGAATTCAGTTTTCTAATATTTTCAGAATTTTTGCAACTGTACTCATAAGGAATATTAGTCTAGTTTTCTTTCTTGTAGTGTCCTTAGCTGGCTTTGGTATCAGAGTAATTCTGGCCTCATAGAATGAGTTTGGAAGTATTCTCTGTTCTTCAATTTTTTGGAAGAGTTTGAGAAGGATTGGTGTTAATTGTACTTTACATGTTTTGCAGCATTCACCAGTGAAACTGTGGTGTCGTTTGGTTTTTCTTTGTTGCATAGATTTTCATCAAAGATTCAATCTCTTTATTCCTTATAGGTCTGTTTAGATTTTCTAATTCTTTCTGATTCAGTATTTATTAGGTTTTGTGTTTCTAGGAATTTATCCATTCCTTTGATGATATCTAATTTGTTAGCATATAATTGTTCATAGTATTCTCATAGGATCCAATGTTGTTCTGTAGTATCAGTTGTAACATCTTTTCTTTCATTTCCAATTTTATATATTTCAGTCTAATTTTTTTAAGTCCAGCTAAAATTCTGACAAGTTTGTCTTTATGAAAACCATTAGTTTTCTTGATCCTTTCTATTATTTTCCTGGTCTTTATTTCATTTATTTCCACTCTGATCTTTATTATCTTTTTGTTCTACTAACTTTGTGCTTAGTTTGTTCTTTTGTTAGGTACCTGTGGTGTCAAGTTATGTTATTTATTTTAGATCTTTCTTTTTTTGATTATGCATTTTTCACTATAATCCTACCTCTCAGAACAGCTTTTGCAACATCTCCTAGGAGCTGCTGTATACATACATACAAATATGTTGTACTTCCATTTTCATTTGTTATGAGATAAGTTTTAAGTATTTATTTTCTTTTTTCCCATTAGTTTAGAAATGCATTGTTTTGTTTCCTCATATTTGTATATTTTCCAGCTTTCCTCTTGTTGATTCATACCACTGTGGTGTGAAAACATAGTATGATTTCAATCTTTTTAAATTTGCTAAGGCTTGAGTCCTTACTGTGATCTATCCTGCACAATGCTCAGAGTGCACTTGAGAAAAATGTATATTGTGCTGCTGTTGAATGGAATGGTTGATAGTGTCTGGTAAGTCCATATCACTTAAATTTTGGCCGATTCTAATGTCTCATTAATGATTTCTCTCTAGATGATTTATCCATTACTGACGGTGGGTATTAAAGTCTTCCAGTCTCATTGTATTCTCTATTTCTCCATTCAGATCTGTTCCATTTGCTTACTTCGTTAGGTCCGTATATATTTACAATTGTTAAACTTCCTGATATACTGATCCCTGTGTCATTACATAATGACCTTCTTTGTCTCTTGTTACAATTTTTGGCTTGACATCTATTTTATCTAAGTATTGCTAAGCCTACTTTCTTTGGGTTTCCACTTGGTTGGATTATCCTATTTCCTCACTTCACTTTCAGCCTGTGTGTGTCTTTGGAGTGGAAATTAGACTACTACAGGAAAAATATGGTCAGTATTGTTTTTTATCCATCCAAACACTGTGTGCCTTTGGTGGATTCAATCAATTTAAATTTATTGTGATTATTTATATGTAAAGACTTAATACTGCTATCTTACTCTTTTCCTTCTGGTTGTATAATAGCTTTCTGTTTTTTCCCCCCTCTGTTTCTGAACATTTTTGTAAATTGGTTGTTTTCTATAGACATTTTCTAGGTCTCCACTTCTTTTCTCATGAATCTACTCTAGATTTTTGCTTTATGGTTACTCTGAGGCTTATATAGAATATCCCATAGATAAAAGAGTCCATTTTATGCTGATAGAAACTTATCTTCATTCACCTATAAAGACTTCACAATTTTATTTCTCTCCTTTTATGTTTTTGATGTTGCTATTTAACTGTTTTTATGTCATGTGTTCTTTAATAAATCATAGTGGCTATCGTCATTTTTTATTCTGTTTTCCTTTAGCCTTGGGACTACATTTAAAGGTTAGCATACGCTTTTAATGAGGAGTTAATTTTCTCAGTTTTCACCCTTACCAGAGTATTGTGTACCCTCATATATTCTCATGATCCTGACTAAAGCCTTTTCATCTCAGCTTGAAGATATTACTTTCGGTATTTCTTGTAAGTCAGACCTAGTGTAATGACCACTCTTACCTTTTGTTTCTATTGGAAAGCCTTTCTTTCTACTGCATATCTGAAGGATAACTATTTTTAATAAAGAAGAACAAAGGTGGGGATATCACGTTCCCTGATTTCAAGTTATACTACAAAGCTACAATGATTAGAATATTATGGTACTGGCAAAAGAACAGACCAATGATCAATGGGACAGCATAGAGAGCCCAGAAATAAACCCACACACACATTGTCAAATAATGTATGACAAAAGAGCCGTGAATATTCAATGGGGGAAAAGACAGCCTCTTCAATAAATGTTGTTGGGGAAACTGAGCAGCTATATATAAGAGATGGAAATTGGATTACTGCCTAACCCCATACACAATAGAAAATTTATAAAGTGTGCATCCATTATTGTGGAGGGCAAGATGTGAGATTACTTCTGGAAATGAGATCAGCCCGGAAATGACATCATTGTGGGCCTGTGTATATAAGCTGTGCTAAGAAATAAAACTGTGTCACTTGTTCATCACCAGCGGTCAGTGGATCTCCTGATCCCAACTTTGGTTTCTGTGTCTTTCTTGTATCTATCTCTGTATTTCTCTTAATCTCCCACCCACTCCTCTCAGGTTCACCTGTTTTGTGGAGCTGGTTTCCACACACTATCACGTGTAGTTATAGAAAATCTCAGTAAAATCTGTCATATCGAATTACAGTTAAACCCTGTGCACACCAACAGCTTAGGCAATCAATAATAGGATTTTCCTTAGTATATTGGTTTTTTCTGTACATTTCTTGTAAATAGAATAAAACCATACATGGTTCTTTGGAAACAACTCCTTTCATGACTATTTTAGGTTCATCCATGTTGTAGCATCTGTCAGTACTTCATTAATTTTATTACTGCATCACATTCTAGTGTTCTACTTTCTAAAGATTGCTTTGAGTCTTTGGGGCTTTGTATGGCTCCATATAAATTTTAGGATTATTTGCTATAGTTCATTGAAAAAATGACATTAAAAATATTTTACTTCAGTATTATTAGCAAATAATGTTAAAATATCAAGACATTACACTGACATCTTAAAATGATAGAAGATAAATGTGATACGGAATATGTAGTTTAATATTGTTGATTCATTTGTAAATTAAACTATCATTGATATATAATCTTATGATGGATTCAAATATATAACACAGTGGTTCATTACCCATATTATTAAATCCTGAGCCCCTCCAGTGCAGTCACTATCTATCAACATTGTAAGATGTTACAGAATCATTAACTATATTCTATGTGCTGTACTGCCATCCCTGTGACCAGCTTATATTGTGACTGTGAATTATTGTACCCATTTATCCCTTTCCCCTTCACCCCATCAAGCCCAACCCTCCACTTAGGAAAGCACTAGTCCCTTCTTGATGTCTATGAGTCTAGTGCTATTTTGTTCCATCTGTTTTTCTTTGTTTTATACACTACAAATAAGTGAAATCATTTGGTATTTGTCTTTCTCCACCTGGCTTATTTCACAGAGCATAATACCATAATATTCCATTGTGTAGATGTACCACCTCTTCTTTATCCATTCATCTATTGATGGACACAGGTTGCTTCCCTATCTTGGCTACTGCAAACAGTTCAGTGATATACATAGGGGTACTTATGTATTTTTTTTCAAACCAGGGATTTTGTTTTCTTCAAGTAAATTCTTAGGAGTGGAATTACTGGATAAAATGGTATTTATACTTTTAGTTTTCTGAGGAACCTCCATATTGCTTTCCACAACAATTGCACCAATCTACATTCCAACCAACAGTGTAGGAGGGTTCATATTTGTCTGCATCCTTGCCAGCATTTGTTATTTCTTGTCTTTTGGATAGTGGCCATCCTAACTGGTGTGATATGCTATCTAATTGTAGTTTTAATTTTCATTTCCCTGATGATTAGTGATGTGGAGCATCTTTTCATGTGCCTGTTGGCAATTTGAATTTCTTCTTTGGAGAAGTGTCTGTTCCGATCCTGTGCCCATTTTTTTTATTGGATTATTTGCTTTTTGTTTGTTGAAGTGTGTGAGCTCTTTATATATTTTGGATGTCAACCCTTTATTGGATATGTCAATAATGAATATATTCTCCCATACTGTAGGAAGCCTTTTTGATCCATTGATGGTGCCCTTTGCTGTAGAGAAGCTTTTCAGATTGATGTAATCCCACTTGTTCATTTCTGCTTTTGTTTCCCTTGCCGGGGGAGTTATGTTCATAAAGAAGTTGCTCATGTTTATGTCCAAGAGATTTTTGCCTATGTTTTTTTCTAAGAGTTTTATGGTTTCATGACTTACATTCAGGTCTTTGATCCATTTCAAATTTACTTTTGTGTATGGGGTTAGACAATGATCCAGTTTCATTCTCTTACATGTAGCTGTCGAGTTTTGCCAACACCAGCTGTTGAAGAGGCACTCATTTCCCCCATTGTATATCCCTGCCTCCATTATCATATATTAATTGACAATACATGTATGAGTTAATATCTGGAGTGTCTATTCTGTTCCAGTGGTCTGTGGGTCTGTTTTTGTGCCAGTACCAAATTGTTTTGATTACTGTGGTTTTGTAGTAGAGCTTGAAGTTGGGAAGTGACTTTATTCCTCCTTCTAAGGATTGCTTTGGCTATTTGGGGTCTTTTGTGGTTCCATATGGATTTCAGAACTATTTATACCAGTTTATTGAGGAATGCTGTTGATATTTTGACAGGGATTGCATTGAATCTGTAGATTACATTAGACAGGAAGGCCATTTTGACAATATTAATTCTTCCTATCCAAGAGCATGGGAGGAATTTCCATTTTATAGTGTCCTCTTTAATTTCTCTTGAAAGTGTCTTGTAGTTTTCAGGGTATAGTTCTTTCATTCCTTGGTTAGGCTTATACCTAGGTATTTTATCTTTTTGATGCAATTGTGAATGGAATGTTTTTCCTGATTTCTCTTTCTGCACATTCTTTGTTAGTGTATATGAAAGCAACAGATTTCTATGTATTAATTTTGTATCCTGCAACTTTGCTGAATTCAGATATTAGTTCTAGTAGTTTTGGAGAGGAGTCTTTAGGGGTTTTTATTACAGTATCATGTCATCTGAAAATAGTGACAGTTTGATTTCTTCCTTACCAATCTGGATGCCTTTTATTTCTTTGTTTTGTCTGATAGCCATGGCTAGGACATCCAGTGCTATGTTGAATAAAAGTGGGGATACTGGGCAGCAGTATCTTGTTCCCTATATTAGGGGAAAAGCTTTCAGCTTCTCACTGTTAAGTATCATGTTGGCTGTGGGTTTGTCTTTTATGGCCTTTATTATGTTGAGGTACTTGTCCTCTAACCCATTTTGTTGAGAGTTTTTGCCATGAATGGATGTTGAATTTTGTTGAATGCTTTTTCAGCGTCTATCGAGATGATCATGTGGTTTTTGTCCTTCTCTTCTTTTTTTTCATTTTTTCCTTTTAGTTTTATTCATGAAGAAATAGATGGAGATGTGAATGTAGCAGGGAATCATTGGGGCCAGGATTTACACTTGGGATATCACCAAGGGCTTACCTGCTTCTCTGCTTAAGGGCATTAATGATGAGAAAGTAGCAAAATCAATGTGAGATTATAAGAAGACATTTTTGGGAAAGGACACCTCATAATCTTAAAGAACATGTCATTATCTGATAGAAAAGCTAATGATTTTTTCTTCTCCACTGCAGTGTACACCCATCTATTCCTACCAAGAAACTAGCAGTGCTTCTGATTGCAAGCTTCTCCTGCTGGCGCAGACCCCTGGGGGCATGTCTCCTTGACCGGCTGCCCTTTCACTCAGCCTTTCCTCCCAGAGGGTCCAAGTCTGACCCTTGCTTTTATCTGGCATCATCCTTTTTTCGCTAGCCTGAGTTTTCTTCCCTCTTTGACCCTGAAAACAATGTCCTTGTTTTCTTCCTCCCTTCCTCGTCTCTGTGCTGGAAAGTGACTCTGAGTGTTTCTGAGGAATTTTACAGCTTTCAAAAGAAGAAAAGCATAGGAGGGGTTGAAATAACATTGTTGAGAAATTTCAAACTTAGCAGTAGCCTTAAAAGCTTGATAGTTATACCACTCATTCATTTTTCCTTGAAATGTAAACATAACCAGGTCACACTTTCTGAGGTTCCTTTTTTCCCTGGCCCATCATTATTTTTTTCCATTTTTATTTTTATTATCTTAATTTTTTTTTGAGAGGGCATCTCTCATATTTATTGATCAAATGGTTGTTAACAACAATTAAAATCTGTACAGAGGAGTAAATGCTCAACGCACAATCATTAATCCACCCCCAGGCTAATTCTTGTCAGTCTCCAATCTTCTGAAGCATAATGAACAAGTTCTTACATGGTGAACAAATTCTTACATAGTGAATAAGTTCTTACATGGTGAACAGTACAAGGGCAGTCATCACAAAAACTTTCGGTTTTGATCACTCATTATGCTATAAACAATCAGGTCAAATATGAATATTCGTTTGAATTTTATACTTGATTTATATGTGAATTACACATTTCTCCATTTATTATTATTATCATTATTATTATTATTATTATTAAATAAAATGCTGAAATGATAGGTAGATGCAAGATAAAGATAGAAAACATAGTTTAGTGTTGTAAGAGAGCAAATGTAGATGATCAGGTGTGTGCCTGTAGACTATGTGTTAATCCAAGCTAGACAAGGGCAATAATACATCCACGGATGCAGAAGATTTCTCTCAAAACGGGGGGGGGGGTGGGTGAGGTTCTAAGCCTCACCTCTGTTGATCCCCAATTTCTCACCTGATGGCCCCCCTGCGACTGTGCCTGTCTTAGGTTGTTCCTCCCTTGAGGAATCTTACCCATCTCTGGCTAACCAGTCATCTTCCGGGGCCATACAGGGAAATGCAAAGTTGGTAAATGAGAGAGAAGCCATGTTGCTTGAAAAGGTTAGCTTTTTACTTCTTTGCAGATTTATGCCCTGTGGCTTCTATGCCCAGCATTTGTCTTGAGGTATCTTTACCACTTGGAGGAGTTATGATACTTGGTGAATTCGATATGAGGCAAGAATTCTATTTAAGGGTTGTCATTAGGAAGGAAGAAGAAAACCTATAGAGGTAGCAGATGGAAGAAAACATGGGAAAATTGATTATTTCTTTGACATATCTTCTTGCAGAGTAACTTAAGCATGTATAGGTTTTAAACTACTTATTAAATTGCGCACACACATTAACATAATAGGAATACATTTACATAACCAAAGCAGATCTATAGTTACCAGCCATTTCCAGTGAAGCCAAGAAAACCAGTTAGGCACCCTAGGCATTTGTGAAAATTTGTCTATGATATAATGGATATTGTTCAACTGTACTTGAACAGTCTGAGAGAAATCAGACAAATTAAAACAACCCATTCTTGGTAACTGTTCACATCCCATATGTTCTTTTAACAGTAGATAGTCTGTAGTTGTAAGATTTTGGAGTGCTACAGCTTGCACTTCTCCTAATTCTTGGTTGAGTTCCAACAGTATAAATCTAGTCAAATTTGTTGTTTTACTGTATGCACAGGCCAGCTTAGATATCTCCTTCTTCATTCCAATGGCAAGTCCAGGAACCAGTGGGATGAATGCAGCTACAGCTGTAGTGGCGCCTGGATCTTTGTTGAGGTTTTTTGATGATCATCTTCTGGTATGAGTCTTCCAGAGAGTGCTGATGTTGGAAGTTCTTCTTCATACCGTATCTTAGTTCATTTTCTGGGTAGCCATATTAGGCTTTGATCCTCTGTATAAACACAAACAGACCTTTTGCCCACACTTTGATATGCCCTTTATACCATTGTGTAGAACTCATTGGAGGTCACCACAAAGGAACAGCATTTTTTTAAGAGAAAGGAATATTGTCAGAAAAGTGTGCATCCATAGCCGATCATCTGACACTCTTTAAGTGACCAAAATTAAGGATATTTAAAGCATGCATTAATCGTTGATTTACAGTTAGTTTTATCCTATCAGGGAGTAATCCCCATTCTCTTTCTTTCTTTTTTTTTGTTATCTTTAATCTACACTTACATGAAGAATATTATGTTTACTAGGCTCTCCCCTATACCAGGTCCCCCCTATAATCCCCTTTATAGTCTCTGTCCATCAGCATAGCAAAATGTTGTAGAATCATTACTTGTCTTCTCTGTCTTGTACAGCCCTCCTCCCCTCTCTCCCACACCGCCATGCATGCTAATCTTAATACCCCTCTTCTTCTTCCTCCCTTATCCCTACCTACCCACCCATCCTCCTCAGCCCCTTTCCCTTTGGTAACTGTTAGTCCATTCTTGGTTTCTGTGATTCGCTGATGTTTTGTTCCTTCAGTTTCTCCTTTGTTCTTTTACTCCACAGATGAGTGAAATCATTTGGTATTTCTCTTTCTCCACTTGACTTATTTCACTGAGCAAAATACCCTCCAGGTCTATCCATGTTGCAGCAAATAGTAGGATTTACCCTTCTCTTATGGCTGAGGAGTATTCCATTGTGTATATGTACCACAGCTTCTTAATCCATTCATCTTTATCCATTCATCCAATGGACATTTCGGTTGCTTCAAATTCTTGGCTATTGTAAATAGTGCTGCGATAAACATAGGGGTGCATCTGTCTTTATCAAACTTGATTGCTGCATTCTTAGGGTAAATTCCTAGGAGTGGAATTCCTGGGTGAAATGGTAAGTCTGTTTTGAGCATTTTGGTGAACCTCCATACTGCTTTACACAATGGTTGAACTAATTTACACTCCCACCAGCAGTGTAGGAGGGTTCCCCTTTCTACACAGCCTCGCCAAGATTTGTTGTTGTTTGTCTTTTGGATGGCAGCCATCCTTACTGGTGTGAGGTGATACCTCATTGTAGTTTTAATTTGCATTTCTCTGATAATTAGTGATGTGGAGCATCTTTTCATGTGTCTGTTGGCCATCTGTATTTCTTTTTTGGAGAACTGTCTGTTCAGTTCCTCTGCCCATTTTTTAATTGGGTTATTTGATTTTCGTTTGTTGAGGCATGAGAGCTCCTTATATATTTTGGACATCAAGCCTTTAATGGATCTGTCATTTACAAATATATTCTCCCATACTGTACGGTTCCGTTTTGTTCTATTGATGGTGTCTTTTGCTGTACAGAAGCTTTTCAGCTTCATATAGTCCCACTTGTTCATTTTTGCTGTTGTTTTCCTTGCCCGGGGAGATATGTTCAAGAAGCGGTCACCCATGTTTATGTCTAAGAGGTTTTTCCCTATGTTTTTTTCCATGAGTTTAAAGGTTTCATGACTTACATTCAGGCCTTTGATCCATTTTGAATTTACTTTTTTATATGGGGTTAGACAATATTCCAGTTTCATTCTTCTACATGTAGCTGTCCAATTTTGCCAGCACCATCTGTTGAAGAGACTGTCATTTCGCCATTGTATGTCCATGGCTCCTTTATCAAATATTAATTGACCATATATGTTTGGGTTAATGTCTGGAGTCTCTAGTCTGTTCCACTGGTCTGTGGCTCTGTTCTTTTGCCAGTACCAAATTGTCTTGATTACTATGGCTTTGTAGTAGAGCTTGAAGTTGGGGAGTGACATCCCCCCTACTTTATTCTTCTTTCTCAGGATTGCTTTGGCTATTCGGGGTCTTTGGTGTTTCCATATGAATTTTTGAATTATTTGTTCCAGTTCATTGAAGAATGTTGCTGGTAATTTGATAGGGATTGTATCAAATCTGTATATTGCTTTGGGCAGGATGGCCATTTTGACGATATTGATTCTTCCTAGCCACAAGCATGGGATGAGTTTCCATTTGTTAGTGTCCCCTTTAATTTCTCTTAAGAGTGACTTGTAGTTTTCAGAGTACAGGTCATTCACTTGTTTGGTTAGATTTATTCCTAGGTATTTCATTCTTTTTGATTCAATTGTGAATTGAATTATTTTCCTGATTTCTCTTTCTATTGGTTCATTGTTAACGTATAGGAAAGCTACAGATTTGTGTGTGTTATTTTTGTGTCCTGCAACTTTGCTGTATTCCGATATCAGTTCTAGTAGTTTTGGGGTGGAGTCTGTAGGGTTTTTTATGTACAATATCATGTCATCTGCAAATAGTGACAGTTTAACTTCATCTTTACCTATCTGAATTCCATTTATTTCTTTGTTTTGTTTGATTGCCATGGGTAGGACCTCCAGGACTATGTTAAATAGCAGTGGGGAGAGTGGGCATCCCTGTCTAGTTCCCATCTCTGAGGAAAAGCTTTCAGCTTCTCACTGTTCAGTATAATGTTGGCTGTGGGTTTATCATATATGGCCTTTATTATGTTGAGGTACTTGCCCTCTATACCCATTTTGCTGAGAGTTTTTATCATGAATGGATGTTGAATTTTGTCAAATGCCTTTTCTGCATCTATGGAGACGATCATGTGGTTTTTGTCTTTCTTTTTGTTGATGTGGTGGATGATGTTGATGGATTTTCGAATGTTGTACCATTCTTGCATCCCTGGGATGATCCCACGTGGTCATGTTGTATGATCCTTTTGATATACTTTTGAACTCGGTTTGCTAATATTTTATTAAGTATTTTTGCATCTACATTCATCAGGGATATTGGTCTGTAATTTTCTTTTCTGGTGGGGTCTTTGCCTAGTTTTGGTATTAGGGTAATTTTGGCTTCATACAATGACTTTGGGAGTATTCTATCCTCTTCAATTTTTTGGAAATCTTTAAGGAGAAATGGTATTATGTCTTCTCTGTGTGTCTGATTAAATTCCGAGGTAAATCTGGGTGCTTTGTTCTTGGGGAGTTTTTTGATTACCATTTCAATTTCTTGGCTCGTAATTGGTTTGTTTAACTTTTGTGTTTCTTCCTTGGTCAGTCTTGGAAGGTTGTATTTTTCTAGGAAGTTGTCCATATCTTCTAGGTATTCCAGCTTGTTGGCATATAGGTTTTCATAGTAGTCTTTAATAATTCTTTGTATTTCTGTGGAGTCTGTCGTGATTTTTCAATTCTCATTTCTGATTCTGTTAATTTGTGTTGATTCTCTTTTTCTCTTAATAAGGTTGGCTAGAGATTTATCTATTTTGTTTATTTTCTCAAAGAACTGGCTCTTGGTTTCGTTGATTTTTGCTATTGTTTTATTCTTCTCAATTTTGTTTATTTCCTCTCTGATCTTTATTATGTCCATCCTTCTGCTGACTTTAGGCCTCATTTGTTCTTCTTTTTCCAATTTTGATAATTGTAATGTTAGACTGTTCATTTGGGATTGTTCTTCCTTCTTCAAGTGTGCCTGTATCACTATATGCTTTCCTCTTAGGACTGCTTTCACTGCGTCCCACAGAAGTTGGGGCTTTGTGTTGTTGTTGTTGTTGTCATTTGTTTCTATATATTCCTTGATCTCTATTTTAATTTGTTCGTTGATCCATTGATTATTTAGGATCATGTTGTTAAGCCTCCATGTGTTTGTTAGCCTTTTTGTTTTCTTTGTAGAATTTATTTCTACATTTATACCTTTGTGGTCTGAAAAATTGGTTGGTAGAATTTCAATATTTTGGATTTTTCTGATGCTCTTTTTGTGGGCTAGTATGTGGTCTATTCTGGAGAATGTTCCATGTGCACTTAAGAAGAATGTATATCCTGTTTCTTTTGGATGTAGAGTTCTGTAGATATCTATTAAGTCCATCTGCTCTACTGCGTTGTTCAGTGCTTCTGTGTCTTTACTTATTTTCTGCCCATTGGATCTATCTTTTGGGGTGAGTGGTGTGTTGAAGTCTCCTAAAATGCATAGCAGTCTATTTTCCCCTTTACTTCTGTTAGTATTTGTTTCACATATGCTGGTGCTCCTGTGTTGGGTGCATATATATTTATAATGGTTATATCCTCTTGTTGGACTGAACCCTTTATCATTATGTAGTGTCTTCTTTATCTCTTGTTACTTTCTTTGTTTTGAAGTCTATTTTGTTCATATTAGTACTGCAACTCCTGCTTTCTTCTCGCTGTTGTTTGCCTGAAATATGTTTTTACATCCCTTGACTTTTAGTCTGTACATGTCTTTCGGTTTGAGGTGAGTTTCCTGTAAGCAGCATATAGATGGGGCTTGCTTTTTTATCCATTCTATTACTCTTTGTCTTTTGATTGGTGAGTTCAGTCCATTTACATTTAGGGTGACTATTGAAAGATATGTAGTTATTGCCATTGCATGCTTTAAATTTATGGTTACCAAAGGTTCAAAGTTAGCCTCTTTAGTGTCTTACCGCCAAATTTAGCCCACTTATTGAGCTGTTATATACACTGCCTGGAGATTCTTTTCTTCTCTCCCTTCTTATTCCTCCTCCTCCATTCTTCATATGTTGGGTGTTTTGTTCTGTGCTTTTTCTAGGAGTGCTCCCATCTAGAGCAGTCCCAGTAAGATGCCCTGTAGAGGTGGTTTGTGGGAAGCAATTTCCCTCAGCTTTTGCTTGTCTGGGAATTGTTTAATCCCGCCATCATATTTAAATGATAGTCGTGCTGGATACAGTATCCTTGGTTCAAGGCCCTTCTGTTTCATTGCATTAAATATATAATGCCATTCTCTTCTGGCCTGTAGGGTTTCTGTCAAGAAGTCTGATGTTAGCCTGATGGGTTTTCCTTTATAGGTGACCTTTTTCTCTCTAGCTGCCTTTAAAACTTTCCTTGTCCTTGATCTTTGCCATTTTAATTATTATGTGTCGTGGTGTTTTCCTCCTTGGATCCTTTCTGTTGGGGGTTCTGTGTATTTCCGTTGTCTGTTTGATTGTTTCCTCCCCTAGTTTGGGGAAGTTTTCAGCAATTATTTCTTCCAAGATACTTTCCGTCCCTTTTCCTCTCTCTTCTTCTTCTGGTACCCCTATAATACAGATATTGTTCCTTTTGGATTGGTCACACAGTTCTCTTAATATTGTTTCATCCCTGGAGATTCTTTTATCTCTCTCTATGTCAGCTTCTATGCATTCCTGTTCTCTGGTTTCAATTCCATCAATGGCCTCTTGCATCTTATCCATTCTGCTTATAAATCCTTCCAGAGTTTGTTTCATTTCTGTGATCTTCTTTCTGGCGTCTGTGATCTTCCTCCAGACTTCATCCCATTTCTCTTGCATATTTCTCTGCATCTCTGTCAGCATGTTTATGATTTTTATTTTGAAATCTTTGTCAGGAAGACTGGTTAGGTCTGTCTCCTTCTCTGGTGTCTCTGTGATCTTGGTTTGCCTGTAATTTTGTCTTTTCATGGTGATAGTAATAGTTTGCATAGCTGGGACTAGTGACGGCTGGAAGAACTTCCCTTCTTGTTGGTTAGTGACCTTCCTCTCCTGGGAGAACAGCGACCTCTAGTGGCTTGTGCTGGGTAGCTGCACACAGACCAGGCTTCTGCTTCCTGCCCGGCTGCTATGAAGTTTATCTCCACTGTCACTGTGGGCATGGCCTGGCTCAGGCTGCTGCCCCTTTGCAAGGTGCTGGTTTCTCGCAGGTGTGGATGTAGTCTGGATGTTGTCCTGTGTCCTCTGGTCTCTATTTTAGGAAGAGTTGTCTTTATTATATTTTCATAGATATATGTGGTTTTGGGAGGAGATTTCCACTGCTCTACTCATGCCGCCATCCTGGCTCCGCCTTGTCCTTCTCTTTTTTGATGTGGTAGATGATGTTGATGGATTTTTTAATGTTCTACCATCCATGCATCCCTGGGATGAATCTCACTTGATCATACTGTATTATCCTCTTCATGTATTTTGATTTCAGTTTGCTATTATTTTGATTAGTATTTTCTCATCTATGTTCATCAGGGATATTGGTCTCTTATTATTTTTGTGAAGTCTTTGCCTGGTTTTGGTATTATTGTGATGCTGGCTTCATAAAATGAGTTTGGAAGTATTCCCTTCTCTCACATTTTTTGCAAAACTTTAAGGAGAATGGGTATTATGTCTTCTCTAAATGTCTGATGAAATTCAGCAGTGAATCCATCTGTTCTGGTGGTTTTGTTCATGGGTAGTTTTTTGATTACTGATTCAATTTGTTGCTGGTAATTGGTCTGTTTAGATTCTCTCTTTCTTCCATGGTCCATCTTGGAAGTTTGTATTTTTCTAGGAAGTTGTCCATTTCTTCTAGGTTATCCAGCTTGTTAGCATGTAGATTTTTATAGTATTCTCTAATAATTGTTTACATTTCTGTGGTGTCCATCATAATTTTTCCTTTCCCATTTCTGATTCTATTTATGTGTGTAGATTTTCTTTTTCTCTTAATAAGTCTGGATAGTGGTTTACCTATTTTGTTTATTTTCTCAAACAGCCAGCTCTTGGTTTCATTGATTTTTTCTACTGACATTTTATTTTATTTCTTCTCTGATCTTTATTTTCTCCCTCCTCTCTGACTTAGGGCTTAATTTGTTCTTCTTTCTGCAGTTTTAATAATTGCAACTTTAGACTATTCATTTCAGATTGTTCTTCCTTCTTTAAATAGGCCTGGATTGCTATATACTTTCCTCTTAGAACTGCCTTTGCAGCATCCCACATAATTTGGGGCATTGTGCTGTTGTTGTCATTTGTCTTCATATATTGCTTGATCTCTGTTTTAATTTGGTCATTGATTGATTGATTATTTAGGAGCATGTTGTTAAGCCTCCATGTGTTTGTGAGCCTTTTTGTTTCATTTGTACAATTTATTTCTAGTTTTATACCTTTGAGATGTGAGAAGTTGGTTCTCAGAATTTCAATCTTTTAGAATTTACTGAGGCTCTCTTTGTGTCCTAGTGTATGGTCTATCCTGGAAAATGTTCCAGGTGCACTTGAGAAGAATGTGTATCCTGTTGCTCTTGGGTGTAGAGTTCTGTAGTTGTCTGTTAGGGCCTTCTGTTGTAGTGTGTTGTTCAGTGCCTCTGTGTCCTTACTTACTTTTTGTCTGGTTGATCTGTCCTTTGGAGTGAATGGTGTGTTGAAGTCTCCTAAAATGAATGCATTGCTCTCTATTTTCTCCTTTAATTCTGTTAGTATTTGTTTCACATTTGTTGGTGCTCCTGTATTAGGTGCATATATATTTGTAATGGTTATATTCTCTTGTTGGACTGACCCCTTTTTCATTATGTAATGCCCTTCTTTATCTCTTGTGACTTTGTTTTGAAGTCTGTTTTGTCTGATACAAGTACTGCAACAACTGCTTTTTCTCCCTATTGTTTGCATGAAATATCTTTTTCCATCCATTCACTTTCAGTCTGTGTATGTCCTTGGGTTTGAGGTGAGTCTCTTGTAAGCAGCATATAGAGGGCCTTGTTTTTTAATCCATTCTATTACTCTGTGTCTTTTGATTGGTGCATTCCACCCATTTACGTTTATGTTGATTATCGATAGATATGTACCTATTACCACTGCAGTCTTTTGACTCATGGTTACCAAAGGTTAAACGGTAGCTTCTTTACTATATAACAGTCTATCCTTAACTCACTTATTAAGCTATTATAAACACAGTCTGATGATTCCTTATTTCCCTTCCTTCTTATTCTTCCTCCTCCACTTGTTATATGCTAGGTGTTTTATTCTGTAGTCTTTTGTGTTTCCCTTGACTGCTTTTGTGGATAGCTGATTTCATTTGTTGCCTTTAGTTAGTATTTGGTTGATCTGCTTTCTTTGGTGTAGTTTTATTTTCTCTGGTGACATCTATTTAGTCTTAGGAGTTCTTTCATCTAGAGCAGTCCATTTAAAATGCCCTGTGGAGGTGGTTTGTGAGAGGCAAATTCCCTCAACTTTTGCTAATCTGGAAATTGTTTAATCCCTCTTTCAAGTTTAAATGATAATCTTGCTGGATACAGGATTCTAGATTCAAGGCCCTTCTGTTTCATTGCATTAAATATATTATTGCATTCTCTTCTGGCCTGTAGGGGTTCTGTTAAGAAGCCTGATGATAGCCTGATGGGGTTTCCTTTGTATGTGTTCTTTTCTTCTCTCTCTGGCTGCCTTTGATACCCTGTTCTTGTCTTTGATCTCTGCCAATTTAATTATTATATGTCTTGGCATTTTCATCCTTGGGTCCCTTGCTTTGGGAGATCTGTGGGCATCCATGGTCTGAATTTATATTTCCTTCCCCAGCCTGGAGAAGTTTTCAGCAATTATTTCTTCAAAGACACTTTCTATCCCTTTTTCTCTCTCCTTTCCTGGTACCTCTAGAAGGCGAATATTGTTCTGTTTGGATTGGTCATACAGTTCTATTAATATTCTTTTACTCCTAAAGATCCTTTTATTTCTCTGCTTCAGCTTCTCTGTATTCCTGTTCTCTGATTTCTATTCCATTAACAGTCTCTTGCACCTCATCCAGTCTGCTCTTAAGTCTTTCCATTGATTGTTACATTTCTGTTATCTCCTCTGGACTTCATCACTTAGCTCTTGCATATTTTTCTGCAGCTCTATCAGCATGGTTATGACTTTTATTTTGAACTCTTCTTCAGGAAGATTGGTTATATCTATCTCGACAGGCCATCTCTTGGGCATTGTTTGAGTGATTTTGGAGTGTACCACATTCTTTTGCCTTTTTGTGGCAATAGAAGTGATTGCTGGCAAGTGGCACATTTGTCATCTGGGAGAACAAAGTCCCTTCCTGCTTGGTGGTCTTCTTGTCCTTCTCCGCTGCCTGTGCCATTTACCTGCACACAGGGAGCATTCTCTGGGCTAACTCCCTGAGCTGCTGTGGGCAGGGAAGTCCTCGGGATGGCCTAGGATACTTTCGGGGTTCGCAGCCATGTTACATGTGTTCTTCTGTGAGACCAGCATCCCTTCTTACCTTCTGGACTTTGTGCCAACATCCTCTGTCTGTGCTGGGAAGCTGAATGCTGGCAGATGCCTCTGGATCTGGCTTGTTTAGCTGTGCCCTGGGAGAAGACTCTGTGTGATTCCTGTGGGCAGGGCTGCCCACTGGCTGGTCCACAGTAATGGAGGATCTGCCATTTTGCTTGCTGTGCCAGAATGGGGGTGTGATCAGCAGGCTGCTTCTCACTGTGAGGGGCTTCAGAGCTGCATTGCCACCCAGGGTGTTTGGGCAACTGATGTTTCTTAATATCTCCAGTCTGTTGGGGTGAGTGTGCTGGGATGATTTTGTCCACCTGTTAAACCCTTGTCCCTTTAAGACTTTTAAAGCTTCCACTTTTCTTTTGTCCCAGGGGAGCCAGCTGTGGGGACCCACTCTCAGTCTCTGTCTCATATTTTAGTTGTCCATTTCTCTAATATCCATCACACCATGCAGTGTGTGTTACAGTGCTCCTGGTGCAGGTTACTAGGGCTGGTTATTTAGCAGTCCTGTGCTTCCACTCCCTACCCACTCTGATTGTTTTCCTTTCACCGGTGAGCTGGGGTGGGGAGTGCTCCGGTCCCACAGAGTTGCGGCTTTGTATCTTACCCTTTTTGTGAGATGCTGAGTTCTCACAGATGTAGATGTTGCCTGGATGTTGTACTGTATCTTCTACTCTCTCTTTTAGTAATAGATGTATTTGCTGTGTTTTCAAAATATATATGGTTTTGGGAGATTTCCACCACCGCACTCATTCTGCCATCTTGAGCACGACTCCAAGTATGTATTATATACTTGAATGTGGTCAATAGAGTAGATCTTAAAAATTATTTCCAATTAGAAGGAAATTATAGGGGGATCACTGGAAGATGGCGGCATGAGTAGTTCAGAGGAAATCTACTCCACAAAACATATATATTTATGAAAATAAAATAAATACCACTATTCTTATAAGAGACCCCAGTGGATGCAGTACAACAGCCAGGATACATCTACATTTGAGAGAACTCAGCATCACGCAAAGGGTAAGATACAGGCTGCGGCCAGGTGGGACCCAAATGCTCCCGCACCTCAAAACCTGGCAGGAAGAAGGAGTCCAAACAGGGAGGGAGTGAAAGCTCAGGACTGCTAAACAACCAGCTCTAGAAATTCGCACCTGGAATGCAGACACAAGGTGCACAGGGTGCTGGATATTAGAGAGACAGAAAAGCAAAACCTGTGGGCAGGTCCCCACAACCGGTGCCCTTGAGACAAAAGAAAAGTGAGTGCTTTCTGCAAGTCTTAAAAAGACAGGGCCACCATAGCTGGATGAAGTAGTCCTGGCAGCTGGGAATACCGGAGAAAACTAGGCACCTTAAATGAAGGCAGTGCAGCTCTGAAGCCCCTCACGGCACTAAGCAGCCTGCGAGTCGATCCTCCGACTGGCACAGGCCCTGACACACCAGCCTAGTAGCAGGAGAGTGGCAGAGTGCACCAGAGATGGCAGCACCGGAAGGAACCAAGAGTAGATCAGAGCGCTGCAGGAGAGGCTTGTGCTCGCCCACAGTGGCGCAACCGAAGAGCCCAGGCACGGCTAGCGCACACCGGCGGCAGTGAAGCCAGAGCCCGGTAGAAGCCTGCATGGAAGAGCCCCATGCACACCTGCAGTGGAGCCAGAGGGAGCAGGCGCACTCGCAGCAGCCAACTGGAATCTCACCCCAATGCACAGCCACCTAGGCCAGACCCAAAGGCCGCTTCTGTCACACAGCTGCCTGGCAGAGTCACCGCTAGCACAGAGAAGTGCACCTGCCATGCCTGCCACTCCTCACAGGGCACCGCACTGCTCTGACGGACACCCCACCCATAGAAGCTTAGAGGACTAACACGGTGGTTGCTCCAGGAGTGCAGGTAAATGTCACAGGCAGCGGAGAAGGGCAAGGCATCCAGCAAGCAGGAAAGGACATTCTTCTCCCAGCTGACACACCCACAACCTGCCTACAGCCACTGCTATTACCATGAAAAGGCAAAAAAATCTGGTCCAGTCCAAGATAGTTACACCTCAGAAAGGATCTTCAGAGGCAGACCTAACCTGTCTCCCTGAAAAAGAATTCAAAATAAAAATCATAAACATGCTGACAGAGCTACAGAGAAATATGCAAGAGCTAAGGGATGAAGTACAGAGAGATATTACAGACATACAGAGGGAGATTACAGACATACAGAGGGAGATTTCAGAAATGAAAGAAACTCTGGTAGGATTTAAAAGCAGAATGGATAAGATGCAAGAGTCCACTGATGGAATAGAATCCAGAGAACAGGAATGCATAGAAGCTGATGTAGAGAGAGATAAAAGGATCTTCAGGAATGAAACAATATTAAGAGAACCGTGTGACCAATCCAAAAGGAACAATATCTGCATTATAGGGGTACCAGAGGAAGAAGAGAGAGAAAAAGGGATAGAAAGTGTCTTTGAAGAAATAATGGCTGAGAACTTTCACCAACTGGGGGAGGAAATAGCTGCTCAGACTATGGAGGCACACAGAACTCCCGAGAGATGGGATACAAAGAGGACAACACCAAGACACATAATAATTAAAATGGCAAAGGTCAAGGACAAGGACAGAGTATTAAAGGCAGCCAGAGAGTGCAAAAAGGTCACCTACAAAGGAAAACCCATCAGGCTATCATCAGACTTCTCAACAAAAAAACAGAAACCTTACAGGCCAGAAGACAGTGGTATGACATATTTAATGCAATGAAACAGAAGGGCCTTGAATCAAAGATACTGTATCCAGCACGATTATCATTTAAATATGAAGCAGGGATTAAACAATTCACAGACAAGTAAAAGTTGAGGGAATTTGCCTCCCATAAACCTCTACAGGGTATCTAAGAGGGACTGCTCTAGATGGGAGCACTCCTAAAAAGAGCACAGAATAAAACACCCAATATATGAAGAATGGAGGAGTAAGAAAGAGAAGGGAAGCAAATAATCATCAGAATATGTTTATAACAGCTCAATAAGCGAATGAGGTCAGACAGTAGGGTAGTAAACAAGCTAACCTTGAACCTTTGGTAACCACAAATCTAAAGCCTGCAATGGCAATAAGTACATATCTTTCAATAATCACCCGAAAGGTAAATGGACTGAATGCACCAATCAAAAGACACAGAGTAATAAAATGGATAAAAAAGCAAGACCCATCTATATGCTGCTTACAAGAGACTCACCTCAAACCCAAAGACATGCACAGATTAAAAGTCAAGGGTTGGAGAAAGATATTTCATTCAAACAACAGAGAGAAAAAAGCAGGTGTTGCCATACTAGTATCAGACAAAATAGACTTCAAAATAAAGAAAATAACAAGAGATAAAGAAGGACATTACATAATGATAAAGGGCTTAGTTGAACAACAGGATATAACCATTATAAAAATATATGCACCAATAGACGAGTACCAATATATGTGAAACAAATACTAACAGAATTAAAGGAGGAAATAGAATGCAATACATTCATTTTGGGAGATTTTAGCACACAACCCACTCCAATGGACAGATCCACCAGGCAGAAAATAAGTAAGGACACAAAGGCACTGAACAACACACTAGAACAGATGGACCTAATAGACATCTACAGAACTCTACATCCAAAAGCAACAGGATACATATTCTTCTCAGACCACAAAGGTATAAAACTAGAAATATATTGTACAAAGAAAGCAAAATGGCTCAGAAATACATGGAGGCTTAACAACACGCTCCTAAATAGTCAATGGTTCAATGACCAAATTAAAATGGAGATCCAGCAATATATGGAAACAAATGACAACAACAACACAAAACCCCAACTTCTGTGGGATGCCGCAAAAGCAGTCTTAAGAGAAAAGTATATAGCAATCCAGACATATTTAAAGAAGGATGAACAATCCCACATGAATAGTCTAATGTCACAAATATCAAAATTGGAAAAAGAAGAACAAAAGAGGCCTAAAGTCAGCAGATGGAGGGACATAATAAAGATAGGAGAAGAAATAAATAAAATCGAGAAGAATAAAACAATAGAAAAAAATCAATGAAACCAAGAGCTGGTTCTTCAAGAAAATAAACAAAATAGATAAGCCTCTAGCCAGAGTTATTAATAGAAGAAGAGAGTCAGCACAAATCAACAGCATCAGAAATGAGACAGGAAAAATCACGATAGACCCCACAGAAATACAAAGAATTATTAGAGAATACTATGAAAACCTATATGCTAACAAGCGAGAAAACCTAGGAGAAATGGACAACTTCCTCGAAAAATACTACCTTCCAAGACTGATCCACAAAGAAACAGAAAATCTAAACAGACCAATTACCAGCAACGAAATTGAAGTGGTAATAAAAAAACTACCAAAGGACAAATCCCCCGGCCAGATGGATTTACCTCGGAATTTTATCAGACATACAGGGAAGGCATAATACACATTCTCCTTAAAGTTTTCCGAAAACTAGAAGAGGAAGGAATACTCAAAAACTCATTTCATGAAGCCAACATCATTCTAATACCAATACCAGGCAAAGACACCACCAAAACGAAAACTACAGACCTATATCCCTGATGAATGTAGATGCAAAAATACTCAACAAAGTATTAGCAAACCTAATTCAAAAATACATTAAGAGGACCATATACCGTGACCAAGTGGGATTCATCCCAGGGATGCAAGGATGGTACAACATTCGAAAATCCATCAATATCATCCACCACATCAACAAAAAGAAGGACAAAAACCACATGATCATCTCCATAGATGCTGAAAAAGCATTCGAAAAAATTCAACATCCATTCATGATAAAAACTCTCAGCAAAATGGGTATAGAGGGCAAGTACCTCAACATAATAAAGGCCATATATGATAAAACCACAGCCAGCATTATACTGAACAGCAAGAGGCTGAAAGCATTTCCTCTGAGATCGGGAACCAGACAGGGATGCCCACTCTCCCCACTGTTATTCAACGTGGTACTGGAGGTCCTAGCCATGCCAATCAGCAAAACAAAGAAACACAAGGAATCCAGATTGGTAAAGAAGAAGTCAAAGTGTCACTATTTGCAGATGACATGATATTGTACATAAAAATCCCTAAGGAATCGACTCCAAAACTACTAGAACTGATATTGGAATTCAGCAAATTTGCAGGATACAAAATTAACACACAGAAATCTGTGGCTTTCCTATACTCTAACAATGAACTAATAGAAAGAGAAATCAGGAAAACAATTCAATTCACAATAGCAACCAAAAGAATAAAATACCTAGGAATAAACCTAACCAAGGAAGTGAAAGACCTATACCCTGAAAACTACAAGACACTCTTAAGAGAAATTAAAGAGGTCACTAACAAATGGAAACCCATCCCATGCTCTTGGCTAGGAAGAATTAATATCTTCAAAATGGCCATCCTGCCCAAAGCAATATACAGATTCGATGCAATCCCTATCAAATTACCAACAGCATTCTTCAATGAACTGGGACAAATAGTTCAAAAATTCATATGGAGACACCAAAGACCCCAAATAGCCAAAGCAATCTTTAGAAGGAAGAATAAAGTGTGGGGGATTTCACTCCTCACCTTCAAGCTCTACTACAAACCACAATTTGGTACTGGCACAAGAACAGAGCCACCGGCAAGTGGTACCAAATAGAGACTCCAGACATTAACCCAAACATATGTGGCCAATTAATTTATGATAAAGGAGTCATGAACACATAATGGGGAAATGACAGACTCTTTAACAGATGGTGCAGGCAAAACTGGACAGCTACATGTAAGAGAATGAAACTGGATCACTGTCTAACCCCATACACAAAAGTAAACTCCAAATGGATCAAAGACCTGAATGTAAGTCATGAAACCATAAAAATCTTAGAAAACCCCACAGGCAAAAATCTCATGGACATAAATATGAGTGAATTCTTCATGAACATATCTCCCCGGGCAATGGGATCAAAGGTACAAATGAATAAGTGGTACTATATCAAGCTGAAAAGCTTCTGTACAGCAAAGGGCACCATCAATAGAACAAAAAGGTATCTAACAGTATGGGAGAACATATTCATAAATGACAGATCCGATAAAGGATTGACATCTAAAATACGTAAAGAGCTCACACCACTCAACAACCAAAAAGCAAATAATACAATTAAAAATGGGCAGAGGAGCTGAGTAGTTCTCTAAAGAAGAAATCTAGATGGCCAACAGGCACATGAAAAGATGCTCCACATCGTTAATCATCAGAGAAATGCAAATTAAAGCCACAATGAGATATCACCTCACACCAGTAAGGATCACCATCATCGAAAAAACAAACAACAACAAATGTTGGCAAGATTGTGGAGAAAGGGGAACCCTCCTGCACTGTTGGTAGGAATGTAAACTAGTTCAACCATTGTGGAAGGCAGTATGGAGGTTCCTCAGAATGCTCAAAATAGAAATACCATTTGACCCAAGAATTCCACTTTTAGGAAGTTACCCTAAGAATGCAGCACTCCAGTTTGAAAAAGTCAGATGCAGCCCTATGTTTACCGCTGCACTGTTTACAATAGACAAGACATGGAAGCAACCGAAATGTCCATCAGTAGATGAATGAATAAAAAAGATGTGGTACATATACACAATGGAATATTATGCAGCCATAAGAAATAAACAGTTCCTACCATTCAAAACAACATGGATGGAGCTAGAGGGTTTTATGCTCAATGAAATAAGCCAGGCAGAGAAGGACAAGTACCAAATGATTTCACTCATATGTGGTGTATAGGAACAAAGGAAAACTGAAGGAACAAAACAGCAGCAGAATCACAGATCCCAAGAATGGACTAATAGTTACCAAAGGGAAAGAGACTGGGGACAAATGGGTGGGAAGGAAGGGAGGGCAGGGAAAAAGAAAAAGGGCATTACGATTAGCATGTCTGGTGCGTGGAGTGCACGGGGAGGGCTGTGCAACACAGAGAAGACAAGTAGTGGTTTTACAGCATCTTACTGTGCAGATGGACAGTGACTGTGAAGGGGTTTGTATGGCGACTTGGTAAAGAGGGAAACCTAGTAAACTTAATGTTCTTTCTGTAATTGTAGATTAATGATACCAAAATAAAAAATAAAAAAGAAGTATATTATAGGTCAGATTCTGGTATGATGTTGGAATACTGGCAGAACAGATCATCTACCCTTAACGAAAAAGGGAATAACACATTGCCAAGAGTAAAAGAAGAAAGACACACTCAATCTGGATCAAGCCCTTTTATCATCCCAAGAATCCATCAGCATCAGGGAGTGAGTAATTGAGTGGGGGAAGACATAAACACCCAAAAGCAGCATATGTGGCCCTGGGGATCCTCTCTGGGATGATGTACCCCCATAACATTGGGCATTGAAAATCAATACTTCTAAATATCAGGGAGAACTGAAGGGGTATAAGTAGCCATGTTTCCACTTGTGGGGGGCCAGCATGATGTGATGACTGTCCTGAGAACCAACATAGAAGCAACACTTGAAAGGAGATTTATTAACTTTGGGATACATGACAGAGGGCAAGGGGTCTAATGGAGCTCTTTCATGAGAGAAAGGGCTGACACATGCCACTTTTCTAGCCAGCCTAGTTGACCAGACACATCTGGGAGCAGGTTCTGATTCTGAAATTTTCCATCCATCCCAATTTCTCTGCCTCAGAATTCTTCTACAAACTTAACTTACCAACATGCACAGCCCCATAGTAGCTGCATGGACCACTGCTGGCATCAAGTCTGAGGGAGTGCCTGCCCAAAGCACAGTGGCAAGGGAGCTGCCAAGTCTTTAAGTTGCATCAGTTAGTCACATAAGCTAGGGCAAAGTAGCAGCAACATCTAATTTTGGCAGCCAGGCCAAGGGCTAGACCAAACTACCAGCTTACTCATACCAGGAAGAAGACTACCAGCTTACTCATAGCTCACCCACAAGAAGGTGCACACAGTCCATGCAGGGAACATCCCTGAAGAGCCTGGTTCTAGTGAAAAGGGTTTTCTGCACTTCTGGAGATCACAGGATGCCTACTATGTAAGGCCACTGCTTTCAGGATCAGGAGATGCCACTGATCAGTGTAATACACAGAAACAAAGAGAGAGTCAGACAAAAAGAGGAGGCAGAGGAATATGTTCCAAACAAAAGAATAATAAAAAACACCAGAAAAGTTGCAAAAGGAAATGACTTTAAACAATCTACATGATAAATATTGCAAACTAAGGGGCCTGAAGTTGCTCAGTTGAGTGGAGAGAAAAACAGACAAACTCAAGGAGAACAACAACAAGGAGATAGGGGGAAAAAAGGAACAAGTCAGAGCTGGAGAATAAAATAATTGAAATGAAAAATACAATAGAGGGAATGGACAGCACATTAGAGGATTGTGAAGAATGGATCAGTGATCTGGAATACAGTGTATTGCAAAGCAACAAAGCCAAACAAAAGAAAGAAGAAAAGATTTCTAAAAATGAAAATAGTTTGGGGAATAAAGAGGATGGCTTAGAGTTGAGAGAGAGGCCTCCTCCCAAAGCCACATATAATACAAAAATATAATTAATATGACTAATCCTGAAAGAGCAACAGGAAAGAAGGCTGTGCCAGTCTGCATACAACTGGAGAAAAGAATAAACCTGATGGAACAAGGTTAGGTACCAAAGCCATGATCCAGCAGGACCAAGCCCTTCACAAACACCAGCTCACAGGGTGGAGAAAGAGAAATGGAGCAGTGAGGGGGTGGAGGCCTGGGACTGTTGAACACCCAGGCCTGGAGGTCTGCTCTGGGAGCACTAACCTGCATTGCATGGTGATCTGGTAATTAGTGGTGTTGGAAAGCTAAGACAGGCAGAATACCTGGAGAAACTGAGATTCCAGTCACTTTTGGGAAACAGGAATCCATATCTGGATGCTCTGGGACAAAAGAAAGGTGGGCAGTCTGAGAAATTTGCTAACAGTGAGAGGGCTGCTAAAGGATCACGGACTGCACAAAGCTTACTGCTCAGGAGAAAGGGCAGGTATACAAAATTTTCTGGGTTCAATCTGTCTAGCAGGTGCTCAATCCCCTTGGCTGGCTACGCAGCTCCAAGGCCCCCACCAGGATAGCAGCCTGCTGCACCTTCCAGCCAGCACACATCTGGCTCACAAACCGGCAGCCCCTACCCTGGCATCAGGCCAGCCAGAGGGAAGCCCCAACTACAGCAGCTTCAAATGCAAAGCATAGAGGCTTACACCTGTGTTCGGCCAACTGGTCTGGCTGTGGAGACAGGCATAAAGGCTGGAAGCAGGAAACAGCTCTTTCTGCCCCCAGGCACCAGCACGGCTCCCCTGTAACCCCTGATATCACTCCAGGGACTGAGCAGCTCCAGATATTAGAGTTTCCAGGAACTAGAGGGTGCCACATACAAATATGAAACATCAAAGGAACCTGGATCAAACCAAAATCCCCCAAACAGCAGAAAAAGGGTCACATGAAACTGATCTCATTAATCTTCCTGAAAGAGATTTCAAACTAAAAATCATAAACATACTCATGGAGGTACAGAAAAATATTCAAGAACTCAGGAACAAATTAAGGATGGAGATCCAATCATTGCAGAATACAATGGAGGGATTTAAAAGCAGATTAGATATGGTGAAGAAGATTGTTAATGGAATAGACATCAGAGAAGAGGAATACAAAGAAGCTGAGGCACAGAGAGAAAAAAGGATCTCAAGGAATGAAAGAATATTGAGAGAGCTATTTGACCAATCCAAACGAAACTATATTTGTATTATAGTGGGACCAGAGGAAGAAGAGAGAAAAAAAGGTATAGAAAGTGTCTTTGAGTAAGTTATTGCTGAAAACTTCCCCAATCTGGGGAAGGAGATAGTCTCTCAGGCCATGGAGGTGAACAGAACTCCCAACACAGGGGACCCAAAGAAGACAACACAAAGACATATAATAATTAAAATGGCAAAGATCAAGGATAAAGACAGACTATTAAAAGCAGCCAGGGAGAGAAAAAAGATCACACACAAAGGAAAACCCATCAGGCTATCATCAGATTTCTCAGCAGAAACCTTAGAAGCCAGAAGGGAGTAGCATGATATAGTCAATGCAATGAAGCAGAATGCCCTCGAACCAAGAGTGCATGACCCAGCAAGATTATCATTTAAATTTGAAGGAGGGATTAAAAAATTTCCAGGTAAGCAAAAGCTGAGAGAATTTACCTCCCACAAACCAACTCTACAGTGTATTTTGGAGGGACTGTTATGGATGGAAGGGTTCCTCAGGCTAAATAACTGTTACCAGCCATAATAAAACTTCCATAAAGAAAGCATAACAATTAATTACTCAGAAAATGAAAATTAAATCAACTATCTCCAAAGTCAGTCAAGGGATAGACAAAGAGCACAGAATATGATACCCAATATATAGAGAATGGAGGAGGAAGAAAAAGGCGGAGGAAAAAAAGAGCTTTTAGATTGTGTTTGTAATAGTGCATTAAGTGAGTTGAGTTAGACTCTTAGATAGTAAGGAAGTTCACCTTGAACCTTTGGTAACTATAAACCTAAAGCCTGCAATGGCAATAAGTACATAGCTATCAATAATCACCCTAAATGTAAAAGGTCATAATGTACCAATCAAAAGACATAGAGTCACTGAATGGATTAAAAAGCAAGACCCGTCTATATGCTGCCTACAAGAGACACACTTCAAATCCCCAGACATACACAGACTAAAAGAGAAGGGATGGACTGTAAACTACAAGACCCTTATGAGAGAAATTAAAGAAGATACCAATAAATGGAAACATATCCTGTGCTTATGGATAAAAGAATTAATATTGTCAAAATGACCATCCTGCCTAAAGCAATCTATAGATTCAATTCAATTCCTAATAAAATGCCAACAGCTTTCATCAATGAACTAGAGAAAATCGTCCTAAAGTTCATATGGAACCACAAAAGACGTTGAATAGCCAAAACAATCCTGAGAAGAAAGAATAAAGCAGGGGGAATTACACACCCCAACTTCAAGCTCTACTACAAAGCCACAGTAATCAAAACAATTTGGTACTGGCACAAGAACAGACCCATAGACCAATGGAAGATACTAGAGAGCCCTGATATAAACTCAAACATATATGGTCAATTAATATATGATAAAGGAGCCATGGACATACAACGGGGAAATGAGAGCCTCTTCAACAGCTGGTGTCAGCAAAACTGGGCAGCTACATGCAAGAGAAACTGGATTATTGTTTAGCCCCATACACATAAGTAAACTCAAAATGGATTAAAGACTTGAATGTAACTTATGAAACCATAAAACTCTTAGGAGACAACATAGGAAAAATCTCTTGAATATAAGCACGAGCAACTTCTTCCTGAACCCATCTCATCAAGCAAGGGAAAGAAAAGCAAAAATGAACTCACGGGACTACATCAAAATAAAAAGGTTTTGTACGAAAAAGGACATCATCAACAAAACAAAAAGGCATCCTACAGAATGGGAGAATATTTGTAAATGACATCTGACAAGGGTTTAACATCCAAAATATATAAAGAATTTACAGGCCTCAACATCCAAAAAGCAAATAAGCTGATTAACAAATGGCAGAGGATATGAAGAGACAGTTTCCAAAGAAGAAATTCAGATGGCCAACAGACACATGAAAAGATGCTCCACATCACTAATCATCAGAGAAATGCAAATTAAAACCACAATGAGATATCACCTCACACCAGTAAGTATGGCCAGCATTGAAAAGACTAAAAACAACAAGTGACGGTTAGGATGCAGAGAAACGGGAACCCTCCTACACTGCTGGTGGGAATGTAAGCTAGTTCAACCATTGTGGAAAGCAATATGGAGGTTCTTCATAAAACTAGAAATAGAAATACCATTTGATCCCAGAATCCCACTCCTTGGAATTTACCCAAAGTATATAACTTCTCAGATTCAAAAAGACATATGCACGCCTTTGTTTCTGGCAGCACTTTTTACAATAGCCGAGATATGGAAGCAACCTAAGTGTCCATCAGTAGATGAATGGATAAAGAAGATGTGGTACATATACACAATGGAATACTATTCAGTCATAGGAAAGAAACAAATCCTACCATTTGCAACAACATGGATGGAGCTGGAGGACATTATGGTCAGTGAAATAAGCCAGGCAGAGAAAGACAAATGCCAAATGACTTCCCTCATTTGTGGAGTATAACAATGAAGCAAAACTGAAGGAACAAAATGGCAGCAGATTCAGAGACTCTAAGAGTGTACTAGTGTTTACCAAAACGGAGGGGTGTGGAGGGTGGATGAGGAGGGAGGGAGAAAGGGATTGAGGGTTATTATGTTTAGTACACATGGTGTGGGGGATCACGGGGAGAACAGTGTAGCACAGAGAAGGCACATAGTGGATCTGTGGCATCTTACTACACTGATGGACAGTGACTACATTGGGGTATGGATGGGGACTTGATAATATGAGTGAATTTAGTAACCACATTGTTTATTCATGTGATACCTTCATAAGAGTGTATATCAATCATACCTTTAAAAAATTTTTGAGAAAAGAAAGAAAAGAAGACATAGAGCTGCTGCAGCAAAGCAGGAGAGATCTAGCCAAAAATCTAGTCTCAAAGCTGAAGGAAAACAGGCTAAGTAGCCCTGGTCTGGAGCCAGATGCACTGGATTTTGTGTTTTTAAAAATGATTATATCCTGAGTCCACTGTGGTGAGGAGGAAGAGGGATGGGCAGTGTCTTCTATGTCCCCAGACCTGTGTGGCCTAGTGTAAGAGAGGAGAGCATGTGATAGAAGAGTGTTGCCCTGAAAAATGCGCAGGTATTGACTCTCAGAAACTGTACATGTTACTTTACATGGTGAAAGGGGCTTTGCAGATGTGATTAAGGACCTTGAGATGGGAAGATTACCCTGGATCATCCAGGTGACCAAATCTAATTACACAAATCTTTACTGTGGGGCACTTACCCCAGCTGTGGTCGGTGACAGGGAAATGTGTCTAAGGGAGCAGAGATGCGACACTACAGGCTTTGAAGACGGTGGATGTGCCATGAACCCAGGCATGTAAGGAGCATCTAGAAGCTAGAAAGGGCAGGGAAGACCCCTTAGAGAGGCATCCAGAATGGAGTGCAGCTCTGCCCACCCCTGATTTTATCCCACTGAGACATGTATTGGACATCAGACCTACAGAACTGTGAAATCATAAATTCATGTTGTTTTAAGCCACTTAAAAAAAAGAGAAGGGATGGAAAAAGTTTTTTCATGAAACTAATATGGAGAAAGAACAGGAGATGCAGTACTTGTATCAGACAAAATAGACTTCAAAACAAAGAAAGTCATGAGACAAAGAAGACATTACATAATGATAAAGGGGTCAATCCAACAAGGGGATATAACCATTATAAATCTCTAAGGACCCAACGCAGGAACACCTACATATACGAAACATATTCTAACAGAATTAAAAGGGGAAATAGAATGTGATGCTTTCACTCCAGGAGACTTCAACACTCCACTCACTCCAAAGGACAGATCAACCAGATAGAAAATGAGTAAGGACACAGAAGCACTGAACAGTACATTAGAACAGATGGACCTAACCGACATCTACAGAACTCTACAGCCAAAAGCAGCATAATACACATTCTTTTCAAGTGCACATGGAACATTTTCAAGAATAGATCATATACTAGGCCACAAAAACAGCCTTGGTAAATTCAAAAACATTGAAATTGTACCATCCAGCTTCTCAGACCACAAAGGTATGAAACTAAAATAAATTATGCAAAGAAAAAGAAAAATCCCAGAAACACATGGATGCTTAATAACATGGTACAAAATAAACAATAGCTCTATGACCAAATTAAAACAGAGATCAAGCAATGTATGGAGACAAATGACGACAATAATTTAACACCACAAATTCTGTGGGATGTGGTGAAGGCCGTGCTAAGAGGGAAGTAGATTGCAATACAGTCCTACATCAGGAAAGAAGAACAATCCCATATGAACTATCTAAACTCACAATTATTTAAACTAGAAAAAGAAGGACAAATGAAGCCCAAAGTTAGTAAAAGGAGGAACATAATAAAGATTAGAGCACAAATAAAAAAAAATCAAGATGAGTAAAACAATAGAAAGAATCAATGAAGGCAGAAGCTGGTTCTTTGAGAAAATAAACAAAATAGATGAACCCCTAGCCAGATTTATCAAGAAAAAAAGAGAGTCTACACACCTAAACAGAATCTGAAATGAGAAAGCAAAAATCACTACAGACACCACAGAAATACAAGGAATTATGAGAGAATACTATGAAAAATTATATGCTAACAAAGTGCCTAACCTAGAGGAATTGGAAAACTGTTTAGAAAAATATAACCTTCCAAAGCTGACCCAGAAAGAAACAGAAAATCTGAACAGACCAATTACCAGCAACAAAATTGAATTGGTAATCAAAAAACAACCTAAGAACAAAACTCCTGGACCAGATGACTTCACCACTGAATTGTATCAAACATTTAGTGAAAAACTAATACTCATCCTCCTTAAAGGTATCCAAAATGTAGAAGAGGAGGGAATACTTCCAAAAAAATTCTATGAGGCCAGCATCACTCTAATATCAAAACCAGGCAAAGATACCACAAAAAAAGAAAATTACAGACCAATATCCCTGATGAACATAGATGCAAAAATACTCAATAAAATAGTAGCCAACTGAATAAAAAATACATAAAAAAATCATCCATAATGGTCAAGTGAGATTTATGGACACAGCCAACATCATACCTATCAGTGAGAAGCTGAAAATATTTATTTTAAGATTGAGAACAAGACAAGGATGTGCACTCTCTCCACTTTTATTCAACATAGTACCAGAGGTCCTTGCTAGAACAATCAGAAAACACAAAGAAATAAAAGGCATCCAGATTGGTAAAGAAATTAAACTGTCACTGTTTGCAGATGACATGCTTTTGTACATAAAAAACCATAAAGAATCCACTCTAAAACTACTAGATCTAATATCTGAATTCAGCAAAGTTGCAGGATACAAAATTAATACACAGAAATATGTTGCATTCCTATAGACTAATGATGAACTAGCAGAAAGAGAATAAAAATAATAAAATACCTAGGTATAAATCTAATGAAGGAAGTGAAAGACCTATACTCTGAAAACTACAAGACACTCATGAGGGAAATTAAAGGAGATAGCAATAAATGGAAACATATCCAATGCTTCCTATCCCATGGATAGGGAGAATTAATATAGTCAAAATGGCCATCCTGCCTAAAGCAATGTACAGACTCAGTGAAATGCCTATCAAAATACCAATATCTTTCTTCAACAAACTAGAGAAAATTGTTGTAAAATTCATATGGAACCAGAAAAGACCCTGAATAGCCAAAGCAATCCTGAGAAGGAAGAATAAAGCTGGGGGGATTACACTCCCTGACTTCAAGCTCTACTAAAAAGCCACAGTAATCAAGACAATTTGGTACTGGCACAAGAACAGAACCATAGACCAATGGAACAGACTAGAGAGCCCAGATATAAACCCAAGCATATATGGTCAGTTAATATATGAGAAAGAAGCCAAGGACATACAATGGGGAAATGAAAGTCTCTTTAACGACTGGTGTTGGCAAAACTGGACAGCTACATGCAAGAGAATGAAACGGGATCATTGTCTAACCCCACACACAAAAGTAAACTTGAAATGGATCAAAGACCTGAATGTAAGTCATGTAACCATAAAATTCTTAGAGGACAACAGAGGCAAAAATCTCCTGAATATAAACATGAGCAACTTCTTCCTGAACGCATCGACTAGTGCAAGGGAAAGAAAAGCAAAAATGAACTCATGGGACTAAATCAAACTGAAAAGCTTCTGTACAGCAAAGGACACCATCAACAGAACAAAAAGCATCCTACAGTATGGTAGAATATATTTTTAAATGACATATCCAACAAGGGTTTAACATCCAAAATATATAAAGAACTCACATGCCTCAACAATGGAAAAGCAAATAACCCGATTAAAAAATAGGTGGAAGATACGAGCGGATACTTCTCCAAAGTAGAAATTTAGATGGTCAACAGGCACATGAAATAATGTCCCATATCACTAATTATCAGGGAAATTCAAATATAAACCACAATGGGATATCACCTCACACCAGTTAGGATGTCCAGCATCAAAAGCCTAAGAACATCAAATGCTGGTGATGACGTGGAGAAAGAGGAACCCTCCTACACTGCTGGTGGGAATGCAAGCTAGTTCAACCATTGTGGAAAGCAATATGTAAGTTCCTCCAAAAACTAAAAATAGAAATACCATTTGACCTGGGAATTCCACTCCTAGGAATTTATCCAAAGAAAGCACGTTCTCAGATTCAAAAAGATGTATGCACCCCTATGTTTATTGCACTATTTAGAATAGCCTAGATATGGAAGCAACCTAAGTGTCCGTCAGTAGATGAATGGATAAAGAAGAGGTGGTACATATATACAGTGGCATACTGTTCAGCCATAAGAAAGAAAGAAATCCTACCATTTGTAATAACATGTGTGGAGCTGGAGGATATGATGCTCAGTGAAATAAGCCAGGCAGAGAAAGACAAGTACCAAATGATTTCCCTCATTTGTGGAGTATAACAATGAAGCAGAACTGAAGGAACAACACATCAACAGACTCACAGCCTCCAAGAAGGGACTAGTAGTTACCAAAAGGGAGGAGTGGGGGAGGGCAGGTGGGGAGGGAGGAAGAAGGGGATTGAGGGGTATTATGATTGGCACACATGGTGTGGGGGGATCATGGGGAAGACAGTATAGCACAGATAAGGCAAATAGTGACTCTGTGTCATTTTACTACACTGATGGACAGTGACTGCAGTGGTATATGGTGAGGGTCTTGATAATATGGGTGAATGTAGTAACCACATTGCTTTTCATGTGAAACCTTCATAAGAGTGTATATCAATAATTCTTTAATGAAAATAAAAGAAGAAAAAAATATGCTAAGAGATCTCTGTGACCTCTGTGACAAGTTTATAGAAAACAACATTTAATAATAGGAATACCAGCAGGAGAAGAGAGACAGAAAGGGGCAGAAAACCTACTTGAAGAAATAATAGCTGAAAACTTCCCCAACTCGGGGACAGAAATAGACATTCACGTCCTGAAAGCACAGAGCACCCCTAAAAAGCTGACCCCAAGGAGGTCTACACCAAGATATATAGCAATAAAAAAGGCAAAGATTAAAGATAAGTAGAGAATCTTAAAAGCAGTAATAGAAAAGCATACAGTTACCTACAAGGGAAACCCCATAAGGCTATCAACAGACTTTTTAGCAGAAACTTTAAATGCCAAAAGGGAGTGGCCTGAAATATTCCAAGACTGACAGGGAAAAAAATTCTACAACCCAGAGTACTCTACCCAGCATGGTTATCATTCAGAATTTAAGAAGAGATAAAATTTTACAAATAAACAAATGTTAAAAGAATCATCACCACTAAACTGGTCATATAGTATATGTTAAAGGGATTTCTATAAATGGAAATAATAATTCGTGAGTGAACACAAACCTACAGTAAATATAGCAGTCCAATCACTCACAAAGGAGAATGAAGTTCAAAAGTAGTAGAATCAATAGTACACAAAATTTAGTCAAGGGATACACAAAATAAAAAGATGTAAATTATGATATCATATACACAAAATGTGGAGGGGAACAATAGAAAAGTAGTGCTTTCAGAATTGTGTTCAAACATAAATGACCAACAACATAACATATACATATATATTGCTGTAATGAACTTCATGGTAAATATAAACCAGAACCTATAATAGATACACAAAAAATAAAGGAATACAAGTATAACAATAAAGTCATCAAATCAGAGGAGGAGGGCAAGAAAATAAAGGAACAGAGAACTACAAAAACAACCAGGAACCAATTAACAGAATGGCAATAAGTGCATACATATCAATAGTTACTTTAAATGTAAATGGACTAAATGTTCCAACCAAAATACATAGGGTGACTGAAGGGAAAAAGAAACAAGAGCCATCTCTGCTGCCTACAAGAGACTCACTTCAGAACTGAAGACACATATGGATTAAAAGTGAATGGATGGAGGCAGATATTCCACACAAACTGAAGTGAAAGAAAAGCAGGAGTTGCAATACTAATATTACACAAAATGGACTTCAAAACAAAGAATGTAGCAAGAGACAGAGAAAGGCATTATGTAATGATAAAGGGAAAGGTCCAACAAGAGGATAAAACAATCGTAAATATCTATGCACCCAATACAGAAGCACCTAAACATATAAATCAAATACTAACAGACCTAAAGGGAGAAAGTGGCAGTAATATAATAATAATAGTAGGAGACTTTAACATCCTAGTACATCAATGGATAGATCAAGCAGATAGAAAATTAGTAAGGAAACAGTGGTGTTGAATTGGACACATAAGACCAGATTAAGTTAACAGATATATATATATATATATACAACATTCCATCCCAAATCAGCAGAACACGCATGCTTCTTGAATACACCTAGAATGTTTTCTAAGACAGATCACATGTTAGGTCACAAAACAAGTCTCAGTACATTTAGGAAGATTGAAATTATATCAAGAATCAATTCGGACCACAACTGTATGAAACTAGAAATCAATTACAAGAATAAAAATCTGGAGAAAACAAACACTTGGAGGCTAGACAACACGCTGCTAAATAACGAATGGATCAGTGAATAAATTAAAGAGGAAATTAAAAAAATACATGGAAAAAAAGAAAGGAGAAACAATAGCTCAAAATCTATGGAATGCAGCAAAAGAGGTTTTAAGAGGGAAATTCAGAGAGATACAAGCCTACCTCAAGAAACAAGAACACTCTCAAATAAACAATCTAACCTTACAAGTAAAGGAACTAGAAAAAGAAGAAAATGGAAAGTCCAAAGTTAGTAGAAGAAGAGACATAATAAATATCAGAGCAGAAAGAAATGACATAGAGACTAGGGAGTAATAGAAAAAAATCAATGAAACTAAGAGTTGATCTTTGAAAGATAAACAAAATTGACAAATGCTTAGCTGACTCATCAAGAAAAAAAGGACTCAAATAAAATACAAAATGAATGAGGAGTTAGAACTGACACCACAAAAATGCATTTATTAGAGATTACTATGAAAAATTAAATGCCAACAAATTAGACAACCTAGAAGAAATGGATAAATTCCTAAAAACATGCAATCCCCCAAGAACTGAATCTGGATGAAAGAGAAAAATCTGAACAGACCAATTAATAGTAATTAATAGAAGCAGTAATCAAGACTCCAAATAAGCAAAAGTCCACGACCATATTCTACCAAACATTTAAAGGGTAATTCTACCAAATATTTAAAGAATAATTGCTATCTAACCTTCTCAAACAATGCCAAAAAAATTGCAGTGGAAGAAAACCTTCCAAATTAGATTTATGAGGTCAACATCACCTTGATACCAATACCCAGAAAAAACACTACAAAATAAAGAGAATTTAAAGACCAATGTCACTCATGAACGAACATTGATGCAAAAATCCTTAACAAAATATTACCAAACTGAATTAAAACATATCAAAAGGACTTTTCAACACAACCAATTGGCATTTATTCCAGGAATGCAAGGATCATTCAATATCCACCAATTAATCCATGGTAAAGCACATTAACAAAAGGAAGAATAAAACCCATGTGATCATCTCAGTATATACAGAAAAAGCATTTGCCAAAATTCAACATTTATGCATGATAAAATCTGTCAACAAAGTGGGGATAGAGGGCACATAATTTAAAATAGCAAAGGCCACATATGGCAAACCTACAGCGAACATGATATGCAATAGCAAAAAGCTGAAAGCTTTTCCTCTAAAATGAGGAACAAGGTAAGGATGTCACTTTCACTCAGAGGTCCTAGTCATAGCAATCAGACAAGAAAAGAGACATTAGGTATCCATATTGCAAAGAACATGTAAAACAGTTGTTATTTGCAGATTACATGGTACCATATATAGAAAACCCTAAAGACAACACCAGAAAGCTGTTAGAGTCAACAAGTGAATTCAGTAAAGTTGCAGGATACAAAATCAATATACAGAAATCTGTTGCATTTCTATTTAGAAAGAATGAACTAACAGAAAGAGACATGAAGAAAACCAGTGACATTTACAATTGCATCCAAAAGAATAAAACACCCAGGAATAAGTTTAAGCAAGGAGTTGAAAGACATGTGTACTCTGAAAACTTTAAGACATTGACGGAAATTTAAGAAGGCACAATTAAGTGGAATCCTATTCCATTCTCATGGATAGGAAGAATTAATATTGTTAAAATTGTCATAACTCAAGGAAAGAGTTTTAAAGGCAGCTAGAGAGAAAAAGGTCACCTATAAAGGAAAACCAATCAGGCAAACATCAGACTTCTCAACAGAAACCCTACAGGCCAGAAGAGAATGGCATGATATACTTAATGCAATGAAACAGAAGGGCCTGGAACCGTGTATCCAGCACGACTATCATTTAAATATGATGGCAGGATTAAACAATTCCCAGACAAGCAAAAGCTGAGGGAATTTGCTTCCCACAAACCACCTCTACAGGGCATCCTACAGGGACTGATCTAGATGGGAGCACTCCTAAAAAGAGCACAGAACAAAACACACAACATATGAAGAATGGAGGAGGAGGAATAAGAAGGGAGAGAAGAAAAGAATCTCCAGACAGTGTATATAACAGCTCAATAAGCGAGCTAAGTTAGGCAGTAAGATACTAAAGAAGCTAACCTTGAACCTTTGGTAACCACGAATCTAAAGCCTGCAATGGCAATAAGTACGTATCTCTCAATAGTCACCCTAAATGTAAATGGAATTAATGCACCAATCAAAAGACACAGAGTAACAGAATGGATAAAAAAAACAAGACCCATCTATATGCTGCTTACAAGAAACTCACCTTAAACCCAAAGACAAGCATAGACTAAAAGTCAAGGGATGGAAAAACATATTTCAGGCAAACAACAGTGAGAAGAAAGCAGGGGTTGCAGTACTAATATCAGAAAAAATGGACTTCAAAACAAAGAAAGTAACAAGAGATAAAGAAGGATACTACATAATGATAAAGGGCTCAGTCCAACAAGAGGATATAACCAATCTAAATATATATGCACCCAATACAGGAGCACCAGCATATGTGAAGCAAATACTAACAGAACTAAAGAGGGAAATAGACTGCAATGCATTCATTTTAGGAGACTTTAACACACCACTCACCCCAAAGGATAGATCCACCAGGCAGAAAATAAGTAAGGACACACAGGCACTGAACAACACACTAGAACAGATGGACCTAATAGACATCTATAGAACTCTACATCCAAAAGCACAGGATATACATTCTTCTCAAGTGAACATAGAACATTCTCCAGAATAGACCACATACTAGCTCACAAAAAGAGCGTCAGTAAATTCCAAAATATTGAAATTCTACCAACCAATTTTTCGGACCACAAAGGAATAAAAGTAGAAATAAATTCTACAAAGAAAACAAAAAGGCTCACAAACACATGGAGGCTTAACAACATGCTACTAAATAATCAATGGATCAATGAACAAATCAAAATAGAGATCAAGGAATATATAGAAACAAATGACAACAACAACACTAAGCCCCAACTTCTGTGGGACGCAGTGAAAGCAGTCTTAAGAGGAAAGTATATAGCAATCCAGGCACACTTGAAGAAGGAAGAACAATCCCAAATGAATAGTCTAACATCACAATTATCAAAACTGGAAAAAGAAGAACAAATGAGGCCTAAAGTCAGCAGAAGGAGGGACATAATAAAGATCAGAGAAGAAATAAACAAAATTGAGAAGAATAAAACAATAGCAAAAATCAACGAAACCAAGAGCTGGTTCTTTGAGAAAATAAACAAAATAGATAAGCCTCTAGCCAAACTTATTAAGAGAAAAAGAGAATCAACACAAATCAACAGAATCAGAAATGAAAATGGAAAAAATCACGACAGAATCTACAGAAATACAAAGAATTATTAAAGACTACTATGAAAACCTATATGCTAACAAGCTGGAATACCTAGAAGAAATGGACAACTTTCTAGAAAAATACAAACTCCCAAGACTGACCAAGGAAGAAACACAAAAGTTAAACAAACCAATTACGAGCAAAGAAATTGAAACGGTAATCAAAAACTACCCAAGAACAAAACCCCGGGGCTGGACGGATTTACCGCGGAATTTTATCAGACACACAGAGAAGACATAATACCCATTCTCCTTAAAGTGTTCCAAAAAATAGAAGAAGAGGGAATACTCACAAACTCATTCTATGAAGCCAACATCACCCTAATACCAAAACCAGGCAAAGAACCCACCAAAAAAGAAAATTACAGACCAATATCCCTGATGAATGTAGATGCAAAAATACTCAATAAAATATTAGCAAACAAAATTCAACAGTATATCAAAAGGATCATACACCATGACCAAGTGGGATTCATCCCAGGGATGCAAGGATGGTACAACATTTGAAAATCCATCAACATCATCCACCACATCAACAAAAAGAAAGACAAAAACCACATGATAATCTCCATAGATGCTGAAAAAGCATTTGACAAAATTCAACATCCATTCATGATAAAAACTCTCAGCAAAATGGGAATAGAGGGCAAGTACCTCAACATAATAAAGGCCATATATGATAAACCCACAGCCAGCATTATACTGAACAGCGAGAAGCTGAAAGCATTTCCTCTGAGATTGGGAACCAGACAGGGATGTCCACTCTCCCCACTGTTATTTAACATAGTACTGGAGGTCCTAACCATGGCAATCAGACAAAACAAAGAAATACAAGGAATCCAGATTGGTAAAGAAGAAGTTAAACTGTCACTATTTGCAGATGATATGATACTGTACATAAAAAACCCTAAAGACTCCACTCCAAAACTACTAGAACTGATATCGGAATACAGCAAAGTTGCAGGATACAAAATTAACACACAGAAATCTGTAACTTTCCTATACACTAACAATGAATCAATAGAAAGAGAAATCAGGAAAACAATTCCATTCACCATTGCATCAAAAAGAATAAAATACCTAGGAATAAACCTAACCAAAGAAGTGAAAGACTTATACTCCGAAAACTACAAGTCACTCTTAAGAGAAATTAAAGGGGACACTAATAAATGGAAACTCATACCATGCTCATGGCTAGGAAGAATTAATATCGTCAAAATGGCCATCCTGCCCAAAGCAATATACAGATTTGATGCAATCTCTCTCAAGTTACCAGCAACATTCTTCAAATAATTGGAACAAATAATTCAAAAATTCATATGGAAACACCAAAGACCCCGAATAACCAAAGCAATCCTGAAAAAGAAGAATAAACTAGGGGGGATCTCACTCCCCAACTTGAAGCTCTACTACAAAGCCATAGTAATCAAGACTTTTTGGTACTGGCAAAAGAACAGAGCCACAGACCAGTGGAACAGATTAGAGACTGCAGACATTAACCCAAACATATATGGTCAATTAATATTTGATAAAGGAGCCATGGACATACAATGGCAAAATGACAGTCTCTTCAACAGATGGTGCTGGCAAAACTGGACAGATACATGTAGGAGAATGAATCTCGACCATTGTCTAACTCCATATACAAAGGTAAACTCAAAATGGATCAAAGGCCTAAATGTGAGTCTTGAAACCATTAAAATCTTGGAAAAAAACATAGGCAAAAACCTCTTAGACATTAACATGAGTGACCTCTTCTTGAACATATCTCCCCAGGCAAGGAAAACAACAGCAAAAAGGAGCAAGTGGGACTACATTAAGCTGAAAAGCTTCTGTACAGCGAAAGACACCATCAATAGAACAAAAAGGAACCCTACAGTATGGGAGAATATATTTGAAAATGACACATCTGATAAAGGTTTGACGTCCAGAATATATAAAGAGCTCACATGCCTCAACAAAACAAAAAACAAATAACCCAATTAAAAAATGGGCAGAGGAACTGAACAGACAGTTCTCTAAAAAAGAAATACAGATGGCCAAGAGACACATGAAAAGATGCTCCACATCGCTAATTATCAGAGAAGTGCAAATTAAAACTACAATGAGGTATCACCTCACACCAGTAAGGATAGCTGCCATCCAAAAGACAAACAACAACAAATGTTGGCGAGGCTGTGGAGAAAGGGGAACCCTCCTACACTGCTGGTGGGAATGTAAATTAGTTCAACCATTGTGGAAAGCAGTATGGAGGTTCATCAAAATGCTCAAAACAGACCTACCATTTGATTCAGGAATTCCACTCCTAGGAACTTACCCTAAGAACGCAGAAATCAAGTTTGAGAAAGACAGATGCACCCCTATGTTTATCGCAGCACTATTTATAATAGCCAAGAATTGGAAGCAACCTAAATGACCATCGGTAGATGAATGGACAAAGAAAATGTGGTACATATACAGAATGGAATACTACTCAGCCAGAAGAAGTGGAAAAATCCAACCATTTGGAGCAACATGGATGGAGCTGGAGAGTATTATGCTCAGTGAAATAAGCCAAGCGGTGAAAGAGAAATACCAAATGATTTCACTCATCTGAGGAGTATAGGAACAAAGGAACAACTGAAGGAACAAAACAGCAGAGGAATTACAGAACCCAAAAATGGACTAACAGAAGATCAAGGCCTAGCTTGGATACCCAGAAAATGAACTAAGATACGATATGAGGAGGAGCTTCCAGCATCAGCACTCTCTGGAGGACTTGTGCCTGGGGATGATCATCAAAAAGCCTCCACAGGGATCCGGACGATGCTGCGGTTGTGGCTGCATCCAGCCCACTGTCTCCTGTATTTGCCATTGGAATGAGGAGGGAGATGTCTAGGCTGGCATGTGCATACAGTGAGACAACGAATTTGACAGGATCTGTACTGTTGGAACTCAACCAGGAGTTGGGAGGGGTGCAAGGTGTAGCACTCCAAAATCTTATGACTATAGACTATCTACGGTTAAAAGAACATATGGGATGTGAACAGATCCCAGAAATGGGCTGCTTTAATTTGTCTGATTTCTCTCAGACTGTTCAAGTACAGTTGGACAATATCCATCATATCATAGACAAATTTTCACAAATGCCTAGGGTGCCTAAATGGTTTTCTTGGCTTCACTGGAGATGGATGGTAATTATAGATTTGCTTTGTTTATGTCACCGTATTCCTATTATGTTAATATGTGTGTGCAAATTAGTTAGTAGTTTAAAACCTATACATACTTAAGGTACTCTACAAGAAGATAGGTCAAAGAAATAATCAATCCTCCCATGTTTCCTTCCATAAGCTACATCTGTAGCTTTTCTTCTTTCTTCCTAATTACAACCCTTAAATAGAATTCGTGCCTCATGTCGAAGTTACCGAGTATCATAATTCCTCCAGGTGGTAAAGATACCTCAAGACAAGTGCTGGGCATAGAAGCCACAGGGCGTAAATCTGCAAAGAAGTAAAAAGCTAACCTTTTCAAACAATATGGCTTCTTTCTCACTTACCAACTTTACATTTCCCTGTATGGCCCAGGAAGATGACTGGTTAGCCAGAGACGGGTAAGATTCCTCAAGGGAGGAACAACCTAAGACAGGCACAGTCATAGGGGGGCCATCAGGTGAGAATTTGGGGATCAACAGAGGTGAGGCTCAGAACCTCACCCCCCCTGCTTTGAGAGAAATCTTCTGCATCCGTGGATGTCTTGCTGCCCTTGTCTAGCCTGGATTAATACTTAGTCCATAGGCACACACCTGATCATCTGATCATCTGCATTTGTCCTCTTACAGCACTAAACTATGTTTTCTACCTTAATCTTGCATCTACCTACCACTTCAGCATTTTATTAAAAATAAAAAAAATAATAATAATAGAGGGAGAAATGTGGGATCAACATATAAATCAAGTACGAAAATCAAATGAATATTCATATTTGACCTGATTGTTTATAGGTCATAATGTGTGATCAAAACCGAAAGTTTCTGTGATGAATGTCCTTGTACTGTTCACCATGTAAGAATTTATTCACTATGTAAGAATTCGTTCACCACGTAAGAACTTGTTCGTTATGCTTCAGAAGATTGGAGACTGACGAGAATTAGGCTTGAGATGGATTAATGATTGTACATTGAGCATTGACCCCCCTATACTGAATTTTATTGTTGTTAACAACCATTTGCCCAATTAATATGAGAGATGCCCTTTCAAAAAAAAAAATGGGCAGAGGAACTGAACAGACAGTTCTCTAAAAAAGAAATACAGATGGCCAAGAGACACATGAAAAGATGCTCCACATCGCTAATTATTAGAGAAATGCAAATTAAAACTACAAAGAGGTATCACCTCACACCAGTAAGGGTAGCTGCCATCCAAAAGACAAACAACAACAAATGTTGGCGAGGCTGTGGAGAAAGGGGAACCCTCCTACACTGCTGGTGGGAATGTAAATTAGTTCAACCATTGTGGAAAGCAGTATGGAGGTTCATCAAAATGCTCAAAACAGACCTACCATTTGATCCAGGAATTCCACTCCTAGGAACTTACCCTAAGAACGCAGCAATCAAGTTTGAGAAAGACAGATGCACCCCTATGTTTATCGCAGCACTATTTACAATAGCCAAGAATTGGAAGCAACCTAAATGTCCATCGGTAGATGAATGGATAAAGAAGATGTGGTACATATACACAATGGAATACTACTCAGACATAAGAAGTGGAAAAATCCAACCATTTGCAGCAACGTGGATGGAGCTGGAGACTATTATGCTCAGTGAAATAATCCAAGTGGAGAAAGAGAAATACCAAATGATTTCACTCATCTGAGGAGTATAAGAACAAAGGAAAAACTGAAGGAACAAAACAGCAGCGGAATTACAGAACCCAAAAATGGACTAACAGGTACCAAAGGGAAAGGAACTGGGGAGGATGGGCGGGCAGGGAGGGATAAGGGGGGGAACGAAGAAGGGGGGTATTAAGATTAGCATGCATGGGGGGGAGGGAGAAAGGAGAGGGTGGGCTGCACAACACAGAGAAGACAAGTAGTGACTCTACAACATTTTGCTAAACTGATGGACAGTAACCATAATGTGGTTGTTAGGGGGGACCTGATATAGGGGAGAGCATAGTAAACATAGTATTCTTCATGTAAGTGTAGATTAAAGATTAAAAAAAAAAGAAAGAAAGAAAAGGGGGATTACTCCTTGATAGGATAAAACTATTGGTAAATCAAAGATCAACGCATGCTTTAAATATCCTTAATGTTGATCACTTAAAGGGTGTCAGATGATCAGCAATGGAGGTACTCTTTTCTGTTCCTTTCTCTTAATAAAAAAAAAGCATTTCCTTTGTGCTGACCTCCAATGAGTCCTGCACAGTGGTATAGAGGGCATGTCAAAGTGTGGGCAAAGGGTCTGTTTGTTTCTACGCAGAAGATCAAGGCCTAGCTTGGATACCCAGAAAATGAACTAAGATACGATATGAGGAGGAGCTTCTGGCATCAGCACTCTCTGTAGGACTTGTGCCAGGGGGATGATCATCAAAAAGCCTCCACAGGGATCTGGGCGATGCTGCAGTTGTGGCTGCATCCACCCCACCATTTCCTGGTCTTGCCATTGGAATGAGCAGGGAGATGTCTAGGCTGGCATGTGCATACAGTGAGACAATGAATTTGACCGGATCTGTACTGTTGGAACTCAACCAGGAGTTGGGAGGGGTGCAAGGTGTAGCACTCCAAAATCTTATGACTATAGACTATCTACGGTTAAAAGAACATATAGGATGTGAACAGATCCCAGAAATGGCTGCTTTAATTTGTCTGATTTCTCTCAGACTGTTCAAGTACAGTTGGACAATATCCATCATATCATAGACAAATTTTCACAAATGCCTAGGGTGCCTAAATGGTTTTCTTGGCTTCACTGGAGATGGATGGTAATTATAGATTTGCTTTGTTTATGTCACCATATTCCTATTATGTTAATATGTGTGTGCAAATTAGTTAGTAGTTTAAAATCTATACATACTTAAGGTACTCTACAAGAAGATAGGTCAAAGAAATAATCAATCCTTCCATGTTTTCTTCCATATGCTACCTCTATAGGTTTTCTTCTTCCTTCCTAATGACAACCCTTAAATAGAATTCATGCCTCATATCGAATTTACTGAGTATCATAATTCCTCCAGGTGGTAAAGATACCTCGAGACAAGTGCTGGGCATAGAAGCCACAGGGCATAAATCTGCAAAGGAGTAAAAAGCTAACCTTTTCAAACAATATTGCTTCTCTCTCACTTACCAACTTTACATTTCCCTGTATGGTCCCGGAAGATGACTGGTTAGCCAGAGACGGGTAAGTTTCCTCAAGGGAGGAACAACCTATGACAGGCACAGTCACAGGGGGCCATCAGGTGAGAAATTGGGGATTAACAGAGGTGAGGCTCAGAACCACATCCCCCCTGCTTTGAGAGAAATCTTCTGCATCCGTGGATGTTTTGCTGCCCTTGTCTAGCTTGGATTTATACTTAGTCCATAGGCACACACCTGATCATCTACATTTGCCATCTTACAGCACTAAACTATGTTTTCTACCTTTATCTTGCATCTACCTACCACTTCAGCATTTTATTAAAAATAAAAATAATAATAATAATAAAGGAAGAAATGTGGGATCAACATATAAATCAAGTTTAAAAATCAAATGAATATTCATATTTGACCTGATTGTTTATAGTTCATAATGTGTGATTAAAACCGAAAGTTTCTGTGATGACTGCCCTTGTACTGTTCTCCATGTGACTTATTCACTATGTAAGAATTTGTTCTCCATGTAAGAACTTGTTCGTTGTGCTTTAGAAGATTGGAGACTGACGAGAATTAGGCTTGGGGTGGATTAATGATTGTGCATTGAGCATTGACCCCCCTATACAGAATTTTATTGTTGTTAACAACCATTTGATCAATAAATATGAGAGATGCCGTCTCAAAAAAAAAAAAGTACACACTTCCAATTGTAAAATAAATAAGTAACCGGGATGTAATGTATAGCATAAGGAATATAGTCAAAATATTGTAACAACTTTGTATGGTGATTGCTGGTAGCTAGAATTATCATGTATATATATGTTGAATCACTTTGTTGTACACCTGAAACTAATGTAATACTGTGTGTCAACTACCCTTCAATAAAAAATAATTTTAAAAAAAATTGTCATAACAGCCCAAAGCATTTTACAGATTAGTGGAATTCTTATCAAAATACCAATGGCATTTTTTCACAGAATTAGGACAATGCGTTCTAAAACTTGTATGCCACCACAATGAAAAACTCTAAATAGCCAAAGCTATCTTGAGAAAGAAAAGTGAAGACTGTGATATTATGCTCCCTGATTTCAAGCTATCTTCTATAAAGCTACAGTAACCAAACAGTGTGGTACTGGCATAAGAATGAACACATAGAACAATGGAAGAGAATAGACAGCCCAGAAGTAAGCCCATAGTTATCCAGTCAATTAATATATGACAAAGGAGCTGTAAATATATAATGAGGAAAAGAAAGTCTCTTGAACAGATGGTAATGGGAAAACTGGGCATCTAATTGTCATTCTAATAAAAGGATGAAACTGGATCACTGTCTTACACCAAAGGAAAGAAAAACTTGAAGTGCATTGAAAACCTAAATATAAGAGCTGAGACATAAATCTCCCAGAAGGAAACACAGGCAAGAATCTTTTAAACACAAGTATTAGTAATTTTATTCTAGATATGTCTCCCCAGGCAAGGGGAACAAAAGCAAAAATAAACAAGTGGGACCACATCAAAGAGAAAGCTATTGCACAGCAAAGGAAACCATCAACAAAATGAACAGGCCACCTAATGTATAAGATATATTTTAAAATGATTTATCTGATTAGAGGTTAATGTCCAAAATATAAAAGGACCTCATATGACTCAACAGCACAAACCAAATAACCTAAATAAAAAATGTGCAGAGAACCTGAAGATATTTTTTTAAAGAAGACATACACATGGCCAACAGGCACATGAAAAGGTGCTCAACATTACTAATCATGAGGGAAATGCAAAAGAGAACCACAGGGAGATATCACCTCACATCAGTCAGAATGTCTGCTTTCCAAAAGACAAGAAATAACAAGTGCTGACGAGGATGTGGAGAAAAGGGAACTCCTGTACTCTTGGTGTGAATGTGAATTGGTGCAGCCACTATGCCAAGCAGTATGGAGGTTTCTCAGAAAAGTAAAAATAGAGCTACCTTACAAGCTGTAGTTCCATTTCGAGGAATTTAAACCAAAAAGAAGTACTGATTCAAAAAGACATATACACTCTTACGTTCATTGCTGCATTATTTACAATAGCAAAGATACAGAAGCAACCTAAGTGCTCAACAATAGATGAATGGATAAAGAAAATGTGGTGCATATATACAATATATATACAATATAATATTACTCACCTGGAAAAAAGAACAAAATCTTACCATTTTCTACAACATGGATGGGCCTATAGTGTACTAGGCTAAATGAAATAAGCCAGGCAGAGAAGGACAAATATCAGGTGATTTCACTTACAAGTGGAATGTAACATAGAAAACAAATGAACAAAATAGAAATAGATTCATAATCTCAGAAAAGAAACTTGTGGATTCCATGTGGGTGAAGGGGATAAAGAGGCACAAAATTCCAATTGTAATTAGGGAGAATAAAGTAGAGCATGGGGAATATTATCAATATTGTGATATCTTTGTATGGTGATGGACAGTAACACCACTTATTGTGGTGAGCATTTAATAATTTAGATAATTTTTGGACCATTCTGTTGTACACCTGAAAACAATATATTATATTATTTAATTTTTTTCTTTTAGTATGATGAATCTACAATTACAGAAAAAACATTATGTTAACTAGGTTCCCCCCTTCACCAAGTACCCCCCACATACCCCTTCACAGTCAATGTCCGTCTGCATAGTAGAATGCTGTAAAATCACTACTTGTCTTCTCTGTGTTGCACAGCCCTCCCAGTGCCCCCAACGCACTATACATGCTAATCGTAATGCCCACTTTCTTTTTCCCCACCCTTATCCCTCCCTTCCTAACCATCGTCCCCAGTCACTTTCCCTTCAGTAACTATTAGTCCATTCTTGGGTTCTGTGATTCTGCTGCTGTTTTGTTCCTTCAGTTTTCCTTTGTTCTGATACTACACATATGAGTGAAATCATTTGGTACTTGTCCTTCTCCGCCTGGCTTATTTCACTGAGCATAATACCCTCTAGTTCCATCCATGTTGTTGCGAATGGTAGGATCTGTTTTTTCTTATGGGTATGTAATATTCCATTGGGTATATGTACCACCTCTTCTTATCCATTCATCTATTGATGGACATTAAGGTTGCTACCATATCTTGGCTATTGTAAACAGTGCAGTGATAAACATAGGGGTGCATCTGTCTTTTTCAAACTGGAGTGCTGCATTCTTAGGGTGAATTCCTAGAAGTGGAATTCCTGGGTCAAATGGTATTTCTATTTTGAGCATTCTGAGGAACCTCCATACTGCTTTCCGCAATGGTTGAACTAGTTTATGTTGCCACCAATAGTGTAGGAGGGTTCCCCTTTCTCCACAACCTCGCCAACATTTGTTGTTGTTTCTCTTTTTGATGATGGCAATCCTTACAGGTGTGAGGTGATATCTCATTGTGGTTTTAATTTGCATTTCTCTGATGATTAGCAATGTGGAGCATCGTTTCATGTGCCTGTTCGCCATCTGGATTTCTTCTTTAGAGAAATGTCTATTCAGCTCCTCTGCCCATTTTTAATTGGATTATTTACTTTTCGTTTGTTGAGGCATGTGAGCTCTTTATGTATTTTGGATGTTAATCCTTTATCGGATCTGTCATTTATGAATATGTTCTCCCATACTGTAGGATACATTTTTGATCTATTGATGGTGTCCTTTGCTGTACAGAAGCTTTTCAGCTAGATATAGTCCCACTTCTTCCTTTGTGCCTTTGTTTCCCTTGCCTGGGGAGATACATTCATGAAGAAGTCACTCATGTTTATGTCTAAGAGATTTTTGCCTATGATTTTTTCTAAGAGTTTTATGGTTTCATGACTTACATTCAGGTCTTTGATCCATTTGGAGTTTACTTTTGTGTATTGGGTTAGACAGTGATCCAGTTTCATTCTCTCACATGTAGCTGTCCAGTTTTGCCAGCACCATCTGTTGAAGAGACTGTCATTTCCCCATTGTATATCCATGGTTCCTTTATCATATATTAATTGGCCATATATGTTTGGGTTAATGTCTGCAGTCTCTCTATTCAGTTCCACTGGTCTGTGGCTCTGTTCTTGTGCCAGTACCAAATTGTCTTGATTACTGTGGCTTTGTAGTAGAGCTTGAAGTTGGGGTGTGAGCTTCCCACCACTTTTTCCTTCCTTCTGAGGATTGCTTTGGCTATTCGGGATCTTTGACAGTTCCATATGAATTTTTGAACTATTTGTTCCAGTTCATTGAAGAATGCTGTTGGTAATTCGATAGGGATTGCATCGAATCTGTATATTGCTTTGGGCAGGATGGCCATTCTGAAGATATTAATTCTTCCTAGCCAGGAGCATAGGATGGGTTTCCATTTGTGAGTGACCTCTTTAAATTCTCTTAAGAGTATCTTGTGTCTTGTAGTTTTCAGGGTATAGGTCTTTCACTTCCTTGGTTAGGTTTATTCCTAGGTATTTTATTCTTTTTGATGCTATTGTGAATGGACCTGTTTTCCTGATTTCTCTTTCTATTAGTTCATTGCTAGCGTATAGGAAAGCCACAGATTTCTGTGTGTTAATTTTGTATCCTGAAAATTTGCTGAAATCCGATATCAGTTCTAGTAGTTTTGCAGTGGAGTCCTCAGGGTTTTTATGTACAATATCATGTCATCTGCAAATAGTGACACTTTGACTTCTTCTTTACCAATCTGGATTCCTTGTATTTCTTTGTTTTGTCTTATTGCCGGGGCTAGGAACTCCAGTACCACGTTGAATATCAGTGGGGAGTGTGGGCATCTTTGTCTTGTTCCCAATCTCAGAGGAAAAGATTTCCGCCTCTCGCTGTATGATGTTAGCTGTGGGTTGATCATATATGGCCTTTATTATGTTGAGGTACTTGCCCTCTATTCCCATTTTGTTGAGAGTTTTGATCATGAATGGATGTTGAATTTTTTCGAATGCTGTTTCAGCATCTATGGAGATGATCATGTGGTTTTCGTCCTTCTTTTGGTTGATGTGGTGGATGATGTTGATGGACTTTCTTATGTTGTAACATCCTTGCATCCCTGGGATGAATCCCACTTGGTCATGGTGTATGATCCTCTTGATGTATTTTTGAATTCGGTTTGCTAACATTTTGTTGAGTATTTTTGCATCTATGTTCATCAGGGATATTGGTCTGTAATTTTCTTTTTTGGTGGGGTCTTTGCCTGGTTTTGGTATTAGGGTGATGTTAGCTTCATAGAATGAGTTTGGGAGGATTCTCTCCTCTTCTAGTTTTTGGAAAATTTAAGGAGAATGGGCGTTATGTCTTTCCTGTATGTCTGATAAAATTCCGAGGTAAATCCATCTGGCCCGGGGGTTTCGTTCTTGGGTAGTTTTTTGATTACTGCCTCAATTTTGTTGCTGGTAATTGGTCTGTTTAGATTTTCTGTTTCTTTCTGGGTCAGTCTTGGAAGGTTGTACTTTTCGAGGAAGTTGTCCATTTCTCCTAGGTTTTCCAGCTTGTTAGAATATAGGTTTTCATAGTATTCTCTAATAATTCTTTGTATTTCTGTGGGGTCCGTCGTGATTTTTCCTTTCTCGTTTCTGATTCTGTTGATGTGTGTTGACTCTCTTTTTCTCTTAGTAAGTCTTGCTAGAGGCTTATCTATTTTGTTTATTTTCTCGAAGAACCAGGTCTTGGTTTCATTGATTTTTTTCTATTGTTTTATTCTTCTCAATTTTATTTCTTTCTTCTCTGATCTTTATTATGTCCCTCTATCTGCTGACCTTAGGCCTCATTTGTTCTTCCTTTTCCAATTTTGATAATTGTGATTTTAGACTATTCGTTTGGGATTGTACTTCCTTCTTTAACTATGTCTGGCTTGCTATATACTTTCCTTTTATGACTGCTTTTGCTGCGCCCCACAGAAGTTGGGGCTTTGTGTTGTTGTTCTCATTTGTTTCCATATATTGTGGATCTCCATTTTAATTTGGTCATTGATCCATTGACTATTTAGGAGCGTGTTTTTAAGCCTCCATGTATTTCTGAGCCATTTTGCTTTCTTTGTACAATATATTTCCAGTTTTATACCTTTGTGGTCTGAAAAGTTGGCTGGTAGGATTTTAGTCTTTTGGAATTTACTGAGGTTCTTTTTGTGGCCTAGCATGTGATCTATTCTGGAGAATGTTCCATGCGCACTTGAGAAGAATGTGTACCCTGTTCCTTTTGGATGTAGAGTTCTATAGATGTCTGTTAGGTCCATCTGTTCTAATGTTTTGTTCAGTGCCTCTGTGTCCTTACTTATTTTCTGCCTGGTGGATCTGTCCTTTGGAGTGAGTGGTGTGTTGAAGTCTCCCATTGCATTCTATTTCCTCCTTTATTTCTGTTAGTATTTGTTTCACATATATTGGTGCTCCTGTATTGGGTGCGTATATGTTTATAATGGTTATGTCTTCTTGTTGGACTGAGAACTTTATCATTCTGTAATGTCCTTCTTTATCTCTTGTTACTTTCCTTATTTTGAAGTCTATTTTGTCTGATACTAGTATTGCAACACCTGCTTTTTTCTCTCTGTTGTTTGCATGAAATATCTTTCTCCATCCCTTGAGTTTTAATCTGTGCATGTCTTTGGGTTTGAAGTGAGTCTCTTGTAAGCAGCATATAGATGGGTCCTGCTTTTTTATCCATTCTATTACTCTGTGTCTTTTGATTGGTGCATTAAGTCCATTTACATTTTGGGTGATCATTGAAAGATATGTACTTATTGCCATTGCAGGCTTTAGATTTGTGGTTAGCAAAGGTTCAAGGTTAGCTTGTTTACTACCTTACTGTCTGACCTCCCTCACTTACTGAGCTGTTATAAACGCAGTCTGATGATTATTTCTTTCCCTTATTCTTCCTCCTACTCCATTCTTCATATGTTGGGTGTTTTGTTCTGTGCTCTTTTTAGGAGTGCTCCCATCTAGAGCAGTCCCTCTTAAATACCCTGTAGAACTGTTTTGTGGGAGGCAAATTCCCTCAACTTTTGCTTGTCTGGGAATTGTATAATCCCTCCATATTTAAATGATAATCGTGCTGGATACAGTAGTCTTGGTTTGAGGCCCTTCTATTTCATTGCATTAAATATATCGTGCCATTCTCTTCTGGCCTGTAAGGTTTCTGTTGAGAAGTCTGATGATAGCCTGATGGGTTTTCCTTGGTAGGTGACCTTTTTTTCTCTCTCTGGCTGCCTTTAATATTCTGTGCTTGTCCTTGATCTTTGCCAATTTGATTATTATGTGTCCTGGTGTTTTCCTCTTTTTATCCCATCTCTCTGGAGTTCTGTGTGCCTCTGTAGTCTGAGCAGCTATTTCCTCCCCCAGTTGGGGGAAGTTCTCAGCAATTATTTCTTCAAAGACACTTTCTATCCCTTTTTCTCTCTCTTCTTCCTCTGGTACTCCTATAATGCAGATATTGTTTGTTTTGGATTGGTCACAGAGTTCTTTTAATATTGTATCATTCCAGGAGATCCTTTTATCTCTCTCTGCATCAGCTTCTATGCATTCCTGTTCTCTGGTTTCTATTGCATCTATGGCCTCTTGCATCTTATCTGTTCTGCTTATAAATCCATCCAGAGCTTGTTTCACTTCTGTAATCTCCCTCTGGACGTCTGTAATCTCCTTCCGGACTTCATCCCTTAGCTCTTGCCTATTTCTCTGCAGCTCTGTCAGCATGTTTATGATTTTTATTTTTAATTCTTTTTCAGGGAGACTGGTTAGGTCTGCCTCTGCAGATCCTTTCTGAGGTGTAACTGTCTTGGACTGGACCAGGTTTTTTTGCCTTTTCATGGTGATAGCAGTGGCTGAAGGCAGGTTATGGGTGTGTCAGCTGGGAGAAGAATGTCCTTTCATGCTTGCTGGATGTCTTGCCCTTCTTCAATGCCTGTGACAGTTACCTGCACTCCCGAGCAGCCACTGGGTTAGTCCCGTCTGCTGCTCTGGGCAGGGTGTCTATCAGAGCAGCGCGGAGCCCTGTGGGGAGTGGCAGGCACTCCTGGTGCACTCTTCCATGCTAGCGGTGACCCTGCTGGGCAGCTGTGTGGCAGCAGCGGCCTTTGGGTCTGGCCCAGGCGTCTGTGCATTGGGCTGGGATTCCAGTCAGCTGCTGGGAGTGCGCCTGCTCCCTCTGGCTCCGCTGAAGGTGCACACGGGGCTCTTCCACGCAGGCTTCTACTGGACTCTGGCTTCACTTCCGCCGGTGTGCCCGAGCCATGCCTGGGCTGTTCGGTCGCACCACTGTGGGCTAGCACAAGCCTCTCCTGTAGCGCGTGAATGTGCTCTCTGTTCCTTCCGGCTCTGCTGTCCCCGGTGTGCGCTGCCACTCTCCTGCTACTGGGCCCATTTTTCGGGGTCCGCACCAGTTGGAAGAACAACTGGCAGGCTGCTTAGTGCCGTGAGGGGCTTCAGAGCTGCACTGCCTCCTTTTAGGGAACCTAGGTTCCCTGGTATTCCCAGCTGCCAGGACAACTTTGTCCAGCTATGGGGTTCCTGTCTCTTTAAGACTTGCAGAAAGCACTTGCTTTTCTTTTGTCTCAGGGGCACCAGTTGCGGGGACCTGCCCACAGGTTTCGCAGGTTTTGCTTTTCCATTTCTCTGATATCCAGCACCCCGTGTACCTTGTGTCTGCGTTCTGGGTGCAGATTTCTAGAGCTGGTTTTTTAGCTGTCCTGGGCTTTCACTCCCTACCCGTTTGGACTCCTTTCTTCCCACTGGGTTTTGTGGTGGGGGGTGTTTGTGTCCCGCCTGTCCCTGGCTTGTATCTTACCCTCTTCGTGTGATGCTGAGTTCTCGCTGATGTAGATGTATCCTGGCTGTTGTACTGCATCCACTGGTGTCTCTTTTAGGAATAGTTGTATTTATTGTATTTTCATAAATATATATGTTTTGGGTAGGAGATTTCCTCTGAACTACTCACGCCACCATCTTCCCATGATCCTGAACAATATATTATTTTAAATCAAATCTACTTCATTATGAAAAATGTGTCCAAAACATTGTAAGCCCTAAAGTCTCAAAAAATGTTTTAAACCTATCATTAAAACCATATTATCTGGAAAATACACTTAATTTCAAATTAAATATCAAAACGTAAAAGATTAAAAAAAATATATAATTACATGGGGGTGCTTAATTAATACTTAAATGTTAACTAACTCTATTGTGGTCATCATTTCACAAATATACATGTGTCAGTTCACCAGGCTGTACACCATCAACATATATGCATTATATGTGAAAAATATCTGAATAGAGCTAGGAAAAATAATAAACTTGAATTTGAGTTAAAAAAGAATTTGAGTTAGCAAAAAACTGGGCCAATATTAAGAGTTCAGTGTGTAGTACCCTCTTTAGTTAATTCTCCTCTCAAGTTGGTCACCACCTGGGCGAGTCCCTTCACAGAATCAGTGCTTCCTGGGATGAGGGAGTTGTAGGCCCTGTGACTGACAGAGTAGTTACTGTTTTTATTGTTTTTTTGAAACCCATACCACAGTTAAAGTGGCCAAAGATCACTTGTCTCCTTGATGACATGTGTGACTGCAACATCCTTATGTGAGATTGGAACCTTGTTACTGATGGTGATCAATCAGGGCAAGTGTTGGAAGGTAAAGCTGCCTCAGAAGGGAAAGCCTGCTGGGGATCATAATTGAACCCTTGTATGTACTGTGATTTCTCCACAAATTTACATATTTACCAGAAATAATCTGATTTGGAACCTCCGTTAGGTGGAATTTGCTCCCTGTCAGATACATCCTATTTCTTAGCCAGGTAGCTCCTTTTTCATTTGGTTCTTGGCCCATATCCTTAAGAAGGGAACATGCTTCAAGCCAAGAGAAAGAGCTCATCTCCTCCTTCAAAAGAGGATTCATCCCCTCCTTCTTAGCTCTCTGTTTCTGTCTTCTCTGTGTTTATAACTTTCTGTGTGGTTACTGGCAAAGCAGAGGATAAATTATCCTGGTCTCTGTTGTGGTGACACTGTGCTGCCTTTTCTTCTAGAGAGCACCTATCCTCCCTTTCATCTTGTCTCCCACAGGAGTTTGGTCCCCTACCTCCTCTCCAGAACTTCCTTCCAAGGAAGTCCAGCACAAGTCTCATGGTTTGGATTACCTGTTCTGCAGGACAAGAATGTCCTTCAAGGTCCAGGGAAGGGCAAGTCTAAGAACTTCCTTGCCTTTAGTCATTTTAAGTAACACTTTAGCTGGCTAAGCCCAAAGATTGAGATATTGATATCCATCGAGGGAGGGGCTATAATGATATCTGCGAAAACATAATTGAGTGTCACAACAGCAAAGGCACACTAGCTGCTTGCAAAGGCCTCTCTCCAAGTTGCACTTGGGAGGCCAGTCTTGGCCTATTGCTTCTTCTATATTGGTTCCTTTACTTGCCATAGCGGTCTTCGGGATGGGAACATCCTCAGATCTCAGAGTACCACAAACCCCTATGCTAGCCACAGGGAGTTACTCCCACTATAGCTTGTTATGGAACCAAGGGTGACCCACTCTTATGCCAGAGGTATGCACTCCCCTATTTTTCTATTCAGATGAACGGATCTTACAAAAGTTAATGCCTACCTATTGGGGCATCCAGGTGGGCAGTCCGATCTCCTGCTCAGTGCTGCTGACCCCAAAAATCAGATCTTGTGGTGTTAGGCTCACTCAAATATTGTCTTTACTCTTTGGCCAGGCTAATTAGGCACAAGGGGTGACCATTAAATTATATTGTACAGTACAGCAAAGACTGAAGGAATGCCAAAGTGACACAAACACATTCCAAATTTTGAGTCCCAACAATAAGGCTGTCCAGGATTGATGTGACAATTATCCTGCTCAGTGGGTAGACTCAATGCCAGTGTTTCTTCATGGACAAAATTCAATCTTCTTCACCATTTGTGATGAATTCTAGGATTTCAGGTCTCATCAAGGAGAAAGATGAGACCACAGATGGCACACAACAAGCTTCATTTGACAGATTGCTTGAGAGGGGAAGTATCTCACAACAGGACACCTTCCAAATGCAGCTACACAGGTACATAACCCATAAGTGGAGAGGGCAAGACAACTTTTGGAGGAGAGGGAAATAGGAGAGGGGCTTACATGTTTAGGAGGTAAAGCTCAGCAGCTAGAGGAGTGAGTCATCTCTGGGTCAGAGAGTTCTGAAGGCAAGCAGTGTTTTATTATAGCCCCTGGATTTGTGTTAACCATGGCTAGTACATGGTGGATGAAGTTTTGTGGTGTATGCAGGAAACTCCAATATTTTAAAGGGACTTTTAGCAGACCTTCTCAGAAGGAAATTCTATATTTAATACAAATATAACCTCTGTCCCACAAAGAAACACTATCTCTATTTTCTTCCAAGGATGTTTGTTATACAAACAGCACTGAAGAATAGTTCAGAACAAAAGCTGTTAATGCCTCTGATCAGAATTCAAGTAGAAACATGAGGTCTAGGAAGAACTTTCTCCCAACAATGTCAAGCTATTTCTAAGACTTTTATGGAAATTCATAGGATTTAGACTATCCAAAAGTATTTTGAAAAATAATAACAATGCAGTAGGGCTTACCCTGCCAGGTTCCAACACTTACTATAAAGCTACAGTGTTCAACAAAGTGTGGCATTGGCACAAAGATAGGCACATAGATCATTTTGGCAGAAGGAAGAATCCAGAAATAGACCTATGTGGATACACTCAATTGATTGCCAACAAAGATGCAAAGCTAATTCAGTGGAGAAAGGAAAGTGTTAGCAGGGACTGATATGAAACAATTGGGTAGACATAAGTTAAATGATCATGAATCCTTCCCTTGCGCCATATATAAAAACTAGAAATTTATGTTAGACTTAAATATAAGAGCTAGGACATTATCATTTCTAGAAGAAAGGGTAGGACAAAATCTCAGTGAACTTGGATTTGGAAAATTATCTTAAATACATTGCCAAAAGTATGAAGTATAATATACAAAGTCAATAAATTGGACTTCATCCAAATTAAAATAATTTGTTTAATAAGGACACTGTCAGGAAAATGAAAGGTAACACAGAGAATGGGAGAAAATATCTGCAAAACATATAACCACCAAAGGTCTTATAATTAGAATATATAAAGAACCCTTAACAATCAATAACAAGTAAACAACACAATTATAATGGGCAAATGTTTGAACAGACACTTATTATTATTATCAAATAAGATAAATGGATAGCAATTAAGCACATGAAAATATGCTCAACATTATAAGTAATTAGGGAAATGCTAATTAGAACTAAAATGATCTAGCACAGCACACCTATTAGAATGGCTCAAATTGAAAAGTTTGACCATACTGAGGCTCCATGAATATGTGATGGGAGTATATGTGGTTATGGATATTTGGAAACAGTGGCAGTTTCTTGAAATGTTAAACATACACTTACCCTACTTCTGCTCTTAAGTTTTTATCCAGAAGAAATGAAAGCATAGGTCCACACAAAGACTTATACATGAATATTCATAGCAGTTTTATTTGTAATAGTGAAAAAAGTGGAAACAACCTAGATAATCACACAATGAAATATGGTACAACAATGAAAATATACTATTACTTAAAATAACAGCATGTAAACACCTCAAAATAATTATGCTGTTTAAATGAAAGTCAAAAGAGAAAATATAGTATAGGATTCCATTTTATATAAAATTCAAAAGAGTGCAAACTAATGTACAGTGAGAGAAAGCAGGCCAGTGCTTGCTTGGGGTACAGATGGGGATGGGTGTGGAGGAAAGCTATACAAAGGGGAACAAAGAAACTTTTGAGGTGATGGGTACACAGTCACTTTTTTGATCATGGCAAGGGCTTCACGAGCGTATACACATGGATTTTTTTCTAAGTTTAAGGAATGGAAAAAACATGTTTGGAAGAAATGAACCATCCAAACAATACTTTAGGACCTACAAAGTGTTTGACAATTTATTAGCCAATTAAGCTTTGCTTTAAAGTGAATAATAAATCAAAATACCCAAGACTTTTTTTTTCTCTTTTTCTGTTTGTTTAATGTGCTATTGTTTTTTTGTGTGTGATCTGGGTCATGTTTTCCAACTATTTTCTTCACATGCCGCAAATGTACTTTTTTTCTTCACTGTTAGTAATGCACATCTCAAGCAAGTTCTTGCTTTTCAGCTTGATGCTCCGGGAATCTGTCTGATTCTGACGTGAATTGCTTGTTAAGCACAATTATGTGTCAGAAGACTGATATTTAAGGAAGACTCTGGACTAGATACCTGCTGTTGAGAAAATGAGAAAGTGATGAGTAGTTATTGCAAATACCACTTAATGACTAAAGTACTGAAATAGGTTAACTGGGTTGGATTGTCCCATTAATTCCATCCAATTCCTGTCCACAGTTCTTCTTTGTCCTAAGACCCCACTCCAAGGTTGCATACCAGCCCACCATAGACCTTTTGGGAAGTGCTAATTCCTGGAAAGGTAAGTCATGTGAAAGACAGAACAAGGCCAGTTGTTGGAAACTAAACAGCTCTCCTTGGCCTAGGCCTGGAGAGTTTGAGAGATACTGAGGAAGAAAAACGACCATATGAGCAGGGACCTCACATCTGTATGTGTGGGATAAATGATGTGAGAACCAGTAACTCCCCTGCCGAGCAGGCTGCAGGAAAAAAGTTTTCTTCTGACCAAGGTAGCCATCTGGCTTGCAAACCTCTTTACACTTCAGGTCCTGCCCTCTTTGCTGAGCCTGAGTCTACAGCTAACCTCACAGGGAACTCAGAGCCAAAGTCCAGATACAGGTAAAGCTGTCCAACTGTGGCTTGGGGCCCTGGGGACCATGCTCCAAGAGGGGGCAGGAGGGAGGTGAAGGCAACAGTGAAATGGACAAAAGTTGAAAATAAATGTGGATAGATGGCAGTTTCTATCTTCATCATATTACATGGATAAAACTAGAGTGAAATGCAGCAGGTATCTTTCAGAGAACATAAACTGTCTTCAAGACATGAAGAGGTTTGACCTGCAACAGACCTGAAGGGCAGAGGGTCAGGTCCTTCAATCTTCCTTGCTGAGCAGGTAACTGAGACAGTCCTTTCCAGCCATGTGCTCTGCTGGCAGACAGTATGGAATTTTCCAGAGAAGGGCTCGGGCCCTCAGTTGTCCCTGGTCCATTTTCAGGTTCCAGAGAGATGCTGTTCAGAGTGTTCAGAGCACCCTCTCTAGGGAGAGGATAGCCCTGACATGTTTGCTTCTTGAGGTGAAATTCCTCTGAGCCACTCAGAAGGTGCCAAGCTTGCAGATGGCAGGGAATCAGGGTCTACATGAAGTCTTACAGTTGCCATGTGACCCCTGGGAATGGTTTGGGATGTTTGTAGTAAGAAGAAATGGAGAAGGAAAGACAAGCCTCGCACTCATACAATTTCTGAGGGAGCTTAACGTGATGGAGCCCAGGCATCCTCAGAAATTTTATTACATTCTGAGAGTAGGTGCAGGGCGTGGGGAAGGTTTCTGTGGTGCAGTAGTTGTCAAGTTTGCTCAAAGCACAACTGGTCTCCAGGCATAAACACAGATTTTACCCCAGCCCCAGCCCATCTGCACTCACTTAGACCAGGGAGAAAAACTATTTGAATTTATAGGAGCTACTAAACCTTGCTTCTTGCTCTGCATCCTCTGCCTCAGCATGGCCGGTTGGGGTGAGGGACAGGGTAAGACTGTACCTTTGTGCTGCCCACACCTCCTCCTTTCTCCACTTTTTTTCTTCTGCTGGGGATTAGGAGTGACAGAGTGACAGAGAAGGGGTCACTCTGGTTGTCAGTGGGAGCATGTGACCATTGGTGGGCACCACACCCCTGAGCCCACACGCCATGGGGAGCTCCCAAATTCCCCTTGCTCTTACAGGGAGAGACACCACAGCTATAGAGCCCACCTTCATAAATTACAGATTGGAGGTGTCCGTTTCCACAGATCCTGTTGTTCAGTGATTTTTAGCAAGTGAGAGTGCTGCTTAGATGCCCAGTGGTGACATCTTCCCAAGTGGCAGGCCGAGAGGGCTGCTCCTCCTATTAGTGAACAAGTTTCAGATTTCACATTTGTGTCTTCCCATTTCCAGAGTGGCAGTTAAGAGAAGTTGGACCGGGCAGCATTTCCACCCTGAATTTAAAGGATAAAATCCCTGTTCATACATAGGTCCTCGTGTACAAGGTCTCAGGGTGCATGGCATAGGAAGCCAGTCCAGTCCTGTGTGTGAAGGCTGTGGGCTATTGTCTTGCGTGGCATCTAAACACAAGAGGTGAATATGCTTTGTACATTGGTAGTACTAGGAAGAGAGCAAACAAGTGCAAGGATGAACAACTGTTAAAGTATTTTCCCCTGATTTAGTGGTATCTTATTCTGTCCATTGAATGTGGACATGCCAAAAGAAGAGGTGTTTTTTTTAAATTAACATGTCTCTCTTTCTCAATATAAATTACCAGTTCAATCACTAAGGAACCCACTTAAGAAAGACAGAACTGTGTGTTAATTGCTCCATTAAGTTTTGTCCATTGTGGAGCCTAAAACCAATTGAGAAAAGTGCAATTAAAGCACTCAGATGAAGACATTGGTAAATATATACACTTTGTAAGACTCACACAGGAATCTTCTGCCCTGCTCCTCCACGGACAGGGCTCTGTTGGGCATGACTTTAAATGAAATCCAAGCATCTTCTTCTCCCTGTTTACCTTAGGTGCAGCTACCAGGAGAGGCTAAGGTACAAACTAATCTGTTCCTGAGAACATGTGCTCCTCATACTCATGGTGGAAGAGTTCATCTCATCACACCCCAAGGCTTTCCTTGCAGATGGAGCAGGCAAGCCCTGGGTAGGACTAGAATGGTGGGCTCCTAGGCTATCTGCCCTAACCCCATGACACCCCTTTGTATCAGAGCCTGGGTTTTGTAGCAAAACTCAGTTCAGGCCAGGGAGCCCTGTGTCTACCAAGCATCCTAATCACTCTATTAAAACTTTGGAAATGGCCAGTCTTGCTGCTTTAATCATTAATTTACCAGAGAAACAACAGGATGATAGACACTTTTCCTTGGGTGAGCTAACAAGACGACTGTCAGGTTTGACAGGTAAGGTGCCTACTATTCATGCAAAGTAAGAATCGAAGGGACTCCCCTGAACTGGTAAAGGATATGAAGCCAATTATTAATGTACTGCCTGTCTACTCTAAATTCTCCCTTCAGTATATGCTCTCTGATAATAGAGGAATTTCTTTAAGCACCTCTCCTTTGAAGTGAGCACAATGTGACAATTTCTCAATAGAAGGCACTGGAGGGACACAGAAGGAGAAAGTGGCTCTCCTGGGATTTCTGGCTTTCAGAGGTGTGGGTGTGAGGATATCCATCCTGCATGCCCTACCCCAGGCATGAGCCCAGAACAACTGTTCTCATCAAACATGCAATCCTGGTATGGTCTTGTGGATCAGCTTTCTGTGTCCCTCTTCACAGGGGACATCCTGTGGTCCAAGCCACTGCCCACTGATTCCCCCCACTTACCTTCTCTCATCCTCCCCCCACCACACACCAGGTTTATCTCCCGTAGTACTCCCAGTGCTTCAGTCCTTCCAACACTGAGGCCCCATGATTCTATGTACTGGGCATTGTTAGCTCCAGACCTCCAACTCTACCAGGATCCCTACTACATGCCCACACACTGGCCACCAGCTGTGGCTTGTCCATACTGGTGTGCTCCACAGGGTGCTTCCTGCTTACACTGCACCTGCAGACCAGCTCTGGTGCCGGAAAACCAGCAAACTATGCTGCCATCCAGTAGGTTCTTCTTCACCTTCTCCCATGATGCCATGGAGGAGGCAGCCCCATTCCGAGTTTATTTTTCCTTGAATACTCTGTCTCAGCCCCAGGATACCATGTAGAATTTTCTTATATCTTATATACATTTGTATATCCTGTATACATTTGTCATAGTTTGATAATTCTTTATGAATTATCATAATTCATAAAAAAGTTATGGTAAACTTTATGTTAAAACTTCCCCTGTCCACTGTGTGCTTTCTAGCTCCTGATTGGATCTGGACTGCTACAGAATACAACATCTACAGCAAATAGCATTCTTAGAATTACTGAAAGCTTTCTCTTTGAGAGTTGCATCAAGGGAGGATGTCTGCTGTCACCCAGAGAGAATGATAATGGGGGAATAAAAGGAACAAAATGCTTGGAAAGGAAGAAGTAGGACTGGCATAATGTGCAGATTATATGACTGTGTACATTAAACCCTACAGGTATTTACAGACAAGTTGTTAGAATCAATGAGTTTAGACAAACAATTGATTTATGACACATGTGGCACCACAACTCAGGTGGAAAAGGGCACTTTTCAATATGTGGTTCGCTGAGACAATCGAATACCCACATGAAAAATAATGGAACTCTACTCAGCACAAATGTCACTTGCAAGTGGATTAAGACCTAACTGTGAAATGTAAAACTATAAATATTTTAGAAGGCAACAGGAGAATACTTTCATGGTCCCAGGGCAGGGACAAATTTCTTAAAACAGAAAAGCACTAACCATAAGGAAAAGAATGATAGGTTTGACTACATTATAATTAAGATCTGTTCACAAAGCACAACATAAAGCAAGTAAAAACACAAACAACAGAGCAAGGGAACATTTTGGCCACATATACAACCACCAGTGGACTGGCATTTCATACATATAAAGAAGTTCTTAAATCAGTAAGAACAAGATAGAAGAGAAAAATAGAAAAATAGCAAAATAGAAAAACAGAAGAGTTGGACTTGAACAGACCTTTCACAGAAGAGAAAATCCAAAAGACTCATAAACACGAGAATGTGCAAAACCTTAATTGTAAATAATGTAATAGTAATTTCAATAGTAAAAAGAAGAAATTAAATTCTGGCAATACTTTGCGTAGGTGAAAATGTGTAGCAGCAGGAACTCTCTGTGCTACTGGCGGGACTGTAAACTGGTACAACCACTACAGATAACAATTCGGTATCATCTAGAAAAGCTGAAGATTTGCAAACCCTATAGCCCAGGGATTCTGTTCTTGGGTGTATACCCAAGAGACTATGAGGAATGTCCAACTATGTTCATTGCAGCATTGTTCAAAACAATAGTCAAAAATTAGAAACAAACCTAGTGTCTGTACACTGTAGAATGGTATAATCATATCATAATCACTTTGCTATTCCAGATTACTGGAATAGGATCTACCACTACCACTACCATGAAACAACATGGATGAGTTACTCAAATAAATATGATGCAGAGTGAAAGAGGCAAGTCATAAAAGGAGGCATGCAGTATTATTCCATTTTTATAACTTCATACAAACTCTATTGTTAGGGATGTATAACAAAAAATGGTGGTAAAGCTCTAACGAAAAAGCACTGAAATGATTATCACAGAGTCAGGATAATGACTATATCCATAGGGGAGCATGTGGGTCGTGATTGGGAGGACTACCGTGGCTGTATTCTGGAAGGATGGCAATGCGTCTTTCTTGACCTTGGTCCTGGTTACACGGGCGCTTGCTTATCTAAACCTGGCAGATACATGTTGTGTAGTTCTTTATATCTCAGATTTGAAAAAAAATGCTTCCCCCAAAAAATGTAATAGAAAGAAAAATATGTGAGGTACCCATTTGGATGAGGTTTGAATTGTTATGGATGGCAAACTTGATCTTCTAATCGAGAATCACCAAGTGTCCATTATCAAAAAAAGATGGGGAAAGCAGGGATTACTGATACTATAGGTACCCTGAAAATAATGCTAAAATTTATGTGGAACCAAAAAAGAACCAGAATAGCCAAAGCAATATTGAGAAAGAAGAACAAAGCTGGGTCATGCTCTGTGACCTCAATATATACCTCAAAGCTACAGTGATTAAAATAGAGTGGTTCTGGCACAAGAATAATCACATAAAGCAATGGAACAGAAGAGAACCTAGAAATAAACCCACGCATATATAGTCAATTAATATATGACAAAGGAGGCAAGAATATATAGTAGGAAAAAGACTGTCCCTTCAATAAATGGTGTTGGGAAAACTGGACAGCTACATGCAAGAGAACGAAACTGGATCACTGTCTAACACCATACAGAAAAGTAAACTCTAAATGGATTGAAGATCTAAATGTAACACGTGAAACCATAAGACTCTTAGAAGAAAACATGGGCAGGAATCTCTTGAACATCAGCATGAGTAAGATTTTTCTGGATAAGTTTCCCCGGGCAAGGGAAACAAAAACAAAAATGAACAAGTGGGACTACATCAAACTAAAAGGCTTCTGTACAGCAAAGAAGACCATCAATAAAACCAAAAGGCAACCTACTGTATGGGAGACTATATTTGCCCATGATGTATCAGATAAGGGGATAATATCCAAAATACATAAAGAACTCATTTAAATCAACACAAAAAACCCCCACATAATCCAATTACAAACTTCACAGAGGCCCTGAATAGACACTTTTCCAAAGTAGACATACAGATAGCCAACAGGCACATGAAAGGATGCTCCACATCACTAATCACAAGGGAAACATACACCAAAACTGAAGGCCCCCCCCCCATAAGATGGCGAACTTCCGGCTTCTCTTCCGGGTCCTCAGTTCCCGATGGTGCCACCTGAAGCCCAATCACCTCTCACCACCCTCCTAATCCCAGCACCTAGCCAATAGCCACCAGCCCCGTAGAAGTAACACCACAATCACACCATGCTCATTCTTATATAACCCAGCACCTTTCCCTAATAAAGCGGAATTTTCTGGTGAATTGCTGCTGTGTGTCACTCCTTCCTTTCATTGGTGCTGAAACCTGGGAGACGGGACACCCCAACTGGGCCCCGTCTTCCCCCCGACACCAGCAGCAGCTTGCCCTCGTCCTCTTTTTCCGGCGCTGGCTCATCACACTCACCACTCCTCTCTGGCCTTTAGGTAAGTTTTCCCCCTGGAGTGGGCCACTCTTCCCCGAGCTATCGCAGTGCCATTGACCGTGATCATCCGGCAAGGCCCTGATGCTCGGGGACGAGGAGGGAACTCTCTCTGCCTCAGGCCTTCATGGCTGCGGCAGACCCTCAGGCCCCTCCTCTGACAGTCATAAACGCACTCACTGCTCCTTCAATTAGTGCCGAAACTTTTTAAGCAAAATTTCCCCGGGGTGGGCCACTCTCTCCTGAGCTATCCCAGTGCCACTGACCATGATTGTCTGGCAAGGCCATGATGCTCAGGGACGAGGAGGGAACTCTCCCCGCCTCAGGCCTTCACGGCTGCGGTGGACCCTCAGGCCCCTCCTCCAACAGCCATAAACGAGGTGACTCCTTTGCGGATGAGAACGCTCCCCTTTCCCCCCCTCCTCCTTCCATTCCGTCTGCCGAAAATTCCTAGTACTAGGTTCCTCGTGACTCTGGCACTCTGCCTTCTTAGAGAAGTCTGGGTGATGACCCACACTTCCTAAGAAATTCTGACTCGTATACGAGTTTCCGCAGATCACCAAGGATCATCGGGGATGCCCTTTGTCTCCTTGCGGTCTGCTCCCAGTCTGAGGATCTCTGTTCATCTACCCCTGTTTGTCTCCTTCTCTGTCCTTTAGCCATAGGAGCCTCCTCATCCCTCCCTGAAACTTCACCTCTTGAATGATTGCTCAAGCATCTAACTACCCTCTCCCTGGCACCTGATATAAAACCAAAAGTTCTCTGTAAATACTGCTCCCAAGATTGGCCAACATACCCCTAGACAATAACAACCAATGGCCCGCAGGGGGAACTCTTGATCCTAACATCACTCGCGATCTTTTTAACTACTGCTAGCGCCTGAAAAACTGAAGGAGATTCCCTATATCGAAGCTTTTCACATCCTAGCTCAAAATCCCAGCCTCTGCACCACCTGTTCCCCACCCCAAGTTCTCCTAGCCTGCAAGCCATCTCCCTTCCCTCCCCACACTCCCAGTCCCTCTTCGATTACCTTTGACCCAGCTGACGAGCTTCTGCCATACAGGCTTCCCCCTTCGGCCCCTCCCCCTCTTACAACCCCTCCACCCTCTACCGCTGTCACCACCACCTCTACCTCCTCCCCCGCAGAAGCCTCCCATCCTCTCCCTTCCCCTCCTATCCTACAACAGCCCCTCCCCCTTCCTCTACCACCGCCGTCGCCACCTCCACCTCCTCCCCTGCAGAAGCCTCCCGTCCTCTCCCTTCCCCCTCCTCTCCTTCCTCCACCACCATCTCCTCCCCCACCTCACCCCCTCCACATCCGTCCCCCTCACCTCACCCCCTCCTGCAGATTGAGCCTGAGCCTTTCAGCCCCCCTCTAACTAAGTCCCAGGAGCCTCATCTGTATTTGCCCCCTCAGACTCAGTCCCGAGGGCCTCCCAAAATTATCGTGTTTTTGCCCCCATCAGCTGTTTACCCCCCACAGACTGAGCCAGAACCCTTCAGTCCCCCTTGGACTCGGTCCCGAGGGCCTCCCAAAATTATCGCCCCCCCCTCCGGAAGGTAGCAGGATCCAAAGGCATCATGCGTGTTCACGTCCCTTTCTCCTTAGGAGATTTAGCCCAACTTGAGAAATGCCTAGGTTCCTTTTCCACTGATCCCACGACATACATCAGGGAGATTCAATGGACCCTCCAGTCTTACAGCCTCACACGTCATGACATTTTCATGCTCCTGGCCAATACCCTCCTCCCTGAAGAGTGTAGAGGAGTTTGGGACTTCGCCCAAACACACGCTACAGAAACCCACAGGACTGACCCCACCTATCCCCCTGACCCCACCGGTGTCCCTGAACAAGACCCACACTGGAATTATAACACTGCCGTGGGTCTCCGCTCTCGAGATATTTTTGCCTCCTGCTTAATAGCAGGTCTGAAAAAGGCAGCTCGTAAAGTAGTCAATTTTCAAAAGCTCCAAGACATAATTCAAAGGAGGGAGGAAACTCCCTCCGAGATCTTAGGCAGACTCACTCAAGCCCTATTACAGTATACCAGCCTGGACCCAGAAATGCCTGATGGAAGACATGTCCTTATGACATACCTCCTAGCTCAAAGCTACCCTGACATTAAAGCTAAACTCAAAAAGTTAGAACAGGGCTCTGCTACCCCACAGACTGACAGACTGAGATCCTAACAGTGGCCTTTAAAGTCTTCCATAACCGGGAGGAGGAGAAAGAACACCATAAACAAAAGGATGATCAGGCCAATTTCCAAATGTTGGCCCAGCTGATAAAACCACAAACTGGGTGCCCCTCTACAAACAAGCCCCCCCGCCAGGAGTTTGTTTCAAGTGTGGAAAAGAAGGACATTTGTCAAGGGTGTGCCCCTCCCCCAGATCTCCTACCACCCCATGCCCCAGATGCCACAAAAAGGGCCACTGTGGGTCTGATTGCCCAACCACCCGAAGGGGAGGCTGGACGAACAACCCCCATCCTAAGCCCGCCGTAGTGGGGCTGGCAGAAGAAGATTGACGGGGCCCGGGAGCTTCTCGCCCGACCATTTCCATCACCAAACAGGAGCCCAGGGTTACTTTAATAGTAGACGGTCGGCCCATCTCCTTCCTCCTAGATACAGGAGCCACCTTCTCAGTCTTGTGAGAATACCAGGGCCCTACCACGCCTGCCATTACTCCTGTAGTCAGGGTAGGAGGTAAACAGATTTTCCCATTAAACTCCCCCCCTTTTATGCACAATCCAAGACAATCCCATACCTTTCTCCCACTTCTTCCTGGTTATGCCCCCGTGTCCCATCCCTTTACTAGGATGGGACATCCTTTCTCTCCTCCATGTTTCCATAACTGTATCGACTCCCAAAGCCCCCAGTACTCCCTTTCTGATGGCCCTCATAGCCGACGAACCCCTCTACCCAATTAAAGCTCCGGTTTCACCCTCATACACCCTGTAAATCCCAATGTTTGGGACATTACAAGCCCCTCTGTGGCTCTATGTCCTCCTGCCTCTATCAAATTACATGACCCCTCTCCTTATATCTGTCAGGCCCAATACTCCTTAACCACTTCAGCCCTCATAGGCCTCCAACTCATCATTCAAGATCTCTTAAACAAAAATTACCTCAGACCCACTCACTCCCCATTTAATACCCCCATATTAGCTGTTAAAAAAACCAATGGATCTTTCTGCCTTTTCCAAGACCTTCACCTCATCAACATGACCGTTGTCCCTATCCATCCCTTAGTTCCAAATCCATACACCTTTTTATCGCAGATCCCTGCCTCGGCATCCCACTTCTCAGTCCTAGATCTCAAGGATGCATTTTTTTCTATCCCTCTGGACCCCTCCTCCCAAGATTTTTTCGCCTTCACCTGGACGGACCCATACACAAGACATTCTGAACAACTCACTTGGACAGTTTTGCCACAAGGTTTCCGAGATGGTCCTCATATTTTTGGACAGGTCCTAGCTCAGGACCTCAAACAGTTTCATCATGATCACTCCAAGTCCACCTTATTACAATACGTAGACGATCTTCTACTCTGCAGTCCCTTGTGGGAACAGTCTCAACTTGACACTGCCTCCCTACTTAACCTTCTAGCTTCCAGAGGTTACTGGGTATCCCCCGTCAAATCTCAAATCTCTTCCCCTTCTGTCACTTACCTCGGATTCCTTCTGTCTCAACAAAGAAAGTCCATTACCTTAGACAGAAAACGACTCCTCTCTGACCTTCCCATTCCCTAAACCAAGACAGAAATCCTTTCCTTTCTAGGCCTGGCTGGGTATTTTAGAGTGTGGATCCCTAACTTCTCCCTGTTGGCAAGACCCCTATACGACCTCAGCAAGGGCCCCCCTGAAGAACCATTATCATCCTCACCCCGACACTCCTTCATTAAGCTCCGTCAAGCCTTTGTGGAAGCCCCAGCTCTCCATCTTCCTGATTTGTCGAAGCCCTTCTCATTATACATTCATGAGAGGTCCAGTCAAGCTCTAGGAGTCCTAGGCCAATATTATGGCCCATCCCTTGCCCCAGTAGCTTATCTCTGCAAGTAATTAGACCCCACAGTTTGTGGATGGGCCCCCTGCCTACGGGCATTAGCCGCTGGGCAGCTCTTGCAGAAAGAAGCTCATAAACTAACATTTGGGGTGCCCCTTACCATTCTGTCCCCACATCACCTAAAAGATCTCTTAACCTACAAAAGTTTACAGATTCTCCCTCCCTCCAGACTCCTGACCTTACTGTCCTCTTTCCTCCAAAATCCAGACATTTCTTTCCTCCCCTGCCAGCCCCTGAATCTGGCCACTCTTCTTCCTCTACCCTACTCTCCTCATACTCCCTCGCATGATTGCCTAGAAGCCCGTCACAACTTCCTTCCATGCCACTCCACAATCTCCGAAGGAGCCCTCTCACACTCCGACCTTATCTGATTTACTGATGGGCCCTCCTTTAAACAGGAGGGCACCCACTATGCAGGATACGCAGTAGTCCCCAGCAAAAACGTCATTGAGGCATGATCCCTACCCCCACCTCCCCAGTACAACCAATCAACAGGCTGAACTCATTGCAGCCACCAGAGCTTGCACTATGGCCTGGGACACGTCTCTCACACTGTACACTGACTCCAAATATGTATTCCACATTCTCTTGTCTCACGTGGCAGTATGGAAAGAATGAGGCATCCTCACCACAAAAGGAAATTCCATCACTAATTCAGCCTTAATTATTAAACTTCTAGAGACTTCACAACTCCCACACCGACTAGACATAGTCCACTGCAAATCACATCAAAAGGATGACTCCCCCATTGCAAGAGGTAACAACAAAGGTGACAGAGTAGCCCGGTCAGTTGCCCTATCAGAAGACACACCAGACAACAATCCGTCTGCCCTTGCGGTTTTAGCCTTATCACAAGACACCCTCTGTTCCCAGGACAAAGAGTCTCTCTTCCACTTCTAACACGATCTGTTCCATCCCAGCCCCCAATCCTTGATCCATTTTTCACAATCCTTTTTTTCTCTCCTGAAGACAAAACCCTACTTAACCAAATCACCCGCAGGTGCACCATCTGCCAACACACTAACCCTAATACACCCCACAAGGCCCGACCCTTCCCGGCTCATCAAGCAAGGGGTAATGTCCCCACCACAGATTGGCAAATAGACTTCACTAACATGCCCCCTGTACAGTGTACCAGATACCTACTCGTGTTAGTAGACACATTTTCAGGATGGGTCGAAGCTTTCCCCACCACTAACAAACGAGCGTCCGCGGTTGCCTCTTTCCTCCTCACCCAGATCTTTCCTAGGTTCGGGATGCCCACTTCCCTCCAATCAGATAACGGTCCTGAGTTGACTGCCCAAATTATCCAGAACCTCTCCAAGTCACTCTCACCCCCTGGCATTTACATTGTCCTTATCCACCACAGGCTTCGGGAAAAGTAGATAGAACCAATAGGAGTCTAAAGGACATCCTGACCAAACTATCTCTAGAACTACACCTTGACTGGGTTCGCTTACTTCCCTTAGCTCTACTCTGCATTTGGGCCCTCCCAAAGAAACCTTCCTTCTTGTCGCCCTTTGAGATCATGTACGGCTGCCCAATTCTACCCCCAGGACTCCCTTCCCACAAAGGACCAATTCCTCCCAATATGGCCCTTCCGCTACTCTCTCTCCTCCGCACTGAATTGTGGAAATATCATGATTGGCTCCTTCCTGATCCATCTGCCTCCCCAAATCCTCCTGTCTTACAGCCCGGCCAACTAGTGTTTTATAAGGTGCCAGAGGATCGGCTCTCTCTTACCACAAAATGGGAAGGTCCACACCCAGTTATTCTCTGCACCCCCTCAGCTGCCAAGCTCTTACTGCCTGATAACTCTGTCACCCCTTGGATTCATATCTCCAGATTGAAACCAAATACCCAGGACCCACCTTCTCTGGACACCCAAGACCCATCAGTCACAATCCAGTGTCCTTCAGATATAGTCCAAGATGCTGTCTACTCTACCACGCCTCATCCCTCTGATCCCTTGAAACTCTGCATCTCCAGTTCACCCCCTTTGCCATCCATACCCGAATCATGACTTTTCCTCCTTTACTGCACTCTCGCTTTTTTTTCTCATTCCTATTGTCTTCCCCGCCACCCCAGCCTCCTTTGTATGGCGATTCAAAGTCAGACAGACTTACACACAGCATCAAACAAAAGTTATTGCCCTCATTGCCACACTAGACTGCCCTCTGAAAAGCTGCTCTGAGCCTTTATACCTCCACTTTCCTCCCTCCACTGAAGTGTTCACTAGCAGCTACCTTTATTCTCCCTACCTCTGCTTCCTCTATGACCAAAAACAAGCCTATTGCAGGCGATGGCCAGACACCTACGGGGGATATCCCTACTGGCCTTGCGCCATTCACTACATGGGTAACTCCCGGTACCCAGAGTATTACTCCTCCAACAGTTTCATTCAATATCCCAACAGCTCATTCTCCTTATCAATCCCAGATCCCTGGGACTCTCGATGGGCCGCCAGGGTCACAGCATCAGTTTACTATGGGGGGTCCTCGACCCCCCATGGTACCCTTCATATCTCTTGAGATTATGTTCCCTCTCACTCCCAGATCTCTCAAGTTGCATCAGATATCAGACATTCTGAAAAAGTCATTATCCAAACTCTTGACGGCGCCTCTTCATCTTCTTATTCCTCCTACTCTTGGTTACAGCTCATTCAAGACACTACCATCTTTCTCAACCACACCCTCAACACCGCCAATTGTTTCTTGTGCACATCACTACAGCGCCCACTGCTGGCTGCCATGCCCCTTAATATTTCCAACTACTCCTTCCATGCAGAAGGACAACCCCTCCGCCCCCTGGCAGACATACCCCTATGGGAACCAGAATACACAGATAATCTCACCATCCACCACTGTGTAGGCCCAACTCCACCCCCCTCCAGCGCACTTCACTGCCTCTCTATCTACACCCCTACCTCCGGCTTTAACACTTTTACATAACCGGAACACTTCTTTTGGTGTAATGGCAGTCTTTTCAACTCACTGCCTCCCAACTCCAATATACCCTGCATTCTCATCACCCTAATCCCACAGTTTACACTTTACAGCATGGCAGAATTTCTTAAGCTCCAACCTCCCTTGCCCTCACGCACAAAAAGGGCTGCTTTCCTTCCCATCATGGTGAGTGTCTCTTTGACTACCTCAGCCATTGGGGCAGGGTTTTTGGGAGGAGCCTTGGGTCACTCTCTATGGGCAATTAGAGATCTCAATGCCAAACTTGAGGGAGTCCTGACATCCATTGCCAATTCCCTAGCCTCTTTCCAAAGACAGGCCACTTCACTAGCTAAGGTCACTCTTCAAAACCGGCGGGCCTTAGATCTGCTTACAGCCGAAAAGGGCGGCACCTGCGTCTTCCTCTGGGAAGAGTGCTGCTATTATATCAACAAATCCGGCATTGTAGAAACTGACATTACCAAACTCACCGACCTTGCCTCCAGCCTCCACTCTATTTCCAATTCCAACCCATTCTCTTCAATACTAACAAACTCCCTCCTTACCTGGCTCTGGTCCATTGCAGGCCCCATAATAATCATTCTTCTCACCTGTCTCTTCTTACCCTGTATAACAAAGTTCATCAAATCCCAAGTCGGAAAAATCTCTAATCAAACTTTCAACCAGCTTTTACTCAGGAACTATCAGCTTCTGGCCACAGAAGATCCCTCACCCTCATGTAACCTCCTCACCACATGCTGAGATGGACCCCTCTCTCTGCTGGAAACTGTTCCTAGAAACAATGGCCGCAGACGCCTGGCTTCTGGTATCCGTATCCTCTTGGCACCATTGGAATCAACAAGTCCTCGACCTATGGTTACAGGGAACCTTCATTGATTTCCAACCTGAAGAAGTCCACATCTACTCGTTCTTACTGTGGGGAGTCCTATCAACCCTTTCCTCCAATCCTCAAGCCCTCACTCCCTTTTCCGCCCCTGTTCAGCAGGAAGCAGTCAGAGAGAAAGCAACGTCCACAACCCCATAGAGGAGAAAGGGGGGAATGAAGGGCCCCCACCCGTAAGATGGCGAACTTCCGGCTTCACTTCTGGGTCCTCGGTTCCCGACAGCGCCACCTGAAGCCCAATCACCTCTCTCCCCCCTCCCAGTCCCAGCACCTAGGCAATAGCCACCAGCCCCGTAGAAGTAACACCACAATCACCCCATGCCCCTTCCTATATAACCCAGCACCTTTCCCTAATAAAGCGGAATTCTCCGGTGAATTGCTGCTGTGTGTCGCTCCTTCCTTTCAAAAACCACAATAAGGTATCACCTCACACCAGTCAGAATGGCTACTACCCAAAAGTCAAGAAATAACAAGTGTTGGTGAGGATGTGGAGAAAATAGAACCCTCCTACAGTGTTGGTGGGAATGTAAATTGATTCAGCCACTGTGGAAAGCAGTACAGAGGCTCCTTAAAAAACAAAAAACAGAAATATCACATGACGCAGTAATGCCACTTCTAGGAATTTACCCAAAGAAAGCAAAATATCTGATCCAAAAAGATACATGCGCTCCTATGTTTAGTGCCCCATTATTTACAATAGTCAATATATGGAAGCAACCAAAGTGTCCAACCATCAAAAGACGAATGGATAAAGAAGTGGTACATTTATACAATGGAATGCTAGTCAGCCATGAAAAAGGAAGAAAATTTTGCCATTTTCCACAGCATGAATGGACCTAGAGGGTATTGTGCTAAGTGACATAAGCCAGGCAGAGAAAGACAAATACCATATGATTTCACTTATATGTGGAATATAAGAACAAAACAAAACAAAACCAGTGAATGAAACAGAAATAGATCAAGGATACTGAGAAGTGACTGGTAGCTAACATGGGGGAGGGTTTGGGGTGGGTAGGTGAAATAGGTGAAGGGGATAAGGAAGTACAAAATCTCAATTATAATATAAATTATTCGTTGGGATGAAAGAACAGCATAGAGAATGTAGGCAATAATTCTGTAATACCATTCTATGTCAACAGATAGCAACTACAGTAGTTGGGGTTGAGCATTTAATAATGTAGATAATTGTCGAATCACTATGCTGTATACTTGCAACCAGTATCATATTGTATTATCAAGTATCTTTAAATTAAAAAAATACTGTAGGTACTCCATAATCTAGTCAATCACCGTAAACAGTTTTCTTGCTAGATATTTCACTCTACAGTTATACCAATTCCCAACTCACTGATGACAGGCAGATTGGAGGATCATCAGCATCATTAATTAGAGCATTAGGCATCACAGGCCAAATCCATTGCAGTGAGACTGGGCCACCACACTTAAATGCAAGTCAAGTAGGCACACCTGGGCTGTTGGATATGGTCATCTGCACATTTTTCTCAGGAGAGTCCATTGCAGTGACTTAAGGTTTAACCTTATCACGTTTAACTGTTATTCCTGCCCAGAGACCTCCACATGCTGGAGAATCTAAAGTAAACTGGGAGAATGTCCTCATTGTGCTGCGAGATTGGACATGAAATTTACCATGTCGTAACCAATGGTGGAAGTTGCATTGTATAGGGAGAACCCAGGAATGGGTTGGGTTTTCCAGATTTCAGTATAAATTACTTCATGCTCCAGGCTTTGCATCTCTTGGCTGAACAGAGCTAATCTGTTTTGGCCCCACCTCTTACTCATTCTAATCAGGAGGGCGAAAAATTTAACTCTGTGACGAATTCTCCTGAGGACCTTGCTCAAGACGATTCTGGATATGGAAGGAAAAGGGGAAAGAAAAATACGTCGTTTTTAATAGGGATTGCTAGCACTATGGTGGTTTAATGCTGACGCAGAGTGAATTCTCTCAGGAATTTTCGCTCATCTATCAATCCGGCCAGCCAGCCAGCCAGTAAACAATTTTTAACACATGAAAAGTACTAAGCACCATGCTTAGCATAGGGAAGGACTGGGGTGTGTGTTTATTTGGGCACATGCAGTAAGGTACGGATTTAAATTGCATTTAGCAGATAGATACCCAGGTATTCCAACACCATCTACCTAATGAACTGGGAAGAACTCTTTGATATCCTATTCCTATTAACTGCGGGACTTATTTGTGCATGCCAGGCTCTGCCTCTGGGCTTTTTATTCTGTTCTAAAGAACCAGTACCAGAATATTCAAATCACTGTGGCGTTCAACACGTTTTAATATCTGATAGGGCCAGTTTCTGCGCATTGCACTTTTTTTTTTCCTTTCAGGAACGCGTTCGGCCCGCGGCAGGGGGCGGGGTCGCGCCTCTGTCGCGGCTTTGGTTCCAGCGGAGCCTCACGGACGCGGAGATGGAAAGCCCAAGGCTGTTCCCGGCTCGTGGGGCACGACAGGGCGGCGGCGCTGGCAGCCCCGTGAGCGGCGGCCGGGACCACGGAGGCCCTGACACGCAGGCTGGCCAGGCCCCCATGCGCCGCCTCCTGCTGCTCCGGGGACCCCAAGATGGCGGGCCCGGGCGGCGGTGCCAGGAGGCTCGCGCGGCCTCACGGGGCCCGGGCCTGAGCCCTTTGGCGCCAAGGCCCGATCACACTGGCGGCGGCGGCCGTGGCGGCGACCTCTTCCTGGTACTGTTGGACCCTGTGGGTGGCTACGTGGAGACCACGGACACTGGCCAGGCCGCGGGGCCTGTATGCAGGGAAGCGGCCGAGCCGGGCCCAAGGCTCCAGGCGGACGAGAGTAGCGAGAACCCCGCGGGCCGCCCTGCTCGGGGCCCCCGCTGCCTGTCCGCGGTGCCTGCCCCAGCCCCGGCTCTGGCCCCGGTCCCTATCCCGATTCCCGCCCCAGGCCCGGGCCCCGCTGCGGCCTTCGCGGGCACCATCACCATCCACAACCAAAACCTGCTCTTGCGCTTTGAGAACGGCGTCCTCACCCTGGCCACGCCCCCGCCGCCAGCCTGGGAGCCTGGGGTCGGGCCTGCCCTGCAGCCTGGGGGTCTGATCGCCCCGCAAGCAGCGGCCCTGCACACCGCGCAGCCTGGCGACTGCCCCGAGCTGCCGCCCGACCTCCTGCTGGCCGAGCCGGCCGAACTCGCACCGGCCCCGGCACCGGAGGAGGAGGAGGAGGAGGCGGAGGGCCCGGCCGCCGAGAGCCCCCGTGGGCTGCTGGGCCCGGGCCCGGGCGTGGTGCTGTACCTGTGTCCTGAGGCGCAGTGCGGACAATCCTTCGCCAAGAAGCACCAGCTGAAGGTGCACCTGCTGACACACAGCAGCAGCCAGGGCCAGCGGCCCTTCAAGTGCCCCCTGAGCGGCTGCGGCTGGACTTTCACCACCTCGTACAAGCTCAAGAGGCACCTGCAGTCGCACGACAAACTGCGTCCCTTTGGCTGCCCGGCGGAGGGCTGTGGCAAGAGCTTCACCACCGTGTATAACCTCAAGGCGCACATGAAGGGCCATGAGCAGGAGAACTCGTTCAAATGCGAGGTATGCGAGGGGAGCTTCCCCACGCAGGCCAAACTCAGCGCCCACCAGCGCAGCCACTTCGAGCCAGAGAGGCCCTACCAATGCGCGTTTTCCGGCTGCAAGAAGACGTTTATCACAGTGAGCGCCCTGTTTTCCCATAACCGCGCCCACTTCAGGGAACAGGAACTTTTTTCCTGCTCATTTCCTGGCTGCAGCAAGCAGTATGACAAGGCCTGTAGGCTGAAAATTCACCTGCGGAGCCACACTGGTGAGAGACCTTTCCTTTGTGACTTTGACGGCTGTGGCTGGAACTTCACCAGCATGTCCAAACTCTTAAGGCACAAAAGGAAGCACGACGATGACCGGAGGTTCATGTGCCCTGTGGAAGGCTGTGGGAAATCTTTCACAAGGGCTGAACATCTGAAAGGCCACAGCATAACTCACCTGGGCACAAAACCTTTTGTGTGCCCCGTGGAAGGCTGCTGTGCCAGATTCTCTGCTCGCAGTAGCCTCTACATTCACTCCAAGAAACACTTGCAGGATGTGGACACTTGGAAAAGCCGTTGCCCAGTCTCCACTTGTAATAAACTCTTCACATCCAAGCACAGCATGAAGACCCACATGGCCAAAAGACACAACTTCCGCCAGGATCTCCTAGCTCAACTAGAAGCTGCAAATTCTCTTACACCCAGCAGTGAACTCACCAGCCAGGCACAGAGTGATTTCAGTGATGCAGAGCTAGTGTCTCTCTTCTCTGATGTGCCTGGCAATAGTTCTGCGGTGCTGGGTACGGCACTGGTGAACTCTGGAATCTTGACTATTGATGTGGCTTCTGTGAGTTCAACTCTGGCAGCGAATCTCCCTGATAACAATAATAATTCCTTGGGGCAGGCTGTGGATCCTCAGGCCCTGATGGCCACCAGTAACCTTCCTCAAAGCCTGGATACCTCTCTCTTTTTTGGAACGACAGCCTCTGGTTTTCAGCAGAGCACCTCAGATACGGATGATGTCTCAAGTCTAAGTGTGGAGCCAGTGGGATCCCTGGGCTCCTTGGCTATGAAAAACTCCGGTCAAGAGACCCAAGCTTTGACCCCCAGCAGTAAGCTAACAGTGGACACAGATGCTCTGACTCCTTCGAGCACACTTTGTGAAAACAGTGTCTCAGAACTACTGACACCAACCAAAGCAGAATGGAGCGTACATCCTGATACTGACTTCTTTGGACAGGAGGAAGAAACCCAGTTTGGATTCTCCAATCAAGCAGGAAACCATGGTTCTCAGAAAGAAGCAGATCTTATCACAGGGACTGGCAGCTCATTTTTGGTATGAACTAACTCTATTCATTCCTCGCCTCACGGCTTACTCTTACTAATTACACTCAATGTTAAAGATGTTCTGGACTAACTGTTTAAATGCAGTCATTTCTTTTAGGTCTGAAAAAGAGCAGAGTCCTGGGCGACGAGTTTGGAGATTTAAATTCTGATCTTGAGCCTGGAACTGACAAGTTGCGTGACCCTGAGCGAGCCACTTAACCTATCTGAGCCTTAACTTCCTTGCTTATAAAATGAGGTGGTTTGAATAGATTGTTTTTAAAGTCCTTTCAGCTCCATATTTTCATGGTTTTGTGCTCTTTCTTGAAAATTTTAGAATATTTTACAATAACTTGCACATGCTTCTATTGTAATGAAAAGTACATTGAGACTTAATAATCAGAGAACATGGAACAGGTGTTTAACATCTTATGGAAATTTTACACAATGCCAAAATATTTCTATAACTTAGTGTATGAGCTTTAAAAAAAGTAAAGGTAATTATGTTTTTGTTCGTTTTACCTATTTATCTTTCTCTTCTCTTTTTTTGGTGAAAAGCGGTGTTGTGCAAAGTGCCAGGGCTTTGATATAACTCAGACACAGAAATATTGACTTTGTGTTGTTGCATAAGTGGCCTTAAAAAAGTTATTTAGTGTCACTAAGCCTCAGTTCCCTAACTGTAAAATCATCTTTATAACGTACACGTGTCTTGTGCGTCTTACACTTTTTTTTCTATCCCAGTAGTTAGTTTTGCAGGGAAAATATTTGTGATTTGGCATGTTTTGATACATCTTTATCACTTTTCCTGCTCCTTATTCCTTCTCAAAGAGGAAAATTAACATAATTTTATAACACATTTGTGCAGGCAATAAAGTTTTATGAGGATTAAGAATCTCTTTCTTCCACAGATTAAGAAAGATTTTTCTCCACACAATTCTTACACGACACTGCCCACATGTCTTTTAGACCTGATTATAGTGTCTTTGCTGTGTATTCAAGGCTTGCCCACAGAGCGACTAGAGAGCCTGTGGTTCCAAAAAAAATCTGGGAATGGATCAGAATGAGATTTTCTCCCATCTGTGCCCCAGAGAATTCATTGCTTGCCTTCTCCCATGGTTGGAATGAGAGGTTTCATTTGGATTTTGAGTAAATAATTGTCTGTCTTACATGAGTATAGTTTTTTACAGTTTACGTGTCACTTTCACAAGTATTCTATTTGATCATCACAATTTTGTGAGATAGCCTTAGCAAAGTTTTAACTAAACTCATATTAAATATACCTAACTTACTTTATAAATGAATTTTGCTTAGTAACTCTTAATTGTGTATGTATGTATGTTTATATTTGTGTGAATATATATATAATATATATTTGTTATAGAATGGGAGTTACAGAATGCGAGTGTATGTGTGTGTGTATTTTATATATATACTTCTGAGTTTCATGATCCTTTTGTTTACAACCATATTTTCTGTATCACCTGAATTAATGTCTGTTTCCTTCTGCTATCTTTGTTCCCTCTCCAACCTATTCTCTAGCATGTACACACGAGTCCTTGTCATGATCTCTTTTTAAACTTTAATTAGGCAAGTCTTCTTCATGGTCACTATTTCTCAGCCTTTCTCTTCATGGCCCATTTTTTTAGTCACAATATTTACTGCAAGTCTGAGTGTGCACTAAGATATTGTTTTCTGGACTGAGATGTCATTGTGTATATATGAATCAAATAATAATGGCGATATTTTATGTAAAGTTTTCATGAGACATGAGACATGTACTTTTGCTTTTCTAAATTTTTTTTCCACCATATAGTTCTGTTAACAAACACTATTTGTTGCTCTGAAACATTCTAACCCAATATTATTTGCATGGAAATATTTGTGGATGACATCTTTATAATTTGCAGTTTGGCAGTGCACTTTATAATTTGTCACTTTGAAATGCATCCATACTAATTTTTAAATTGTACTCATTCAGTGAAAAAGCAAAAAGTATATAATATACATACATTTGTACTCAAATAAATGGTCAGATTTTGATTGTTCCTAACCATTTAACAAGTTCTCCTTCAGCACCATGGAAAGATTTTAAGCCCGTTTTAGAAAAGTGCTGTCATTAGCTAAGTCCTCTTACATAGATTATTCTTCATTTCCTAGAGATAGGAATGGAGAAACTATCTGAGGTGAGAATCATTTAGGAGTCTATTGAACACACAGACATCTGTTGAATTATATAACCATAAAAATATTTAAAAATCCTTTCACTTTGTTTCTTTAATTCCTTGATCCTGTTTCCTCCCATTAAAAACTATCATAAAATGCTCTTTTGTTCTATTCTGTGCAATTGTCAAAGGACAAATTTTACTTTTCTTGAAGATAATAATCTTGTAATTATTTATGGGCTCACACATTTTCTTTCAGTCAATTTGTTCAAAAGATTTCTCTTTGAATACCATTTTCCCAGCATGATGGTTAAAAATGGCATGAAATTACAATCAGAAGTGTGACTACAAACATAATGGTTACATTCTGGTTAAATTTGCCATTTAAAAAAATAATGGGACATCGTTTAATGTTATACCGGTTGCCTTTTGTGCCTTTACTTTATTAAAATTTTGCCGATTGAAAACACAGTAACAAAATGCTTTGTAGGAAGGCTTGTGTCTAGGGGAATCTGTTGAACATGCCCATCATGAGTTGAAATTTGTTAATCTTGACATTTTTACCATTATCTTTTACCTTTATAGTATTACATAATTCAAAGCTTTGAGTAGTAGAAATGAAACTTGATAGAATGAGTATCATTTTTCTCTGTAGATTAAATGCTTCATATTCCCACATAGGAAAAATAATAGAAAACTTTGGTATAATAGGTTATTTATGACTATTCCTTGATTCCAAATAAAGCATTGATTAACTCCATTTGGGAATACTCAGAATTCCTTAGTAATTATTGGTATCAAACAGATCCACTTGATGAGTTGGTAATAATAAAAACTAATTTAGGTGCAGATCACTCAAAATATGTGATAACTGAAATATAAGACTAAAGTGAAATTTATGTTTATATTCATTTTGAACAAAAGATTTGCTTAGTAATTTTTAAAAAGAAATATGAATTGGGGATTTAGAGAACAGATTAAGAACTTTATCAGAACACAACTACATATAAAACACAAAGCAGTCATTACAAATGAACTTACTGTATTTTTCAAATCTGCACTGAAGGAATCTTTGGTAACAATTTTTAAGCTAGTGACATCTCTCACTGTACATTTCAAGTTAGTTTACTGACTACCTACAAAATGCAAGGTAAAGCACAAGGGATATAATAGATAGGAGTAAAATACAAGCCACATCTTAATTTTGGACAGGACATGGGAATTCACATATTAAACATTTTACAACTGAACAGTACCATACCAGGAAATGTGCTTTTAGACACCAAATTAATGATTTGGAGGAAAGGGAGAGGCAGTAGTTATGCTTTAATGGATGGTTAGATTTAGTTATATAGAGAAGAGAGTAGATGAACTCCAGTCAGGAAGAAAATAATTCAAATGGAGTTGGCCACAACATTGGGAAAGACAACCTAGCTCAAACGAAGTGTTCATGTTTGGAAAAAGCTGGGTGTTAGGGTTAGACTACCAGTACAGAGCCAAACTTTAGAGAGCTGTGATTACTAGTAACAGTAGGTAGGACTTTATTCTGGACATGGTTAAGAGCCAGTGAAGATATATAAGAAGGAAAGTCAAATGATGAATATATAGAAAGCTCAGTATATTAACCATGTACAATGTGGATTTTAGGGACATAGGAAAATCATTTAGGAGTCTATTGTAATAATTTTAGGGTGCTGTGATGAAGGCTTGGACTGATACTGGAGCAGGAAGGGACAGATATTGGGGATATTTCCAAATTGAGGAAGCAAATATAACTTGGTTACTCATTGAATATATGTGACATCCATCAGAAAAAGGAAGTTCAGAAGTGACTCTAAGGATTTCTTGGAGACTAAAAACTACATTTCATTAACATGAACAGGAAGGTTGGGTATTGAAATCTTTTATATATATAATATATATGGAATTATATATGGGAAGTTAATTAGGCCATATTTAATTCACTGGGAAGTGATAAATCACTTATCTCTGAATAAGCTATGCATATTGTGGATTATACACACTCTTAGATAGTGGAGACCACTTCATCTCCCTTGGTTCCTTCATATTCTCTGATTCACAATGTTTGTACTCTTGTTTGCCTTTGAGTTTTTACAGGCCTCTACAACCTCATATAATACTACCCCAGAATAGTCTGCATCAAAATGAGCTATGTCATCTCTGTAGATTGGAGAGACAGGAATAGGATTGTCCAAAACTAATTTGGGACTCCTTACCCATAATCTGTCACTAACATGGTATGGGAGCTCAGTCACAGGAATGACATCCTCTGTTATCTACATACCCTATTTTCTCCTTTTTATTGTTACCCTTACCCCTAATGGTGATAATGCAGAAGGAATGGAGTCCAAAGAAAAAGTTAAAGTAAATAAATAGCATCACTGACTACTGAGCAGTTGCATTTTGTTTGATGGTGAATTGCTGTCCAGCATTGTCAATAGAACACGTCATCTCATTCTAGTTTTCTGATATTATGGAACTGAAACACATGATCTATCACTTGGCCTACAGAAAGTTATTCAGTATTTTAAACAAGACAATGAGTCTAAAGAGCATTAATAAGATATGAATCTCTTAGAAATATCTCTTATTGTTACCAGTTTATTAAGCAGCTGGTAATTGAGTACCAACTCTGTGTAAAGCAGTATAAAGTATGACACAAAAGTATATTTCATCAATTCATTCAAACATTTTTGAGCACTTATTTGACAAGTGCTGTCTGTCCTTGTGCTCACACACATTATAGACAGGGAAACTAATCATTGAAAAAAATATGTAATCAAGTTCTAAATGGTTGCATTTGGAAATACAGATTTAAATACAATAGCAGTTGTAATTCTCAAGGGTGGACTAAAAATTGTTATGAAAAATTTAATGTACAGATAATCAAAAGCTATTTCAAAAAGTTCTAAGAATCTAAAATTCAACCTGGGGTGCAGCAATTAAAGTATCCTAAATTGAAATTTTAAAACAGAATTTTAGTGACAGCTTAAATTAAAGCAAAATCCTTAGGAATTAAATTTTAAATTATGCTTATTTTTATTTATTATAGATTGTAATCTTGGCTGTTGTAAGTGTTAAATCTGAAGGTGATCTTTTGGAAACCCTATAATACAAATATTATTTTCAAATGAGAAAACTAGTGCATAATTAAATGGTATTAAGCTAAATAAAATTACCTTCATATTAGACACAAAAGCATATTTTGATTTTCTGAAAAACAAAAACCACAAGGAATTTAATTAGAAACTAATTATTTCATATAGGTACACTAGTTGAAAAGAAGGGTATATAAATTTAATGTGATATTTAGGACTAAGAACTGGAATTTAACATGAAGAATCCTGAGAAATCACCAATCATGTGGTTAGTGTCAGGGTAATCACCAAGCAAGCATTTAAGAGGCTCAGTAAGTTGCTTGACACATTTGGAAAGGAGAACAAAAACAACCACAGCAAAATAAAACTCTTTAGTGAAGCAGCACTAAGTTTCCAAGATGCAAGACAATTATACAAATGGTGTAACAAAAAGAGACATTTCAACTCTTGGGCATTCTCACTTTGGAATAAACCCAAGAAAGTATTACTCTTCATCAGGACCTGTTTCCCTTTCCTGTTTACACTGCAGTATGAGACTTCATTATGCTGGATGGATGTGAAAGAAGGAAGCTGGTCACATGTCTTTGGGGAAACCAGCCAAAATAGAGAAATGAAATGGAAATTCCACAGCCAATGACGAAGTGAATAGAGCAGCAGTTCACCCCGTTCTAGTTCCAACTTTAGAATATATGCTGCTAGATAGAATGAGTATTCTTTTCCTCCCAATTCATGTTAGCGTTTGTTAGTTAATGGTAAACTTAGTACTTGGTGTTTCTAAGGAAATGCAATATTTTTTTTTCCATTAAAGTCATCTTATATTTCTGTGCCTTGTAGAACTAATTATTATTTTATTGCCAATTATTTATAACACCAATAAGAATTATATCAGATGCTATGACATACTAATAGAAAAAAAGAGACAAGTCATGTATTTATTATTTTGCCTCACTTTTCAAAACATTAAAACTTGTTTCTTTTTTTCTAATTTGAGGTATGTCACTGTCATTTATGTACTTAGAAAGCAGTAGGATTTGAGAGTATTGTAAAAATAAGACTTCACACTTCTAACTTCAGAATTTGACTATTTTGCAAATGGAGAAACCTAGGCTAGCTGGACTACTTTCCTAGATAACAGAAGGCATATATAAGGGAATGGAAGACAAACTCATTGGATAAAAAGAGATTAATTTCTGTTATTAGAACAGATTTAGTATTTATCGATTTTGCTAATTTTGTATATTTTACAGACTATTATAGTCCATTTCTAGAAGAACAACTGCAGCATTAAATCTTTATACCTTAAAAATTTAGCTAACTTGCATTATATTTAATTTTTATAGTAGGCATTTGATAATCCTTTGCACTGCTAAATCTATGTGCCAGATCTCCTGAATATTGTAAAAACTCAATGCATAGGAGTTTGCAAAATTTCTGTTTGCAAAGTGATTGATTCTAGTTGTCCCTCACTTTAGATTCTTTTGGGGCAAAAAAATCCTCAAAGATAAAATGTTAGCTAGATCTAAGAACTCATTGAGGATTCTTCCCAAAAACAGAAATGAGAAAATAAAATTTAAATAACAAAAAGAGGTCAACTTTGCTCTATAGCCAAATGTTTCATCTTTTCATAAATGTCTTTGTTTGATAACATATGGATAAAAGCACAGTGCAATTTTGAAACATGCCCAGTATTTTCCAGTTACAGTTAGCAATATAAAGCCTTCAGATAGATGCTGTTGAAACATTGGTCATCTGTCTGATACCATCTCACTTTCAGAAGTTCCATGAAGATAGTAAGAAGTGAAAAGTTTTCCAAATTTAGGTCCTGCCTATGATTTGCCAAAATGTGGTCAGATTAGATGCTATTGATTATTTTACGTGATAGATAATCTTAATGGTTTGTGCTTTTAACTATTTCTACTCCATAGTCTTTAAAGTATTTGAAAACTAAATGTATTTGATTCATGCCATTAAGATTGATAATTCATTTTTTATTTGATTTTCTTTTGCAAGACTGATGGATTAAGTAAATAAGCATTCAGATAATAGCTTATAGGTTATCAGTTTTGAAGTTGTATATTTTAATCATTCTTTGCTTTAATTTCTAAGCTACCCTATATTGAATCATAACTGACTCTATGAAACATTTTATTTATAAAATGTATTATTTTCATGTTTTTAAATGAAATGTAACATATATTACAAACAGATTATGAGGCTATAGCTACATGAATTTTCACAAAGTGTAACCACCTACTACCCAGATCAAGAAATAGAAATCTACCAGAACCTCAAAGCTCTGTTGTGTCCTCTTCCAGTAGACTATCCTGAACCAAAGCAAGTATGATCTTGACTTCTAAAACCACAGATTAAGGGTTTTTTGGGTTTGTTTTTGTTACTCTGTTATTATTGAGATAAAAGTCATATAACATAAAATCATGAAATTTACTATTTTAACCATTTTAAAATCAACAATCGGTGGTTTTCAATATATTCACAATGTTTTGGAAACATCAGGAGTATCTAATTCCAGAACATTTTCATCACTCCCAAATGAAATCTCACACCTAATAAGAAGCCATATCCTATTCCTCTCATCCCCTAAAGATTACTAATTTAACTTTCACTTATCTATGGATTTGCCTTTTCTGCACAATTCAAATAAATGGAAGCATACAATGTGTGACCTCTTGTGTCTGGCTTATTTTACTTAATCTGTTTTCTGTGTTCATGTTGTAGCATGTATCAATACTTCATTCTTTCTATGGCTAATAATATTCCTCGGTATGGATATGCCATATTTTGTTTATTAATTCATCAGTTGAATATTTGGGTTGTTCCCACTTTTTAGCTATTATGAATAATGCTGCTATAAACAATTGTGTACATGTTTTCATGTGAATATATTAAAACCATAGATTAATTTTGTTTATTTTTAAGTTTTATAGTGTGTTTGACTTATTTTATGGAACATTTGGTTTGTAGGCTTCAGCCATGCTGTTGCTTGTAGAAATAGTTTATTTTTGTTATACATAGTACTTTTGTATGCCTATATCACAATTATTTTTACATTCTGTAAATGGGCATTTATGTTGTTTTCAGTTTGGGACAAGTATTAATTATATGTACCATTCAAATGTACCATTTTTGGTGAGAATGTGTATTCATTTCTAGAGAATATGTATTCATACCTAGGAGTGGAGCTTGGTATGTCTAGTTTTACTTACTATCAGTTTTCCAAGGTTGTATTAATTTACACCCCACCAGCAGTTATGAGAGTTCTAGTTACTCTGCAACCTCACTAGCATCTGGTATTGTTTGACTTTTATTTCGCCAATTTGGGAGGTGTTTACTGAAATCTAATTGTAGTTTTAATTTACATTTCTCAACTAAAATCAGAAATTGTTGCATAGATCATTATAGAAGAAATCTTGAAGCTTGTAAAAAAATTAATTTATTTGAAAGCTGCCTTGTAGTGAATTTTCTAGACGTTTCTATGAGGGGAATCTAATAGAATGTCAAAGACATTCATATTAATGAACTTTTAGTAATTAATAAAAGTCACACTGTTAATTGATAAAGCAACATTTTAAACTATATTCCTATATATTGTGGCTGCTCTCTATTCATATTGGAAAAGGGTTTATACCTAACTGCAAAGTAATAAGGCAATTGTAGGGATAAAATTGAATTTGGATTGTGGTTTAAAATTTCCTTCTAAGTTTAGGGAAAATAGCAATTTTATATAAAATGGATGAAATTCCATGTGATGGAAATATTTCCAAGTTACTATATAGTATCTAGTTTGCCTGAAAATGCTCTCTCTCCATCTTCTACATGCCATCTACAGATGAAAATCCCTAAAATATGGCAAAATAGAAACCCAATGCAGAAGAAGAAATTGTAAGAAAAATGTGAAACATTTGCAAACAACGTTTCAAACCAAAGTTTCAAAAGAGTTCCATAATGTAAGATAAATTCTTTAGTAAAATAAAGAAATACAAGGAAGACATTTATTTCATAGTAGTAATTGCACCTTAAAGGAAGAGATCAATTAGAAATTGACTTTAATGAAAGTGAGTATTTTCATTTTTTCCATTTTTTTACCCATATTATTAAATCACCCCCTCCACCCCCCAGTGTGGTTACTATCTGTAAACACAGAAAGATGTTACTGAATCATTGGCTGTTTTCTCCATGCTATACTACTATACCCCTAGCAACTTACATTATGACTGAGAAATTTTGAACCCCTTTGTCCTCCTCAACCTCCCCTATCACCCACCCCAACCCCTCCCCTATGGCAAACACAAGTCTCCTCTCAGTGTCTGTGAGTCTACTGCTGTGTTGTTCATTCAGTTTTGCTTTGTTTTTATATTCCACAAATAAGTAAAATCATACAGTGTTTGTCTTCCTTTGCCTGACTTATTTCACTGTGCATAATACCCTCTAGGTTCATCTATGTTGTTGCAAGTGGTAGGATTTCTTTTCTTTTTTCTTTTTTTTTCACCAATCATTTACTTATTTATTCAGTTTTAGTATATATGTACAGCAATTTCAGAATTGTTAACTTATACCCCCATGAGAAAGTGTGCCAATGGGAGTATAGTACATACAATATATGTCTTTGGTCTTCGTTTCCAGTCAAGTTAAAATTCCATATTCCAAAGTTATTTAGATCAGCACCTTTGTTCCCCCTCTTACTTAGTCACTTTTATCCTCCCCAGAACATACAGCACTGCTTGGCCTAGAGAAAGCATTTTTTAAATACTTAATAAATGAGCAAATGACATGCACATTCATTAGGGTCCATATTTTTTCACCTTTTACAGAAACTACTTTAACAGCCGTTACAGACTATATGCCTTCCCTGATCTACTTTTTTTTTGAGAGAGCATGTCTCATATTTATTGATCAAATCATTGTTAACAACAATAAAATTCTGTATAGGGGACTCAAAGCACAATCATTAATCAACCCCAAGCCTAATTCTCAACAGTCTCTAATCTTCTGAAGCATAACGAACAAGTTCTTACATGGTGAACAAGTTCTAACATAGTAAATAAGTTCTTACATGGTGAACAGTGCAAGGGCAGTCATATCACAGAAACTTTCGGTTTTGATCACGCATCGTGAACTATAAACAATCAAGTCAGATATGATTATTCATTTGATTTTTATACTTGATTTATATGTGAATCCCACATTTCTCATGTATTTATTTATTTATTTTTTAATAGAACGCTGAAGTGGTATGTAGATGCAAGATAAAGGTAGAAAACATAATTTAGTGCTGTAAGAGGGCAAATGTAGATGATCAGGTCTGTGCCTATAGACTAAGTATTAATCCAAGCTAGACAAGGGCAGCAAAACATCCATGGATGCAGAAGCTTTCTCTCAAAAGGGGAGGTGAGGTTCTAAGCCTCACCTCTGTTGTTACCCAATTTCTCACCTGATGGCCCCGCTGCGACTGTGCCTGTCTTAGGTTGTTCCTCCCTTGAGAAATCTTACTTGTCTCTGGCTAAACAGCCATCTTCCAGGGCCATACAGGGAAATGTAGAGTTGGTAAGTGAGAGAGAAGCAATATTATTTGAAAAGGTTAGCTTTTTTACTTCGTTGCAGATTTATGCCCTGTGGCTTCTATGCCCAGCATTTGTCTTGAGGTATCTTTACCACTTGGAAGAATTATGATACTCGGTAATTTTCTATATGAGGCATGAATTCTACTTAAGGGTTGTAATTAGGAAGGAAGAAGAAAAGCTATAGAAGTAGCAGATGGAAGAAAACATGGGAAGATTGATTATTTCTTTGACATATCTTCTTGTAGAGCAACATAAGCATGTATAGGTTTTAACAAACCACTAACTAAATTGCGTACACACATTAACATAATAGGAATACAGATACATAACCAAAGCAGACCTACAATTACCAGCCATCTCCCATGAAACCAAGAAAACCAGTTAGGCACCCTAGGCATTTGTGAAAACTTATCAATAATATGATGGATATTGTCTAACTGAATTTGAATAGTTTGAGAAAAATCAGACAAATTAAAACAGTACATTCCTGGGAATTGTTCAGATCCCATATGTTCTTTTAACAGTAGATAGTCTATAGTCACACTATTTTGAAGCACTGTAACTTGCACTTCTCCTAATTCTTGGTTGAGTTCCAACAATAGAGATCCAGACAAATTTGTTGTTTTACTGTATGCAGGGCCAGCTTAGATATCTCCTTCTTCATTCCAATGGTAAGTCCGGGAACCAGAGGGATGAATGCAGCTACAGGTGCAACAGCGCCAGGATCTTTGTTGAAGTTTTTGATGATCATCTTCTGGAATGACTCTTCCAGACGATGTTGACGTTGGATATTCTTCTTCATATCATATCTTAATTCGTTTTCTGGTAGCCAAATAAGGGTTTGATCCTCTGTATAAACACAAACAAACCCTTTCTCCACACTTTGATATGACCTTTATACCATTGTGAAGAACCTATTGGAGACAACCACACAGGAACTGCTTTTTTTTTAAGAGAAAGAAATATTATCAGAAAAATGTACTTCCATAGCTGACCATCTGATACCCTTTAAAAGATCAAAATTAAGGATATGTAAAGCATGCATTAATTGTTGATTTGCAGTTAATTTTATCTTACCAGGTAGTAATCCCCCCTTTTTTGTTATCATTAATCTACAATTACATGAAGAATATTATGTTTACTAGGCTCTCCCCTACACCAAGTCCCCTGCACAAACCCCATTACAGTCACTGTCCATCAGAATAGCAAAATGTTGTAGAATCACTACTTGTCTTCTCTGTGTTGCACAGCCCTCCCCTTTCCCCACCCCCCACATTATACATGCTAATCATAATACCTCCTTTCTTCTTCCCCATCCTTATCCCTCCCTACCCTCCCATTCTCCCCAGTCTCTTTCCCTTTGGTAACTGTTAGTCCATTCTTGGGTTCTGTGATTCTGCTGCTGTTTTGTTCCTTCAGTTTTTCCTTTCTTCTTTTTTTTTTTATTGAAGGGTAGCTGACACACAGTATTACATTAGTTTCAGGTGTACAACACAGTGATTGAACATTTATATACATGATAATTCTAGCTACCAGCTATCACCATACAAAGTTGTTACAATATTTTGACTATATTCCTTATGCTATACATTACATCCTGGTTACCTATTTATTTTACAATTGGAAGTCCGTACTTTTTTTCTGTTTGTTTGTTTGTTTTTTGAGAGGGCATCTCTCATATTTATTGATCAAATGGTTGTTAACAACAATAAAATTCTGTATAGGGGAGTCAATGTTCAATGCACAATCATTAATGCACCCCAAGCCTAATTTTCGTCAGTTTCCAATCTTCTGAAGCATAACGAACAAGTTCTTACATGGAGAACAAATTCTTACATAGTGAATAAGTTACATGGTGAACAGTACAAGGGCATTCATCACAGAAACTTTCAGTTTTGATCATGCATTATGAACTATAAACAATCAGTTCAAATATGAATATTCGTTTGATTTTTATACTTGATTTATATGTGGATACCACATTTCTGTCTTTATTATTATTATTTTTAATAAAATGCTGAAGTGGTAGGTAGATGCAAGATAAAGGTAGAAAATATAATTTAGTGTTGTAAGAGAGCAAATGTAGATGATCAGGTGTGTGCCTGTAGACTATGTGTTAATCCAAGCTAGACAAGGGCAATAATACATCCACGGATGCAGAAGATTTCTCTCAAAAGGGGAGGTGAGGTTCTAAGCCTCACCTCTGTTGTTACCCAATTTCTCACCTGATGGCCCCGCTGCGACTGTGCCTGTCTTAGGTTGTTCCTCCCTTGAGAAATCTTACCTGTCTCTGGCTAAACAGCCATCTTCCAGGGCCATACAGGGAAATGTAGAGTTGGTAAGTGAGAGAGAAGCAATATTATTTGAAAAGGTTAGCTTTTTTACTTCGTTGCAGATTTATGCCCTGTGGCTTCTATGCCCAGCATTTGTCTTGAGGTATCTTTACCACTTGGAAGAATTATGATACTCGGTAATTTTCTATATGAGGCATGAATTCTACTTAAGGGTTGTAATTAGGAAGGAAGAAGAAAAGCTATAGAAGTAGCAGATGGAAGAAAACATGGGAAGATTGATTATTTCTTTGACATATCTTCTTGTAGAGCAACATAAGCATGTATAGGTTTTAACAAACCACTAACTAAATTGCGTACACACATTAACATAATAGGAGTACAGTTACATAACCAAAGCATACCTATAATTACCAGCCATCTCCAGTGAAACCAAGAAAACCAGTCAGGCACCTTAGGAATTTGTGTAAACTTATTTATGGTATGGTGGATATTGTCGAACTGAACTTGAACAGTCTGAGAGAAATCAGACAAATTAAAACAACCCATTCCTGGGGACTGTTCACATCCCATATGTTCTTTTAACAGTAGATAGTCTGTAGTTGTAAGATTTTGGAGCGCTACAATTTGCACTTCTCCTAATTCTTGGTTGAGTTCCAACAGTATAGATTGAGTCAAATTTGTTGTTTTACTGTATACACAGGCCAGCTTAGATATCTCCTTCTTCATTCCCATGGCAAGTCCAGGAACCGGTGGGATGAGTGCATCTACAGCTGTAGCAGTGCGTGGATCTTTGTTGGGGTTTTTTGAAGATCCTCTTCTGGTATGAGTCTTCCAGAGAGTGCTGATGTTGGAAGTTCTTTTTAATATCATATCTTAGTTCATTTGCTGGGTAGCCAAATTAGGCTTTGATCCTCTGTATAAACACAAACAGACCCTTTCCCAAACTTTGATATGCCCTTTATACCATTGTGTAGAACTCATTGGAGGTCACCACACAGGAACTGCTTTTTTCTTTTAAAGGGAAAGGAATATTATCAGAAAAATATACCTCCATAGCAGATCATCTGACATCCTTTAAGTGATCAAAATTAAGGATATTTAAAGCATGCATTAATCATTGATTTACAGTTTAGTTTTATCCTATCAGGGAGTAATTCCCCTTTTCTTTCTTTCTTTTTTTGTTATCTTTAATCTACACTTACATGATGAATATTATGTTTACTAGGCTCTCGCCTATACCAGGTCCCCCCTATAAACCCCTTTACAGTCACTGTCCATCAGCATAGCAAAATGTTGTAGAATCACTACTTGTCTTCTCTGTGTCGTACAGACCTCCCCTTTCTCCCACCCCCCCATGCATGCTAATCTTAATATCCCCATTCTTCTTCCCCCCCTTATCCCTCCCTACCCACCCATCCTCCGCAGTCCCTTTCCCTTTGGTACCTGTTAGTCCATTCTTGGGTTCTGTGATTCCTCTGCTGTTTGTTCCTTCAGTTTTTCCTTTGTTCTTATACTCCACAGATGAGTGAAATCATTTGGTATTTGTCTTTCTCCACTTCGCTTATTTCACAGAGAGGGTATTACCCCTAGCTCCATCCATGTTGTTGCAAATGGTAGGATTTGTTTTCTTCTTATGGCTGAATAATATTCCATTGTGTATATGTACCACATCTTCTTTATCCATTCATCTACTGATGTACACTTAGGTTGTTTCCATTTCTTGGTTATTGTATATAGTGCTGCAATAAACATAGGGGTGCATCTGTCTTTTTCAAACTGGAGTGCTGCATTCGTAGGGTAAATTCCTACGAGTGGAATTCCTGGGTCAAATGGTAAGACTATTTTGAGCATTTTGAGGAACCTCCATACTGCTTTCCACAATGGTTGAACTAATTTACTTTCCCACGAGCAGTGTAGGAGGGTTCCCCTTTATCCACAACCTCTCCAACATTTGTTGTGTGTCTTATGGATGGTAGCCATCCTTACTGGTGTGAGGTGATACATCATTGTAGTTTTAATTTGCATTTCTCTGATAACTAGTGATGTGGGGCATCTTTTCAAGTGTCTGTTGACACTTGAATTTCTGTTCAGTTCCTCTGCCCTTTTTTAAATTGGATTATTTGCTTTTTGTTTGTTGAGTGGTGTGAGCTCTTTATATATTTTGGATGTGAAGCCTTTATCAGATCTGTCATTTACGAATATATTCTCCCATACTGTAGGGTAACTTTTCATTCTATTGATGGTTTCCTTTGCTGTACAGAAGCTTTTCAGCTTGATACAGTCCCAGTTGTTCATTTTTGCTTTTGTTTCCCTTGCCCAGGGAGATATGTTCATGAAGAAATCACTAATGATTATGTCCAAGAGATTTTTGCCTATGCTGTTTTCTAAGAGTTTTATGGTTTCATGACTTACATTCATCATCCATTTCGAATTTACTTTTGTGTATGGGGTTAGACATTGGTCCAGTTTCATTCTCTTATATGTTGCTGTCCAGTTTAGCCAGCACCATCTGTTGAAGGGACTGTCATTTCCCCATTGTATGTCCATGGCTCCTTTATCGAATATTAATTGACCATATATGTTTGGGTTAATGTCTGGAGTCTCTAATCTGTTCACTGGTCTGTGGCTCTGTTCTTGTGCCAGTACCAAATTGTCTTGATTACTGTGGCTTTGTAGTAGAGCTTGAAGTTGGGGAGTGAGATCCCCCCCACTTTATTCTTCTTTCTCAGAATTGCTTTGGCTATTCGGAGTCTTTGGTGTTTCCATATAAATTGTTGAACTATTTGTTCCAGTTCATTGAAGAATGTTGCTGGTAATTTGATAGGGATCGCATCAAATCTGTATATTGCTTTTGGGCAGGATGGCCATTTTGACAATATTAATTCTTCCTAGCCAAGAGCATGGGATGAGTTTCCATTTTTTAGTGTCCTCTTTAATTCCTCTTAAGAGTGTCTTTTAGTTTTTAGGGTATAGGTCTTTCACTTCTTTGGTTAGGTTTATTCCTAGGTGTTTTATTCTTTTTGATGCAATTGTGAATGGAATTGTTTTCTTGATTTCTGTTTCTATTGGTTCATTGTTAACGTATAGGAAAGCCACAAATTTCTGTATGTTAATTTTGTATCCTGTAAATTTGCTGTATTCCGATATCAGTTCTAGTAGTTTTGGAGTGGAGTCTTTAGGGTCTTTTATGTATAACATCATGTCATCTGCAAATAGTGACCATTTAACTTCTTTAACAATCTGGATTCCTTGTATTTCTTTGTTTTGTCTGATTGCTGTGCCTAGGACTTCCAGTACTATGTTGAATAACAGTGGGGAGAGTGGGCATCCCCGTCTTATTCCTGATCTCATAGGAAAAGCTCTCAGCTTCTTGCTGTTCAGTACGATGTTGTCTGTGCGCTTATCATATACGGCCTTTATTATGTTGAGGTACTTGCCCTCTATACCCATTTTGCCAAGAGTTTTTATCATGAATGGATGTTGAATTTTTTCGAATGCTTTTTCAGCATCTATAGAGATGATCATGTGGTTTTTGTCCTTCTTTTTGTTTATGTGGTGGATGATGTTGATGGATTTTCAGATATTGTACCATCCTTGCATCCCTGGGATGAATCCCACTTGGTCATGGTGTATGATCCTTTTGATATATTTTTTAATTCAGTTTGCTAATATTTCATTGAGTATTTTTGCATCTACATTCATCAGGGATATTGGTCTGTAATATTCTTTTTTGGTGGGGTCTTTGCCTGGTTTTGGTGTTAGGGTGATGTTGGCTTCATAGAATGAGTTTGGGAGTATTCCCTCCTCTTCTATTTTTTTGGAAAACTTTAAGAAGATTGGGTATTATGTCTTCTCTGTTTGTCTGATAAAATTCTGAAGTGAATCCATCTGGCCCAGGGGTTTTGTTCTTGGGTAGTTTTTTGATTACTGCTTCCATTTCTTTGTTCATGATTGGTTTGTTTAACTTTTGTGTTTCTTCCTTGGGCAGTCTTGGAAGGTTGTATTTTTCTAGGAAGTTGTCCATTCCTTCTAGGTTTTCCAGCTTGTTGGCATATAGGTTTTCATAGTAGTCTTTAATAATTCTTTGTATTTCTGTGGAGTCTGTCATGATTTTTCCATTCTCATTTCTGATTCTGTTGATGTATGTTGATTCTCTTTTTTCTCTTAATAAGTTTGGCTAGAGGCTTATCTATTTTGTTTATTTTCTCAAAGAACCACCTCTTGGTTTCATTGATTTTTTCTATTGTTTTATTCTTCTCAATTTTGTTTATTTCTCTGATCTTTATTATGTCCCTCCTTCTGCTGACTTTAGGCCTTATTTGTTCTTTTTACAGTTTCGATAATTGTGTTGTTAGACTATTCATTTGGGATTGTTTTTCCTTCTTTAAGTATGCCTGGATTGGTATGTACTTTCCTCTTAAGACTGCTTTCACTGTGTCCCACAGAAGTTGGGGCTTTGTGTTATTGTTGTTATTTGTTTCCATATATTCCTTGATCTCTATTTTAATTTGTTCATTGATCCGTTCATTATTTAGGAGCATGTTGTTAAGCCTCCATGTGTTTGTGAGCCTTTTTGCTTTCTTTGTACAATTTATTTCTAGTTTTATACCTTTGTGGTATGAAAAGATGGTTGGTAAAATTTCAATCTTTTGGAATTTACTGAGGCTCTTTTTGTGACCTAGTATGTGGTCTATTCTGGATAATGTTCCATGTGCACTTGAGAAGAATGTGTATCCTGTTGTTGTTGGATGTATAGTTCTATAGATGTCTATTAGGTCCATCTGTTCTAGTGTATAGTTCAGTGCTTCCTTTTCCTTACTTATTTTCTCTCCAGTGGGTCTATCCTTTGAGGTAGGTGGCGTGTTGAAGTCTCCTAGAATGAATGCATTGCATTATATTTCCCCCTTTAGTTCTGTTAGTATTTGTTTCACATATGCTGGTGCTCCTGTGTTGGGTGAATATATATTTATAATAGTTATATCCTCTTGTTGGACTGAGCTCTTTTTCATTATGTAATGTCCTTCTTTATCTCTTGTTGCTTTCTTTGTTTTGAAGTCTATGTTGTCTGATACTAGTACTGCATCCCCTGCTTTCTTCTCTCTGTTGTTTGCGTGAAATATGTTTTTCCATCCCTTGACTTTTAGTCTGTGCATGTCTTTGGGTTTGAGGTGAGTCTCTTCTAAACAGCATATAGATGGGTCTTGTGTTTTTATCCATTCATTGACTCTATGGCTTTTAATTGGTGCATTCAGTCCATTTACATTTAGGGTGACTATTGAAAGATACGTATTTATTGCCATTGCATGTTTTAGATTCGTGGTTACCAAAGTTCAAGGTTAGCTTTAGTTCTTACTGCCTACCTTAGCTCGCTTGTTGAGCTGTTATATACACTGTCTGGAGATTCTTTTCTTTTCTCCCTTCTTATTCCTCCTCCTCCATTCTTTATATGTTGGTTGTTTTATTCTGTGCTCTTTCATGTTTCTTTAACTGCTTTTTGTGGATAGTTGCTTTTACTTTTTGCCTTTAGTTAGTATTTGGTTGGTCTGCTTTCTTTGCTGTGATTTTAATTTCTCTGGTGACATCTGTTTAGTCTTAGGAGTGCTCCCGTCTAGAATAGACCCTCTGAAATACCCTGTAGAGGTGGTTTGTAGGAGGCAAATTCCCTCAACTTTTGCTTGTCTGGGAATTGTTTAATCCCTCCTTCATATTTAAGTGATAATCGTGCTGGATACAGTATTCTTGGTTCAAGGCCCTTCTGTTTCATTGCATTAAATATATCATACCATTCTCTTCTGGCCTGTAAGGGTTCTGTTGAGAAGTCTGATGATAGCCTGATGGGTTTTCCTTTATAGGTGACCTTTCTCTTTTCTCTAGCTGCCTTTAAAACTCTGTCCCTGTCCTTGGTGTTTGCCATTTTGATTATTATGTGTCTTGGTGTTGTCCTCCTTGTGTCCTTTCTATTGGGAGTTCTGAGTACTTCCGTGGTCTAATTGATTATTTCCTCCCCCAGTTTGGGGAAGTTTTCAGCAGTTATTTCTTCAAAGACACTTTCTATCCCTTTTTCTCTCTCTTCTTCTTCTGGTACCCCTATAATGCAGATATTGTTCCTTTTAGATTGGTCACACATTTCTATTAATATTGTTTCATTCCTGGAGATCCTTTTATCTCTCTCTGTGTCAGCTACTATGCTTTCCTATTCTCAGGTTTCTATTCTATCAATGGCATCTTGCATCTTATCCATTCTGCTTATAAATGCTTCCAAAGATTGTTTCTCTTCTGTAATCTCCCTCTGGATGTCATCCCTTAGCTCTTGTATATTTCTCTGCATCTCTGTCAGCATGTTAATGATTTTTATTTTCAATTCTTTTTCAGGACGATTGGTTAGGTCTATCTTCTTCTCAGGTGTTGGCTCTGTGATCTTTGTCTGCCTCAAATTCTGCCTTTTCATGGCGATAGAGAGTTTGTGGAGCTGGCATGAGTGATGCCTGGGAGATCGTCCCATCTTGTTGGTTTGTGGCCTTCCTCTCCTGGGAGAACAGCGATCTCTAGTGGCTTCTGCTGGGAAGCTGCGTGCAGACGGGGCTTCTGATTCTTGCCCGGCACTATGGAGTTTATCTCTGCTGTTGCTGTGGGTTTGGCCTGCCTCAGGCTTCTGCGGAGCTGCATCTGAGGGGAAACGGCCGGGAGGCTGTTTATCTCCTTGAGGGGCCTCTGAGCTGCCCTGATATCCAGGGGGTTACTGTGCCCAGAATTCCCCAGGATTCACTGCTGCTAGGCTAAGTGTCCTGGGATGCTTCCATCCAGCTGTGGGGTCGCTGTCCCTTTAAGACTTCCAAAAAGCACTCACTTTTCTTTGTCCTCAGGGCACCAGCAGCGGGGACCTGCTCACAGTTCTTACTGTCCTGTTTCCCTAGTTTTCAGCACCCCACATATGCACGGTGTCTGTGTTCTGGTGCGGATGGCTAGGGCTGGCTATTTAGCAGTCCTCGGCTCCCTCTCCCTCCCCACTCTGACTCTTCTCCTCCCGCCGGGAACTGTGGTGAGGGGCGCTTGGGTCTCGCTGGTCCGTGGCTTGTATCTTACCCCCTTCATGAGGCGCTAGGTTCTCGCAGGTGTGGATGTAGTCTGGCTGTTGTCCTGTGTCTTCTGGTCTCTCTTTTAGGAACAGTTGTCTTTTTTGTATTTTCAAAAATATATGTGGTTTTGGGAGGAGATTTCTGCTGTTCTACTCACTCCACCATCTTGGCTCCCTGATCTACTTTTATCCAGATTTCTTTTCTTTTTGTGGCTGAAAAATATTCCATTGTGTATATGTACCACATCTTCTTTATCCATGCATCTATTGATGGACACACAGGTTGCATCCATATCTTGGCTATTGTATATAGTGCAGTGATAAACATAGGGGTGCATCTGTCTTTTTGAATTAGGGACCTTGTTTTCTTCAGGTAAATTCCTAGAATCACAATTACTGGGTCAAATGGTATTGCTATTTTTAGTTTTGTGAGGTACCTCCATACTGCTTTCCACAGAGGTTGCACCAATTTACATTTCCACCATCAGTGTAGGAGGGTTACTTTTATCCACATCCTTGCTAACATTTGTTGTTTCTTGTCTTTTGGATAGGGGCCATTCTAAGTGTTGTGAGGTGGTATCTCATTGTTGTTTTGCTTTGCATTTCCTTAATGAGTAGCAATGTGCTGCATCTTTTCATGTATCTGTTGGCCATCCATATTTCTTCTTTGGAGAAATATCTGTTTGGTTCCTCTGCCCATTTTTAATTGGGTTATTTTGTTTTTTGGGTGTTGGGACATATGACTTATTTACATATTTTGGATGTTAAGCCTTTATCGGATTGTTTATGAACATATTTTCCCACACTGTAGGGTGCCTTTTTGTTCAGCTGGTGGTGTTCTTTCCTGTACAGGAGACTTTTAGTTTAATGTAGTCCCAGTTGTTCATTTTATATTTTGTTTCCCTTCCCCCAGGAGATGTGTCCAGGAAAAAGTTGCTAAAAAATCGAATAATTTTTGCCTATTTTCTTCTAAGTGTTTTATGGATTCATGTCTTACATTGAGTGCTGCCCACTGGCTGGCCTGGTGCAATGCCAGGGGCAGGCAGTTTGCAAGCCAGTGCTGGCTGGCTGGGACAAATGCACAGAAGGTTGTGTATCATGGTGGGGGGCTTCAGAGGTGCATAGCCAGCCAGGGGGTTGGAGTGCCTGAAGATCCTGGAAGTCCCCAACCTGCTGGACAGACTGCACCCAGACAATTTTGTCCACCTGTCCTTTCTCCTGAGGAGCAAGCTCTGTGTAATCCTTGCCCCTTTAGCAGCCCTCTCACTGTTAGGAAGTTTCTCAGACTGCCCACCTTTCTTTTGTCCCAGAGTGGCCGGATGTGGGTCCCTGTTTTCCACAAGTGACTGGAATTTCAGTCTCTCTGAGTATTCAACCTATCTTAGCTTTCCAACCCCACTAATCTCCAGAGAACCATGTAATGTAGGTTCGTGCTCCCAGAGCAGATCTCCAGGGCTGGGTATTCAGTAGTCCTAGGCCTTCACCCCTTCCCTGCTCCATTTGTCCCCCTCCTTCCAATGAGCTGCAGTGGGGCAAGGGCTTGGGTCCCTTCAGATCACAGCTTTGGTACTTTATCCTTTTCGTTGAGGTCTGCTGGTTTTCCCAGGTGTAGACTGTCTGCTGCAGCCTTCTTTCTGGTTGCTCTTTCAGGATTTGATGTATTTGCTATATATTAATATTATACTTGGTTTTGGGAGGAGGTTTCTCTCTCACCTCTCATGCTGCCATCTTTATTCCCGACCTCCGGTACATAGATATCTACTATGGTTATATCTTCTTGTTGGACTGACCCTTTATCATTACATAATGTCCTTCTTTGTCTCGTGCTACTTTCTTTGTATTGAAATCTATTTTGTGTAAGTACTGGTACCCCTGCTTTTTTCTCCCTATTAGTAGTATGAAATGTCTTTTTCTATCCCTTAACTTTTAGTCTGTGGATGAGCTTGGGTCTGAAATGAGTCTCTTGTAGACAGTATGTACATGAGTCTTGTTTCTTTATCCCTTCTGCTGCTCTATGTCTTTTGTGCATTTAGTCCATTTACATTTAAGGTCATTATTTATATGTATTTAATTATTGCCCTTTTATTGTTTTCTAGTTGTTTTTTTAATTCATTTTATTATCATTAATCTACAATTAAATGAAGAACATTATGGTTACTAGACTCCACCCTTCACCAAGTCCCCCCACAAACCCCATTACAGTCACTGTCCATCAGCATAGTAAGATGCTGTACACTCACAAATTTTCTTCTTTGTGATGTACATCTCTCCCTATGACCCCGCACATTATACATGCTAATCATAAGGCCCCCTTTCTATTTAACTGCCCTTATCCATCGATTCCCACCCCTCCAGCCCAGTCCTGTTCCCTTTGGTAACCATTAGTCAATTTTTGGGTTCTGTGATTCTGCTGCTGTTTTATTCCTTCAGTTTTTCTTTGTTCTTATACTCCACATATGAATGAAATCATTTGGTATTTGTCTTTCTCCACCTGGCTTATTTCACTGAGCATAATACCCTGTAGCTCCATCCAGGTTGTTGCAAATGGTAGGATCTGTTTTCTTCTTTTGGCTGCATAATATTCCATTGTGTATATATACCACATCTTCTTTATTCATTCATCTACTGATGGATATTTAGGTTGCTTCCATATCTTGGCTACTGTAAACAGTGCAGCAATAAACATAGGGCTGCATCTGTCTTTTTCAAACTGGAGTGTGGCATGCTTAGGGTAAATTCCTAGAAGTGGAATTCCTGGGACAAATGGTATTTCTATTTTGAGCATTTTGAGGAACCTCCATATTGCTTTCCACAATGGTTGAACTAATTTACATTCCCACCAGCAGTGTAGGAGGGTTCCCCTTTCTCCACAACCTCGCCAACATTTGTTGTTGTTTGTCTTTTTGATGATGGCAATCCTTACTGTTGTGAGATGATATCTCATTGTGGTTTTAATTTGCATTTCTCTGATGACAAGCGATGTGGAGCATCTTTTCATATGACTGTTGGCCATCTGAATTTCATCTTTGGAGAACTGTCTGTTCAGCTCCTCTGCCCATTTTTTAATTGGATTACTTGCTTTCTGTTTTCTGAGATGTGTGAGCTCTTTATATATTTTGGATGTCAACCCTTTAATGGATCTGTCATATATGAATATATTCTTCCATACTGCAGGGTACCTTTTTGTTCTATTGATGGTGTCCTTTGCTGTACAGAAGCTTTTCAGCTTGATATAGTCCCACTTGTTCATTTTTTATTTTGCTTCCCTTGCCTGGGGAGATATGTTCATGAAGAAGTAGCTCATGTTTATGTCCAAAAGATTTTTGCCTATTTTTTTTCTAAGAGTTTTATGGTTTCATGACTTACATTCATGTCTTGATCCATTTCGAATTTACTTCTGTGTATGGGGTTAGACAGTGATCCAGTTTCATTCTCTTACACAAAGCTGTACAGTTGTGCCAACACCAACTGTTGAAGAGGCTGTCATTTCCCCATCGTATGTCCATGGATCCTTTATCATATATTAATTGACCATAAATGTTTGGGTTAATATCTGGGGTCTCTATTCTGTTCCACTGGTCTGCAGCTCTGTTCTTGTGCCAGTACCAAGCTGTCTTGATAACTGTGGCATTGTAATAGAGCTTGAAGTTGAGGAGCGGGATCCCCCCAAGTTTATTCTTCCTTTTCAGGATTGCTTTGGCTATTTGGGGTCTTTGGTGTTTCCATATGAATTTTTGAACTATTTGTTCCAGTTCATTGAAGAATGTTGCTGGTAATTTGATAGGGATTACATCAAATCTGTATATTGCTTTGGGCAGGATGGCCATTTTGACAATATTAATTCTTCCTAGCCAAGAGCATGGGATGAGTTTCCATTTGTTAGTGTCTTCTTTAATTCCTCTTAAAAGTGTCTTTTAGTTTTCAGGGTATAGGTCTTTCACTTCTATGGTTAGGTTTATTCCTAGGTGTTTTATTCTTTTTGATGCAATTGTGAATGGAATTGTTTTCTTGATTTCTGTTTCTATTGGTTCATTGTTAACGTATAGGAAAGCCACAAATTCTGTATGTTAATTTTGTATCCTGCAAATTTGCTGTATTCCGATATCAGTTCTAGTAGTTTTAGAGTGGAGTCTTTAGGGTATTTTATGTACAACATCATGTCATCTGCAAATAGTGACAGTTTGACTTATTCTTTACCAATCTGGATTTCTTATATGTCTTTGTATTGTCTGATTGCCGTGGCTAGGACCTCCAGTACTATGTTGAATAACAGTGGGGAGAGTGGGCATCCCCATCTTGTTCCTGATCTCAAAGGAAAAGCTTTCAGCTTTTCACTGTTCAGTATGATTTTGGCTGTGGGTTTATCATATATGGCCTTTATTATGTTGAGGTACCTGCCCTCCATACACATTTTGTGGAGAGTTTTTATAATGAATGGATGTTGAATTTTTTCGAATGCTTTTTCAGCATCTATGGAGATGACCATGTGGTTTTTGTCCTTCGTTTTGTTGATGTGGTGGATGATGTTGATGGATTTCGGATGTAGTACCATCCTTGCATCCCTGGGATGAATCCCACTTGGTCATGGTGTATGATCCTTTTTATGTATATTTGAACTCGGGTTGCTAATATTTTGTTCAGTATTTTTGCATCTACATTCATCAGGGATATTGGTCTGTAGTTTTCTTTTTTGGTGGGGTCTTTGCCTGGTTTTGGTATTAGGGTGATGTTGGCTTCATAGAATGAGTTTCGGAGTGTTCCCTCCTCTTCTATTTTTTGGAAAACTTTAAGGAGAATGTAAGTTATGTCTTCTCTGTATGTCTGATAAAATTCTGAGGTGAATCCATCTGGCCCTGGGATTTTGTTCTTAGGCAGTTTGTTTATTACTGCTTCAATTTCTTTGCTGGTAATTGGTTTGTTTAGATTTTGTGTTTTTTCCTTGGTCAGTCTTGGATGGTTGTATTTTTCTAGGAAGTTGTCCATTTCTTCTAGGTTTTCCAGCTTCTTAGCATGTAGGTTTTCATAGTATTCTCTAATAATTCTTTGTATTTCTGTGGGGTCCATCGTGATTTTTCCTTTCTCATTTCTGATTCTGTTGATGTGTGTTGTCTCTCTTTTTCTCTTAATAAGTCTGGATAGCGGCTTATCTATTTTGTTTATTTTCTCAAAGAACCAGCTCTTAGTTTCATTGATTTTTTTCTATTGTTTTATTTTTCTCAATTTTTTTATTTCTTCTATGATCTTTATTATGTCCCTCCTTCTGCTGACTTTAGGCCTCATTTGTTCTTCTTTTTCCAATTTTGATAATCGTGATGCTAGACTATTCATTTGGGTTTGTTCTTCCTTCTTTAAGTATGCCTGGATTGTATATACTTTTCTCTTAAGGTTGCTTTCACTGTGTCCCACAGAAGTTGGGGCTTTGTGTTGTTGTTGTCTTTTATTTCCATATATTGCTTGATATCCATTTTAATTTGCTCGGTGATCCATTGACTATTTAGGAGCATGTTGTTAAGCCTCCATGTGTTTGTGAGCCTTTTTGGTTTTTTTGTACAATTTTTTCTAGTTTTGTACCTTTGTGGTCTGAAAAGGTGGTTGGTAGGATTTCAATCTTCTGGAATTTACTGAGGCTCTTTTTGTGGCCTAGTATGTGGTCTATTCTGGAGAATGTTCCATGTGTACTTGAGAAGAATGTGTATCCTGTTGCTTTTGGGTGTAGAGTTCTATAGATATCTATTAGGTCCATCTGTTCTAGTGTGTTGTTTAGTGCCTCTGTGTCCTTACTTATTTTCTGTCTGATGGATGTGTCCTTTGGAGTGAATAGTGTGTTGAAGTCTCCTAAAATGAATGCATTGCACTTTATTTCCTCCTTTAATTCAGTTAGTATTTGTTACCCATATGCCGGTGCTCCTGTGTTGGGTGTATATATATTTATAATGGTTATATCCTCTTGTTGGACTGCGCCCTTTATCATTACTTAATGTCCTTATTTATCTCTTGTTACTTTCTTTATTTTGAAGTCTATTTTGTCTGATACACATACTGCAACACCTGCTTTTTTCTCCCTATTATTTGCATGAAATATCTTTTTCCATCCCTTGACTTTTAGTCTGTGCATGTCTTTGGGTTTGAGGTGAGTCTCCTGTAAGCAGCATATAGATGGGTCTTGTGTTTTTATCCATTCATTGACTCTATGGATTTTGATTGGTGCATTCAGTCCATTTACATTTAGGGAGATTATCGATAGGTATGTACTTATTGCCATTTCAGGCTTTAGATTCGTGGTTACCAAAGTTTCCAGGTTACTTTCCTTACTATCTAAGATTCTAACTTAACTCACTTAGTATGCTGTTACAAACACAATCTAAAAGTTCTTTTCTATTTCTCCTCCGTTTTCTTCCTCTTTCATTCTTTATATATTAGGTATCAAATTCTTTACTTTTCGTCCCTTGATTTAGTTGAGGATAGTTAATTTAATTTTGCATTTGCTTCATAAGTAGCTGTTCTACTTTCTTCACTCTGGTTTTCTTACCTCTGGTGACAGCCAATCAATCTTAGGAACACTTCCATCTATAGCAGTCCCTTCAATATAGAGTGTAGAGATGGTCTGTGGGAGGTAAATTCTCTCAGCTTTTGCTTATCTGGGAATTGTTTAATCCCTCCTTCAAATTTAAATGATAATCTTTCCAGATAACATAATCTTGGTTCCAGGCCCTTCTGCTTCATGGCATTAAATATATCATGCCACTCCCTTCTGGCCTGTAAGGTTTCTGCTGAGAAGTCTGATGTTAGCCTGATGGGCTTTCCTTTGTATGTGATCTTATTTCTCTCTCTGACTGCTTTTAGCATTCTGTCCTTATCCTTGATCTTTCCCATTTTCATTACTATATGTCTTGGTGTTGTCTTCCTTGGGTCCCTTGTGTTGGGATATCTGTGGATCTCCATGGCCCGAGAGACTATGTCCTTCCCCAGATTGGGGAAGTTTTCAGCAACTACCTCCTCAAAGACACTTTCTATCCCTTTCTTGTCTCTTCTTCTTCTGGTATCCCTATGATTCAAATATTGTTCCCCTTGGATTGGTCACACAGTTCTCTCAATATTCTTTCATTCTTAGGGATCCTTTTTTCTCTCAGTGCCTCAGCTTCTTTGTATTCCTTTTCTCTAGTTTCTATTTCATTTATTTTCTCCTCCAATGTATCCAACCTGCTTTTAATATCTTCCATCATGCTCTTCAACGATTGGATCTCCAACATGAATTCATTCCTGAGTTCTTGGATGTCTTTCCGTACCTCCATTAGAATGTTGATGATTTTTATTTTTAACTACTTTTCCGGAAGAGTCACTAGGTCCATATCATTTAAGTCTGTCTTGGGAGTTGTATTAGTAATTTTACTCTGGACAAGGTTCCTTTGGCATTTCATGTTTGTATATGGTGCCCTCTAGTGTCCAGAAGCTCAATTCTGGAGCTGCTCGTCCCCTGAAGCAATGTCGGGCATTGCAGGGGAGAGGTACTGGTGCCTGTGGGTAGGAAAGAGCTTTTCCCCACCTCCCGGCTGCTGTGCCTGTCTCCACTGCCTGAGCCAGTAGGCCAGGCACACAGATGTAAGTTTTTGTCCCAGAGCAGCTGGATATGGATCTCTGCTTTTCACACGTGGCCAGAATCCCATTCTCCCCAGGATCTTTGCCTGTATTAACTTTTCGTCCCGGTAGTCATGCGAGTCTCATAAAGTACCATGAAATGTAGGTTTGTGCTCCCAGTGCAGATCTCTGGAGCTAGGTATTCAGCAGTCCCAAGCCTTCCACTCCCTCCCTGCTCCATTTCTCTTCCTCCCACTGGTGAGCTGGGGTGGGGGAAGGGCTCAGGTCCCATGGAGCCACTGCTCTGGTATGGTACCCCGTTTGGTTAGGTCTGCTCTTTTCTCCAGGTGTGTGCAGTCTGATGCTGTCCCCATTCCTGTTGCTGTCTCGGGATTAGTTGCACCAATTAAATTTTCTAATTATATCCAGTTTTAGGAGGAAGCCTCTGTCTCTCCTCTCATGCCACCATCTTTAATCCCTCTAGTTGTTTTTATAGTTCCTCTCTGTTCTTATACTCTTCTTTGTTATTTGATGATATTCTTTTGTGCTGCAGTTAGATTTCTGTTTTTTGATTTTTTTGTATCTATTATAGGCTTTAGTTTTATGCTTACCTTAAGGTTCAAATATAGCTTCCTGGCTATACAGTCTATATTAAGTTAGTAATTGCTCTGTGTCAAACAAAAATGCGCATATTTTCAATTCAGTTCATTATTTGTTTTTGGAAGGTATTTTTGCTTGGTTGAGATAATGCTAGTATCTGTATCTTGAACTGTCTTTTAATCACATTTTTATAACCCAGCCCTAGTAGTCCAGTGACATCGACTCAAACCCTAGCTCTGCTTCTAACTGATAATGGGACTGTAAGTAAGTCATTCCATCTTTCTAAGCCTCAGTTTCCCCATGTGTAAATTTAGGTAATTAAATGTGGCTTTGCAGAGTCTAAAAAGGTTGGGTGTATATAAAAACCTTTGAAAATTGTGAGGTGGCACATACACAGATATAAAGGAATACCCTGGACTAAGGAATTATTAAATCCATTTTTAGAATAAGTAAAGTTCATAAATCATTAACTTAGAGGGAAAGTACCAAAATTTTAATCCAAAAAAGAGGCCAGAATGTGTTGAAATCAGGATTAGAGAAATATTTATGATTCTGGTTGGGATTACAGTAAGACAAATATTCTGATAAAACTTTAAATATAATATGTCATTTATCCAGATTTTCCCAAATATTTGTACCAATATATGTAACTATGTTAGGTAGAAAGATAGACATGAGAAGCAGGAATAGGGAAGAAAAAGTTCAAAGAAGAAGCTGCTAAGATAAGTTTAAAAGAAAAACCCACCCAAACTCTGTCCAGGTAGGGGGTCCCATGTGAAGATAATAAAGGCTTTACAGGAAGATAACTTCCTTCCCATCCAGGTCCCAATGGGGGCACAACCAAAGGGAACTAAGAACTGCCCAAATCACACCTCAGTATGGGGAAAGTACATACTCACTGAGGATAAAAAGTACATAGAAGGACCTGAAAATCAAATTACTCCACCTTGTCAGTCAAAGAGGCGCCTCCTAGCCAGCTTGTAATACATAAGTCTCCTGCCTAAAATTTCAGTGCCTCTTTCTACGTTGATTCTGGCCTACTACTCCCTTGGAGTGTATTTAAATAAAATTTTCACTTTGCTTCACTATTGCGTCTCTGATTTTAAATTCTTTGTTGTGGTGGGGACAAGAACTGAGGAGAACGAACTCAACTTATAACAGTACAAATACATATACCATTCACCTTAAAAATAAAACTCCGTTATTTTACCAGCAGAATGTGTTTATTCAGGAACAGCAGTGAACTGCAATTTGGAACAAGCAAGCTATGGCAAAACCACAGTCAAGTCTAGAGAACAAGGGAGAGAAATGCTCTTTTACAGAGAAAAGGGGAGAATTGGGGGAACTGTTCTAAGCAAAAAGTCCATTGGAGGAAACTGAGAGTCCCATGTGTCATGTCTGTTCATTGGATGAGTTACTATAACAGTCTCTAATTGGTTGGGCTGTTGCTAGCGGAAGTGGAAATTCTTCCTGCTGGGTGGTAAAGTAGCAAATATTATGAGCTGCAAGATGTCCTCTTCCTTCTGGTGGGGTCTGCAATTGAAGAGTGGTGGGCATGAGAGCTGCCCCTGCAAGCTTCCTGATACCATTTCATTGATGTTTCCCTTTTATCAATTTTCACAATACCTTAGTACAAGTCTATTCATCTCTCTCTCTTATATATATATATGTATGTATATATGTATACATGTATATATATGTATGTATATATATGTATATACATATATATATGTATATGTGTATATATATATGTATATATATGTGTGTGTGTGTGTGTGTGTGTGCATGTGTGTATGTTTGTGGACTGGCACCTTATATTTATTTAACACTCAGGAGAATTTAAGAAACATAAGGTATAATGTACACAATAAATTTTTTTCAGGTAGATAAGATATGTATTAATGTATGTTCCTAATTAACAGAGGAAGAAACTGAAGTAAGGAGAGATCCAAGGGTAACACTGAGTTCATGTAGTTACTTGGTGACAGAACAGCAAGGCAATCCCAAGCTTTCTGACTCCCTGCTATGTGATTGTTTATTCTGCAGATTGCAACTGCTTAAGCCCCAAGTACTGTCTATGGATCTAGACAATGCATACTACTGCTCCTTCCAAGTTAAAAAAATATTTTGCATAGAAACCCAAGGCACACACAAACAAATGACAGTTTTATGGAGCAATATTTTACTTTTCCAAAAACCATGTACTCTGAAATATTTATTCTATTTCTATTTTGACTTAAAAGAATTGCTGGGCATGACTCACTAAATTGATTTCATAACTATGTTAATTTCCTATTAGTGTATAACAAATTACCACAGATTTCACAGCTTAAAACATTTATTTATTTATTGTCTCACATTTGTGCAGGTCACAAGTGCAGGCACAGCATGAATGGATTATCTGCTCAGAATATGATAGACTCAAATCAAGGTCTCATGTATAGGCTCTGGGGAAGAATTGACCCCCAAGCCCATCCAATTTGTTGGTAGAGTTCAGTTATTTGCAGTTGTAGGATAAGAGGTCTCTTACCTTCTTCTTAGTTGTTGGCTAAGGATCACTCTCAGAACCTGGAGGTTGCCAATCACTCCCTGCCACATACCATCCCATACTCAAAGCCGATAATGGAGAATCTCCCTTGTGTGGACTTTTTCTCACAATTCGAATATCTGATTTTAGGAAAATCCCAGTCCCTTTTATTAAGGGATGACCTGATTAGATAAGGTGTACCCTTGATAATCTCCCATTCTTAAAGTCAACCATGGCAGGAGGATGAAATCCATTATATTCACAGTCCCTGAAATTATGCTTGGCTTGTACACCAGAGAGCAAGAATCTTGGGTGTTATTTTAGAATTCTGACTACCACAATATATCCCCTTAAGTCTCACCACATTACATTTAAATTAGCATCTCCTCTAAAGCTCATCAACTCAAGTCCAAATCTCATCTAAATCATCTAACTTTGTGGGCCTTCATAGATTTCACTGGTATTTGCTTGATTAGGCAAAAGCCACAACCAAAAATATTTTTGAAATAACACTTCTATCTTTGACTTCTGCTAAAATTTTTTAGAGACAGTACTCATAAGCTTCCCATATTCTGGTTTGGTTAGAATACCTGTGAGGTATATATACCCTTCATCTCCTGAAAAAGACTTGTGTGTGACTGAATACTCTGACACTTTGGTCCTTTCGAGGTTTTAGGAAAAGGTCATACAGCCACATCCTCAGCCTTTTCTCCATTCCAGATTTTTGGAAACAATCTCTTTCAGTGTATTTTACAATCTGGAAAGGCTAAGAGTTTTCAAAATCATTAGTCCTGGTTTCATTGTGTTGAAGAAGATTCTCTTCTTTTTATTTATTTATTTATTTATTTATTTATTTAATTTTTTATCTATTTATTTATTTATTTATATTTTGGTATCATTAACATACAATCACATGGGCAACAATGTGGTTACTAGATTCCTCTCATTATCAAATCCCCACCACACACCCCATTACTGTCACTGTCCATCAGCATAGTAAGATGGTATAGAGTCACTACTTGTCTTCTCTGTGCTATACTGCCATCCTGTGCCCCCCCACGTTATGTGTGCTAATCGTAATGCCCCTTATTCCCCTTCTCCCTCCCTTCCCACCCATCCTTCCCAGTCCTTTTCCCTTTGGTAACTGTTAGTCCATTCTTGGATTCTGTGAGTCTGCTGCTGTTTTGTTTTTTCAGTTTTTGCTTTGTTCTTATGCTCCACAGAGGAGTGAAATCATTTGATACTTGTCTTTCTCTGCCTTGTTTATTTCACTGAGCAAAATACCCTCTAGCTCCATCCATGTTGTTGCAAATGGTAGGATTTATTTTCTTCTTATGGCTGAATAATATTCCATTGTGTATATGTACCACCTCTTCTTTATCTATTCATCTACTGATGGACACTTAGGTTGCTTCCATTTCTTGGCTATTGTAAATACAGCTGCAATAAACATAGGGGTGCATATGTCTTTTTGAAACTGGGATCCTACTTTCTTAGGGTAAATTCCTAGAAGTGGAATTCCTGGGTCAAATGGTATTTCTATTTAAAGTTTTTTGAGGAACCTCCATACTGCTTTCCACAATGGTTAAACTAGTTTACATTCCCACCGGCAGTGTAGGAGATTTCCCCTTTCTCTGCATCCTCACCAGCATTTGTTGTTCCTCGCCTTTTCTGTTGGCCATCCTAACTGGTGTGAGGTGATATCTCATTGTGGTTTTAATTTGCATTTGCCTGATAATTAGTGATGTGGAGCATCTTTTCATGTGTCTGTTGGCCATCTGAATTTATTCTTTAGAGACGTGTCTGTTCATATCCTCTGCTCATTTTTTAATAGGGTTATTTGCTTTTTGGATGTTGAGATATGTGAGTTGTTTATGTATTTTGGATGTTAACCCCTTGTCGGATATGTCATTTACAAATATATTCTCCCCTACTGTAGGATGCCTTTTTATTCTGCTGATGGTGTCTGTTGCCATACAGAAGCTTTTTAGCATGATGTAGTCCCATTTATTCATTTTTTATTTTGTTTCCCTTGCCCGAGGAGATACGTTCTGGAAAATGTTGCTCATATTTATATTCAGGAGATTTTTTCCTATGTTGTCTTCTAATAGTTTTATCATTTCATGGCATATGTTCAGATCTTTGATCCATTTTGAATTACTTTTGTGTATGGGGATAGACAATAATCCAGTTCCATTCTCTTGCATGTAGCTGTCCAGTTTTGCCAACACCAGTTGTTGAAGAGGCTGTCATTTCTCCATTATATATCCATGGCTCCTTTATCATATATTAATCGACCATATATGCTTGGGTTTATCTGGACTCTCTAGTCTGTTCCATTGGTCTATGGGTCTGTTTTTGTGCCCATATCAAATTGTCTTGATTACTGTGGCTTTGTAGTAGAGCTTGAAGTTGGGGAGCATAATAACCCCCACTTTATTCTTCCTTCTCAGGATTGCTTTGGCTATTCAGGGTCTTTTGTGGTTCCATATTAATTTTAGAACTATTTGTTCCAGTTCATTGAAGAATGCTGTTTGTATTTTGATAGGGATTGCCTTGAATCTATAGATTGCTTTAGGCAAGATGGCCATTTGGACAATATTAATTCTTCCTAGCCAAGAACATGGGATGTGTTTCCGTTTATTATTATCTTTTTTAATTTCTCTCATGAGTGTCTTGTAGTTTTCAGAGTATAGGTCTTTAACTTCCTTGATTAGGTTTCTTCCTAGGCATTTTATTCTTTTTGATGCAATTGTGAATGGAATTGTTTTCCAAGAAGATTCTCTTCTTAACCAAACTTTAGCCATGTTCCTCTAACCCTCTTTTGGACTAGGCCTCAACTTTGGCCTAAAAAAGGCTGAACCAAACACTAACATAGCTTCTAACAGCTCAAAACTGCATCCCTAGGAAGACCCTAACCCTGCTTAAAGAACCTGCTCCAAAGAACAAGGCTTCAAAAAGAATTTACTGTTTGTTTCAGCCAACATCCAAATATAGGCCCCCTGTCTCTTGGGAGGGTAGGAGCCTGACATTGGTAAGTGCCAGTTAAGAAACTCAGATGGATTTCAATTGTACTAAAACCTCCCTTCCTACTCTATGTACTTTTTATTTACCTGACTTTACTGAACCCCTACTTACCATTATCCATCTTCCATCATTCTTCCTTTAAGATGTCCACTTACCTCTGTACAAATTGAAGTTGAGTTCTGTTTATTTTGGACTCCTTTTTCTATTGTAATCATTATTACTGATTAAAATCTGTTCTTATCACTTTACTAGTGTCCATCTTTGTTTATATTTGATAGTGTTTAACAGTCTTTCAGTCAATTTCTTTCTCTCTTCTATCATTTCACATTTAGTTGCAAGACAAATCAGGCCACACCATCAACATGTTGCTTGGAAATTTCATAAGCTAAATAACCAGATTCATTGATTACAAATTCTGCTTTTCATATACTGCAGGATACAATTTAATTAATCAGTCTTCTACTATGTAAGGTTTTTCAAACAGCATGTTCCTCACTCCTTTGTGTTCCTCACTCCCTTGCAGCATCCTCCAAGTTCAGATTCTTACTAGCAGTTATTCACCCTTTTCCAAGCAATGCCCTTTAAATTCAGATGTGTATTAACAGTCTGTTCATGTTAAACTTTTTCTATCATGCTCCTCAATATTTTTCCAGCCTCTGACCACTATCCAATTTCATAACCACTCTCACAATTTTAGTTATTTGTTCTAGCAGCACTTCAATTCCAGGTACCAAAATCTGTGTTAGTCTTCTACTACTGCATAACAAATTATCAAAAATTTAGTGGCTTAAAATGATGCCTATTTGATGTCCCAGTTAAAGATACTAAATAGATATTAAATGCACATGATGAGTCTGGGCTCTTTGCTCACGGATTGGGAGACTGAAATCAATGTGCCAGTCAGGGCTATGATCTTATCTGAAACTCAGTATCTTATTCCAAGCTCACTATTTTTGTTGTTTTTTCAGAAGTAAATTTCTTCTGGTTATGGACTGTGGACCTGCTTTCATGCTTGCTGTCACCTGATGCCTATTCTTAGCTTCTGTGGTTGCACACTGTTCCCTGTCATGCAGTTCTTTTTAAAACAGTGTCAATTTTCTCCTTCAAGTGCAGCAGGAGAATGCCTCTGGTTTTTAATCTCTTCATCAGGAAGAATCCAGTTGGTCTCACCTAATTAGGTTAGGCTCACCCAGATAATTTCCCTATCTTAAAGATCAACTAATTTGGAACCTTAGTTATATCTGCAAGATCACTTTAAATTCATACCTAAATTAGTGCACTAGCCAATAACAGATAAGATGTGTGTAAACCAGGGTCCAAGAGTTTTGGTAGTCATCTCAGAATTCTGCCTACAACAATGAATAACTAGTGGGTTGCAAACAAGGTTGAAAAATACTGACAAACAAGATAAGGTGGGTAAGAAGAAAAAAAATGTGACATAACAAAGAAAAGTATCAGTGAAAGAGGAGGGATGAATACATATCCAGAAAAAAACAGGTTTTCATGGGGAAAGCTATGGAGAAAAACTATTCCCACCAATAGTGTCAAATGACGGTTAATGACTACACCCATTCCCTTGTGTTCTAGTTTAGAGATTAAACGGTAAAAAACAAAAATTTAAGCTTACCAGACTTGGGAATAAGTATATGGGTTTAAGTATAAGTACATGTGTTTTGATAAGCATAAAGCAAAGATTGCAGGTAAAGCTTAAGGCAGTTTTAATGGGTATTTCATTTTTTCTGTCATATTTCATACTATGAATCTCACTGCAAGTGGAAATTATATTTTAGTCTGAGGTTACAACTTAATGTGTTCAGAAATTAACAAAATTTCAGGTTTGATGTTAAATTATATTACAATGTTAATGCACTTTGTCTTACTATTATTAATGTTATTTGTGCATTTATGTTTTTTCTATTATAAGTAGAACTTCTAAAAGATACACTGTGGTGGAGATGGTATGCTGACTCTGTTGGAATATTTTTAAAAGGCATCTTCCCATGACAATTGTTTATAAAGAATTACAGCCAGAAAACCAGCTACCTAAAACTTATATCAAACATTTCTACATTTTAAGAGTGTCATTGTTTGTGAAGTTGACTATTTCAATAATATTCAAAATGGCAATGATACCACACTCTACACCTATCCTGGAGTTGCAATTTGCACAAAATAAAAGTTTTAGAAATTGTGGGTTCAGAAGGGAGGTGAGAAAAGTCCAGAGAGTAAATAAATAAAAATTTCCTAGTGATAAATACACACAACATTCAAAACTCATTGCAAATCAATGATGGGTAAGTCCGTTTTTTATATTTAACTTAGTATGATATGAATTACTTTTTAAAAAATGTTTCATTCCCCAGGTAATTTCATAAATGAAATTATAATGGCATCTGGCACACATTCCTATTCACCTCATTCTAACCACTGATGTAACCTCTAAGTCAAATGTAATATCCCCCCAAGATACATATCAAATAACTTTTGGATTTGCCTATAGTATTACTGCAGTTGAAATTTCATGACATTTTTGATGACAAATCATTTCTGAACTTAAATTTATTTTTCAATAAAATTGCTAATATTCAAGAAAATGAATAAAACGTTGCTAAGGAATGGTTTCTGGCTTTGCAGAAAAGAATGATTGTAAAATTATTGAATAGATATTTTGCTTCTACTCCTTGAAAAATATAATCACTCAACCTAAGAAAATTCTTATCTCTTGAATACGGAGAATAGTACAAGAAAGTTCTGGCTAATCCCTGAATCCCTGCTGTAAAATGCCAGTGGATTGAAATTCAAATACTGTATGACTTAGCCCATGAACATATCCATTATGATTTACAATGACAATATGGGATATCCTAGACTCCAAAGATATTATTTGTTAATGTGTCACCCTTGATGTGGCCATTTTCTATATTTATTCTTGAACCATAGTGATGATATTTATCTGACCAAAATTGTTCACAGTTTCCCATTTTTACCCTCTACAAGCTTCTTCCTTCAGTCCCTTGAATACTGATTGTCCCCAAGGCTAAGCAAGCATTAAAAAGTGGAATGTGCCCTTTTATTAGTTTCCCTGGCAATTGGGTGATTACAGAGAAACACTTTTCTTGTCAGATCCCTCTGGTCATTTTCTCTTGTTTGTCCAATTTCCCCTTAAAACTTTCTTCCAAATTTTGCTCATCTCTCCTAACTTGAGGGCAAAAAACTCCTTTCTCAGTTAGATTTTAGAACACTTGCAGATTTCTGAGATTGAAGTGTTCTCCCTAGTGCAATTCTAAATGAATTCTCTCCCTCTGTAAGTCAGGATAATTCTAAGTCTTGGTACCAAGATTCTAATGGAGTCATGACCACCCCACTTGAACACCCTCTGTGTTCACCCAGGTATTCTTGCAGATTCTAATACCCTTTGTGTTCTTTTGGGATGGGGAAGTGGGGATTCATGACTCCTAATCTAGTGCTTTGAACTTTGTCTATTGTAGCATGGTTAGCAGTTGCTTTAATTACATTAAAAAGGGCTCTTCTCAGTTTTCCTCTATTTGAGCAAGACACTTCTCTGCTCTTTTCTATTTGAACAAGAATATTCCTGTAGGGAAGCCCTCTCAACTCTTTTAGAGTGGAGATTTACTCCCTAGCGGTGGAGCAGGAAATTTCAGGCTGGTTTTCCTAGGGATTGTGCAAAGTGGATCTTTTAGCTCCTCAGTGAGGATTTAGAGAATCCTTTGACTCCTAGAGGAAAATTGTGCGTGCAACTTTCTACTGAGACTTTTTTTCTACCTGTCTCCTTTCTTTACTTGGCACTTCTCCTCCAGTGGGTAACTCCCAGTCTACTGGGTGACCCTCCTCCTTTACTAACTATATGTTCTGACACTATTGCACTCACTCTATCCAACATCTTGAAAAGTGGCAAATTTTGCAAAGGATAATTTGGCATTTCAATGCCCTATTTGGGAAACTTGAGGTTTCCACAAACTGGCTCAATGAAGAACTTTTCTTCCCGTCATCTCCTCTCCTTCTTCCCCTTTTATACTTAAAACTTTAACTTTCCTTCCAGCTTTCTTGAATCCTTTTATATTTCCCCTTCAACACCCCAATCTGCACAACCTCACTGTGGGAGTAAATGACAGAATTTCTAGAATCTCCCCCCTAGCCTTAGTTCATTTACAAATCAATACCTGTTTACCACTGCAGAGTATCCTGTCAATCTGGAGCAAGGGGTGGAGAGAAAATAGCCATTTATCTTCCCCTACATTCCCAATACATAATTGGTATGGCATCTGCCTGTCACCAAAGACACGCTAACGGAGTTCCTCCCAGAAGGGGCCCGCAGGAAGTAGAGAGTGTGCCAGAGTGGCTACAGAGTGCAAGCAGCAGCAGGAGGATACAGAGGGTGCTGACCCGTGCCAGTGAATACAAAAACACTAGTTGTCAGCAGTTTTCTCTTGTCTTACTTCAGTTTCACAGGATTATTTGCTCCAGGAAAGGGGACCCTCTTTGCCCCAGAGCTGCATTCACTATCTACCCATTCCAAACCTTTCCCTTTGCACTCCTCATAGTCACAATAACTACAATTTCCCTATCCCTTTGGGTCTTCTCCATGGTCTCAAGGATCCCAAAAGTAATCACCTATGGCTGAAAACACTAATTGGAAACACACTGGATATTTAATCCACTCATATGAGCTTTGGAGGTGCCCAGATACTGCTTGGTGTATCCTTATTTCCTTTCCCAAAATTTAGTCTGTGCCCTCCATAATATTACACATCAGGGCTAAGAAAATCTTAAAAGCTCATTCACAAATATTGCTGAGGACACTTTAGTACTCATATTTAGGTGGTAACCTCACTTTGTCCCATCTTCAAGAAACACAATCCTAGTAAAAATATAAAAGTGGGGCAAGGATGAGAGTCAATACTTAATATAGTTTCATGTTTCTGAGTTTATTGCATTATCTTATTTTTTAATTTTGGTATCATTATTCTACAATTACATGAGGAACGTTATGTTTACTAGACTACCCCCATCACCAAGTCCCCCCGACAAACCCCATTACAGGTGATGTCCATCAGTGTAGTAAGATGCTGTAGAATCACTACTTGTCTTCTCTCTGATGCACAGTCCTCCACCTGCCCCCTCCCACATTATACATGCTATTAATAATGTCCCCTTTCTTTCACCCCTTGTCCCTCCCTTCCCACCCATCCTCCCCAGTCCCTTTCCCTTTGGTAACTGTTAGTCCATTCTTGCATTCTGTGATTCTGCTATTGTTTGTTCCTTGACTTTTTTCTTTGTTCTTATACTCCACATATAAGTGCAATCATTTGGTACTTGTCTTTCTCTGCCTGGGTTATTTCACTGAGCATAATACCCTCTAGCTCCATCCATGTTGTTGCAAATGGTAGGATTTGTTTTCTTCTTATGGCTGAATAATATTCCATTGTGTATATGTATCACATCTTCTTTATCCATTCATCTACTGATGGACACTTAGGTTGCTTCCATTTCTTAGCTATTGTAAATAGTGCTGTGATAAACATATGGGTGCATATGTCTTTTTGAAACTGGGCTGCTGCTTTCTTAGGGTAAATTCCTAGAAGTGGAATTGGTGGATCAAATGGTATTTCTATTTTGAGCTTTTTGAGGAACCTCCATACTGCTTTAGTAAGATGTTGTAGAATCACTACTTGTCTTCGCTGTGTTGCACAGCCCTCTACATGCCTCCCCCCACATTACATATGCTAATTGTAATGCCTCATTTATTTTTCCTGCCTTTATCCCTCCCTTCCCACCCATCTTCCCCAGTCATTTTTCCTTTGGTAACTGTTAGTCCATTCTTTGGTTCTGTGATTCTGCTGCTGTTTTGTTCCTTCAGTTTTTCCTTTGTTTTCAGATCCTGTGACCATTTTTTAATTGGATTATTTGCTTTTTGTCTGTGGCGGTGCATAATCTCTTTATATATTTTGGATGTCATGCCTGTATCAGATATGTCATTTATGAATATATTCTTCCATACTGTAGGATGCCTCTTGTTCAATTCATGGTGTCCTTTGCTGTACACAAGCTTTTCAGCTTGATATAGTCCCACTTGTTCATTTTTGCTTTTGTTTGCCTTGGGAGATGTGTTCATGAAGAAGTTGCTCATGTTCATGTCCAAGAGATTTTTGCCTATGTTTTTTTTCTAAGAGCTTTATGGTTTCATAACTTACATTCAGGTATTTGATCCATATTGAATTTACTTTTTTATATGGGGTTAGACAATGATCCAGTTTCATTCTCTTACATGGAGCTGCCCAGTTTTTCCAACAGCAGCTGGTCAGAGGCTGTCATGTTCCTATTGTATATCCATGACTCCTTTATCATATATTTATTGACCATATGTGTTTGGGTTAATATCTGGAATCTCTATTCTGTTTCGCTGGTCTGTGGGTCTGTTCTTGTGCCAGTAGCAAATTGTCTTGATTACTGTGGCTTTGTAGTAGAGGTTGAAGTTGGAAAGGAATATTCCCCCTGTTTTATTCTTCCTTCTCAGGATTGCTTTGGCTATTTGGGGTCTTTTCGGTTCCATATGAATTTTAGAACTATTTGTTCCAGTTCATTGAAGAATGCTGTTAGTATTTTTGATAGGGATTGCATTGAATCTGTAGATTGCTTTAGGCAGGATTGCCATTTTGATAGTATAAATTCTTCCTTCCCAAGAGCATAGGTTGAACTTTCATTTGTTAGTGTCCTCTTTAATTTCTCTTAAGAGTGCCTTGTAGTTTTCAGGGTATAGGTCATTCACTTCCGTGGTTAGGCTTATTCCTAGATATTTTGTTCTTTTTGATGCAATTGTGAATGGAATTGTTTTCCTGATTTCTCTTTCTGCTAGTTCATCATTAGTTTATGGGAATGTAACATATTTCTGTATATTAATTTTGTATCCTGAAATTTTGCTGAATTCAAATACTAGTTCTAGTAATTTTGGAGTGGAATCTTTATGGTTTTTTATGTATAATATCATGTCATCTGCAAATAGTGGCAGTTTGACTTCTTCCATACTAATCTGGATGCCTTTGTTTCTTTGTTTTGTCTGATTGCCATGGCTAGGACCTCCAGTACTATTTTGAATAACAGTGGGGACAGTGGGCATCCCTGTCTTATTCCCGATCTTAGGGGAAAAGCTTTCAGCTTCTTGCTGTTAAGTATGATGTTGGCTCTGGGTTTGTCATATATGGCCTTTATTATGTTAAGGTCCTTACCCTCTTTACCCATTTTATTGAGAGTTTTTATCATGAATGGATGTTGAATTTTGTTGAATGTCTTTTGAGCGTCTATGGAGATGATCATGTGGTTTTTGTCCTTTTTGTTGATGTGGTGGATGATGTTGATGGATTTTCAAATGTTGTACCATCCTTGCATCCCTGAGAGGAATCCCACTTGATCATGGTATATGATCCTCTTGATGTATTTTCGAATTCGGTTTGCTCATATTTTGTTGAGTATTTTTGCATCTGTGTTCCTCAGGGATCCTGGTCTGTAATTTTCTTTTTTTGTGGTGTCTTTGCTTGGTTTTGTTATTAGTGTGATGCTGGCTTCATAGAATGAGTTTGGAAGTATTCGATCCTCTTCTATTTTTTGGAAAACTTTAAGGAGAATGGATATTATGTCTTCTATAAATGTCTGAGAAAATTCAGCGGTGAATCCATCTGACCCAGAGGTTTTGTTCATAGGTAGTTTTTCAATTACCAATTCAATTACTTTGCTGGTAATTGGTCTGTTTAGATTCTCTGTTTCTTCCTTGGTCAGACTTGGAAGGTTGTATTTTTATTGAAAGTTGTCCGTTTCTTATAGGTTATCCAGTTTGTTAGCATATAGATTTTCTCTAATAATTCTTTGTATTTTTGTGGTGTCTCTCTTGATTTGTCCTTTCTCACTTCTGATTCTGTTTATGTGTGTAGATTCTCTTTTTCTCTTAATAAGTCTGGCTATGGGCTTATCTACTTTGTTTATTTTCTCAACGAACCAGCTCTTGGTTTCATTGATTTTTTCTATTGTTTCATTCTTCTCAATTTTATTTATTTCTTCTCTTATCTTTATTACATCCCTCTTTCTGCTGACTTTGGGTGTCCCTTGTTCTTCTTTTTCCAGTTTCAGTAATTGTGACTTTAGACTATTCATTTGGGACTGTTCTTTCTTCTTTAAATAGGCTTGGACTGCAATATAGTTTCCTCTTAGAATTGCCTTTGCTGTGTCCCACAGAAGATGAGGCATTGTGCTGTTGTTTTCATTTGTCTCCATATATTGCTTGATCTTTGTTTTAATTTGGTCATTTTCCACTGATTGTTTAAGGAACATGTTGTTAGGCTTCCATGTGTTTGGGAGCCTTTTTGTTTTCTTTGTACAATTTATTTCTAGTTTTATACCATTGTGATCTGAGAAGTTGGTAGAATTTCAGTCTTTTTGAATTTACTGAGGCTCTTTTTGTGGCATAGTATGTGGTCTATTCTGAAAAATATTCCATGTGCACTTGAGAAGAATGTGTATCCTACTGCTTTTGGGTGTAGAGATCTGTAGATGTCTATTAGGTCCATCTGTTCTAATGTGTTGTTCAGTGCCTCTGTGTCCTTACTTATTTTCTATCTGGTTGATCTGTCCTTTGGAGTGAGTGGTGTGTTAACATCTCCTAAAATGAATGCATTGCATTTTATTTCCTCCTTTAATTCTGTTAGTATTTGTTTCACATATGCCAGTGTTCCTGTGTTGAGTGCATAGAGATTTATAATGATTATATCCTCTTGTTGGAATGACCCCTTTGTCATTATGTAATGTCTTTATTTGCCTCTTGTTAATTTCTTTGAAGTCTATTTTGTCTGATACACGTACTGCAACACCTGCTTTTTTCTCCCTATTGTTTGCATGAAATATCTTTTTCCATCCCTTCACTTTCAGTCTGTGTATATCTTTGGGTTTGAGGTGAGTCTCTTTTGAGCAGCATATGGAAGGGTCTTGCTTTTTTATCCATTCTATTACTCTGTGTCTTTTGATTGGTGTATTCAGTCCATTTACATTTAGGGTGATTACCAATCAATATGTACTTATTGCCATTGCAGGGTTTGGATCTGTGGTTACCAAAGGTTCAAGGGTAGTTTCTTTACTATCTACCCATCTAACGTTAACTCATTTATTATGCTATTATACATATTTATGATCCTTTATTTCTTTCCCTTCATTTTCTCCATCCTTCACTCGTTATATGTTTGGTGTTTTCTTCTGTATGCTTTTGTGTTTCCCTTGACTGCTTTTGTGGACAGCTGATTTCATTTTTTGCCTTTAGTTAGTATTCGGTTTGTCTGCTTTCTTTCTTGTGATTTTATTTTCTCTGGTGATATCTATTTAGCCTTAGGAGTACTTCCATCAAGAGAAGCCCCTTTAAAACACCCTGTAGAAGTGGTTTGTGGGAATCCAATTCCCTCAACTTTTGCTTGTCTGGAAATTATTTAATCTGTCCTTCAAATTTAAATGATAATTGTGCTGGATGCAGTATTCTTAGTTCAAGGCCCTTCTGTTTCATTGCATTAAATATATCATGCCATTGTCTTCTGGCCTGTAAGTTTTCTGTTGTGAAGTCTGATGATAGCATGATGGGTTTTCCTTTGTAGGTGATCTTTTTTCTCTCTCTGGCTGCCTTTAATACTCTGTCCTTGTCTTTCATCTTTGTGATTTTAATTATTATATGTCTTGGTGTTGTCCTCGTTGGATCCCTTGTGTTGGGAGATCTGTGGGCTTCCATGGTCTGAGAGACTATTCCCTTCCCCAGCTTGGGGAAGTTTTCAGCAATTATTTCTTCAAAGTCACTTTGTATCCATTTTTCTCTCTCTTTTTCTGGTACCCCTATAATGCAAATATTGTTCCATTTGGATTGGTCATAAATTCTCCTAATATTCTTTTATTCATATAGGTCCTTTTACCTCTCTCTTCCTCAGCTTCTCTGTATTCCTGTTCTCTGATTTCTATTCTATTAACAGTCTCTTGCACTTCATCCAGTCTGCTCTTAAATACTTCCGTTGTTTGTTTCATTTCTGTTATCTACCTCTGGGATTCATCCCTTAGCTCTTGCATGTTTCTCTGCAGTTCCATCAGCATGGATATGACTTTTATTTTGAATTCTTTTTCAGAAAGATTGGTTTTATCAGTCTCACCAGGCCCTCTCTCTGGTGTTTCAGTGGCTTTGGACTGGACTGGGTTCTTCTGTCTTTTCATGGTGATAGAAGTGATCACCAGCAAATGGCACATGTGTCAGCTGGGAGAACAAAGTCCCTTCCTGCTTGCTTATCACCTTGCTCTTCTCTGCTACCTCTGCCAGTTACCTGCACACAGGGTGTATTCTCTGGGTTAATTCCCTGAGCTATCATGGGCGGGGCACCCTTTGCGATAGCCTGAGGGCACTGGTGGGGGTCACAGACATGTGCTATGTGTTTTCCTGTGAGAACGGCACCCCTTCGTGCCTTTCAGACTTTGCACTGGCTTCTTCTGCCTGTGCTGGGCAGCTGTGTGCTGGTGGCAGCCTCTGAGCATGGCCTGGTTAGCTGCATGCTGGGAGAAGACTCTGTATGGTTACTGTGGGTGGAGCTGCTCCCCGACTTGTCCACAGCAATGGTGAGTCAGCTGGTTTGCTTGCTGTGCAGGTGGGGGAGGAATTAATGGCAGGCTGTTTATCACCATGAGGGGCTTCAGATCTGCATTGCCATCCAGGGTGTTAGGGCACCTGAAGTTCCTTAGAATTCCCAAACTTCCAGGCTGAGTGTCCTGGGTCAATTTTGTCCACCTGTTCAACCCTTGTCACTTTAAGTCTTTTAAAGTGCCCTCTTTTCTTTTTTCCCAGGGCAGCCAGCTGTGGGGACCTGTTTCCAATCTCAGACTCGGATTTTACTTTTCCATTTCTCTAATATCCAATACACCATGTGATGTGTGTCTGTGCTCCCAGTGCAGATTACTAGGGCTGGTTATTTAGCAGTCCTGTGTTTCCACTCCCTCTCCACTCTGATTCTTTTCCTCCCACTGCTGAGCTGGGGTCAGGGGAGTGCTCAGGTCCCACCAGATCACAGCTTTGTATCTTGTTCTTTTCATGAGATGCTGAGTTCTCACAGATGTATATGTAGCCTAGCTGTTGTACTGTGTCTTCTGGTGTCTTTTTTAGGAATAGTTGTATTTGCTGTATTTTCAAAATATATATGATTTTGGGAGGAGATTTCCGCTGCCCTACTCATGCTGCCATCTTGAGAAATCCCCTGTTTGTAGCTATTTCTGGGTTTATTTATTTACATATGGGTGAAATTATTCACTCAATGGGTGAAATTTAAAACTTGAAGCTATAAGCTCTTTATTTCTGACTGTCTATATGTGTATGTATGTGTGTAATATATACATGATATTTTCCTACCTCTGGGTACTATTATCAAATTAACTTCTAAAATCCCCTAATGAGGTTCTTTTCTAATTGATCTAGAGATAAATAAGAACTTATGTAAATTAAATCTACCTAAAACTCCCAGACATTAAAGCAGTTCGAAATCCAGGACTTACAATATGGAAAAAAAGGTATTTTTATAAAGATTAACCTAAATATTTTAAAAATTCAGGTTCACATGATTTATTGAAATCTTTCTCAAAAAGACTAATAATATTTTAATAAAATGGTTGTGTCTTTTGAGTTTTCAAGATTAAATATAATACAAGCATGCAATTTTATTCTACTTGGGTGTGTTCTTCCTGGGTTTATATAAGTTTATTGATCAGACAAGTTAGCATTACCTCTATTAGATATTTAAGATTATCTCCAAAATGTCAATTTGCATTTATCCAAATTGAGTCATTATTCTGACCAACTTTACTCAACAGTAATTATACTTCATAATAAATATATCAGCATATTCTTTAATAATTCTCACCTATTCTTTTATTTCTTGATACACAAGTTTTTTCCATCTTTAATAAAGTTTAATTGACAAATTAAAATACTGGATAATATTGTCAGTTTAAAGAAAGTTTCCAAGATCTTTCCATTAACTTATAACCTTAGACTTATATAGTCTTAGGTTGTGCTTTTGTTAATGAATTAGAGGAAATTTGTCCTACAGTAAAATGACATGTAATTTCACAATGAGAAAGAGGAATATGGATAAAACCTGCATGGATTATGGAAAGTAGAAGGCTCACAGAAAAGAAACTTTATTACTCATTACCAAAGCTGGATAAAACTTGATAGGTTTTATAAAAATTAAAAACAAAAAATAGCTTCAGTACTGATGCCCGGGTTATTGTTTGCAGAGTCCAAGAATGAACTTAGCAACATTCAAGGTAAGAGAGCAAGGTACAGGCTTTTATTTAGAGAAAAAGTGAATGGACAAAGCACCTGGCTCATGCCAGGGCACAAGAGAGCCCATAGTGGTGCACTGTCTAGGGGTCTTATAGGCAGTTGAGGATTTTTGGGAACTGGATAAAGGCTTAGGGGTGTGGACTTATTAAGTGGTCCCTTAATATTTAGAATTAACTTAACCCAAGCAACTTCCTGCTTTGATGGTTTCTCCCTTAGATACCAGCATCTTGGTCTGGGAGCATATGAAACAAGGCCACCTGCCCAGCCCCCAAGGTGGGCTGAGGTATTGTTTGCTAAAGAGTAAGGTAAGAATCTTACATCTTAAACTTCCTGTGTGTTAAAATGCAATCTTATCTTTCAGGTGGAATCCTTCCTGCCTTTTACTATGTTGTTTACAGCTGGATCTGCATGCTAAATTAGTTGCTCAATTTGAAAATCACCTCATCAAGTCTAAAGGAAGAAAGACAGCACATAGGCCTGGGCCTTTAGCATGCTAAGGTGAATCTTACACATTATTACAAATGATTAGCACAATAAATACATGTGCTACTCTTCTTTACCTGGGGAATATTAAATGATCTTACTGAAGAATGACTCTAGAGCTTAATGTTTAACACAGAGTTTTGGTAGGGGGTTTCCTTGCATGTAGTTACATTGATCTGATGGCAAATATCCTGCCTTGCTTTTTCCAGAGGCCCTCATCCTATTCTGTCTTAAGCCCATGGTCCTTGTCTCAGAACCAAATAGTATACTGTTACAAAACTAAAATTTGTTTTTCGTTAAAATGACAAATTTTTCTGGCATTGTTGGTCTGTTTTTAATAAGAAATTGTAAAAGGTTTTCTTTACCTTCTGAATAATTTGCCTAGAGGACAAGACTTCTATGTCTTATCAGAATTTCTTCTGCTCTATGGTGATGTCATCAAGTCCTTGATTATTTAAGAGAACCAAGTCTTCTCACTTTTAAAAATTGAAGTATATTTTAACAATCATGTTACCTCCCATGTTTACTTTTAAAATGTTTTATTGTCACCTTGGTTAATTATATAGCCAAGTACTGTTTTACAGTGACTTGTAATCTTATTTAATCATGTGTTCAAACCTCCTAACAAATATTAACATTTTGCCTTCCTAAATTCAATTTCTGAGTCATGTTTCTTAAAATTTCAAACTCTCTTTGGAATTTCTCAGCCTGTAGAAAATCACAAAATGTTTGCTTTTGTCTTGTGAAAAGAGGAATACTAGAGACAGGAAGATGGTGGCTGGGGAAGGGAGCAGAAATCTCCTCCCAAAACCATGTATAGTTTTGAAAATACAATGAATAAAACTACACCTAACAGAGAGACCAGAGGATACAGTACAACAGCCAAGCTACATCTTCACCTGCGAGGACTCAGCACCTCACAAATGGGGTAAGATACAAGCCGTGGCCTGGCAGGACCCGAGCACTCCCCTCACCCCAGCTTACCAGTGGGAGGAGAGGAGTCAGAGTGGGGAGGGAGTGGAAGTGCAAGAAGGCTAAATAACCAGCCCTACTCATCCACACCAGGAGTGCAGACACACATTGCATGGTGTGCTGGATATTAGGGAAATGGAAAAGTAAAATCTGCAGCAGGTCCTGCAGCTGGCTCCCCTGGGACAAAAGAAAAGCCAGTGCTTTTTGAAAGTCTCAAAGGGACAGGGGCTTCACAGCTGGACAGATTTATCCCAGCATGGCCAGCCCAGCAGCTGGGAATCCCGGGAAACTTCAGGTGCCCTAATCCCCTGGGAGGCAGTAAAGCTCTGAAGCCCCTCATGGTGATAAACAGCCTGCTGTGCATTCTACCTCCCACATGGTCCTGGCAGAGCAGACTGGGAGTGATCGCACCCACAACAGCTGCCCAGAGCCACCTCCTCAGACACCTGGGCCAGACTCAGAGGCCCCAATGGCACGCAGTTGCCTGGCACAGAGGAAGCCAGGATAAGGCACAAAGGGTCACAGTTCTTGTAGGAGAGCACACCCAGTGCACCTGCCCTTCCCCACAGGGCTCTGGGCAGCCCCACACATGGCTGTTCAGGAAATAAAATCAGAAGCTGCTCCTTGTGTATGGGTAACTGGCACAGGCAGCAGAGAAGGGCAAGGTGCAGGAAGCGACTTTGTTCTCACAGCTGATACACATGCCAACTGCCTACGACTACCTCTATCACCATGAAAAAGCAGAAAAGTTTAATCCAGTCCATAATTACCCAGACAACCCCTGAAAGGGAGCCTGAGGAAATAGATTTAACCAATCTTCCTGAGAAAGAATTCAAAATAAAGGTCATAACCACGCTGATGGACCTGCAGAGAAATACACAAAAGCTAAAGGATCAAGTTAGGAGGGAAAATACAGAAATAAAACAATCACTGGCAGGATGTAAGAGTAGACTGGATGAGGTACCAGAAGCTGTTAATAGAATAGAAATCAGAGAACAGGAACACAGAGAAGCGAGGCAGAGAGAGGTAAAAGGATCTCCAGGAATGAAACAATATTAAGAGAACTGTGTGACCAATCCAAATGGAACAATATTCCCATTATAGGGGTACAAGAAGAAGAAGAGAGAGAAAAAGGGATAGAAAGTGTCTTTGAAGAAATAATTGCTGAAAACTTACCCAAACTAGGGGAGGAAATAGTCTATCATACCATAGAAGCCCAAAGAACTCCCAGCACAAGGGACCCAAGGAGGACAATACCAAGACAGATAATTATTATTATTTATTTAATATAGAGAGAAAAAAGATCACCTACAAAGGAAAACCCATCAGGCTATCATCAGATTTATCAACAGAAACCTAACAAGCCAGAAGAGAATGGCATGATATATTTAATGCAATGAAACAGAATGGCCTAGAACCAAGAAGACTGTATCCAGCATGATTATTATTTAAATATGAAGGAGGGATTAAACAATTCCCAGATAAGCAAAAGTTGAGGGACTTTGCCTCCCACAAACCACTTTTAATGGATATTTTAAAGGGACTGTCCTAGATGGAAGCACTACTAAGGCTAAACAGATGTCACCAGAGAAAATAAAATGACAACAAAGAAAGCAGACCCACCAAATATTAACTAAAGATAAAAAATAAAATCAAATATGCACAAAGCAAAGGAAATATGAAAGATTACAGAATAAAACATGTAACATATAAAGAATGGAAGAGGAAGAATAAGAAGGGAGAGAAATAAAAAATCATCAGACTGTGTTTATAATAGCTTAATAAGTGAGTTAAGTTAGACAGTTAGCTAGTAAAGAAGCTACCCTTGAACCTTTGGTAACCATGAATCTAAAGCCTGCAATGGTGATAAGAACATATCTTTCAATAATTACCATAAATGTAAATGGACTAAATGCACCAATCAAAATATACAGAGTAATACAATGGATAAAAAAACAAGATCCATCTATATGCTGCTTATAAGAGACTCACCTCAAACCCACAGATATACACAGACTAAAAGTCGAGGGATGGAAAATATATTTCATGCAAACAATAAGGAGAAAAAAGCAGGTGTTGCAGTACTTGTATCAGACAGAATAGACTTCAAAATAAAGAAAGAACAAGAGATAAAGAAGGACATTACATAATGATAAAGGGGTCAGTCCAACAAGAGGATAAAACCATTATAAATATATACACACCCAATACAGAAGCACCAACATAGGTGAAACAAATACTAATAGAATTAAAGGAGGAAATAGAATACAATGCATTCATTTTAGGGTACTTCAACAAACCACTCACTCCAAAGGACAGATTCACCAGACAGCAAATAAGTAAGGACACAGAGGCACTGAACAACACACCAGAACAGATGGACCTAATAGACACTATAGAACTCTACACCCAAAAGCAGCAAGATACACATTCTGCATGGAACACTTTCCATAATATATCACATACTAGGCCACAAAAAGAGCCTCAGTAAATTCAAAATGATTGAAATTATACCAAACAACTTCTCAGACCACAAATGTATAAAACTAGAAATAAATTGTACCAAGAAAACAAAAAACCTCACAAACACACGGAGGCTTAACAACATGCTCCTAAGTAATCAATGGATTAATGACCAAATTAAAATAGAGATAAAGCAATATATGCAGAAAAAGGACAACAACAGCACAAAGCCCCAACTTCTGTGGGACGCAGCGAAGGCAATTCCAAGAGGAACGTATATACCAATCCAGGCCTATTTAAAGAAGGAAGAACAATCCCAAATGAATAGTGTAAAGTCACAATTACTGAAATTGGAAAAAGAAGAACAAAGGAGGCCCAAAGTCAGCAGAAGGCTGGACATAAAAAAGATCAGAGAAGAAATAAAAAAAATTGAGAAGAATAAAACAATAGAAAAAAATCAATAAAACCAAGAGCTGGTTCTTTGAGAAAATAAACAAAATATATAAGCCCGTAGCCAGACTTATTAAGAGAAAAAGAGATTCTATACCCATCAACAGAATCAGAAAAGAGAAAGGAAAAATCATGATTGACCCCAAAGAAATACAAAGAATCACTAGAGAATACTATGAGAAACTATATGCTAACAAGCTGGAAAACCTAGAAGAAATGGACAACTTCCTAGAAAAATACAAACTTCCAAGACTGGCAAAGGAAGAAACAAAGAATCTAAACAGTTCAATTACCAGCAAAAAAATTGAAGCTATAATAAAAAAAACACTACCCAAGAACAAAATCCCCAGGCCTGGTGGATTTAATGTGGAATTTTATCAGACATACAGAGAAGACATAATACCTATTCTCCTTAAAGTTTTCCAAAAATAGAAGAGGAGAGAATACTCCCAAACTCATTCTATGAAGCCAGCATCACTCTAATATGAAAATCAGGCAAAGACCCCACAGAAAAGAAAATTAAAGACCAATATCCCTGATGAACATAGATGCAAAAATACTCAACAAAATATTAGCAAACCGAATTCAAAAATACATCAAGAGGATCACACACCATGACCACGTGGGATTCATCTCAGGGATACAAGGATGGTACAACATTCGAAAATCCATCAACATCATCCACCACATCAACAAAAAGAAGGACAAAAACAATATGATAAACTCCATAGATGATGAAAAACATACAACAAAATTCAACATCCATTCATGATAAAAACTCTCAACAAAATGGGTATAGAGGGTAAGTACCTCAACACTATAAAGGCCATATATGAGAAACCCACAGCCAACATCCTACTTAACAGTGAGAAGCTGAAAGCTTATCCTCTAAGATCGGGAACAGGACAGGGTTGCCCACTGTCCCCACTGTTACTCAACATAGGACTGGAGGTCCTAGCCATGCCAATCAGAGAAAACAAAGAAATACAAGGCATCCAGATGGGTAGAGAAGTCAAACTGTCACTATTTGCAGATGACATGATATTCTACATAAAAATCCCTAAACAATCCACTCCAAAACTACTAGATCTAGTATCGGAATTCAGCAAAGATACAGGATAAAAAATTATAACACAGAAATCTGAGGCTTTCCTATACACTAACAATGAACTAATAGAAAGAGAAACCAGGAAAACCAGTCCATTCACAATTGCATCAAAAAGAATAAAATACCTAGGAATAAACCTAACCAAGGAAGTGAAAGACCTATACCCCAAAAACTACAAGACATTCTTAAGAGAAATTAAAGAGAACACTAACAAATGGAAACTCACCAATGCTCTTGGCTAGGAAGAATTAATATTGTCAAAATGGCCATCCAGCCTAAACAATCTACAGATTCAATGCACTCCCTATCAAATTACCAACAGCATTCTTGAATGAACTGAAACAAATAGTTCTAAAATTTATATGGAACCACCAAAAACCCCAAATAGCCAAAGCAATATGGAGAAGGAGGAATAAAGTGGGGAGGATTTCGCTTCTCACCTTCAAGCTCTACTACAAAGCCACAGTAATCAAGACAATTTGGTACTGACACAAGAACAGAGCCACAGACCAGTGGAACTGAATAGACTCCAGATATTAACCCAGACATATATCATCAATTAATATAGGATAAAGGAGTCATGGACATACAATGGGGAAATGACAGCCTTTTCAACAGTTTGTGTTGGCAAAACTGGACAGCTACATGTAGGAGAATGAAACTGGGTCATTGTCTTACCCTATACACAAAAGTAAATTGAATATTGATCAAACACGTGAATGTAAGTCATGAAACCATAAAGCTCTTAGAAAAAAACATAGGCAAAAATCTTTTGGACATAAACATGAGTGACTTCTTCATGAACATATCTCCCTTGGCAAAGCAAACAAAAGCAAAAATGAAAAAGTGGTACTATATCAAGCTGAAAACAGCAAAGGATGCCATCAGTAGAACAAAAAGGCATCCTACAGTCTGGGAGAATATATTAAAAAATGACAGATATAATAAAGGCTGTACATCCAAAATAAAGATCTCATGCACCTCAACAAACAAAAAGCAAGTAATCCAATTAAAAACTGGTCAGAGAAGCTGAACAGACAGTTCCCCAAAGTAGAAATTCTGATGGCCAACAGGCACCTGAAAAGATGCTCCACATCGCTAGTCATCAGAAAAATGCAAATTAAAACCACAATGAGATATCACCTCACAACAGTAAGGATTGCCACCTTCCAAAAGACAAACAGCAACAAATGTTGGTGAGCTAGTGGAGAAAGGGGAACCATCCTACACTGCTGGTGGGAATGTAAGTTAGTTCAATCATTGTGGAAAGCAGTATGGAGGTTCCTCAAAGAGCTCCAAATAGAAATACCATTTGATTCACCAATTCCACTTCTAGGAATTTACCCTAAGAATGCAGCAGCCCGGTTTGAAAAAGATATATGCACCCATATGTTTATCACAGCACTATTTACAATAACTAAAAAATGGAAGCAACCTAAGTGTCCATCAGTAGATGAATGGATAAAGAAGATGTGGTACATATACACAATGGAATATTATTCAGCCATAAGAAGAAAACAAATCCTACCATTTGCAACAACATGGATGGAGCTAGAGGGTATTATGCTCAGTGAAATAACCCAGGCAGAGAAAGACAAGTACCAAATGATTGCACTTATTTGTGGAGTATAAGAACAAAGAAAAAAGTGAAGGAAGAAAACAACAGAAGAATCACAGAAGGCAAGAATGGACTAACAGTTACCAAAGGGAAAGAGACTGGGGAGGATGGGTGGGAAGGGAGGGACAAGGGGGGTGAAAGAAAGGGGGCATTATGAATAGCATGTATATGTGTGGGAGGGGGCAGAGGGAGGACTGTGCATCAGAGAGAAGACAAGTAGTGATTCTACAGCATCTTACTACACTGATGGACATTGACTGTAATGGGGTTTGTCAGGGGGACTTGGTGATGGGTGTAGTCTAGTAAACATACGTTCCTCATGTAATTGTAGATTAATGATACAAAAAAAGTCCATGGCATGTGCATACAGTGAGACAACGAATTTGAGTGGATCTGTACTGTTGGAATTCAACCAGGAGTTGGGAGGGGTGCAAGTTGTAGCGATCCAAAATCTTACGACTATAGACTATCTACGGTTAAAAGAACATATGGGATGTGAACAGATCCCAGAAATGGGTTGCTTTAATTTGTCTGATTTCTCTCAGACTGTTCAAGTACAGTTGGACAATATCCATTATATCACAGACAAATTTTCACAAATACCTAGGGTGCCTAACTGGTTTTCTTGGCTTCACTGGAGATGGCTGGTAATTATAGATTTGCTTAGTTTATGTCACCGTATTCCTATTATGTTAAAATGTGTGTGCAAGATAGTTAGTAGTTTAAAACCTATACATGCTGAAGTTACTCTACAAGAAGATATGTCAAAGAAATAATCAATCCTCCCATGTTTTCTTCCATATGCTACCTCTATAGCTTTTCTTCTTCCTTCCTAATTACAACCCTTAAATAGAATTCGTGCCTCATATCGAATTTACCGAGTATCATAATTCCTCCAGGTGGTAAAGACACCTCAAGACAAGTGCTGGGCATAGAAGCCACAGGGCATAAATCTGCAAAGAAGTAAAAAGCTAACCTTTTCAAAGAATATGGCTTCTCTCTCACTTACCAACTTTACATTTCCCTGTATGGCCCCGGAAGATGACTAGTTAGCCAGAGACGGGTAAGATTCCTCAAGGGAGGAACAACCTAAGACAGGCACAGTCGAAGGGGGGCCATCAGGTGAGAAATCGGGGAACAACAGTGGTGAAGCTTAGAACCTCACCACCATCCCCCTGTTTTGAGAGAAAGCTTCTGCATCCGTGGATGTTTTATTGCCCTTGTCTAGCTCGGATTAGCACATAGTCTACAGGCACACACATGATCATCTACAATTGCTCTCTTACAACACTAAGCTATGTTTTCTACCTTTATCTTGCATCTACCTACCACTTCAGCATTTTATTAAAAATAAAAATAGTAATAATAATAAAGAGAGAAATGTGAGATCCACATATAAATCAAGTATAAAAATCAAATGAATATTCATATTTGACCTGATTGTTTATAGTTCATAATGCATGATCAAAACCGAAAGTTTCTGTGATGAATGCCCTTGTACTGTTCACCAAGTAAGAACTTATTCACTATGTAAGAATTCGTTTACCATGTAAGAACTTGTTTGTTATGCTTCAGAAGAGTGGAGTCTGAGGAGAATTAGGCTTGAGATGGATTAATGATTGTTCATTGGGCATTGACCCCCTATACAGACTTTTATTTTTGTTAACAACCATTTGATCAATAAATATGAGAGATGCCCTCTCAAAAAAAGAAAAAAAAGTCCAGTGCTCCCCTCTTTGTCAACACTGTGAGTTTCAACTATGAAGTCCCCTCAGTGTACATGGGAACTCTCACCCATGCTCCCCACCCTAGTCATCAAGAAAAGTCCAAGTCAGTCATATTTCCATACTATCTCAAGCCATTTTTAGACAAGCTTGAGAGGCCTTTTATTCTGTCCTATTATGTAAGTAAGAAACCTTGTCAGACTCTCTTGGGGTGTGCATAGTGTCATCAGTCTTATTTTTATTTTTTATCGAAGTATAATTGACATATAATGTATTAGTTTTCTGGAGCACAAAATAATGATTCAGTATTTGAATCCCTTGAAAAATGATATGATCACCACAAAAGTGTAGTTAAAATCACTGTACACACTTACAGTTTTTCCTTTTCTTCAGCCTTTTTCATCAGTCTTGATGTCTGTTTTTTTTTAGTCAGATATCATAACATCAGATATTCAGATGAAATCTTCGATTGGGGTCCATTTGTCTATGCAGGATGTCCAGAACAATTGGCAATATGAGCAGAATAGTCTAATCAATGATCTCCAGTCTAGTCACCATGTCTCTTTAAAATCGTGTTTTGGTTTGCTATGTTGCTTGATGGTCAATATGCATTTTGAGTTTCTGCTTGCTGAGTGACTTGTGCTTTGAGCTGTGATACTTTTTGCTGCATTTTCTGAGTTCTTCTGAGCCTCAGCTATAGTTTTAACTGACCTAAGTCAAGAGACTTGAAAATTTATTGTCATTTAGGGATAGGAGTATGGGGTTGGAGCACTTTTTTAAAGTGGCCCAAGGTCACATGTCTCTGACAGCACCTATCAGCTTTTCTCAGGACAAACTATCTCAGTTCCAGCATAAGATATAGCTGACAGGAGGATGTGTGACAGATGGTTGTGTGTCCCAACCAATCATTGGTCCAAGTTCTATATAGCCTCAATGGAAAGATAACACTGCGTGATATACTGACACATAGAGTAGGAAGAATAGTCACTATTTTAAAGATTATTATTTCATGATTTAAAATGATGAATTCCACACTCCTAGAAGTAGATAGCTTGCTAGGACCCTATAAAATACCTTTGTTACTGCTACTTATATTTCTATACAACAACGATCTTAATCCTGAGGGTTATATGGGAAACTATCTATAGCATCCATGTGACACAGGCAAGAAGTTTTTCAACTGTTGCTGTAGGGGAGCCCACTAACTGAAAATATTTATTTGAAAGTCTTTGAATAAATAAACATAAATATAAGCAGGGTAGAAAGGACACTTCCCCAAAGTATACCCAATAACTACCAAAGAAAGGGGAGGGGGAGGAAAAGAGAAAAAGAAAGTGTGATGGTTAATTTTATGTGTTACCTTAGAGTGTTTTTGAATGCTATTTATATTTAACTTGATGAAGATTTCCCTCCACAATGTGGATAAGCCCATTCAATCAGCTGAAAGCCTGAATATAACCAAAAAACCATCCTTTCTGAGAATAGATAATTTTCCAGAAGACTACCTTCAGACTGCACATGCAATATCATCTGTCCTGGCTTTCTGCTGGCCAGTTCTCAGATTGGAGCTATACAATTAGTTCTCCTTGGTGTCAGGCCTGGAAGCCCATACATCAGGTTTGGACTTTCCACGATAATCATGTGATCCAATTTCTTTTAACAAATCTTTTTATACAAACACATGCACACACACACATCCTACTGGTTCTGTTTCTCTGGTGAATTTTGACTAACAAGAAATGAAGAATAAAGGAAAGAAGGAAAGAAAAAAAGAAAGTAAGAAAGAAGAAAGTAATGAGGCCAGAAAGGAAGGAACCTGGATAACGGGGGAGGGGTGACAAAGAAACCCACTGAAGCAAATGTCCACAATTTGACCCAATTAAAAATCCAAAATTTACTAAAATAATTTACATAACAAAAAGGTATAAGGATTATTATGAACAGTGCTGCAGTGAACATGGGAATGCACAAATCTCTGAGGTTCTCATTTCAATTCTTTTGGATAAATACTCAGATGTGGGGTTGTAGGATCATATAGTATTTCTATTTTTAATTTTTTGAGGATCTTCCATTTTGTTTTTCTATAGTGGCTTACCATAGTGTTCACACAAATAATGCAGTTTCTCTTTTCTCTACATCCTCACCAATACTTATTTCTTGTTTTGTGGTGATAGCCATCCTAACAGGTATGAGATGATATATCATTGTGGTTTTGATATGCATTTCCCTCATGATTAATGATGATAAATAAATGAATCAAATGTCCATGACATATGAATGGATAAAGAAAATGTGAGATATTTATGTATAAACATATAATTGATATTCAACCCTGAAGAAGGAAATCATACCATTTGAACAATACATATGGACCTGGAACACAACATTAGGTAAAGTGAATTAAGTCAGTCACAGAAGGACAAACAGTGCAGCTTTCTGGTTATATGAGGTACCTTCATTAACTCAAACTTATGGACGCAGAAATTAGATCAGTGATTGCCAGGGAATGGGGAATAAGAAATGATGGTCATTCACTGTGTATAAATATAGTTATGCAAAATGAATAAGCTTAGGAGTCTCCTATTCAACACATTGTCTATGGTTAACAATATGGCATATTGCACTTAAAAATTCTGTAAGAGAGTAGATTTTATGTTAAACATTCTTACCATAGGATAATAAAAAGCAAAACAAAGGAACACAGGAAACTTGGATATGATTGATATGTTTATTACATGGAATGTGGTGATATCAAGGATATATGCCTATGCTCAAACTCATCAAATTGTGAACATTAAATATGTGCAGTTTTTGTTTACAAATTATACCTTATTAAATCTGGAAAAAAGTATAAAACAATGCTGGCTGGCTTTTTACTAATATCAGCAATGTACAATGTAGGTTCTAGATTGATATTTACCTTTGTAAAAAATGCAAGAACTGGCAAATCTTTATGACTTTAATCAATACTGAAGCTAAAATTACAGTTATACTTGGGGATCTAACTAAATTTAAACAAGGTTTTTTCTGTAATTTTAGGGCAGTTCCTGAAAACATAACAGAGGACAAACAGGTATGCCAAGTTTTAACCACAGAACTGAAGCGTTGTGTGAATTCCCAATGGCCATAGCACTAATTGCCCTAAAATATCCCATAGTTGTCATGATGCTCTGATCCCATGAGTAATAATATTAAATTAAGTCTTTGACACTTACAAATTTCATTGGAAAAATGGGACCCCTCCCTACCAGTGTGGACCCAATTGATATCCTCTCAGGAGAACCTTCAGTTGGGCCCCTCCAGCTGTACCCTCCCCTAATGTCACCCTGAGAACCCTGACTCAAGGAGACCCCTAGCTCATGCACACAAGGCCTCTAGCCAATCCAAACTACCAGGTACATACCATCTACACAGGGGATCCTCCCTACACAAGGCCAATCCTTCAAGACTTGGAGAGATATCTCTTTCTGATAATTTAAAGAATCAAGCACAGAAAGTCAAACAGAACAAGGAAATAGAAATATGCTTGACACAGAATATGGAAAAACCAGAAAAAGAACTAAATGAAACAGAATTAAGCAACCTACTGGATAAAGAGGTCAAATGAATGATTAAAATATGTTTACCAGACTTGAGAGAAGAGTGGAGGAACACAGAACCTATACAAAGAGACAGAAAATATAAAGCAGAACAAGTTAGAGATGAAAAATACAATAAATTAAATTAAAATTACATTAGAAGGCCTAGTAAACATAACGTACTTCATGTAATTGTAGATTAATGATACCAAAAAAAGTACATTAGAAGGAATCAGCAGCAGATTAAAAGATGCAGAAGAATGGATCAGTAAATTGGAAGACAGTGATGGAAAGCACTCAAGCAGAAGAGTAGAAACAAAAAATATAAATAAATGAAGATAGGTTGAGAGAACTCTAGGCCAATATCAAACATTCAAACATTTGCATTATAGGAGTCCCAGAAAAAAAGAGTAAGCATTAGAAAACTTTTGATGAAATAATAGCTGAAAACTTCCCAAACCTGGGAAAGGAAACAGATATCCATGTCCAGGGAACAGAGAGTGACCGAACCAAGATAAATCCAAAGAGGTTAATACCAAGACACATGACAATTAAAATGCCAAATATCAGATAAAAAGAGAGAATTTTAAAAGCAGTGAAAGAAAAGCTGTCAGTGAAAGGGAAACACCAAAAACTATCAGGTAATTTTTTAAATTAATTTTTTATTTTTTGATATAATTAATCAACTGTTACATGAGGAACATTATGTTTACTAGACTTCCCCCATCACCAAGTCCCCCCCACAATCCCCATTACACTCACTGTCCATTAGCGTAGTAAGATGCTGTAGAATCACTACTTGTCTTCTCTGTGTTGCACAGCCCTCCCCGTGCCATCCCCCACATTATACATGCTATACATGCTATTCATAATGCCCCCGTTCTTCCCCCCTCCTTGTCTCTCCCTTCCCACCCATCCTCACCAGTCCCTTTCCCTTTGGTAACTGTTAGTCGATTCTTGGGTTCTGTGTTGCTGCTGTTTTGTTCCTTCACTGTTTTCTTTGTTTTTATATTCCACATACGAGTGAAATCATTTGGTATTTGTCTTTCTCTACCTGGCTTATTTCACTGAGCATAATACCCTCTAGTTCCATCCATGTTGTCGCAAATGGTAGGATTTGTTTTCTTCTTATGGCTGAATAATACTCCATTGTGTATATGTACCACATCTTCTTTACCCATTCATCTACTGATGGACACTTAGGTTGCTTCCATTTCTTGGCTATTGTAAATAGAGCTGTGATAAACATAGCGGTACATCTGTCTTTTTGAAACTGGGCTGCTGCATTCTTAGGGTAAATTCCTAGAAGTGAAATTGGTGAATCAAATGGTATTTCTATTTGGAGCTTTTTGAGGAACTTCCATAATGCTTTCCACAGTGGTTGAACTAATTTACATTCCCATCAGCAGTATAGGAGGGTTCCTGTTTCTTCACAACCTTACATTTGTTGTTGTTTGTCTTTGGATGGTGGCGATCCTTACTGGTGTGAGGTGATACCTCATTGTATTCTTAATTTGCATTTCTCTGATGACTAGTGATGTGGAGCATCTTTTCATGGGTCTGTTCACCATCTGTACTTCTTTTTTAGAGAACTGTCTGTTCAGTTCCTCTGCCCATTTTTTAATTGGGTTATTTGTATTTGTTTGTTAAGGCATGTGAGCTCTTTATATATTCTGGACATCAAGCCTTTATCGGAGCCTTTATCCCTCCTTCATGTTTAAATGGTAGTCATGCTGGATACAGTATCCTTGGTTCAAGGCCCTTCTGTTTCATTGCATTAAATATATCATGCCATTCTCTTCTGGCCTGTAAGGTCTCTGTTGAGAAGTCTGATGTTAGCCTGATGGGTTTTCCTTTATAGGTGACCTTTTTCTCTCTAGCTGCCTTTAAAACTCTTTCCTTGTCCTTGATCCTTGCCATTTTAATTATTATGTGTCTTGGTTTTCTCCTCCTTGGTTCCTTTCTGTGGGGGTTCTGTGTATTTCCATGGTCTGTTCGATTATTTCCTCCCTCAGTTTGGGGAAGTTTTCAGCAATTATTTCTTCAAAGAGACTTTCTAACCCTTTTCCTCTTTCTTCTTCTTCTGGTACCCCTATAATACGAATATTATTCCTTTTGGCTTGGTCACATAGTTCTCTTAGGGTTGTTTCGTTCTTGGAGATCCTTTTATCTCTCTCTATGTCAGCTTCTATACATTCCTGTTCTCTGGTTTCTATTCCTTCAATGGCCTCTTGCATCTTATCCATTCTGCTTATAAATCCTTCCAGGGTTTGTTTCATTTCTGTGATCTCCTTCCTGACATCTGTGATCTCTCTCTGGACTTCATCCCATTGCTTTTGCATTTTTCTCTGCATCTCATCCCATTGCTCTTGCATTTTTGTCTGCATCTCTGTCAGCATGTTCATGATATTTGTTTTGAAATCTTTTTCAGGAAGACTGGTTAGGTCTGTCTCCTTCTCAGGTGTTGTCTCTGTGATCTTTGTCTGCCTGTAGTTTTGCCTTTTCATGGTGATAGAGATAGTTTGCAGAGCTGGTACGATTGATAGCTGGAAGAGCTTTCCTTCTTGTTGGTTTGTGGCCTTCCTCTCCTGGGAGAATAGCAACTTCTTGTGGCTTATGCTTGGCAGCTGTGTGCAGACAGGGCTTCTGCTACCTGCCCCATTGCAATGGAGTTTATCTCTGCTGTTGCTGTGGGTGTGGCCTGGCTGGGGCTGCTCCTCCAAAATGGTGGAGCCCTGTTGGAGGGGGACCGGCCGGGAGGCTATTTATCTCCATAGGGCGCCTCTGTGCTCCCTGTTGCCCAGGGGGTTAGAGTGCCCAGAGATCCCCAGATTCCCTGTGTCTGGGCTAAGTGTCCTGTCCTGCCCCTTTAAGACTTCCAAAAAGCACTCTCCAAACCAAAACAACAGCAACAACGAAAGAGAAAAAAAAATTAAGTAAATAATTTTTTTAAAAAAAAGTGAAAAACGCATGATTTTCTTTGTCCTCAGGTGCCGGTTTAAGGCACCTGCTCACCGGTCTTGTTGCCCTGTTTCCCTAGTATTGGGGTCCCTGTCACTTTAAGGCTTCAAAAAAGCACTCGCCAAAAAAGAGAGAAAAAAATAAAAAACGCTCCCGTTTCTTTGTTCTCCGGTGCCGGCCTCAGGCACCCGCTCACCGGTCATGCTGCCGGGAGCGGGGGGAGAGGGGTGCTCGGGTCCCGCCGGGACGGGGCTTGCATCTTACTCCCCTTGCGAGGCACTGGGTTCTTGCAGGTGTGTATGTGGTCTGGATGTTTTCCTGTGTCCTCTGGTCTCTATTTTAGGAAGAGTTGTCTTTGTTATATTTTCATAGATATATGTGGTTTTGGAAGGAGATTTCCGCTGCTCTACTCAGGCTGCCATCCTGGCTCCACCTCCATCTTTAAGGTTTTTTTATGTACAATACCATGTCATCTGCAAATAGTGACAGTTTGACTTCTTCTTTACCAATCTGGATGCCCTGTATTTCTTTGTCTAATTGCCAAGGCTAGGATCTCCAGTACTATGTTGAATAACAGTGGGGAGAGTAGGCATCTCTGTCTAGTTCCTAATCTTAGAGGAAAAGCTTTCAACTTCTTGCTGTTCAGTATGATGTTGGCTGTGGGTTTATCGTATATGGCCATTATTATGTTGAGGTACTTACCCATTTTGTTGAGAGTTTTTATCCTGAATGGATGTTGAAGTTTGTCAAATGCTTTTTCAGCATCTCTGGAAATAATCATGTATTATTTGTCCTTTTAATTTATGTGGTGGATGATGTTGATGGATTTTCAAAAGTTGTACCATCCTTGCATCCCTGGGATGAATCCCACTTGGTCATGGTGTATGATCCTTTTGATGTATTTTTGAATTCGGTTTGCTAATATTTTGTTGAGTATTTTTGCATCTATGTTCATCAGGGATATTGGTCTGTAGTTTTCTTTTTTGGTGGGGTCTTTGCCTGATTTTGGTATTAGGGTGATGTTGGCTTCATAGAATGAGTTTGGGAGTATTCCCTCTTCCTCTATTTTTTGGAAAACTTTATGGAGAATGGGTATTATATCTTCTCTAGATGTCTGATAAAATTCAGTTGTGAATCCATCTGGTCCGGGGATTTTGTTCTTGGGTAGGTTTTTGATTACCATTTCAATTTCTTTGCTGGCAATTGGTCTGTTTAGGTTTTCTGTTTCTTAATTGGTCAGTCTTGGAAGGTTGTATTTTTCTAGGAAGTTGTCCATTTCTTCTAGGTTTTGCTGCTTGTTACCACATAGATTTTCATAGTATTCTGTAATAATTTTTTTATTACTTTGGGTCCATCATGATTTTTCCTTTTTCATTTCTGATTCTGTTGATATGGTGTAGATTCTGTTTTTCTCTTAATAAGTCTGGCTACAGGCTTTTCTATTTTGTGTATTTTCTCAAAGGGCCACCTCTTGGATTCATTGATTTTTTTCTGTTATTTTATTGTTCTCAATTTTATTTATTTCCTCTCTGATCTTTATTCTGTCCTTCCTCCTGATGTTGGGCTTTATTTGTTCTTCTTTTTTCAGTTTCAATAATTGTGACTTTAATCTATTTGTATGGGAATGTTCTTCCTTCTTTACATAGTCCTGGATTGCTATGCACTTTCCTTTTGGTACTGCCTTCGTTGCATCCCATAGAAGTTGGGGCTTATGCTGTCAGTGTCATTTGCCTCCATACATTGCTCGATCTCTGTTTTAATTTGGTTATTTAGAAGCATGTTGTTAAGCTTCCATGGATTGTGAGCCTTTTTGTTTTCTTTGTACAATTAATTTCTAGTTTTATGCCTTTGTGGTCTGAGAAGTTGACTGGTAGAATTTCAATCTTTTTTAATTTACCCAGGCTCTTTTTCCAGCCTAGTATGTGACCTATTCTAGAGAATGTTCCATGTGCACCTGAGAAGAATGTGTATACTGCTGGTTTTGGGTGTAGGGTTATGTAGATGTCTGTTAAATTCATCTGTTCTAGTGTGTTGTTCAGTGACTCTGTGTCCTTATTTATTTGCTGTCCAGTGGATCTGTCTTTTGAAGTGAGTGGCATGTTGAAATATCCTAGAACAAATGCATTGCATTCTATTTCCTCCTTTAATTCTGTTAGTATTTGTTTCACATATGTTGTTGCTCCTGTATTGTGTGCATATATATTTATAATGGTTATATCTTCTGGTTGGGCTGACCCCTTTGTCATTATGTAATGTCCTTCTTTATCTCTTGTTACTTTCTTTGTTTTGAAGTCTATTTTGTCTGATACAAGTGCATCTACACCTGCTTTTTTCTCCCTATTGTTTGCATGAAATATCTTTTTCCATCCCATGACTTTTAGTCTGTTTATGTCTTTGGGTTTGAGGTGAGTCTCTCATAAGCAGCATATAGATGGATCTTGCTTTTTTATCCATTCTGTTACTCTGTGTCTTTTGATTGGTGCATTCAGTCCATTTACATATAAGGTGATTATTGAGAGATATGTACTTATTGGCATTGCAGGCTTTATGTTTGTGGTTACCAAATTTTCAATGTTAGCTTCTTTACTATCTAACTTTCTAGCTTAACTCACTTATTAAGCTATTGTATGCACAGTCTGGTGATTCTTTCCCTCCCTTCCTATTTTTCCTCCTCCAATCTTTATATGTTAGGTGTTTTATTCTCTATTCTTTTGTGTTTCCTTTGACTCCTTTTGTAAGTAGTTGATTTTATTTTTTGCCTTTAGGTAGTATTTGGTTGGTCTGTTTCTTTGCTGTGATTTTGTTTTCTCTGGCGACATCTATTTAGCCTTAGGAGTGCTTCCTTATAGAGCATCTAGAGCATCTATACAATATCCTGTAGAGGTGGTTTGTGGGAGGTAAATTCCCTCAACTTTTGCTTGTCAGGGAATTGTTTAATCCATCCTTCATATTTAAATGATACTCGTGCTGGATACAGTCTTCTTGGATCTAGGCCCTTCTGTTTCATTGCATTAAATATATCATGCCATTCTCTTCTGGCCTGTAGCATTTCTGTTGAGAAGTCTGATGGTAGCCTAATGGGTTTTCCTTTGTAGGTGATCTTTTTTCTCTCTCTGGCTGTCCTTATCTTTGATCTTTGCATTTTAATTATTATATGTCTTGGTGTTGTCCTCCTTGGGTCCCTTGTGTTGGGAGTTCTGTGGGACTCCATCGTCTGAGAGACTATTTCCTCCCCCAGTTTGAGGAAGTTTTCAGCAATTATTTCTTCAAAGACACTTTCTATCCCTTTTTCACTCTTCTTCTTCTTCTGGTACCCCTATGAAATGAATATTGTTCCATTTGGATTGGTCACACAGTTCTCTTAATATTCTTTCATTCTTAGAGATCCTTTTATCTCTCTCTCTGCATCAGCTTCTCTGTGTTCCTGTTCTCTGATTTCTATTCCATTAACAGCCTCTTGCACCTCATCCACTCTGCTTTTAAGTCTTTCCATTGATTGTTTCATTCCTGTTATCTCCCTCTGGACTCCATCACTTAGCTCTTGCATACTTTTCTGCAGCTCTATCAGCATGGTTATGACTTTTATTTTGAATTCTTTTTCAGGAAGTTTGGTTATATCTATCTTGCCAGGCCAACTCTTGGGCATTGTTTGAGTGATTTTGGAGTGGACCACATTCCTCTGCTTTTTCATGGCAATAGAAGTGATTGCTGGCAAGTGGCACATTTGTCATCTGGGAGAACAAAGTCCCTTCCTGCTTGGTGGTCTTCTTCAGCTTCTCCACTGCCTGTGCCAGTTACCTGCACACATGGAGAATTTTCTGGGCTAATTCCCTGAGCTGCTGTGGGCAGGGAAGTCCTCAGGATGGCCTAGGGTACTTCCGGGGGTCACAGCCATGTGATGTGTGTTCTTCTGTGAGACTGGCACCCCTTCTTACCTTTTGGACTTTGTGCCAGCTTCCTCTGTCTGTACCAGGATGCTGCATGCTGGCGGCTGCCTCTGGATCTGGCTTGGTTAGCTGTGCCCTGGGAGAAGACTCTGTGTGATTCCCGTGGGCAGGGCTGCCCACTGGCTTGTCCACAGCAATGGAGGATCAGCCACTTTGCTTGCTGTGCCAGAATGGGGGTGTGATCAGCAGGCTGCTTCTCACTGTGAGGGGCTTAAGAGCTGCATTGCCACCCAGGGTGTTTGGGCAACTGAAGTTCCTTAAGATCCCCAGCCTGTTGGGGTGAGTGTGCTGGGATGATTTTGTCCACCTGTTAAACCCTTGTCCCTTTAAGACTTTTAAAGCTTCCACTTTTCTTTTGTCCCAGGGGAGCCAGCTGTGGGGACCCACTCTCAGTCTCTGTCTCATATTTTAGTTGTCCATTTCTCTAATATCCATCACACCATGCAGTGTGTGTTACAGTGCTCCTGGTGCAGGTTACTAGGGCTGGTTATTTAGCAGTCCTGTGCTTCTCCTCTCTACCCACTCTGATTGCTTTCCTTTTGATGGTGAGCTGGGGTGGGGGGAGTGCTCGGGTCCCACAGAGTTGCGGCTTTGTAACTTACCCTTTTTGTGAGATGATGAGTTCTCACAGATGTAGATGTTGCCTAGCTCTTGTACTGTATCTTCTACTCTCTCTTTCAGTAATAGATGTATTTGCTGTATTTTCAAAATATATATGGTTTTGGGAGGAGATTTCCACCACCAGACTCATGCTGCCATCTTGAGCGCCACTCCAAGTATGTATTACATACTTGAATGTTGTCAATAGAGTAGATCTTAAAAATTATTCCCACAAAAGAGGGAAATTATAGGGGGACCATGGGAAGATGGCAGCATGAGTAGTTCAGAGGAAATCTCCTCCCCAAAACATATATATTTATGAAAATACAATGAATACAACTATTCCTAAAAGAGACACCAGTGGATGCAGTACAATAGCCAGGATACATCTACATCTGCAAGAACTCAGCATCACACGAAGGGGGTAAGATACAAGCTGAGGCCAGGCAGGACACAAATGCTACCCCACCTCAAAACCCTGTGGGAAGAAAGGAGTCCGAATGTGGAGGGAGTGAAAATCCAGGACTGCTAAACAACCAGCTCTAGAAATCTGCACCTGGAACGCTGACACAAGGTGCACGGGGTGCTGGCTATTAGAGAAATGGAAAAGCAAAACCTGTGGGCAGGTTCCCACAACCAGCATCCCTGAGAAAAAAGAAAAGCAAGTGCTTTGTACAAGTCTTAAAGAGACAGGTACCCCATAGCTGGACAAAGTTGTCCCAGCAGCTGGGAATACTGGGGAAACCTAGGCACCCTAAATGAAGGAAGTGCAGCTCTGAAGCCCATCACAGCACTAAGCAGACTGCCAGTTGTTACTCAAACTGGCGCGGACCCCGACACACTGACCTAGTAGCAGGAGAGTGGCAGAGTGTGCCAGGGACGGCAGCACAGGAAGTAACTGAGAGTAGAACAGTGTGCCACAGGAGAGGCTTGTGCTAGCCCACAGCAGCACGACCTAACATCCCAGGCAGTGCTCGTGCACACTGGCGGCAGTGTAGCCAGAGTCCAGTAGAAGGCTGCGTGGAAGAGCCCTATGCGCACCTGCAGCAGAGACAGAGGGAGGAGGTGTGCTCCCAGAAGCTGACCGGAAACCCAGCCCAATGCACAATCACCTGGGCCAGACCCAAAGGCCGCTGCTGCCACACAGCTGCTCAGCAGGGTCACTGCTAGCATGGAGGAGCGCACCTGGCATGCCTGCCACTCCTTGCAGGTCACTGCAATGCTCTGACGGACATCCTCCCCACAGCAGCTTAGGGGACTATCCCGGTGGTTGCACCAGGAGTGCAGGTAACCATCACAGGCAGCATAGAAGGGCAAGGCATCCAGCAAGCAGGAAAGGACATTCTTCTCCCAGCTGACACACCCACAACCTGCCTTCAGCCACTGCTATCACCATGAAAAGGCAAAAAAACCTGGTCCAGTCCAAGAGAGTTACACCTCAGAAAGGATCTGCAGAGGCAGACCTAACCAGTCTCCCTGAAAAAGAATTAAAAATAAAAATCATAAACATGCTGACAGAGGTGTAGAGAAATATGCAAGGCTAAGGGATGAAGTCTGGAGGGAGATTACAGATGTCCAGAGGGAGATTACAGACATCTGGAGGAAGATTACAGAAGTGAAACAAACTCTGGAAGGATTTAAAAGCAGAATGGATAAGATGCAAGAGGCCATTGATGGAATAGAAAGCAGAGTAAAAGAACACATAGAAGCTGATGTAGAGAGAGATAAAAGGATCTCCAGGAATGAAACAATATTAAGAGAACTGTGTGACCAATCCAAAAGGAAAAATATCTGCATTATAGGGGGTACCAGAGGAAGAAGAGAGAGAAAAAGGGATAGAAAGTGTCTTTGAAGAAATAATGGCTGAGAACTTCCCCCAACTGTGGGAGGAAATAGCTGCTCAGACTACGGAGGCACACAGAACTCCCGAGAGATGGGATCCAAAGAGGACAACACCAAGAAATATAATAATTAAAATGGCAAAGATCACGGACAAGGACAAAGTATTAAAGGAACCCAGAGAGAGTAAAAAGTGACCTACAAAGGAAAACCCATCAGGCTATCATCAGACTTCTCAACAGAGACCTTACAGGCCAGAAGAGAATGGCATGATATATTTAATGCAATGAAACAGAAGGGCCTTGAACCAAGGATACTGTATCCAGCACGACTACCATTTAAACATGAAGGAGGGATTATACAATTCCCAGACCAGCAAAAGTTGAGGGAATTTGCCTCCCATAAACCACCTCTACAGGGTATCTTAGAGGGATTGCTCTAGATGGGAGCACTCCTAAAAAGAGCACAGAACAAAACACCCAACATATGAAGAATGGTGGAGGAGGAAAAAGAAGGGAAAGAAATAATCATCAGACTGTGTTTATAACAGCTCAATAAGCGAGGGAGGTCAGACAGTGAGGTAGTAAACAAGCTAACCTTGAACCTTTGGTAACCACAAATCTAAAGCCCGCAATGGCAATAAGTACATATCTTTCAATATTCACCCTAAATGTAAATGGACATAATGCACCAATCAAAAGACACAGAGTAATAGAATGGATAAAAAAGCAAGACCCATCTATATGCTGCTTACAAGAGACTAACCTCAAACCCGAAGACATGCACAGATTAAAAGTCAAGGGATGGAGAAAGATATTTCATGCAAACAACAGAGAGAAAAAAGCAGGTGTTGCAATACTAGTATCAGACAAAATAGACTTCAAAATAAAGAAAATAACAAGAGATAAAGAAGGACATTACATAATGATAAAGGGCTCAGTCCAACAAGAGGATATAACCATTATAAACATATATGCACCCAGTACAGGAGCACCAATATATGTGAAACAAATACAAACAGAATTAAAGGAGGAAATAGAATAAAATACAATCATTTTGGGAGACTTTAACACAACACACACTCCAAAGGACAGATCCACCAGACAGAAAGTAAGTAAGGACACAGAGGCACTGAACAACACGCTGTAACAGATGGACCTAATAGACATATATAGAACTTTACATCCAAAAGCAACAGGATACACATTCTTCTCAAGTGCACATTGAACATTCTCCAGAACAGACCAAATACTAGGCCACAAAAAGAACCTCAGTAAATTCCAAAAGATTGAAATCCTACCATTAAAGTTTCCAGACCACAAACTAGAAATAAATTGTACAAAGAAAGCATAAAGGCTCACAAACAAGTGGAGGCTTAACAACATGCTGCTAAATAATCAATGGATCAAAGAACAAATTAAAATGGAGCAATATATGGAAACAAATGAAAACAATGACACAAAGCTCCAACTTCTGTGGGACACAGCTAAAGCAGTCCTAAGAGGAATGTATACAGCAATCCAGGCATATTTAAAGAAGGAAGAACAACCCCAAATGAATAGTCTAATGTCACAATTATCGAAATTGGAAAAAGAAGAACAAATGAGGCCTAAGGTCAGCAGATGGAGGGACATAATAAAGATCAGAAGAGAAATAAATAAAATTGAGAGGAATAAAACAATAGAATAAACCAATGAAACCAAGAGCTGGTTCTTTGAGAAAATAAACAAAATAGATAAGCCTCTAGCAAGACTTACTAAGAGAAAAAGAGAGTCAACACACATCAACAGAATCAGAAACGAGAAAGGAAAAATCACGACGGACCCCACAGAAATACAAAGAATTATTAGAGAATACTATGAAAACCTATATTCTAACAAGCTGGAAAACCTAGGAGAAATGGACAACTTCCTAGAAAAATACAACCTTCCAAGACTGACCCAGAAAGAAACAGAAAATCTAAACAGACCAATTACCAGCAACAAAATTGAGGCAGTAATCAAAAAACTACCCAAGAACAAAACCCCTGGGCCAGATGGATTTACCTCGGAATTTTATCAGACATACAGAGAAGACATAACGCCCATTCTCCTTAGTTTTCCAAAAACGAGAAGAGGAGGGAATACTCCCACACTCATTCTATGAAGCCAACATCACACTAATACCAAAACCAGGCAAGCACCCCACAAAACGAAAACTACAGACCAATATCTCTGATGAACGTAGATGCAAAAATACTCAACAAAATATTAGCAAACCGAATTCAAAAATACATACACCATGAACAAGTGGGATTCATCCCAGGGATGCAAGGATGGTACAACATTTGAAAGTCCGTCAACATCATCCACCACATAAACCAAAAGAAGGACAAAAACCACAGATTTTGAAAAAGCATTCGACCAAATTCAAGATCCATTCATGATAAAAACTCTCAACAAAATGTGCATAGAGTAAAAGTACATCAATATAATAAAGGCCATATATGATCAACCCACAGCTAACATCATACAAAACAGCGAGAGGCGGAAATCTTTTCCTCTGAGGACGGGAAAAAGACACAGATACCCACTCTCCCCCCTGTTATTCAACGTGGTACTGGAGGTCTTAGCCACAGCAATCAGACAAAACAAAGAAATACAAGGAATACAGATTGGTAAAGAGGAAGTCAAAGTGTCACTATTTGCAGATGACATGATATTGTACATAAAAACCTTGAGGACTCCACTACAAAACTAGTAGAACTAATATCAGAACTCAGCAAAGTTGCAGGATACAAAATTAACACACAGAAATCTGTGGCTTTCCTATATGGTAACAATGAACTAATAGAAAGAGAAATCAGGAAAACAGGTCCATTCACAATAGCATCGAAAAGAATAAAATACCTAGGAATAAACCTAACCAAGGAAGTGAAAGACATATACCCTGAAAACTACAAGACACAAGACACTCTTAAGAGAATTTAAAGAGGTCACTCACAAATGGAAACCCATCCTATGCTCCTGGCTAGGAAGAATTAATATCTTCAGAATGGCCATCCTGCCCAAAGCAATATACAGATTCGATGCAATCCCTATCAAATTACCAACAGCATTCTTCAATGAACTGGGACAAATAGTTCAAAAATTCATATGGAACTGTCAAAGATCCCGAATAGCCAAAGCAATCCTGAGAAGGAAGGAAAAAGTGGTGGGAAGCTCACACCCCAACTTCAAGCTCTACTACAAAGCCACAGTAATCAAGACAATTTGGTACTGGCACAAAAACAGAGCCACAGACCAGTGGAACAGAATAGAGACTCCAGACATTAACCCAAACATATATGGCCAATTAATATACGATAAAGGAACCATGGACATACAATGGGGAAATAACAGTCTCTTCAACAGATGGTGCTGGCAAAACTGGACAGCTACATGTAGGAGAATGAAACTGGACCATTGTCTAACCCCATATACAAAGGTAAAATCGAAAAGAATCAAAGACCTGAATGTAAGTCATGAAACCATAAAACTCTTAGAAAAAATCATAGGCAAAAATCTCTTAGACATAAACGTGAGTGACTTCTTCATGAATGTATCTCCCCAGGCAAGGGAAACAAAGGCACAAAGGAACAAGTGGGACTATATCTAGCTGAAAAGCTTCTGTACAGCAAAGGACACAATCAATAGAACAAAAAGGTATCCTACAGTATGGGAGAACATATTCATAAATGACAGATCCGATAAAGGATTGACATCCAAAATACATAAAGAGCTCACACGCCTCAACAAACAAAAAGCAAATAATCCAATTAAAAATGGGCAGAGGAGCTGAATAGACATTTCTCTAAAGAAGAAATCCAGATGGTGAACAGGCACATGAAACGATGCTCCACATCGCTAATCATCAGAGAAATGCAAATTAAAACCACAATGAGATATTACCTCACACCACTAAGGATCGCCATCATCAAAAAGACAAACAACAACAAAGGTTGGCACGGTTGTGGAGAAAGGGGAACCCTCCTACACTGATGGTGGGAATGTAAACTAGTTCAACCATTGTGGTAAGCAGTATGGAGGTTCCTCAGAATGCTCAAAATAGAAATACCATTTGACCCAGGAATTCCACTTCTAGGAATTTACCCTAAGCATGCTGCACTCCAGTTTGAAAAAGACAGATGCAGCCCTATCGGAATTGTATAATCCCTCCTACACAATGGAATATTATTCAGCCATAAGAAGAAAACAAATCTTACCATTTGCAAGAAATGGATGTAGCTAGAGGGTATTATGCCCAGTGAAGTAAGCCAGGCAGAGAAAGACAAATACCATATGATTTTACTTATATGTGGAATATAAGAACAAAACAAAACAAAACCAGTGAATGAAACAGAAATAGATCAAGGATACTGAGAAGTGACTTGTGGCTTACATGGGGGAGGGGTTGGGGTGGGTAGGTGAAATAGGTGAAGGGGATAAGGAAGTACAAAATCTCAATTATAATATAAATTATTCGTTGGGATGAAAGAACAACATAGAGAATGTAGGCAATAATTCTGTAATACCATTCTATGTCAACAGATAGCAACTACAGTAGTTGGGGTTGAGCATTTAATAATGTAGATAATTGTTGAATCACTATGCTGTATACTTGCAACCAGTATCATATTGTATTATCAAGTATCTTTAAATTAAAAAAATACTGTAGGTACTCCATAATCTAGTCAATCACCGTAAACAGTTTTCTTGCTAGATATTTCACTCTACATTTATACCAATTCCCAACTCACTGATGACAGGCAGATTGGAGGATCATCGGCATCATTAATAAGAGCATTAGGCATCACAGGCCAAATCCATTGCAGTGAGACTGGGCCACCACACTTAAATGCAAGCCAAGCAGGCACACCTCAGCTGTTGGATATGGTCATCTGCACATTTTTCTCAGGAGAGTCCATTGCAGTGACTTAAGGTTTAACCTTATCACGTTTAACTGTTATTCCTGCCCAGAGACCTCCACGTGCTGGAGAATCTAAAGTAAACTGGGAGAATGTCCTCATTGTGCTGCGAGATTGGACATGAAATTTACCATGTCGTAACCAATGGTGGAAGTTGCATTGTATAGGGAGAACCCAGGAATGGGTTGGGTTTTCCAGATTTCAGTATAAATTACTTCATGCTCCAGGCTTTGCATCTCTTGGCTGAACAGTGCTAATCTGTTTTGGCCCCACCTCTTACTCATTCTAATCAGGAGGGCGAAAAATTTAACTCTGTGACGAATTCTCCTGAGGACCTTGCTCAAGACGATTCTGGATATGGAAGGAAAAGGGGAAAGAAAAATACGTCGTTTTTAATAGGGATTGCTAGCACTATGGTGGTTTAATGCTGACGCAGAGTGAATTCTCTCAGGAATTTTCGCTCATCTATCAATCCGGCCAGCCAGCCAGCCAGTAAACAATTTTTAACACATGAAAAGTACTAAGCACCATGCTTAGCATAGGGAAGGTCTGGGGTGTGTGTTTATTTGGGCACATACAGTAAGGTACGGATTTAAATTGCATTTAGCTGATAGATACCCAGGTATTCCAACACCATCTACCTAATGAACTGGGAAGAACTCTTTGATATCCTATTCCTATTAACTGCGGGACTTATTTGTGCATGCCAGGCTCTGCCTCTGGGCTTTTTATTCTGTTCTAAAGAACCAGTACCAGAATATTCAAATCACTGTGGCGTTCAACACGTTTTAATATCTGATAGGGCCAGTTTCTGCGCATTGCACTTTTTTTTTTTCCTTTCAGGAACGCGTTCGGCCCGCGGCAGGGGGCGGGGTCGCGCCTCTGTCGCGGCTTTGGTTCCAGCGGAGCCTCACGGACGCGGAGATGGAAAGCCCAAGGCTGTTCCCGGCTCGTGGGGCACGACAGGGCGGCGGCGCTGGCAGCCCCGTGAGCGGCGGCCGGGACCACGGAGGCCCTGACACGCAGGCTGGCCAGGCCCCCATGCGCCGCCTCCTGCTGCTCCGGGGACCCCAAGATGGCGGGCCCGGGCGGCGGTGCCAGGAGGCTCGCGCGGCCTCACGGGGCCCGGGCCTGAGCCCTTTGGCGCCAAGGCCCGATCACACTGGCGGCGGCGGCGGCGGCGGCGGCGGCGGCGGCGGGGACGACGACGACGACGACGACGATGATGACTTCTTCCTGGTACTGTTGGACCCTGTGGGTGGCTACGTGGAGACCACGGACACTGGCCAGGCCGCGGGGCCTTTACGCAGGGAGGCGGCCGAGCCGGGCCCACGGCTCCAGGCGGGCGAGAGTGGCGGGAACCCCGCGGGTCGCCATGCTCGGGGCCCCCGCTGCCTGTCCGCGGTGCCTGCCCCAGCCCCGGCTCTGGCCCCGGTCCCTATCCCGATTCCCGCCCCAGGCCCGGGCCCCGCTGCGGCCTTCGCGGGCACCATCACCATCCACAACCAAAACCTGCTCTTGCGCTTTGAGAACGGCGTCCTCACCCTGGCCACGCCCCCGCCGCCAGCCTGGGAGCCTGGGGTCGGGCCTGCCCTGCAGCCTGGGGGTCTGATCGCCCCGCAAGCAGCGGCCCTGCACACCGCGCAGCCTGGCGACTGCCCCGAGCTGCCGCCCGACCTCCTGCTGGCCGAGCCGGCCGAACTCGCACCGGCCCCGGCACCGGAGGAGGAGGAGGAGGAGGCGGAGGGCCCGGCCGCCGAGAGCCCCCGTGGGCTGCTGGGCCCGGGCCCGGGCGTGGTGCTGTACCTGTGTCCTGAGGCGCAGTGCGGACAATCCTTCGCCAAGAAGCACCAGCTGAAGGTGCACCTGCTGACACACAGCAGCAGCCAGGGCCAGCGGCCCTTCAAGTGCCCCCTGAGCGGCTGCGGCTGGACTTTCACCACCTCGTACAAGCTCAAGAGGCACCTGCAGTCGCACGACAAACTGCGTCCCTTTGGCTGCCCGGCGGAGGGCTGTGGCAAGAGCTTCACCACCGTGTATAACCTCAAGGCGCACATGAAGGGCCATGAGCAGGAGAACTCGTTCAAATGCGAGGTATGCGAGGGGAGCTTCCCCACGCAGGCCAAACTCAGCGCCCACCAGCGCAGCCACTTCGAGCCAGAGAGGCCCTACCAATGCGCGTTTTCCGGCTGCAAGAAGACGTTTATCACAGTGAGCGCCCTGTTTTCCCATAACCGCGCCCACTTCAGGGAACAGGAACTTTTTTCCTGCTCATTTCCTGGCTGCAGCAAGCAGTATGACAAGGCCTGTAGGCTGAAAATTCACCTGCGGAGCCACACTGGTGAGAGACCTTTCCTTTGTGACTTTGACGGCTGTGGCTGGAACTTCACCAGCATGTCCAAACTCTTAAGGCACAAAAGGAAGCACGACGATGACCGGAGGTTCATGTGCCCTGTGGAAGGCTGTGGGAAATCTTTCACAAGGGCTGAACATCTGAAAGGCCACAGCATAACTCACCTGGGCACAAAACCTTTTGTGTGCCCCGTGGAAGGCTGCTGTGCCAGATTCTCTGCTCGCAGTAGCCTCTACATTCACTCCAAGAAACACTTGCAGGATGTGGACACTTGGAAAAGCCGTTGCCCAGTCTCCACTTGTAATAAACTCTTCACATCCAAGCACAGCATGAAGACCCACATGGCCAAAAGACACAACTTCCGCCAGGATCTCCTAGCTCAACTAGAAGCTGCAAATTCTCTTACACCCAGCAGTGAACTCACCAGCCAGGCACAGAGTGATTTCAGTGATGCAGAGCTAGTGTCTCTCTTCTCTGATGTGCCTGGCAATAGTTCTGCGGTGCTGGGTACGGCACTGGTGAACTCTGGAATCTTGACTATTGATGTGGCTTCTGTGAGTTCAACTCTGGCAGCGAATCTCCCTGATAACAATAATAATTCCTTGGGGCAGGCTGTGGATCCTCAGGCCCTGATGGCCACCAGTAACCTTCCTCAAAGCCTGGATACCTCTCTCTTTTTTGGAACGACAGCCTCTGGTTTTCAGCAGAGCACCTCAGATACGGATGATGTCTCAAGTCTAAGTGTGGAGCCAGTGGGATCCCTGGGCTCCTTGGCTATGAAAAACTCCGGTCAAGAGACCCAAGCTTTGACCCCCAGCAGTAAGCTAACAGTGGACACAGATGCTCTGACTCCTTCGAGCACACTTTGTGAAAACAGTGTCTCAGAACTACTGACACCAACCAAAGCAGAATGGAGCGTACATCCTGCTACTGACTTCTTTGGACAGGAGGAAGAAACCCAGTTTGGATTCTCCAATCAAGCAGGAAACCATGGTTCTCAGAAAGAAGCAGATCTTATCACAGGGACTGGCAGCTCATTTTTGATATGAACTAATCCTATTCATTCCTCGCCGCACGGCTTACTCTTACTAATTACACTCAGTGTTAAAGATGTTCTGGACTAACTGTTTAAATGCAGTCATTTCTTTTAGGTTTGAAAAAGAGCAGAGTCCTGGGCTACGAGTTTGGAGATTTAAATTCTGATCTTGAGCCTGGAACTGACAAGTTGCATGACCCTGAGCGAGCCACTTAACCTATCTGAGCCTTAATTTCCTTGCTTATAAAATGGGTTAGTTTGTATAGATTGTTTCTAAAGTCCTTTCAGCTCTCTGATTCCTTGATAATACTGAAAAAAAAATTAGGTTTTTTTATGTGATGATATTTCATGAGCTTATTTTGCAAAGGTGCATAAACATATACATAATTGCATAATGAAATCCATGTACTTGGTACCCAACTTCAACAATTATCAGTTTATAAACACTTATTTATCTAATCTCCACTCTCACCCTCTTTCAGTATTATTTTGGAATACTATGCATCACATCATTTCAACCATTCTCAGTATGTAGTTTTGTAAGTTATGGGCTCTTTCAGAAGAAGCTACATTTCATTTTCATACTTACAGGTAACTGATTCCTTAACAACAAAAAATATCCAGTCAGGGTTCCAACTTAAAATTGTCTCCTAAATGATGCTTACTTTAATATTTTTAATAAGTAGGATTGCAGTAAGTCTCTTAAGTGTCCTTTTACTCTGTTTACCTTTTGTCTTTCTTTCCTTTTAAAATTTTATTCATTGAAGAAATTAGGTTCTTTCACATGTAGCATTTGCTACAGTCTTAAGTTTTGGTTATTATATCCCTATGGTGTTAAATTTCTCTACCTTGTGTTTCCTTAATTTGGTAGTTTGAGCTAGATACTTGATCAAATTAGAAATACCATTTTTGGATCAGGAATGTTTCATAGGTTGTGTTGCATTCTTTTTTCAGTGGCTCAGAACTGTTTTTCTCTCTTTGTAATATTCACAGCTGCTGCTGATCAATGCATTAATTCATGATTACCAATGCTTCTGATATCATGAATGATTCTTGTAGAGTTTTTATTAATGAAGAAAGAAACTAGTTAAGATATTTATACAAGTTTAATAGAAGTATTCAATGCCAAAAATATTTCTTTAATTATGATACACTAACAACAACAACAACAAAGAGATAGCAAAAAATGTGTTGGCTGTTTTCACTGTTTATCTTCCTGACTTCTTGATGATGGGAGGCTTTGTTGTAGAAATTGCCAGCCAGGATTTTGACATGAATCAGGCCCAGGGTCAAATTTGTGTTGGGTAAGTGGCCTTGAATAAATTAGCCTCACTAAGCTTCAGTTTCCTATCTATAAAATGGTCATAGCAATGCATACACATAGCTAACACACCTTAGATTTTTCTTCTTTTCCAGTTTTTAATACCTAAGGAAAAATATTAGGTGCTTTGGCATATTTTCATGAATTTATATAATCTTTTTATCCTCTCAATCCTTCCTGCTCTAAGGGAGAAATTGGGATAATTCAATCCTGTTTATGTTCAGGCAATAATGTTATGAGGTATAGAGTGAATGAAGCAGGACAGGGAATCTCTCTACTTCCTCCACTGAATAATTTCCACCCACCAGGAATTACTGTGGGGAAATGTCTGGAGTGGAGACATTGCTCATGGTTATAGCTGTATTCCTTTCTATTAAATCTGTTACCATTTTTGCTCTGCTTCCAAAGTCAGACTTTGCTGTGATTGTAGAGCCTGTTTTTGCAATGAAACTCTGGTAATGGAGCAGAGAAGGTTGCCTCCTCTCTGTGTTGTGGAGATCTCATTGTTTGCACTTTCCAGAGTTGGGAAGAAAGACTGAATCTGAATATTGTGTAGCTGTCTTATATGAGTATAGCATTTTGAATTTCGTGGAATATCTTCACAACTGATACCTTATTTGTTGTTCAAAACATCCCTTTTGACAAAGTCTGTGCTATGACTCATATGACAATTTAGACAACTCACATTCCAAATGGGCTTTGGCTAATGACTGACAGTTTTATACATAGTTTAAAAGAAAGAAGATAAAGTATTTTCACCTCTCCCTTCCCACCCAGCTAACTTTCATGATCCATTCTGGTGTCATAACTAGCTGCTGTTTTCCACTTTGCTTTCTGTTTATTTCTGTTTACTTTCTCCCCAGGCATTCCAGTCCTTGCCATGCCTTTCTTTTTTAATTTTTTAATGGATAAGATATCTTCCTGACATTATCCCTTAGATCTTCTCAGGGCTCATTTTCTTCCAATGATAACATTTGTTGAGTGTACACTGCAGTTCTATAAGTATAGTAAAAAGTTATTTTCTGATCTCAAATAATACTGTGCATATATGACTCATGATATAAGAGGTTATTTTCTAACCTGTTGAGGTGAGAAGCAGGTTTCTGTTTCATTATTTCCATTTTGTAAGTTTTGGCAAGGAGTTCTGCTAACAAATATTCTCTTTTTTGCTTTAGTGTACAAGTGCAGTAATGTTTGCATGTGAATGTGGATGACAGTTATTGTAACACTTTGGTAGTGCACTAAAACTTGACAACTTTGAAATGTTTCTGCTCTGTGTATGGGGGGGTATATAAACACACATACACACATATATATTTTTAAGTGATTGTATTCATTTAGTGAAAAACAAAGTAGGCATACTTTTATAAATCAGAAAAATGCTTAGAATTTCATTGTATCCACTCAATCAGTTGGCTTCTTTCTTTGCTTTGGAGATACTTCTATTCATAAAGTACATTTCAAAAATAATTGTCATTCATTAAGACCTCTTAAATAGACCACACTTTTTTTCACATGTGTCAAGGATTGAAATGAACATACAAGTAGCAAACATCAAATAAATTATTTAAACATGAAGAGAATTTAATACTGTGACTTCATTTTTTTAATTCCTTCAACCAACTTCCAATAAAAAAAATATATATCTTTTCCTACTCATTGCTGGATTTTCAAGGAACAGTTGTTATGTTTATCAAAAATAAAAGCTTTTATTTGTTTTTTGGCTCACAGAGTTTCATTGAACAAATTTGTTCAAATGATTTCTCTTTCAACACCATTTTCTAGAAAAATGATAATTGCTTCATACTTTCAAGGTAAGGAGTTTAAAATCTGTTGGTGGTGGCATAAAGTTGCCATCACTCCTTTTGAATAATGGTGCGTGTTTTAATTTGTTTCCTTTCTGTTTCTCCTTAGTCATTGGTTTATTAAAAAATCTTGCCAATGGAAAACAGAAAACATCATGGCAGAAAAAGAATTATGTTTCTAGAGGATCTGTTAATCATGTTGATCATCGGTTAAAAATATATTGGCTTTGACATTTTTACCAATTAGTATGATTAACATAACATAATGCTTAGGTAGCAAGGAGTGAAACATGGATAGATTATGAAGTTTATTTCTCTCTGTAACAAAACTGTGTTTTTATCCAGGAAACATATGAGAAGGCAACTTGTTAGCTGGAGGCTCCACTGTATTTGAAATTAACAAATATTTATTAAGCATTATTGTGCAAAATACAACATAACATATTGAAGGTTCTGTAACAAGAGGCATATGCAACTCTGATCTTTAAGGAAATCATAGTTGATGAGATGAGATAGAAAAATATGCATTAAACAATTTGAGAACAGAAATGGGAAGTTTAATTTGGTAATCGCTGAGATGTGAAAAAAGCAAAATAATGAGTTTATTCTGGGCACAGATGAAAGCCAGTGAATATGTTTTAATAAAGGAGTCATCATGAAAATGATGCCTTAGAAAGGTTAATGTAATGGAGATCAACAATGTGAATTAGGTGGTCGAAACTAAAATAGGAATATAAACAAGAACGCTTTTATAGCAGTTCAGGTGTAATATGATGAAACATGAAACCTGGACTAGAATGGTACCAGTGGAAAGCAAAGGAAGGAACAGTATTAAGGATGCTTTCAAATTGAGGGAGGAATATTACTTAGTGCCCCATTAGAGACAGAGATAGATAAATAGATGATAGAAAGATATCATAACTGAGAGAAATCTGGAATGATAACTCAGGTTTCCTTGGGGACTATAATAATATTTTTAATAATAGAATGAGTGAATTTAGGAAGTCCCTTTTGGAAATGAATGTGTAAAGATGGTGTTTAGTTAAATGGTAATCGATAAATCATAGTTAACTGCATAAGCTATTCATACTGTGGTTTATTCACTTTCTAGGCCACAATGAGGGAATAGTTCCTCTTTCTTGGTTTCCGCATGCATGCTCAGAATTATCTATACAGTTCTGATCTTTTTATTTCCCTTTGAATTTCCAGAGACCTTTTAATCTTGTCCTGAATGATCTAGATCTGTATTGACCAATAAGGTAACTACTAGTCTTATGTAGCTATTCAACACTTGAAATGTGGCTAATATGGCTGAGAGACTGAATTTTTAATTAATTACATTATTTTTAAAAAACTTTAAAAGTTTAAAATTTTTTCTGTAAACATAACTTTTAGTAGGATTAAATTTCACTTTCACCACTGAAAATTTAGCATTGGAATTAAGATGTGCTATAAAATACCAGATTTTGAAGGCTTAGTACAAAAAATTAAAACATTTCGTTAATATTTTATATTGATTACACAATGAATAATATTTGAATTTATTCAGCTTTATTGAGGTATAACTGACAAATAAGTTTGTAAGATATTTAAAATGTACATCATGGTGATTTGATATATGTATATATTGTGAAAAGATTCCACCATCTAGTTAATTATATCTATTACCTCACGTGTGTTTTTGTAGCAAGAACATTTTATTTTTAATATATTTGCTTAAAGAAAATATTAAAATTAGTTTTACTAGTTTCTTTTTAATATTTTAATGTGGCTATAGAAAATCTAAAATTACATTATCACATGAAAAAAATTAATTAAAAATTACACATGTTGCTCTTACTATATTTCTATTGAACACCAATCTGGATGTTATATTGCCTCTCCAGACTACTCTGCATCAAAATGAGCTATGTAGTCCCTGCTGTCCATCAAGTGTCTTTCCTACTACTGCCTTTAAGATTCAGTGGCTATTCTATTTTATGTGTATGGCGAAATAACTTACAAATTATCACAGATTTTGCCATTGTTTGGTAAAGTTTTATGAAATGTTTCATGAAAAGTTTATTCAAAGTGAGTTTCACCAGCATTTTGTCTCATGTGGAGCAGGCAGAAGTAGGATTGTCAAAGCCCAACATACCTGAATCTGTGTGAGATTGACTTGGGGCTCCTTAGCCAGAATCACTTCTGTCACTAGAAAAAATTGTGAGGTAAGTGATGAGAAGAGAATCTAATCATGATAATCCCTATCATAGTCTTTCCATTTTAAAAGTCCCCTGTACACTGAAAGAGATAACCCTAGAAGGAATAGGAGAAAAAGAAGGTAAAAAATCAGGAAATACACTGTTTTTGATAGTAAATTTGATAGAAGTACTACGTTGTCATCTAGAGTAATTTTTCATTCTTGTTCATCGCTAACATTTAAAGACAAACAAAACCCTCTTAGCCAATTTTTCTAAAGAAAACATCCTAACTATTTCAAAAGGAAGCACACAGGAATCTCTACACACTGGCAATCTCTGAATCCCTTAATTTGCCAAGTTACCAATCAGCATCTATGTACTGACTACCAGATATGTGAAGCACTGTGAGATATTACATCTAAGTATGACTCATTAATCCATTAATGAATATTTTACCACTTGTGTACCTCTGATGTGACAACTATTGCTGCTGTTTAAAAAATGTGATCTAGATGGGAAATTATTAAAGCCAATGTATTACAGAGTTCCAAAGAAGTGCTTTATAGATTTTACCAGAATAAGAGGTATAATTTTTTGTGAGTATATAAATTTTGATGAGGTATATCAATATACAGAATAGCACCAAATATTTATTTCATTAGAATCTAAAATTGTACATACAAACAGAACAAAATTGTTCTAAAATTTTGAAAGGTGTCTTATTAGTGATTGATAAAGTACAGCAAAATTTTTTGAAAATCAATTATAAAATAGGCTTTACTTTTATTTACTTCTAGATTACAATCTTTGACATAAGATGTGCTGGAAGTGATCCTAGAGATTTTATACTTTCTCATTTTGTGAATGAGAAGCAGCATTATGAAGCCTGTACTTTTGTATGTGAAATTTATTTATAAGACATGATAGAAAAATTTAGTTTTTTGGAATAAGAAGGATATTATTTTGAAGATAACTACATAGACATACTAGCTGAATAAAGGAGACAGTAATTAATTTCATATAGCATTTGAGGCTGAGAGTTACAGTTTAACATGAAGGAACCTAAAAGTTTACCAATGATCTGGGGTTGGGGTTGGAGTCTTTTTTCTTTTCTAATGTTTTCTAGGTTAAAAAAAAAAAAACAGTACCTTAAGAATTTCAGTCTGTTCCAGAATAGCAAAATAAAACTTGTTAATGATAAGCAATTTTAAGTGTCCAAGATGTAAAACAGTCACAAAAGATAACAAGAAAAACACCCAGGATTTCAAATCTTACATATTCTCCTTAACTATAATTTTATAAGAGTGCCATTTATTTTAAGCAGGACTACCTCCCTCGTGTGTTTATAATACAGAGTAGGAAGATAACTTCATTGTGAGATGTGGCTCATGTGACAGAAAGAAACTGGCCATGTGTCTCCTTGGCAATTGGTCATAAAAGAGAGCTCTATTTCTATCTTAGTAGAAATTCCAGGAATGGAGTGACAGCAGTTAATTCCAGGCTGGTTCCAGCTTTAGTGATACACAGTGAATCCCTTCCTGTTGAAAGAACCTGCATCAGTTAATTAACACCTACTACAGTCAAATTATTATATTGTTGTTATTTTTAACAGTAATTCAGATCCATGCCTTATGATAGTAGTAAAAAAGCAAATGTTAATATTTAACATCACCACTGAAAAATTGTTTTGACTAAATAAAATTTGTGGGGCATGTTTTCCCATATTTGACTGTGTCTCAATACTCTTTATATATTTGTGGAAGTAATAAAAGTTAGTGTTAAGATACATAGTTGAAATAATAGCCTTAGAGTACTGACTACCTGGAGAAACTGAAGAAAGGCAGGCTTCTCTGCATTAATAAATTAGTGAAAGAGTTCTTGGAAAAATTAGAGTAAGACATTAAATAAATCTTATAGCTAAAAAATGAATCTAGTTTTTTCCAACTTCAAGAAAAAAGCAGCTGATTCTATAATTTTAGATTATCCATTTATATTTATCAAGTTTGCTGCTCAATATAATCTTACATATTGTATGAACTATATAGAAGTCTCTTTTTAAAAATTCCATCTAAAATATTAGGTCATTAATTGGGACTTTTAAAAATTGACTAAATGGTATTTTATTTTTACATATGTCATTTTATAGAACTTAAACTTTGAAATACAAATACAAAATAGACACAGTCCTCAAATATAATAATATTTCATAATATTTTATTTGGAAGGCAATTTTGACTATGATTCATAATAGATTCTTCTGCAACCACAACAAAAATTATTTCACAAAGGCAAAGTATAGCATGTATTTGCAGCTAACACTGAACTAACTTTTCAATCATATATCCACAGTAAGGCAGTAGTAAAAACTGTTGAAAATTCTTTCCAAAAGTTGAAAGAAATATACTACAGTTAATAAGAAGGAACATTTTTACAATAAAGTCACATGTTTTTTACTTTCTTAAACATCTTTGTCCAACACCTTGATAGAAATTTCAGTGATACTTTTTGAATATTTTCTGTATTTTCTAGCTACAGTTAGCAATATAAAGCCATCAGATAGATATTCCTACAGTATTTAATGATTGTCTAATACTAAAGAATCTCCCAGAATACATAGTAACCAGTGAATAGTTCCCTAAATTTAGGCCTTCATATGAAATGCCAAAATATAACCAAATTAGGTGTTTATTATTTTACTCAAAACTCTGAATAGATGGCACTTTCCAGAAATATTGTGTAGTTTTTCTTTTCAACTTACTCTGTATATCTGAATCAGATCATTGAATTCACTCACATTTAAAATTTTTATTTATTTGGGTTTTGTTGATTATTCTTTTTAGTACACAATCAGATGACTGCCTATATGTAATCATTTTTGAAACCATATGTTTTAATTAATTTTTATTTCAAGTAACAGCATTTAACATATTTTTTCATTTATAGAATTTATATTTGAGTATTTTATGAAGTATAATGTACATGCAGTAAAGTACAGAAATATGAGTGTATAACTAGATAAATTTTCACAAATATGAAAAACAGAACTGTGTAAGCACCACCTTGCTCAAGAAATAGAACCCTACAGGCTCCTCTGCTCTCCTTACTGTGTCCTCTCCCTTTGAAAGTCCCCACTCTTCTCTAATATAACCATAATCCTGATTTCTAAATTCTAGATAAGTTTGCCTATTTTATAAGTTTATATAAATTCAATTATATAGTAAATATTATTGTGTACTTGGCTTCATTTGCTCAACATTATATATATGAGATTAATTCATGTTATGGAGTAAAGCAGTTCATTCATTTGAATTTCTATATGGAATCAGATAATATGCATTCAAAAATCAATGGGCATTTGGATTATTTCTAGATTTTGTCCACTGCAAATAATGCTATTATTGTGTATATATTTCAGTGCACTTGCACATAGATTTCTGCTTGTTAAATACCTAGCAGTACAACGGTAGAGTCATATGGTAGCATATGTTTTGAATTTATTATTTACTGTCAGTTTCCCAAAATGATTTATAAATGTAGTGTGTAAGAGTTCCAATTGCTCCATGTCCTTGCTAACCATTGGTATTTCCAGGTTTCAAAATTTTCATCCATTCTGATTGACTGTCTAGTAGAATTTTATTGTAGTTTTAAATTTCATTTATGTGATGACTAGTGAACTTAAAAATCTATTCATGTTTACTGGACATTTGGATATCTTCTTTGAAAGTGCCTGTTCCAGTCTTCTGTTTACTTAAGTGAATAAAAGTTTTATCTTTTTTTTCTTACTGATGTTTAGGAGTTCTATATATATTCAGGATAAAAGCATTTATTGGTTATAGACATGGCAAAGATACTATCCTACTCTTTTCCCTCTTGTAAATAGTGTCTTTTGATGAGCAGAAGTTTTAGTTTTAACATAGTCCAGTTTTACAGTCTTTTCCTTTTTCTCTTGTGCTTTTGTCTTTAAATAAATATATTGTATACTCCCATGATTTTGAAGCTATTCTACTGTATTACTACTTTCTAGAAACTTGCTTTTCTTTTCACATTTATATACAAAATTTACATGGAATTAATGTTTGCAAATGGCATGAGGTAGGCTGCAACAAAATTCATTTATTCTCCATTTATATATCCAGTTTGTCCTGCCCAATTTATTAAAAATGCTACCCTGTTATCATTGTTCTGCAGTGTCCATTTTGTCACATATCAAGTGTGCATATTTATTTGAGTCTGTTTCTGTGCTATCAATTTTTTCCCATCTGTCTGTCTTTGTACCAGTATTACATAGTATTACACACTTTAATTGTATAATAGGTCTTGATATTTGGCAGTCTAAATTCCCCAACTTTGTTCCTTTGTAAGATTATCTTGACAATTATTGGCCCATTACCTTTCCATGTACACTTAGAATCAGCTTGTCAATTTTCACAACAAAAGTGTTTGGATTTTTATTTGGAATTCTATATTGAATCTCTAATCCATGAATATGGTATATTCCCTCCATTTGGGTATTTTTAAATTTCCCTCTCTTTATATAGATTTTGTGTGGAGATTTATACAAATCTGAATGACTCATTATCCCTTTTTTCTCCTATTACAGTATACTATTTGGTTTTGACACGTATCACTATTAACTATTTTTTCACAATTACTTTTCTTTTTTTTGTTATTTGATCAAAATCATTGATCTTCAAGACAATTTGAAATTTGTGTCTATTTGCTGTCTTGTTTAGAGTATTTCTAATATTTGGTTAAATGCTGAATAACAATGAACACTTTGCTTATTTTTTTGAATATATCTGTTAATGTATTTAGATATCCAACTCATTTTGTGAAAGTATTTTTGATAAGCTGTTGATACTTTTTACAAATCTTTCTGGTCGTTTTTTCTTTTTCTTTTTTACAAAATGTAATGTATGACAAAGATAAGTCTTCTCTAAATCTTTAATTGGTATTAAATAAGATGTAAATTTCTTTTCACTTGAAATTTTTATATGCTGCATTAATTACATTGAAGGAAGATTAGTTTTGAAATCATAAGCAGTTATTTTGACAAAATAATTCTCTTTGTCTCTCTAGCAATACAGATTCCTTAAAATTAGAAGGTCTGATTTTTATTATGTTGTTTTTAATTTCTAGAAATAACACTGATTATTGCTTAAATGCAATTAGAAGAACATTGTTTACAAATGTGTCTCAAGTGGTAGATTCAAATAAAATTATTATATAAAACATTATTAACTAAAAAATGTTCAGTAAAAACTCCATTTTCACCCCTACTCTATATATTCTTAGATTGTGTGACCAGGACACCTGGCTCTTCTATAATCTACATTCTACTTTAGTTTTAATGATGTTTGTTTTAGAAATAAACCAAAGAAAAATATTTGTTTTCCTGTTTTAATTATTCAGATAAATAGTTACCTATTTCCTTTGTGTTAGAAGACTGTGGCATTCTGGGCTTTCCAGAGGCCTACTTAGAGATGAGTAATGTAGACATACTTAGTATGCAAGCATAAGTGCCTGCTGAATTAAACAAATTTAATTTAAATGAAAGTTCAATGTACATTATACTCCCATCCATTTAATTATTATCTGTTACATTACCCAGTACATTATTTTGCACAGATTCTTTTTACCAGTTAAAAACATATGGTATTTATTTAATTTTTTTTCTACTTTTCAAATGTTAGCATTTTATTGTACACTAATTCATTAAAATAGGCTCAAGTGTCATCTCTACTATACAAATTTCAGAGAGTAACTGAACTCAATAGTTTTTTTGTGTGTCCTAGAGTATTACACAAACAAATTTGATGATATGTACAGACATGTAAAGTGCAAAAGAATAAAAATTTAAAATCAAAGTGCATTATAAATCTACTAGTCAAATTAACTAAAAATATTTCTATGCTCTATTCAAATGAGCTTGAATAAAGAGCAAGACTGAAACAATGGAATGATTATACGGCATATATTGAGAATATCTGTATACAATTTTCCAAAATTTTTCTGTAATTTTAAACCCTTTCTACCAACTTAATTTTCATAAAGCCTTAATTGAATTAATAGATTTTGTTTTGGTGTCACTTATCTAATCTCAGATGCCTCATAGATACCTCAAACTCAGCATGTGCAAAATGAACATGTCCTATTCAGATATTTTGTATTTCACTGAATGGCATATTTCATTATATTTCCTAGTCCCTGTAGACCAAGCCAACAATTGACATCACCATTGTCTTACTCCTTCTCCATCTGCCCTCACAGCTGTTTATTACCATGTTCTGTCACTCAAACATCATAACCATTCTAAAGAATGTCCACATTCTTGCTTAATGCCACATTATTGAGACAATGTACTATTTTCATTAGACTGCATCCCTACAATACATTCCTAAGCAATGACAGTGACTCCAAATTCTCCTTGCAATTCATATATTTCCACAGAGCAGTTAGAATGGTCTTTCTGGAGCATAAATCTACTTTTGTCAGTGCTTAAGCCAACGCCCTTCAGTTTCTTCCTGTTAATCTTAGAATAAAGTCCAAATTTCTATGTTTCTTAATGTTGCCTTATGAATAGAATCCTGCTACACTGAACTTGGATTTCCTGGAATGAATTTCTTTCATTTCTAGATTTATATCTCCCTTCCCTGAGTACCATACTGGGATATTATAGCTCTTATCACAGTACATCGTATGTTTGTCTTACTCACTGAAGCATAACCTCCCTGAGAAAAAGAATTGTGCTAATATCCTTTACAACTCTAAGTCCAGTACCTCAGAGATTTCCTGTCACGCTATGAATATTACTTACAGGTAACAAATTAGTACCCTACTTACTCCCTTGGCAACTACACTAATCTACCTAAAAGAGAATAGATTATTTCATTTTCCTAAATTAAAACTACTTTTACATAAAACAGTACAATTTCCTGCATAAAAATATTCTACATTTTATTAAAATATGTTATATAGAAACATGAAGATTTTCACAAAAGAAAGTTAACTCATTGAAGCCTAGGCTTTGAAGTCTTTCAGGTAATGCTATAAAATAAAATATAGAAATATATCAAATTTGTAGTTGGCCTTTGTCATCTACAGTATACAATTTTAAAAAATTTCAATACTTCTATATGAGGATTAAAAAGGAAATATATGTAAGAAATTTTGTGCATGTGGGTGTTTGTGTGTGAATGACGCAGACCATATTTAGAACAAAAGCATAATTTGGAGGACATTCCATAGAAAATATTGAGAAAAAAACAAGAAAGCCCAGTATTTGAAATGTTTCAATTTCATTTATTTGAAAAGTGAATGTATGTATGTATCACTGTTTAATAATCATTTATTCCCCATCCCTCATAAACTAGAAGTTAATAAATCTATTAATTTTAAAAGAAAATATTAGACTTCTGGTATGAATTCCAACATGTAAAGAGATTTGAAATCACCAGCACTCCCTTCCTTGTAATAAGAAAAATACAAGCAACCTCAATATCAACTACTTTTTTTGGACTCATCAGAGATTTGAGTTCACAGGGCAAACTGCCTCCCTGAAACGTGAATAGGAAGGTGAATACAGAAAATCACATCAAACATTTGCTTACCTACAACGGAAGCTGTTGTAGCAGAAAAACTGGTAGTAAGACTTAACTGGTAATAATGACAAGTTGCTGGAGGCTGGATGTGGACTAACTTTAGAGTGAGAAACTCCTGGGGACTGAAGTATTAGTGGGGCAGCCACATTTTTGTGGGTTTTACCTCCAGAAACACCATCAGGTTCTCATTGTAAGATAACAATAAACTTCTCTTCATGGAAATGGTAGAAAAGGGGAAGAGGAACAATGTTGAAATAAGCGTAGAGCATTCTCCATAACAAAGGCCTACTCTCCAGGAGAAAAGACTTTACCAGAGACTTATCCCACCTACGGGAAAACATTTACCCAGCTCTAGGGCCCATTAGGCTTCCTGTCTTATGAAAGGGCAGGGAATGATAAGAAAAACTTGAAAAGTTCACAGTCCAGAGACACAGACCTACTAAAGACTGATATATAATTATAAGATTATAAAATACTTCCTCTCACTCATACCCGACCAACAATATCAACAGAGTTCTAGTATAAAAATGGAATTGTAGCTCAAAGAGCTTGAAGATGTAGATTCTGGAGAAGTCCTTAGAGAACCCCAAGGTCAACTAGAGAGACAAAAAGGACACTAGAGGAATGTGAAACCTCTGGCAGATACAGCAACAATAGACATTAAAAACAGTCCAACTCCTGGCTAGATTAACGTAACCTCACAATAAGACTTTTCCCTCAGTCCCTATTACCCAGTAAATCATGATTAGCGCTCAACAAATAATTACAAGGCATATAAAAAGATAAGAAAAAACAGTCTGAAGATAAAAGGTAAATATCAAAAACAGACTCCAATAATTTTAAAAAGCATACTAGATATGCTAAGAGAAGGGATAAATTGTTCAAATAAAACTAGTAAAGGAAAACAGGAGAAGAAATAAACCATGAGCAATTGCAAAGAATAGAAAATAGTTGAAAACATAGAATATATTAGTAAAACTACAATAATAATTGTTCTATATGTGAATGGCCCAAATACACAAAGGACTTAGATTGTCTTGGTATATATTAAATAATATAAAACAACAAAACCAATAATAGCTGTCAACAGGAAATCCACTTTAAGTAGGAAGATTCAAATAGGAAAAAAGTAAAGCAAAGAAGAAAGATGCATTTTACTAACACTTTTAAAATCCAGAGTAGCTGTGTTAGTTTTGAATGAAGCAGACTTCACAACAAGGAAAATCATCAGGGATAAATAGGGGTACCACCTAATGATAAAGGGATCAGTTATATGAGAAGACAAAACAATGCTAAATGCATATGTACCTAACAAGAAAGGATCAAAATGCATGGAGGAAAAATGGATAAAACTTAAAAGAGAAATAAACAAATCAACTATTGTAGTTTAGACTTCAATACCCCTCTAATAGTAATTGATCAACCAGACATAAAACCAATAAGGATAAAATTGACCCAGCCAGCATTATAATTCCAGTTGGTTTAATTGACAGTTATACAATATTTCATTAAACAATAGCAGTATATACATTCTTCTCAAGCTCACATGGAATATTCATGAAGATAGATGACATTGTAAGCCATGAAACACACTTTAGCAAATGTAAAAGAAGTTATACAACCTATGTTCTCAGACTGTAGTGGAATGAAGAGGCCTATATCTATTAAAGAACAGAAAAAATAATTAACAACATTAAAAAAAGCATTAGTATCCAAATGATTCACTGGAGAATTCAACCAAAAATTTAAAGAAGAAATGATGTTAGCTGAGAAAGTTTAAAGAAACAATTCTCCAGTAGTAAGGAGTACCCCTAATGCCCAGATTTTTTTTTATTAAGGTATCATTGATATACAATCTAAAGCCCAGGTTTCACATGAGCAAAATTGTGGCTAGTACATTCCCCCCTATTATCAAGTTCCCACCACATACCCCATTACAGTAAGTGTCCATCAGCATGGTAAGATACTATAGACTCACTACTTGTCTTCTCTGTGCTATACTTCCTTCCCCGTGTCCTCCCTATATTATGTGTGCTAATCATAATGCCCCTTAATTCCCTTGCCCCTACGCTCCCACCCACCCTCTGCAGTCCCTTTCCCTTTGGTAAATCGTTAATCCATTCTTGGGTTCTGTGAGTCTGCTGCTGCTCTGTTCCCTCAGTTTTTGCTTTGTTGTTATACTCCACAGATAAGTGAAATCATTTGGTACTTGTCTTTCTCCTCCTGGCTTACTTCACTGGGCATAATACCCTCTAGCTACATCCATTTCTTGCAAATGGTAAGATTTGTTTTCTTCTTATGGCTGAATAATATTCCATTGTGTATATGTACCACCTCTTCTTCATCCATTCATCTACTGATGGACACAGGTTACTTCCATTTCTTGGCTATTGTAAATAGTGCTGCAATAAACAGGGGTACATATGTTTTTTTGTATCTGAGAACTTGTTTTCTTTGGGCAAATTACTAGGAGTGAAATTACTGGGTCAAATGGTATTTCCCTTTTTAGTTTTTTAAGGAACTCCATATTGCTTTCCACAATGGTTGAATTAATTTACATTCCCACCAACAACGTAGGGGATTCCCCTTTCTCCGCATCCTCGCCAACATTTGTTGTTGATTGTCTTTTGGATGTTGGTCATCCTAACTGGTGTGAGGTGGTTTTAATTCTCACTGTGGTTTTAATTCGCATTTCCCTGAAAATTAGCAATGTGGAGCATTTCTTCACGTTTGTGTTGGTCATCTGAATTTCTTTGGAGAATTGTCTGTTCAGATCCTCTGCCCATTTTTTAAAATTGGGTTATTTGCTTTTTGGGTGTTAAGCCATGTGAGCTCTTTATATTTTGGACATTAACCCCTTATCAGATATGTCATTTATGAATGTATTCTCCCATACAGTAGGGTGCCTTTTTGTTCTACTATGGTGTCCTTTGCTCTATAGAAACTTTTTAATTTGATGTGGACCAACTTGTTCATTTTTGCTTTTGCCCTTGCCCAAGGAGAAATGTTAATGAAAAAGCTGCTCATGTTTATTATATTCAAGGGTTTTGCCAATACTTTCTTCTAAGAGTTTTATGATTTCATGATTTACATTCAGGTCTTTGGTCCATTTTGAGTTTACTTTTGTGTATGAACTTAGACAGTAATCCAGTCTCATTCTCTTACCTATAGCTGTCCAGTTTTGCCAACACCAGTTGTTGAAAAGGCTGTCATTTCCCCATTGTATGTCCATGGTATCTTTATCATATATTAATTGGCCCTATATGTGTGGGTTTATATCTGGGCTCTCTATTATATTCTATTGACCTATGGCTGTCTTCTTGTGCCAGTGCCAAATTTTCTTGATTACTGTTGTTTTGTACAAGAGCTTGAAGTTGGAGAGTGTGATCCCCCATCCCCTGCTTTATTCTTCCTTCTAAGAAATGTTTTGGCTATTTCGGGTCTTTTGTGATTCCACATGAAATTTAGAACTTTTTTTCCCCTTCATTGAAGAATGCTGTCGATATTTTGATAGGGATTGCATTGAACCTGTAGACTGCTTTAGGCAGGATGGCCATTTTGACAATATTAATTCCTGCTACCCATGAGCATGGGATTTATTTCCACTTACTGGTTTCTTCTTTGAATTCTCTCAAGAGTGTCTTGCAGTTTTCAGGGAATAGGTCTTTCACTTCCCTGGTTAGGTTTATTCCTTGGTATATATATATATACAATTGTGAATGGAATTGTTTTCCTGATTTCTCTTCTGCTAGCTCATCATTAGTACATAGAAATGCAACAGATTTATGTCTATTAATTTTGTATCCTGCATCTTTGTTAAATTCATATATTAGCTCTACTAGTTTTGGAGTGGATTCTTTAGGATTTTTCACATACACTACCATGTAACCTGCAAACAGTGACAGTTCAACATGTTTCTTGACGATCTGGATGCCTTTTGTTTCTTTGAGTTGTCTGATTGCCATGGCTAGATCCTCCAGAACTATGTTGAATAAAAGTTGTGAAAGTAGGCATCCTTGTCTTGTTCCCAATTTTAGAGGAAAAACTTTCAGCTTTTCAGTGTTAAGTATGATGTTGGCTGTGGGTTTGTTGTACAGGACCTTTATTGTGTTGAGGGACTTGCCCTCTATACCCATTTTGTTGAGAGTTTTTACCATAAGTGGATGTTAAATTTTGTCAGATGCTTTTTCAGCGTCTTTTGAGATGATCATGTGATTTTTGTTCCTTTTTCTCCATGTAGTGGATGATATTGATGGATTTTCTAAGATTGTACCATCCTTCCATCCCTGGATTAAATCCCACTTGATCATGATGTATGATCTTTTTGATGTATTTTTTAATTCAGTTTACTAATATTTTGTTGAGTATTTTTCCATCAATGTTCATCAGGGACATTAGTCTGTAATTTTCTTTTATTGTGGTATCTTTGCCTGGTTTTAGTATTAGAGTGATGTTGGCTTCACAGAATCAGTTTGGAAACATTCCCTCCTTTAATACTTTTTGAAAAACTTTAAGGAGGAAGGATATTGTGTCTTCTCTGAATATCTGATAAAATTCAGTGGCAAACGCATCTGGTCTGGGGTTTTGTTCTTGGATAGTTTTTTGATTACCAATTCAATTTCATTGCTGGTAATTGGTTTGTTCAGATTTTCTGTTTCTTCCTGGGCCAGCCTTGGAAGGTTGTATTTTTCTAGGAAGTTTTCCATTTCTTCTAGGTTATCCAGTTTGTTAGCATACATTTTTTTTACAGTATTCTCTAATAATTTTTGTATGTCAGTGGTGTCCATAGTGATTTTGCCTTTATCAATTCTGATTCTGTTTATGTGTGTAGACTCTCTTTTTCTTGATAAGTTTGGCTAGGGATTTATCTATTTTGTTTATTTTCTCAAAGAACCAGCTCTTGGTTTCTTTAATTCTTTCTATTGTTTTATTCTTCTCAGTTTTATTTATTTCTTCTCTGATCTTTCTTATGTCCTTCCCTCTACTGATTATGGGCCTCATTTGTTCTTCTTTTTCCAGTTTCATTAATTGTGAATTTAGACTTTTCATTTGGTATTGTTCTTCCTTCTTTATATAAGCCTGAATTATTATATACTTTCTTCTTAGAACTGCCTTTACCATGTCCCACAGATTTTGCAGTGCTGAGCTGTTGTTTTCATTAGTGTCCATATATTGCTTGACCTCTGTTTTAATTTGTTCATTGATCCATTGTTTCTTTAGGAGCATGTGGTTAAGCATCCATGTATCTGTGGGACTTTTTTTTTTCTTTGCACAGTTTATTTCCAGTTTCAAACCTTTGTGATCTGAGAAGTTGTCTGGTACAATTTCAAACTTTTTGAATTTGCTGAGGCTCTTTTTGTGGCCTAATATGTAATCTATTCTGGAAAATATTCCATGTGCACTTGAGAAGAATGTGTATCCTGCTACTTTTAGGTGGAGTGTTCCATAGGTGTCAGTTAGGTCCATCTGTTCTCATGTGTTGTTCAGTGCCTCTGTCTCTGTACTTATTTTCTGTCTGGTTGATCTGTCCTTTGGAGTGAGTGGTGTGTTGAACTCTCCTAAAATGACTGAATTGCATTCTATTTCTGCCTTTAATTCTGTTAGTATTTGTTGCACATATTTGTGTGTTCCTGTGTTGGGTGCATAGATATTTATAGTGGCTATAACCTCTTGTTGGACTGAGCCATTTATCATTATATAATGTTTTTCTTTGTCTCTTGTTATTTTTTTGCTTTGAAGTCTATTTTATCTGACACAAGAATTGCAACTCCTGCTTTTTTCTCCCTATTGTTTGCATGAAATATCTTCTTCATCCCTTCACTTTTTGCCTGTGTATGTCTGTGGGTTTGGGGAGAGTCTCTTGTAGGCAGCATATAGATGGGTCTTGCATTTTATTCATCTGTAGCTCTACATCTTTTGAATGGTGCATTCAGTCCATTTATATTTAGGGTGATTATCAATATTTATGTGCTTATTGTCACTGCAGGCTTTAGATTCATGGTTACCAAAGGTTTAAGGGCAGCTTCTTTACTATCTATCAGTCTATCTTAACACTCTTATTATGGTGTTATAAACACAATCTGAAGATTCTTTTTCTTCCTCCTCCACTCTTTATATGTTAGGTGTTATATTCTGTACTCTTTGTGTATACCTTGGCTGAGTTTGTGGGTAGCTGATATAATTTTGCATTTGGTTAGTAATTAATTGGTCTGTTTCCTTTACTGTGGATTTATTTTCTATGATGACAGCTATTTTCCTTAGGAGCACTACCATATAGAGTAGTTCCTTTAAAATATATTGTAGAGAGGGTTTGTGGGAGGCAAATCCCCTTAACTTTGCTTATCTGGAATTTGTTTAATCCCCCCTTCAAATTCAAATGATAATCTAGATGGGTAGAGTATTCTTGGTTCAAGGCTCTTCTGTTTCATTGCATTAAATATATCATGCCATTCTCTTCTGGCCTGTAAGGTTTCTGCTGAGATATCTGATGATAGCCTGATGGGTTTTCCTTTGTATGTGATCTTTTTTCTCTCTCTGGCTGCTTTTAATACTCTGTTCTTGTCTTTGCTCTTTGCCATTTTAAGTATTATATGTATTGGTGTTGTCTTCCTTGGATCCATTGTATTGGGAAATCTGTGTACTTCCATGGCCTGAGAGACCATTTCTTTCTCCAGATTGGAGAAGTTTTCAGCAGTTATTTCTTCAAAGACACTTTCTATTCCCTTTTCTCTCTTCTTCTTCTGGTACCCCTATAATGCAAATATTGTTCCTTTTGGGTTGGTCACACACTTCTCTTAATATTTTATTCCTAGAGATCCTTTTTTCTCTCTGCCTGAGCTTTTCTGTATTCCTGTTCTCTGATTTCTATTCTGTTAACAGTCTCCTCTACCTCATCTAATATGCTTTTAAATCCCTCCACTGTTTCATTTCTGTTATCTCACTCATGAATTCATTCCTTAGATATTTAATATTTTTATGTAGTTCTGTTACCATGCTTATTACTTTTATTTTTTATTTCTTTTTCAGGATGATTGTTGATTTCATTTTTACTGAGCCTTCTTTCTGGTGTTTGAGGGATTTTTGATTGAACAAGGTTATTCTGCCTTTTCATAGTCCAATTGGATAATGAGAAATAATAGGTTTGTGTAGGTGGCACACTCTAGTGCCCAGAAGCTCTGTTCTTCAGAGCTTCCCAGCACCTGGAGCAATGGTAGTAGTCACAGGCTAGCAGTGCCAGTGCCTACCCTAAAGAGATAGCTCTGTCCTGCTTTCTGGCTGCAGTGGCTGCTTCTGCTCTCAGTTTCAGTAAGCTGTCTGCAGGTATCAGCCTCTGCATTAATCCCCTAAACTTCCATAGGTCTGGGTGTCCTCCAGCTGACCTGGAGTGATGACAAGGATCATAGATGAGCCATGCTGTTGCCTGTCAGGAGGACAGAGTTCATTCCTGCTTCCCAGCAGGAGTGTCTGCCTCTGTTGTCAGGCTCACTTAGCAGGGTGTACCAGGATCAGCCTCTGCATTAAGCCACTGTACTTGCTGTAGGTAGGACTGCCCGCTGGCTGGCCTGGAGCAATGGCTGGGGCAGCATGTTTGCACACAGGTGCCAGCCGCGAGGAAGGAATGTCAGGCTGTTTATCATGGTGGGAGTTATCTGGTGGGATGGAGGGCCTGAATCTCCTGAAAGTTTGCAACCTGTAGGGATGAGTATGCTAGGACGATTTTGTCCACCTTTTCCTTCTCCTGAGCAGTAAGTTCTGTGTAACCCTAGCCCCTTTAGCAGCCCTCTCACAGTTGGGAAGTCTTTCAAAGTACCTGACTTTCTTTTTTCCAAGAGCAGCTGATTGTGGGAACCTGTTCTCCACAAGTGCCTGGAACCTCATTGTCTGACTTTGCTTTCCCACCCCTATAATCTCCAGAGCACCATGCAGTGTGGGATTTTGCTCCTAGAATAGATTTCTAGGGCTTGGTATTTAGCAGTCTTGGGCTTCTATTCCCTCCCCATTCTGTTTCTCTTCCTCCCTCCAGTGAGGTGGGGTGGAGAGAGTTCATGGGTCTCTTTGTTACTTTACCGTCTCTGATGTATATTTTCTGTGATGCAGATTTTCCTTTCTTTTCCCAGATATAGACTGGCTGGTGCAGACTTATTTGTGGTCACTCTTTTAGGAGTAGTTGTATTTGCTGTATTTTCATATGATATGTGGTTTGGGAGATTTCTGCCTCACTTGTCACACCACCATCTTTTTTCCTGCCCAGATTTTTAAACTTCCATTCTCCAGTAAGAGGAAATAGAAATCCTTAAAGAAATGACAGATTGTAAGATTGAGACAGGAAATATACAAGCTGAGCCTGGAGAATGTTTTTATTCCAGAAAATAAGGGAGTGATCATCATCAGCAACAAATCCCATACTGAGGTATGTCAAAGGGACAGAGGAGCTAACTGAAGTAGCTCCTAATGGCAAAATCTAGAACAATTGGAGTAACAAAATAAAATACATATGGATTGTAAACCAAAATATAAAATAAATGCCTATGAGTCCATACTGATACAAATGAATGAGGGATGAAAGAAATATCTCATACGGAAGAATACCGAACAATTTGTGTAGACATTCAGACCTTAAAGAGAGGAAACACAACTCCTCACAATTTAGTGTGGGTTGTGCAGAATGACTTCCAAAGATTATAGAAAAAGGAAGAAAAAAAATAGAGTGACTTTATAGTGAAGAAGCCTAACAAACATTTCCTTATCCAGCTGATCAAGATTAACATCAACAATCCTAAGTTACATTGATAGTATGTACCCTTGATATGATGTATTGAAAATGCCATTTACCTGTGTGATCTTCTTTTCTCCATGCCCATAATATAATCATGAGTAATATATCAAATCTCAATTAATGAACATTCAACAAAATAACTGATCAATACTCCTCAAAACTGTCAAACTCATTTAAAAAATGAGAAAACTCTGGGAAATCACCACAGTCAAGAAGTCTTAGGGTTTATAGGGGACAAGCATATGCATAGTGCCTATTCTCAGCCACTGGTGTGTGATAACTCAGGAATTCCCTGGAACAGCTCAGAATGTTCAGTGGCATGGAGAAAGTTGTGTGTCCATGGTTCCTGATCCAGACCAACAGTAGCTCAGTGGATGCTGATGTGGGAATTCCCAAGTACATCCCACAGTTTTCAAGGGCCAAGGGGGAACCAGCGTGGAACCTGATTCCACACCACCAGTGGGACCCAGTGGACACCCAATGTAGGAATTTCCAGGAGCAGTCCTGAGCACCCAGTGTGTGCAGGAGAATATGGGTGAGGAAGCACTTGGAACTCAGCTTGTGCAAATCAAGGAATTACTTGGAGTTTCCTGCTCACCCACTACTGATCCCTCTCTGCATGCCAACACAGAAGCCAAGGTATCCACCCAGGATCCTCTCCAACAGGCTCCCAAGGCTGCATGCCAGGGAATCTTCCCTGGGAACCCAGCACCAGGAAAAGCCCATCTCACACTTAGTTGGCCTCCAGCTTGCCAAACCCACAAGATACATGCATCTACACAGGGTCTCTCATACACAAGGCAAATCCTTCAACACTGAGAGAGAGAGCCCTTTCAACTAATTCAAAGAAGCAAGCACAGAAAATCATACAAATTAGGAGACAGAGAAATATGCTATAAACAACAGAACAAGAAAAAAAAAAGAAAAAACCCGAAAATGAAACAGAGTTAACCAATCTGCCTGATAGACTTTAAAGCAGTAGTTATAAAGATACTCACTGGACTTGAGAAAAGAGCATAAATCAAAGCAGACCTAAGAAAAATAGATAGAAATTCTTTAAGAAATAGTCAGAATTTTTTGGGGTGGAGCCAAGATGGCGGCATGAGTAGGACAGTGGCAATCTCCTCCCAAAAACATATATATTTTTGAAAATACAACAAATACAACTAATCCTAAAAGAGAGACCAGAAGACACAGGACAACAGCCAGACTACATCCACACCTGCAAGAGCCCAACACCTGGTGAAAGGAGTAAGTTACAAGCACTGACACAGCGGGACCCAAGTGCCCCTCCCCCCAGCTCCCGGCAGGAGGAGAGGAGTCAGAGAGGGGAGGAAGAGGGAGCCCAGGACTGCTAAACACCCAGCCCTAGCCATCCGCAAAAGAGTGCAGACACAGTGCATGCATGGGGTGCTGGAAACTAAGGAAACAGGGCAGCAAGACCTCTGAGCAGGTACTGAAGCTGATGCCCCTGTGACAAAGAAAAGTGAGTGCTTTTTGAAAGTCTTAAAGGGACAGGGATGCCACAGCTGGAAGGAAACATCCCAGGTCACAGTCCAACAGCTGGAAATTCCAGGGCACTCCGGGTGCACTAACCCCTTGGGTAACAGCTCTGAGACCACTCATGGAGGTAAACAGCCAAGCAGCCTCCTGTCCATTATTTCTCCAGGGCCCTGCCATAGCACATTAGCAGCCTGAGGCCGGCCACGCCCTCAGCAAGGGAGCTACCTACATACCAACCAGGCAAGATACAAAGACCCAGTCTACATGCAATTGCCCAACATAAGCCACTAGGGGTCGCAGTTGTCCCAGTAAAGAAAGGCCAGGAGCCAAGTGGAAAGCTGATAGATGCGTCAATAGCACTCCACTGCACATATCAACATGAAAAGGCAAAAAAATTTGATCCAGACAAGACTAAGCTTTGGCACCTGCTACATCTTCCTCTGAGAAGGAACCTGGGGAGATAGGTTTAACCAGTCTTCCTGAAAAAGAATTCAAAACAAAAGTCATACCCATGCTGATGGACATGCAGAGAAATATGGAAGAACTAAGGAAGGAGAATACAGAAATAAAACAAGCTCTGGAAGGACTTCAAAACAGAATGGACGAGATGCAAGAGACCATTAATGGACTAGAAAACAGAGAACGGGAAAACAGAGAGGCTGATGCAGAGAGAGATAAAAGGATCTCCAGGAATGAAAGAATCCTAAGAGAGCTGAGTGACCTATCAAAATGGAACAATATCCACATTATAAGGTAACCAGAAAAAGAAGAGAGAGAAAAAGGGATAGAAAGTGTCTTTGAAGAAATAATTGCTGAAAACTTCCCCAAACTAGGGGAGGAAATGGCCTCTCAGACAACAGAGTTACACAGAACTCCCATGAGAAGGGATCCAAGGAGGGCAACACCAAGACACATAACAATTAAAATGGCAAAGATCAAACACAAGGACAAAGTATTAAAGGAAGCCAGAGAGAAAAAAAGAGCACCTATACAGGAAAAGCAATCAGGCTATCATCAGACTTCTCAACAGAAATGCTATAGGCCAGAAGAGAATGGCATGATATACTTAATGCAATGAAACAGAAGGGCCTCGAACCAAGACTACTATATCCAGCACGATTATCATTTAAATATGAAGGAGGGATTAAACAATTCCCAGACAAGCATAAGTTGAGGGAATTTGCCTCCCACAAACCACCTCTACAGGGCATCTTACAGGGACTGCTGTAGATGGGAGCACTCCTAAAAAGAGCACAGAACAAAACACCCAACATATGAAGAAGGGAGGAGGAGGAATAAGAAGGGAGAGAAATAAAGAATCATCAGACCATGCTTATAATAGCTCAACAAGCGAGTTAAGTCAGATAGAAAGAAACTAAGGAAGCTAACCCTGAACCTTTGGTAAACACAAACTTAAAGCCTGCAATGGCAATAAGTACATACCTTTCAATAATCACCCTAAATGTAAATGGACTGAATGTACCAATCAAAAGACACAGAGTAATAGAATAGATAAAAAAGCAAGACCCATCCATATGCTGCGTACAAGAAACTCACCTCAAACCCAAAGACATGCACAGACTTAAAGTCAAGGGATGGAAAAAGGCATTTCATGCAAACAACAGAGAGAAGAAAGCAGGTGTTGCAATTGTGGTATCAGACTAAACAGACTTCAAAATAAAGAAAGTATCAAAAGACAAAGAAGGACATTACATAATGATAAAGGGCTCAGTCCAACAAGAGGATATAACCATTATAAATATATCTGCACTCAATACAGGAGCACCAACATACCTGAAACAAATACTAACAGAACAAAAGGAGGAAATAGAATGCAATGCATTCATTCTGGGAGACTTCAACACACCACTCACTCCAAAGGACAGATCGACCAGACAGAAAATAAGTAAGGACACAGAGGCACTGAACAATATGCTAAAACAGGTGGACCTAATAAACATCTATAGAACTCTACATCCAAAAGCAACAGGATACACATTCTTCTCAAGTGCACATGGAACATTCTCCAGAATAGACCACATACTAGGCCACAAAAAGAGCCTCAGTAAATTCCAAAAGATTGAAATCCTACCAACCAACTTTTCAGACCACAAAGGCATAAAACTAGAAATAAACTGTACAAAGAAAGCAAAAAGGCTCACAAACACATAGAGGCTTGAAAATCTATATGCTAACAAGCTGGAAAACATAGGAGAAATGGACAACTTCTTAGAAAAATACAACCTTCCAAGACTGACCCAGAAAGATACAGAAAATATAAACAAACCAACTACCAGCAACGAAATTGAAGCGGTAATAAAAAAACTACCCAAGAACAATACCCCCGGGCCAGATGGATTTACCTGGGAATTTTATCAGGCATACAGAGAAGATATAAAACCCATTCTCCTTAAAGTTTTCCAAAAAATAGAAGAGGAGGGAATACTCCCAAACTCATTCTATGAAGCTAACATCACCATAATACCAAAACCAGGCAAAGACCCCACCAAAAAAGAAAACTACAGACCAATACCACTGATGAACGTAGATGCAAAAATACTCAACAAAATATTAGCAAACTGAATTCAAAAATACATCAAAATGATCGTGCACCATGACCAAGTGGGATTCATCCCAGGGATGCAAGGATGGTACAACATTCGAAAGTCCATTAACATCATCCACCACATAAACAAAAAGAAAGACAAAAACCACATGATCATCTACATAGATGCTGAAAAAGCAATTGACAAAGTTCAACATCCATTCATGATAAAAACTCTCAGCAAAATGGGAATAGAGGGCAAGTACCTCAACATAATAAAGGCCATTTATGATAAACCCTCAGCCAACATTATATTGAACAGCAAGAAGCTGAAAGCTTTTCCTCTGAGATCAGGAACTAGACAGGGATGCCCACTATTCCCACTGTTATTTAACATAGTACTGGAGGTCCTAGCCACGTCAATCAGACAAAACAAAGACATACAAGGAATCCAGATTGGTAAAGAAGAACTGAAACTGTCACTCTTTGCAGATGACATGATATTGTATATAAAAAAAACCTTTAAGACTCCACTCCAAAACTACTAGAACTAATATCAGAATTCAGCAAAGTTGCAGCATACAAAATCAACACACAGAAATCTGTGGCTTTCGTATACACTAACAATGAAGCAACAGAAAGAGAAATCAGGAAAACAACTCCATTCACAATTGCATCAAAAAAATGAAATACCTAGGAATAAACCTACCCAAAGAAGTGAAAGATTTATACTCTGAAAACTACAAGTCACTCTTAAGAGAAATTAAAGGGGACACTAACAGATGGAAACTCATCCCATGCTCAAGGCGAGGAAGATTTAAAATCGTCAAAATGGCCATCCTGCCCAAAGAAATATACAGATTTGATGATTTGATGCAATACCTATGAAACTTCCAGCAACATTCTTCAAAGAACTTGAACAAATAATTCCTAAATTCATACGGAAACAGCAAAGACGCCGAATAGCTAAAGCAATCCTGAGAAAGAAGAATAAAGTAGGGGGGACCTCACTCCCCAACTTCAAGCTCTATTGTAAAGCCATAGTAATCAAGACAATTTGGTACTGGCACAAGAACAGAGCCACCGACCAATGGAAAAGACTAGAGAATCCAGACATTAACCCAGACATATATGGTCAATTAATATTTGATAAAGGAGCCATGGACATACAATGGTGAAATGACAGTCTCTTCAACAGATTGTGCTGGCAAAACTGGACAGCTACATGTAGGAGAATGAAACTGGACCATTGTCTAACCCCATATACAAAAGTAAACTCAAAATGGGTCAAAGACCTGAATGTAAGTCATGAAACCATTAAACTCTTGGAAAAAAACAGGAAAAAACCGCTTAGACAAAAACATGAGTGACCTCTTCTTGAACATATCTCCCCGGGCAAGGAAAACAACAGCAAAAATGAAGAAGTGGGACTATATTAAGCTGAAAAGTTTCTGTACAGCAAAAGACACCATCAATAGAACAAAAGGGAACCCTACAGTATGGGAGAGTATATTTGAAAATGACAGATCCGATAAAGGCTTGACGTCCAGAATATATAAAGAGCTCACAAGCCTCAACAAACAAAAAACAAATAACCCAATTAAAAAATGGGCAGAGGAACTGAACAGATGGTTCTCCAAAGAAGAAATTCAGATGGCCAACAGAAACATGAAAAGATACTCCACATCGCTAATTATCAGAGAAATGCAAATTAAAACTACAATGAAGTATCACCTCACACCAGTAAGGATGGCTGCCATCCAAAAGACAAACAACAACAAATGTTGGCGAGGCTGTGGAGAAAGGAGAATCCTCCTACACTGCTGGTGGGAATGTAAATTAGTTCAATCATTGTGGAAAGCAGTATGGAGGTACATCAAAATGCTCAAAACAGACTTACCATTTCACCCAGGAATTCCAATCCTAGGAATTTACCCTAAGAATGCAGCAATGAAGTTTGAGAAAGACAGATGCACCCCTATGTTTATTGCAGCACTATTTACAATAGCCAAGAATTGGAAGCAACCTAAATGTCCATCGATAGACGAATGGATAAAGAAGATGTGGTACATACACACAATGAATACTAGTCAGTCATAAGAAAAGGGCAAATCGTACCATTTGCAGCAACATGGATGGAGCTGGAGGGTACTATGCTCATTGAAATAAGCCAAGCAGAGAAAGAGAAATACCAAGTGATTTCACTCATCTGTGGAGTATAAGAACAAAGGAAAAACTGAAGGAACAAAACAGCAGCAGAATCACAGAACTCAAGAATGGACTAACAGGTACCAAAGGGAAAGGGACTGTGGAGGATGGGTGGATAGAGAGGAATAAGGGGAGGGGAAGAAGAAGGGGGTATTAAGATTAGCTAGCATTGGGGGGGGAAAGGGGAGGGCTGTACAACACAGAGAAGACAAGTACTGATTCTACAGCAATTTGCTATGCTGATGGAAAGTGACTGTAAAGGGGTTTATAGGGGGGACCTGGTATAGGGGAGAGCCTAGTAAACATAATATTCGTCATGTAAGTGTAGATTAATAACAAAAAAAAAGCAGTTCCTCTGTGGTGACCTCCAATGAGTTCTACACATTGTTATAGAGGGCATATAAAAGTGTGGGCAACGGGTCTGTTTGTGTTTATACAGAGGATCAAAGCCTAATTTGGTTACCCAGCAAATGAACTAAGATACGATATGAAGAAGAACTTCCAACATCAGCACTCTCTGGAAGAGTCATACCAGAAGATGGTCATCAAAAAAACATCAACAAAGATCCAGGCGATGCTGCAGTTGTAGCTGCATCCATCTCACCGGTTCCTGGACTTGCCATTGGAATGAAGAAGGAGATAGCTAAGCTGACCTGTGCATACAGTAAAACAACAAATTTGACTGGATCTATACTGTTGGAACTCAACCAAGTATTAAGAGAAGTGTAAATTGTAGCACTCCAAAATCTTACAACTACAGACTATCTACTGTTAAAAGAACATATGGGATGTGAACAGTCCCCAGGAATGGGTTGTTTTAATTTGTCTGATTTCTCTCAGACTGTTCAAGTTCAGTTAGACAATATCCACCATATCATAGATAAGTTCCCACAAATGCCTAAGGTGCCTAACGTGTTTTCTTGGTTTCACTGGAATGGCTGGTAATTATAGGTCTGCTTTAGTTATGTAACTGTACTGCTATTATGTTAATGTGTGTGCGCAATTTAATTAGTAGTTTAAAACCTATACATGCTGAAGTTACTCTACAAGAAGATATGTCAAAGAAATAATCAATCTTCCCATGTTTTCTTCCTTCTGCTACTTCTATAGCTTTTCTTCTTCCTTCCTAATTACAACCCTTAAATAGAATTCGTGCGTCATATCGAATTTACCGAGTATCATAATTCTTCCATGTGGTAAAGATACCTCAAGACAAATGCTGGGCATAGAAGCCACAGGGCATAAATATGCAAAGAAGTAAGAAGCTAACCTTTTCAGACAATGAGGCTTCTCTCTCACTTACCAACTTCACATTTCCCTGTATGGCCCCGGAAGATGACTGGTTAGCCAGAGACGGGTAAGATTCCTCAAGGGAGGAACAACTTAAGACAGGCACAGTTGCAGGGGGGCCATCATTTGAGAAATTGGGGATCAACAGAAGTGAGGCTTAGAACCTAACCCCCCTGTTCTGAGAGAAATTTTCTGCATCCGTGGATGTTTTATTGCCTTGTCTAGCTTGGAATAACACATAGTCTACAGGCACACACCTGATCATCTACATTTGCTCTCTTACAACACTAAACTATGTTTTCTACCTTTATCTTGTTTCTATCTACCACTTCAGCATTTTATAAAAAATAATAATAATAATAAAGAGAGAAATGTGGCATCCACATATAAATCAAGTATAAAAATCAAATGAATATTCATATTTGAACTGATTGTTTATAGTTTATCATGCATAAGCAAAACCAAAAGTTTCTGTGATGAATGCCCTTGTACTGTTCACCATGTAACTTATTCACTATGTAAGAATTTGTTCTCCATGTAAGAACTTGTTCGTTATGCTTCAGAAGATTGGAGACTGATGAAAATTAGGCTTGGGGTGGATTAATGTTTGTGCATTGAGCATTGACTCCCCTATACAGAATTTTATTGTTGATAACAACCCCCTCATAAATAGGAGAGATGCCATCGCAAAGAAAAAAAAAGTACACACTTCCAATTGTAAAATAAGTAAGTAACCAGAATGTAATGTATAGCATAAGGAATATAGTCAACATATTGTAACAACTTTGTATGGTGATAGCTGGTAGCTAGAATTATCATGTATATAAATGTTGAATCACTGTGTTGTACACCTGAAACTAATATAATACTGTGTGTCAACTACCCTTCAATAAAAAATAGTTATCTACAAAAAAAAGCAAGATCCATCCATATGCTGCTTACAAGAGACTCACCTCAAACCCAAAGACATGTGCAGACTTAATGTCAAGGGATAGAAAATGATATTTCATGCAAACAACAGAGAGAAAAAACAGGTGTTGCAATACTAGTATCAGACAAAACAGACTTCAAAATAAAGAAAGTAACAAAAGATAAAGAAGGACATTACATAATGATAAAGTGCTCAGTTAAACAAGAGGATATAACCATTATAAATATATATGCACCCAATACAGGAGCACCAACATATGTGAAACAAATGCTAACAGAGCTAAATGAAGAAATAGAATGCAATGCATTCATTCTGGGAGACTTCAACGCACCACTCACTCCAAAGGACAGATCCACCAAACAGAAAATAAGTAAGGACACAGAGGCACTGAACAACACACTAGAACAGATGGACCTAATAGACATCTACAGAACTCTACATCCAAAAGCAACAGGATACACATTCTTCTCAAGGGCACATGGAACATTCTCCAGAATAGACCACATACTAGGCCACAAAAAGAGCCTTAGTAAATTCCAAAAGATTGAAATCCTACCAACCAACTTTTCAGACCACAAAGGCATAAAACTAGAAATAAACTATACAATGAAAGCAAAAAGGCTCACAAACACATGGAGGCTTAACAACACGCTCCTAAATAATCAATGGATCAATGACAAAATCAAAATGGAGATCCAGCAATATATGGAAACAAAGGACAACAACAACACAACAGCAAAAGCAGTCTTAAGAGGAAATTATATAGCAATACAGGCATATTTAAAGAAGGAAGAACAATTCCAAATGAATGGTCTAATGTCACAATTATCAAAATTGGAAAAAGAAGAACAAATGAGGCCTAAGGTCAGCAGAAGGAGGGACATAATAAAGATCAGATTAGAAATAAATAAAATTGAGAGGAATAAAACAATAGCAAAAATCAATGAAACCAAGAGCTGGTTCTTCGAGAAAATAAACAAAATAGATCAGCCTCTAGCCAGACTTATTAAGAGGAAAAGAGAGTCAACACAAGTCAACAGAATCAGAAAAGAGAAAGGAAAAATCACGACGGACCCCACAGAAATACAAAGAATTATTAGAGAGTACTATGAAAACCTATATGATAACAAGCTGGGAAACCTAGGAGGAATGGACAACTTCCTAGAAAAATACAACCTTCCAAGACTGACCAAGGAAAAAACACAAAATCTAAACAAACCAATTACCAGCAAAGAAATTGAAGCAGTAATAAAAAAAACTGCCTAAGAACAAAATCCCAGGGCCAGATGGATTCACCTCGGAATTTTATCAGACATACAGAGAAGACATAATTTCCATTCTCCTTAAAGTTTTCCAAAAAATAGAAGAGGAGAGAACATTCCCCAACTCATTCTATGAAGCCAACATCACCCTAATACCAAAACCAGGCAAAGACCCCACCAAAAAAGAAAACTACAGACCAATATCCCTGATGAATGTAGATGCAAAAATACTCAACAAAATATTAGCAAACCGAATTCAAAAATACATCAAGTGGATCGTACAACATGACCAAGTGGGATTCATCCCAGGGATGCAAGGATGGTACAACATTCGAAAATCCATCAACATCATCCACCACATCAACAAAAAGAAAGACAAAAACCACATGATCATCTCCATAGATGCTGAAAAAGCATTCGATAAAATTCAACACCCATTCATGATAAAAACTCTCAACAAAATGGGTATAGAGGGCAAGTACCTCGACATAATAAAGACCATATATGATAAACCCACAGCCAACATCATACTGAAAAGCGAAAAGCTGCCTCTGTGGTCAGGAACAAGACCAGGATGCCCACTATCCCCACTGTTATTCAACATAATACTGGATGTCCTAGCCATGGCAATTAGACAAAACAAAGGAATACAAGGATTCCAGATTGGTAAAGAAGAAGTTAAACTGTTACTATTTGCAGATGAAATGATATTCTACATAAAAACCCTAAAGACTCCACTCCGAAACTACTAGAGCTAATATCGGAATTCAGCAAAGTTGCAGGATACAAAATTAACCCACAGAAATCTGTCGCATTCCTATACACTAACAATAAACTAACAGAAAGAGAAGTCAGGAAGACAATTCCATTCACAATAGCATCAAAAAGAATAAAATACCTAGGAATAAATCTAACCAAAGAAGTGAAAGACCTATACTCTGAAAATCACAAGTCATTCTTAAGAGAAATTAAAGTGGAGACTAACAAATGGAACCTCATCCCATGCTCGTGGCTAGGAAGAATTAATATCGTCAAAATGGCCATCCTGCCCAAAGCAATAAACAGATTCGATGCAATCCCTATCAAATTACCAACAGCTTTCTTCAATGAACTGGAACAAATAGTTCAAAAATTCATATGGAAACAACAAAGACCCCAAATAGCCAAAGCAATCCTGAGAAGGAAGAATAAAGTGGGGGGGATCTCACTCCCTAACTTCAAGCTCTACTACAAAGCCACAGTAATCAAGACAATTTGGTACTGGCACAAGAACAGAGCAAGAGACCAGTGGAACAGAATAGAGACTCCAGACATTAACCCAAACATGTATGGCCAATTAATATACAATAAAGGAGCCATGGACATACAATGGGGAAATGACAGTCTCTTCAAAAGATGGTGCTGACAAAACTGGACAGCTACATGTAAGAGAATGAAACTGGATCACTGTCTAACCCCATACACAAAAGTAAATTTGAAATGGATCAAAGACTTGAATGTAAGTCATGAAACCATAAAACTCTTAGAAAAAAACATAGGCAAAATCTCTTAGATATAAACATGAGTGACCTCTTCTTCAACATATCTCCCCGGGAAGGGAAAACAAATGCAAAAATGAACATATGGGACTATATCAATCTGAAAAGCTTCTGTACAGCAAAGAACACCATCAATAGAACAAAAAGGTATCCTACAGTATGGGAGAATATATTCGAAAATGACAGATCCAATAAAGGGTTGACAACCAAAATATATAAAGAGCTCACACACCTCAACAAACAAAAAGCAAATAATCAAATTAAAAAATGGGCAGAGGAGCTGAATAGACAGTTCTCTAAAGAAGAAATTCAGATGGCCAACAGACACATGAAAAGATGCTCCACATCGTTTGTCATCAGAGAAATGCAAATTAAAACCACAATGAGATATCACCTCACACCAGTAAGGATGGCTAACATCCAAAAGACAAACAACAACAAATGTTGGAGAGGTTGTGGAGAAAGGGGAACCCTCCTACACTGCTGGTGGGAATGTAAGTTAGTTCATCCATTGTGGAAAGCAGTATGGAGGTTCCTCAAAATGCTCAAAATAGAAATACTATTTGACTCAGTAATTCCACTTCTAGGAATTTACCTAAGAATGTAGCACTCCAGTTTGAGAAAGACAGATGCACCCCTATGTTTATTGCTGCACTATTTACAATAGCCAAGACATGGAAGCAACTTAAATGTCCATCAGTAGATGTTTGGATAAAGAAGATATGGTACATATACACAATAGAATATTACACAGCTTCAAGAAAGAAACAAATCCTACCATTCTCAACAACATGGATGGAGCTAGACAGTATTATGCTCAGTGAAATAAGCCAGGCAGAGGAAGACAAGTAGCAAATGATCTCACTCATATGTAGAGTATAAGAACAAAAGAAAACTGAAGGAACAAAACAGCAGCAGAAGCACAGAACCCAGGAATGGACTAATAGTTACCAAAGGGAAAGGGACTGGGGAGGACGGGTGGGAAAGAAGGGATAAGTGTGGGAAGAAAAGTAAGGGGGCATTACGATTAGCATGTATAGTGTTGGGGGTGCATGGGAAGGGCTGTGCAACACAGAGAAGACAAGTAGTGATTCTACAGCATCTTACTATGTTGAAGGACAGTGACTGTAAACTTGGTGACAAGTAGTGATTTTACAGCATCTTACTATGTTGATGGACAGTGACTGTGAATGGGGATCTGGGGGGGAGTTGGTGAAGTGGGGAGCCTAGTAAACATAATGTCCTTCATGTAATTGTAGATTAATGATACCAAAATAAAAAAAAAGAATAAAGAAATTGTTGGAGATAAAGAATTCAATAGGTGAAGTAAAAAATACACTAGAGGGAATGCACAGCAGACTAAAGGATGCCAAAGAATGGATCAGTGACTTGGAAGATAGAGTAATAGAAATCACTAAAGCTGAACAGCAGAAGGAAGAAATACTTAAATAAGGATAGGGTAAAAGAGGTCTGAGACAGCACATATCCTAACATCTGCATTATAGGAGTCCCAGGTAGAGAGAAAGGTACAGAAAATTTATATGAAGAAATAATAGCTGAAGACATCCCTAACCTATGGAAGGAAATAGTATACCAGGTCCAGGAAGCACAGAGAGCTCAAAACAAGATGAGCCCAAGGAGGTCCACACCAAGACACATCTTAATTAAAATACCAAAGATCAAAGACAAAGAGAGATTCTTAAAAGTAGCAATAAAAGGGCAACAAGTTACATATAAGTGAAACCTCAGAAGGCTATCAGCTGATTTTTCTGCAGAAACTCTACAGACCAGAAAGGAAATGACATGATATATTCAAAGTTCTGAATGGAAAAATACTCCAAAAAATAATACTCCACCCAGCAAGATAATCATTCAGAATTGAAAGAGAGATAAAGAACTTCACCGATAAACATAAGAGTTCACCACTACTAAATAAGGATTATAAAAAAGGCTACAGGTACTTCTTTAAGAGCAAGAGAAAAAACCTTAAGTACAAGCAAGATATTTGAGAAAGGGAACAATTCCTACTGGTAAAGCAAACATATATATAGCAGAGGTAGTAGATCAATAAGTTAGTAGCTGATATGAAGGTCAAAAAGACAAAAGTAGCAAATGCAGTTACATTTAAAAATTAGTTAATGGAATAACTTAATAAAAATGTGTAACAAAGAAGACATTATATACATAAAACTTGAATAAGGGGAGTAAGACACATAGTACTGTTAGAATCTTTTAGAATGTGGTAACCATCAGCTAATTATAGATTATTCATAGGAGGTCATATAAGAACCCCATGGAGACCACAAACTAAAAACTTATAGTAGATTCACAAAAAAAACAGAGAAGGGAACCCAACCATACCACTAAAAAACTCACAAAACACAAGAAAGCAAGAAAGGAAGAAAGGATCAGAGAAGAATATCAACCAGATAACATTTAACAAAATGGCAAAAGTACATACATGTCAATAATTACTTTAAATATAAATGTTTATATTTATAAACCCAATCAAAAGACAAAGGGGCACTGAATGGATAAAAAAAACAAGACCCATCTATTTCCTGCCCACAAGAGACTCACTTTAGATCTAAAGACACCTAGAGAATGAAATGTGAATGGACAGAAAAAGAAATACAATGCAAATAGGGACTTAAAACCCTAGAGTTGCAATACTTATATCAGAAAAAATATTCAATACAAAGAAATTAACAAGAGACAAACACATTGCATAATAAAAAAGGATCAAACAAGAGGATAAAACAGTAGTAACGTCTATGCACCCAACCTAAAATCACCGAAATATATAAAACCAGTACTAAGAGACCTAAAGGTAGAAAATGAGAGCAACATAATAAGAGTAGGGGACTTTAACATCCCACTTACATCGATGGATAGGTGATCCAGGAAAAAAATAAAGAAGGAGGCAGAGGCATTGACATACACATTAGACTAGATTGTCTTAACACATATATACAAAACATTCTACCAAAAGTCAACAAAATACACATTTTTCTCAAGTGCACATGGAATTTTCTCCAAAATAGAACACATATTAGGACACAAACAAGTCTCAAAAAGTTGAAGAACATTGAAATTATATCAAGAATTTGTCAGAACACAATGCTTTGAAACTAAAAATCAATTATAAAAACAAAATGGGGAGAGGTGGAGCCAACATGGCAGCGTGAGTAGGACAGTGGGAATCTCCTCCCAAAAACATACATATTTTTGAAAATACAACAAATACAACTAATCCTAAAAGAGAGACCAGAAGACACAGGACAAGAGCCTGACTACATCGACACGTGCGAGAGCCCAGCGCCTGGTGAAAGGGGTAAGATACAAGCCCCGGCCGGCGGGACCCCAGCACACCTCCCCCCAGCTCCCGGAGGGAGGGAGAGGGAGCCCAGGACTGCTAAACACCCAGCCCCAGCCACCCGCACCAGAGCGCAGACACAGTGCATGCGTGGAGGGCTGGAAACTAGGGAAATAGGGAGCAAAACCTCTGAGAGGGTGCCAAAGTTGATGCCCCTGTGACAAAGACAGTGCTCTTTGAAAGTCTTAAAGGGACAGGACTAACAGCTAGACGGAAACAACACAGGTCACAGCCCAGTGGCTGGAAATTAAAGGGAAAACTGGGCGCACTAACCCCCTGGGCAACAGCTCTGAGACCCCTCACGGAGGTAAACAGCCAAACAGCCCCCCCCCCAGTCCATTACCCCTCCCAGAACTGCTAAAGCAGAGAAACAGCCTAAGGCAAAACACGCCCACAGAAAGGCAGAAAGGAAAATTCCTACACTTCGGCCTGGCAAGACACAAAGACCCAGCCTACACGTAATTACCCAACACAAGCCACTAGGGGTCGCAGTGTCCCAGTAAAGAAAGGCCAGTAGCAAGTGAAATGTTTGGTCCTCCCAGCTGACAGTCAATAGCACCTGTCAACATGAAAAAGCAAAAAAATATGATTCAGACAAGACTAACCCAGACACCTTTGGCATCTGCTACATCTTCCCCTGAGAAGGAACCTGGGGAGACAGATTTAGCCAGTCTTCCTGAAAAAGAATTCAAAAGAAAAGTCATAACCATGCTGATGGACTTGCAGAGAAATATGCAAGAACTAAGGAAGGAGAATACAGAAATAAAACAAGCTCTGGAAGGACTTCAAAAGAGAATGGACGAAATGCAAGAGACCTAGAAAACAGAGAACAGGAACGCAGAGAAGCTGATGCAGAGAGAGATAAAAGGATCTCCAGGAATGAAAGAATCCTAAGAGAGCTGAGTGACCAATCAAAAAGGAAAAATATATGCATTATAGGAATACAAGAAGAAGAAGAGAGAGAAAAAGGGATAGAAAGTGTCTTTGAAGAAATAATTGCCAAAAACTTCCCCAAACTAGGGGAAGAAATGGCCTCTCAGACCACAGAAGTACACAGAACTCCCATGACAAGGGATCCAAGGAGGGCAACACCAAGACACATAATAATTAAAATGGCAAAGATCAAAGACAAGGACAAAGTACTAAAGGCAGCCAGAGAGAAAAAAAAGGTTACCTACAAAGGAAAACCCATCAGGCTATCATCAGATCTCTCAACAGAAACCCTACAGGCCAGAAGAGAATGGCATGATATACTTAATGCAATGAAACAGAAGGGCCTTGAACCAAGACTACTGTATCCAGCACGAATATCATTTAAATATGAAGGAGGGATTAAACAATTTCCAGACAAGCAAAAGTTGAGGAAATTTGCCTCCCACAAACCACGTCTACAGGGCATCTTACAGGGACTGCTCTAGATGGGAGCACTCCTCAAAAGAGCACAGAACAAAACACCCAACATATAAAGAAGGGAGGAGGAGGAATAAGAAGGGAGAGAAATAAAGAATCATCAAACCGCGTGTATAATAGCTCAACAAGCAAGTTAAGTTAGACAGTAAGATAGTAAAGAAGCGAACGCTGAACCTTTGATAACCACGAACTTAAACCCTGCAATGGCAATAAGTTCATACATTTCAATAATCACCCTAAATGTAAATGGAATGAATGCACCGATCAAAAGACACAGAGTAATAGAATGGATAAAAAAGCAAGATCTATCCATATGCTGCTTACAAGAGACTCACATCAAACCAAAGACATGCACAGACTTAAAGTCAAGGGATGGAAAAAGATATTTCAGGCAAACAACAAAGAGAAGAAAGCAGGTGTTGCAATTCTGGTATCAGACAAGACAGACTTCAAAATAAGGAAAGTAACAAAAGACAAAGAAGGACATTACATAATGATAAAGGGCTCAGTCCAACAAGAGGATATAATCATTATAAATATATATGCACCCAATACAGGAGCACCAACATACCTGAAACAAATATTAACAGAACTAAAGGAGGAAATAGAATGCAATGCATTCATTCTAGGAGACTTCAACACACCAGTCACTCCAAAGGACAGATCCACCAGACAGAAAATAAGTAAGGACACAGAGGCACTGAACAACACACTAGAACAGAAGGACCTAATAGACATGTACAGAACTCTACACCCAAAAGCAACAGGATACACATTCTTCTCAAGTGCACATGGAACATTCTCCAGAATAGACTATCTACTAGGCCACAAAAAGAGCCTCAGTAAATTCCAAAACATTGAAATGCTACCAACCAACTTTTCAGACCACAAAGGTATAAAACTAGAAATAAACCATACAAAGAAAGTAAAAAGGCTCACAAATACATGGAGGCTTAACAACATGCTCTTAAATAATCAATGGATCAATGACCAAATCAAAATGGAGATCCAGCAATATATGGTAACAAACGACAACAACAACACTAAGCCCCAACTTCTGTGGGACACAGCAAAAGCAGTCTTAAGAGGAAAGTATATAGCAATCCAAGCATATTTAAAAAAGGAAGAACAATCCCAAATGAAAGGTCTAATGTCACAGTTATCAAAATTGGAAATAGAAGAACAAATGAGGCCTAAGTTCAGCAGAAGAAGGGACATAATAAAGATCAGAGAAGAAATAAATAAAATTAAGAAGAATAAAACAATAGCAAAAATCAATGAAACCAAGAGCTGGTACTTCAGAAAATAAACAAAATAGACAAGCCTCTAGCCAGACATATAAAGAGGAAAAGAGAGTCAACACAAATCAACAGTAACAGAAACGAGAACGGAAAAATCACGACGGACCCCAGAGAAATACAAAGAATTATTAGAGAATACTATGAAAACCTATATGCTAACAAGCTGGGAAACCTAGGAGAAATGGACAACTTCCGAGAATAATACAACCTTCCAAGACTGACCCAGAAAGATACAGAAAATATAAACAAACCAATTACCAGCAACGAAATTGAAGCGGTAATCAAAAAACTACCAAAGAACAAAACCCCCGGGCCAGATGGATTTACCTCAGAATTTTATCAGACATACAGGGAAGACATAATACCCATTCTCCTTAAAGTTTTCCAAAAATAGAAGAGGAGGGGATACTCCCAAACTCATTCTATGAAACTAACATCACCCTAATACCAAAACCAGGAAAAGACCCCACCAAAAAAGAAACCTACAGACCAATAGCCCTGATGAACGTAGATGCAAAAATACTCAACAAAATTTTAGCAAACCAAATTCAAAAATACATCAAAATGATCGTACACCATGACTAAGTGGGATTCATCCCAGGGATGAAAGGATGGCACAACATTCGAAAGTCCATCAACATCACCCACCACATCAACAAAAAGAAAGACAAAAACCACATGATCATCTACATAGATGCTGAAAAAGCAATTGACAAAGTTCAACATCCATTCATGATAATAACTCACAGCAAAATGGAAATAGAGGGCAAGTACCTCAACATAATAAAGGCAATCTATGGAAAACCCACAGCCAACATTATATTGAACAGCAAGAAGCTGAAAGCTTTTCCTCTGAGATCAGGAACTAGACAAGGATGCCCACTCTCCCCACTGTTATTTAACATAGTACTGGAGGTCCTAGCCACGGCAATCAGACAAAACAAAAAAATACAAGGAATCCAGATTGGTAAAGAAGAAGTTAAACTGTCACTATTTGCAGATGACATGATATTGTACATAAAAAACCCTAAAGACTCCACCCCAAAACTACTAGAACTGATATCGGAATACAGCAAAGTTGCAGGATACAAAATCAACACACAGAAATCTATGGCTTCCCTATACACTAACAATGAAGCAACAGAAAGAGAAATCAGGAAAACAACTCCATTCACAATTGCATCAAAAAAAATAAAATACCTAGGAATAAACCTAACCAAAGAAGTGAAAGACTTATACTCTGAAAACTACAAGTCACTCTTAAGAGAAATTAAAGGGGACACTAACAGATGGAAACGCATCCCATGCTCGTGGCTAGGAAGAATTAAAATTGTCAAAATGGCCATCCTTCCCAAAGCAATATACAGATTTGATGCAATCCCTATGATACTACCAGCAACATTCTTCAATGAACTGGAACAAATAATTCAAAAATTCATATGGAACCACGAAAGACCCCGAATAGCCAAAGCAATCCTGAGAAAGAAGAATAAAGTAGGGGGGATCTCACTCCCCAACTTCAAGCTCTATTATAAAGCCATAGTAATCAAGACAATTGGTACTGCCACAAGAACAGAGCCACCGACCAATGGAAAAGACTAGAGAATCCAGACATTAACCCAGACATATATGGTCAATTAATATTTGATAAAGGAGCCATGGACATACAATGGTAAAATGACAGTCTCTTCAACAGATGGTGCCGGCAAAACTGGACAGCTACATGTAGGAGAATGAAACTGGACCATTACCTAACCCCATATACAAAAGTAAACTCAAAATGGATCAAAGACCTGAATGTAAGTCATGAAACCATTAAACTCTTGGAAAAAAACATAGGCAAAAACATCTTAGACATAAACATGAGTGACCTCTTCTTGAACATATCTCCCCGGGCAAGGAAAACAACAGCAAAAATGAAGAAGTGGGACTATATTAAGCTGAAAAGTTTCTGTACAGAAAAAGACACCATCAATAGAACAAAAAGGAACCCTACAGTATGGGAGAATATATTTGAAAATGACACATCGGATAAAGGCTTGACATCCAGAATATAGAAAGAGCTCACACGCCTCAACAAACAAAAAACAAATAACCCAATTAAAAAATGGGCAGAGGAACTGAACAGACGGTTCTCCAAAGAAGAAATTCAGATGGCCAACAGAAACATGAAAAGATGCTCCACATCGCTAATTATCGGAGAAATGCAAATTAAAACTACAATGAAGTATCACCTCACACCAGTAAGGGTGTCTGCCATCCAAAAGACAAACAACAACAAATGTTGGTGAGGCTGTGGAGAAAGGGGAACCCTCCTACACTGCTGGTGGGAATGTAAATTAGTTCAACCATTGTGGAAATCAGTACGGAGGTACATCAAAATGCTCAAAATAGACTTACCTTTTGACCCAGGAATTGCACTCCTAGGAATTTACCCTAAGAATGCAGCAATCAAGTATGAGAAAGACCAATGCACCCCTATGTTTATCGCAGCACTATTTACAATAGCCAAGAAGTGGAAACAACCTAAATGTCCATCGATAGATGAATGGATAAAGAAGATGTGGTACATATACAAAATGGGATACTACTCAGCCATAAGAAAAGGGCAAATCCTACCATTTGCAGCAACATGGATGGAGCTGGAGGGTATTATGCTCAGTGAAACAAGCCAAGCAGAGAAAGAGAAATACCAAATGATTTCACTCATCTGTGCAGTATAAGAACAATGGAAAAACTGAAGGAACAAAATAGCAGCAGAACCACAGAACTCAAGAATGGACTAACAGGTACCAAAGGGAAAGGGACTGGGGGGATGGGTGGGTAGGGAGGGATAAGGGAGGGGGAGAAAAGGGGGGGTATTAAGATTAGCATGCATGGGGGAGTGGGAGAAAAGGGAGGGCTGTACAACACAGAGAAGACAAGTAGTGATTCTACAACATTTTGCTATGCTGATGGACAGTGACTCTAAAGGGGTATATAGGGGGGACCTGGTATAGGGGAGAGCCTAGTAAATAAAATATGCATCATGTAAGTATAGATTAATGATAAAAAAAAGCAGTTCCTGTGTGGTGACCTCCAATGAGTTCTACGCAATGATATAAAGGGCATATAAAAGTGTAGGCAAAGGGTCTGTTTGTGTTTATACAGAGGATCAAAGCCTAATTTGGCTACCCCGAAAATGAACTAAGATACGATATGAAAAATAACTTCCAACATGAGTACTCTCGGGAAGACTCATGCCAGAAGATGACCATCAAAAAACCCCAACAAAAATCCATGCACTGCTGCAGGTGTAGATGCACTCATCCCACCAGTTTCTGGACTTGACATGGGAATGAAGACGGAGATATCTAAGATGGCCTGTGCATACAGCAAAACAACAAATTTGACAGGATCTAAACTGTTGGATCTCAATCAAGAATTAGGAGAAGTGCAAATTGTAGCGCTCTAAAATCTTACAACTACAGACTATTTCCTGTTAAAAGAGCATATGGGATGTGAACAGTCCCCAGGAATGGGTTGTTTTATTTGTCTGATTTCTCTCAGACTGTTCAAGTTCAGTTGGACAATATTCACCATATTATAGATAAGTTTTCACAAATGCCTAAGTTGCCTAACTGGTTTTCTTGGTTTCACTGGAGATGGCTGGTAATTACAGGTATGCTTTGGTTATGTAACTGTACTGCTATTATGTTAATGTGTGTGTGCAATTTAATTAGTAGTTTAAAACCTATACATGCTGAATTTACTCTACAAGAAGGTATGTCAAAGAAATAATCAATCTTCCCAGGTTTTCTTCCACCTGCTACTTCTGTAGCTTTTCTTCTTCCTTCCTAATTATAACCCTTAAGTAGAATTCGTACCTCATATCGAATTTACCGAGTATCATAATTCTTCCAAGTGGTAAAGACACCTCAAGACAAATGCTGGGCATAGAAGCCACAGGGCATTAAATATGCAAAGAAGTAAAAAGCTAACCTTTTCAAACAATAAGGCTTCTCTCTCACTTACCAACTTTACATTTCCCTGTATGGCCCCGGAAGATGACTGGTTAGCCAGAGACGGGTAAGATTCCTCAAAGGAGGAACAACCTAAGACAGGCACAGTCGCAGGGGGGCCATCATGTGAGAAAATGGGGATCAACAGGGGTGAGGCTTAGAACCTCCCCCCCCCCCCGTTCTGAGAGAAATCTTCTGCATACGTGGATGTTTTATTGCCCTTGTCTAGCTTGGATTAACAGTCTACAGGCACACACCTGATCATCTACATTTGCTCTCTTACAACACTAAACTATGTTTTCTACCTTTATCTTGTATCTACCTACTACTTCAGCATTTTATTAAAAATAATAATAATAAAGAGAGAAATGTGGTATCCACATATAAATCAAGTATAAAAATCAAATGAATATTCATATTTGAACTGTTTATAGTTCATAATGCATGATCAAAACCAAAAGCCTCTGTGATGACTACCCTTGTAATGTTCACCATGTAACTTATTCACTATGTAAGAATTTGTTCTCCATGTAAGTACTTGTTCGTTATGCTTCAGAAGATTGGAGACTGATGAAAATTAGCCTTGGGGTGGATTAATGATCGTGCATTGAGCATTGACCCCCCTATACAGAATTTTATTGTGGTTAACAACCATTTGATCAATAAATATGAGAGATGCCCTCACAAAAAAAAAGTACACACTTCCAATTGTAAAATAAATAAGTAACCGGGATGTAATGTATAGCATAAGGAATATAGTCAAAATATTGTAACAACTAGGTATGGTGATAGCTGGTACCTAGAATTATCATGTATATAAATGTTAAATCACTGTGTTGTACACCTGAAACTAATGTAATACTGTGTGTCAACTACCCTTCAATTAAAAAAAATGGGAAAACCACAAACAGGTGGAGGTAAAACAAGCTTCTAGATAATCAATGGAATAAGGAATAGATCAAAAAGGAAATCAAACAATACTTTGAGATAAATGAAAACAGAAACACAGCGGTTCAAAATATGTTGGATGTAGCAAAAGCAGTTCTAAGAGGGAACTTTAGAGCAATACAGGCCAACCTCAAGAAACAAGAACAACTTCAAATAAACAGTCTAACCCGAAAACTAAAGGAACTAGAAAAGAACAACAAACAAAACCTAAGATTAGTAGGAGGGAAATAGTAAACATCAGAGTCGAAATAAATAGGAGAGACTAAGAAAACAATAGGAAAAATCAATGAAACAAAGACCTGCTTCTTTCAAAAGATAAATAAAATAATCAAACACTTTGCCAGATATATCAAGAAAAAAAGAGAGGGCATAAAAATAATCAGGAAAGAGAAAATAAAAACTGCAACTGAAACCAGATTCAAAGAATTATATCTATGAAAAATTAGATGCCAGTAAATTGGAAAACCTACAAGAAATAGATAAATTCTTAGAAATATACAGTCTTCTAAGACTGACCCAGGAGTAAACAAAAAATATGTAGATTTTTCTTGGTAGAGTATTTTTGGTTTGAGGCCCTTCTGTTTCACTGCATTAAATATAGCATGCCACTCCCTTATGTCCTTTAAGGTTTCTGCTGAAAAGTCTGCTCATAGTCTGATGGGATTTCCTTCTCTCTTTCTGGCTGCTTTTAATACTATCTCCTTGTCCTTGATCTTTGCCATTTTAATTATTATATATCTTGGCGTTATCCTCCTAGGGTCCCTTGTGTTGTGAGATCTCTGTACTTTCATGACCTGAGAGACTATTTCTTTCCCCCAGATTGGGGAAGTTTTCACTGATTATTTCCTCAGAGTCTTTCTATGTCTTTTTCTCTCTCTTCTTCTTCTGGTACCCCTGCAATGAAAATATTTTTCCATTTGGGTTGAACACACAGTTTTATTATTATTCTTTCATCCTAGAGATTCTTTTTTTCTCTCTGTGCCCCAGCTTCTTTGTATTCCTGTTATCTAATTTCTATTTCATTTACTCTCTCTTCTGCTTCATCTAATGTACTTTTAAATCCCACCAGTGTATGTTTCATTTCAGATACCGTATTTTTGAAAGTTTCTATCTCTTTCTTGAAGCAATGGCAGGGGTCCCAGGTGAGCAGTACCCATGCCTGCTGGGAGAAAAGAGCTATTTACTGCTTCCCAGCTGCAGTGCCTGCCTCCACTGTCAGGTCCAGTGGGCCAGGCATGCAGGGAAGAACTTCTGTGGTACACCCCTGTGGCTGCTGTAGGCAGGGCCACCCTCTGGATGGCCTGGTGCAATGGTGCAGGCAGCAGGTGTGTAGAATGGTTCCTGCCAGGAAGAAGGCACAGCAGGCTGTATATGACACTGGGTCCTTTGGGCTGCATTTCCAGCCACAGAGATGGATCATTGAAGCTCCTGAAAGTTCCTAGGCTGCTGGGATGAATGTGTCAGGATGACTTTGTCCACCTGTTCTTTCTTGTGAACAGTGAGCTCTGTGCAGTCTTTACCCCTTTAGCACTTCTCTCACTGCTGGGAAGTTTTTCTAAGTGCTCACTTTCTTTTGTCCCAGGTTGGCCAGTTGTGCATACCTGTTCTCCACAAGTGGCTGGAATCTCAGTGTCTCCAAGTATTCTGTCTGTCTTTTCTTTCCAAGCCCACTAATCTCCAGAGCATCATGTAATATAGGTTCATGCTCCTGGAGCAGATCTCCAGGGCTGGGTGTTTGGCAGTCCTGAGATTCTACTCCCTCTACACTCCATTTCTCTTCCTCCAGCCTGTGAACTGAGGTGGGGAAAGGGCTTGAGTCCCACTGGATCATGCTTTTGCCAGTTTAACCTTTTCTGTGAGGTCTTCTCTTTTCCCCAGATGTAGGTTGTCTGTTCTGCAGTCTTCAAGTCGCTCTTTCAGGATAGCTGTATTTGTTGTACTTTCATGTTATATGTGGTTTTGGGAGGATGTTTTGGCCTCATTTCTCACACTGCCATATTCTTCCCCTGAAAGCAAGTTGAATGAGTTCTTTATATATTTAGGATGTTAGCCCTTATCAGATAAATAATTTACAAATACATTCTCCCATACTGTGGGTTGCCTTTTTGTTTTGCTGATGGTGCTCTTTGCTTTACAGAAACTTTTTATTTATATGTAGTCCCAATTGTTAACTTTTGCTTTTGTTTCCATTACCTGTGGAAATTTGTTCAGAAGAATATTACTCATGCTTTTTCTGCCTTTTTTTGTGCCTGTTTTCTTCTAAGGGTTTGATGGTTTCATGTCTTACATTTAAGCCTTTAATCAATTTAGGATTTAATTTGTGTATGGGATTAGGGAGTAATCCAGTTTCATTATCTTGCATATAGCTGTCTAATGTTCTAAACACCATTTATTGGGACTGACTTTTCATCATTGTACATTCATGGCTCTTTTGTCATATTTTAATTGACCACATATGCATGGGTTTATTTCTGGGCTCTCCTTTCAGTTCGACTGATCTGTGGGTCTATTCATGTGGCAGTACCTTACTGTTTTGATGAATGCAGTTTGTAGTACAGCTTTGCATCAGCTAGCATGATAGCCCCAGCCTTGATTTTCTTCCTGAGGATTGCTTTGGCTATTCTGATCTTTCATGGTTCCATATGAATTTTAGAATTATTTGCACTAGTTCACTGAAAAATGCCACTGGAATTTTGATAGTTATTACATTGAATCTGTAAATTGCTCCGGGCAGGATGGCCATATTGACAATATTAACTCTCCCTATCCATGAACATGGGACAGCTTTCCATTTATTTGTGTATTATTTAATTTATCTCATAAGTGTCTTATAGTTTTCAGAGTACAGGTCTTTCACCTCCCTTGTTAGCTTTATTCCTAGGTATTTTATTATTTTTGATGTAAATATAAATGGAATCATTTCTGTGATTTCTCTTTCTGCTAGTTTTTTGGTAGTATATAGGAATGCAACAAATTTCTGCATATTGATTTTGTATTCTGTGACTGCTGAATCCAGTTATTCTAATAGTATTTTGTGGAGTCCTTAGGGTTTGCTATATACAGTATCATGCCATGTGCAAATAGTGAGTTTTACTTTTATGTTCACCAATTTGGATTCCCTTTTATCTCTTTTTCTTGCCTGATTTCCATGGCTAGGACTTCCAGTACCACAGTGGATAATGGTGAGAGTGTACATTATTCTCTTGTTCCTGATCTTAGAGGAAAAGCTTTTAGCTTTTTATTATTAAGTATGATGTTAGCTGTGGGTTTTTCATATAAGGCCTTTATTATGTTGAAGCATGTTCTCTCTATACCGATTTTGTAGAACGTTTTTATCATTAACGGATGATGAATATTGTCAAATGCTTTTCCAGCATCTCTTGTGATGATATTTTTATCTTTCCTTTTGTTAATGTGGTGTATCACACGGATCGGTTTACAAATATTGTACCATCCTATGTCCAGGAATAAATCACACTTGGCAGTGATAGATGGTAATTTTGATGTATTTAATTTTATTTTTTTTAATTTTGGTTTCATTAATCTACAATTATATGAGGAATATTAGGTTTACTAGACTCCCCCCTTCACCAAGCTCCTCCCCCACATACCCCATTAGTCACTGTCCATCAGCATAGGAAGATGCTGTAAAATCACTACTTGTCTTGTCTGTGTGTCACAGCCTTCCCTGTGCCCCACCCCCACAATATAAATGTTATTGTAAGGCCCCCTTTCTTCTTCCCCCCTTCTCCCTCCCTTCCCACCCATCCTCCCCAGTCCCTTTCCCTTTGGTAACTGTTAGTCTATTCTTGGGTTCTGTGATTCTGCTGTTCTTTTGTTCCTTCAGCTTTTCCTTTGTTCTTATATTCCACATATGAGTGAAATCATTTGGCACTTGTCTTTCTCTACCTGGTTTATTTCACTGAGGATAATACCCTCTAGCTCCATCCATGTTGTTGCAAATGGTAGGATTTATTTTCTTCTTATGGCTGAATAATATTCCATTGTGTATATGTACCACATCTTCTTTATCCATTCATCTGCTGATGGACACTTAGGATGCCTACATCTCTTGGCTATTGTAAATAGTGCTGTGATAAACATAGGGGTGCATCTGTCTTTTTCAAATTGGGCTGCTGCATTGTTAGGGTAAATTCTTAGAAGTGGAATTCCTCGGTCAAATGGTACCTATATTTTGAGCTTTTTGAGGAACCTCTATACTGTTTTCCATAGCAATTGAACTAATTTACATTCCCATCAGCAGTGTAGGAGGGTTCCCCTTTCTCCACAACCTTGCCAACATTTGTTGTTGTTTGTCTTTTGGATGGTGAGGTGATATCTCATTGTGGTTTGAATTTGCATTTCTCTGATGACTAGTGATGTGGAGCATCTTTTCCTTGCCTGTTGTCCATATGAATTTCTTCTTTGGAGAACTGTTCAGCTCCTCGGCCCATTTTTTAATTGTATTGTTTGCTTTTTGTTTGTTGAGGTGTGTGAGCTCTTTATATATTTTGGATATCAGCCCTTTATCAGATCTGTCATTTATGAATATATTCTCCCATACTGTTCTGTTGATGGTGTCCTTTGCTGTGCAGAAGCTTTTCAGCTTGATATAGTCACACTTGTTCATTTTTGCTTTAGTTTCATTGCCCCTGTGGACATACGTTCACGAAGAAGTTGCTCATGTTTATGTCCAAGAGATTTTTGCCTATGGGTTTTTCTAAGAGTTTTATGGTTTCATGACTTACATTCAAGTCTTTGATCCATTTCGAATTTACTTTTGTGTATGGGGTTAGACAATGATCCAGTTTCATTCTCTTACATGTATATGTAGCTGTCCAGTTTTGCCAACACCAGCTGTTGAAGAGACTGTCATTTCCCCATTGTATGTCCATAGCTCCTTTATCGTATATTAATTGTCCATATATATTTGGGTTAATGTCTGTAGACTCTATTCTGTTCCACTGGTCTGTGACTCTGTCCTTGTACCAGTACCAAATTGTCTTGATTACTGTGGCTTTGTAGTAGAGCTGAAGTTGGGGAGCGAGATCCCTCCCACTTTGTTCTTCCTTCTCAGGATTGCTTTGGCTATTTGGGGGCTTTGGTGTTTCCATATGAATTTTTGAACTATTTGTTCCAGATTGTTGAAGAATGCTGTTGGTAATTTGATAGGGATTGCATTACATCTGCAGATTGCTTTGGGGAGGATGGCCATTTTGACAATATTAATTCTACCTAGCCAAGAGCATGGGTGAGTTTCCATTTGTTAGTGTTCTCTTTAATTTCTCTTAAGAATGTCTTGTAGTTTTTGGGGGTATAGGTCTTTCACTTCCTTGGTTAGGTTTATTCCTAGGTATTTTATTCTTTTTGATGCAATTGTGAATGGACTTGTTTTCCTGGTTTCTATTTCTATTAGTTCATTGTTAGTGTATAGGAAAGCCTCAGATTTCTGTGTTGTAATTTTTTATCCTGCATCTTTGCTGAATTCAGATACTAGATCTAGTAGTTTTGGAGTGGATTGTTTTGGGTTTTATTATGTACAATATCATGTCATCTACAAATAGGACAGTTTGACTTCTTTACCAATCTGGATTCCTTGTATTTCTTTGTTTTGTCTAACTGTTATGGCTATAACCTCCAATACTGTGTTGAGTAACAGTGGGGAGAGTGCACATCCCTGTCTTGTTCCCGATCTTAGAGGAAATGTTTTCAGCTTCTTGATGTTCAGTAAGATGTTGGCTGTTGGTTTTTCATATATGGCCTTTATTATATTGAGGTACTTTCCCTCTATACACATTTTGCTGAGAGTTTTTATCGTGAATGGATGCTGAATTTTGTTGAATGCTTTTCAGCATCTATGGAGATGATCATGTGATTTTTGTCCTTTTTGTTGATGTGGTGAATGATGTTGAAGGTTGTTCGAATGTTCTAACATCCTTGCATCCCTGAAGTGAATACCACTTGATCATGGTATATGTTCCTCTTTATGTACTTGTGAATTAGGTTTGCTAATATTTTGTTGAGCAGTTTTGCATCTATGTTCATCAGGGATATTGGTCTGAATTTTCTTTTTTGGTGGGGTCTTTGCCTGCTTTTGGTATTAGGGTCATGCTGGTTTTATAGAATGAGTCACTAAGTATTCCCTCTTCTATTTTTTGGAAAACTTTAAGGAGAATGGGTATTATGTCTTCTTTGTATGTCTGATAAAACTCCACGGTAAATCCACCTGGCCCAAGAGTTTTGATCTTGGGTAGTTTTTTGATTACCAATTCCATTTCTTTGCTGGTAATTGGTCTGTTTAGATTTTCTGTTTCTTTCTGTGTCAGTCTTGGAAGGTTGTATTTTTCTAGGAATTTGTCCATTTCTCCTAGGTTTCCCAGCTTGTTAGCATATAGGTTTTCATAGTACTCTCTAATAATTCTTTGTATTTCTGTGGGATCCCTTGTGATTTTTTTCTTTCACATTTCTGATTCTGTTGATGTGTGTAGATTCTCTTTTTCTTTTTATAAGTCTGGGCATGGGCTTATCTATTTTGTTTATTTTCTCAAAGAAACAGCTCTTGGTTTCATTGATTTTTATCTATTGTTTTATTCTTCTCAATTTTACTTATTTCTTCTTTGATGTTTATTATGTCCCTCCTTCTGCTTACTTTAGGCCTCATTTGTTCTTCTTTTCCTAATTTTGATAATTGTGTCTTTAGACTATTCATTTGGGATTGTTCTCCTTCTTTAAATATGCCTGGACTGCTATATAGTTTCCTCTTAAAACTGCATTCACTGCATCCCACAGAAGTTGGGGCTTTGTGTTGTTGTTGTCATTTGTTTCCATATATTGCTTGATCTCTATTTTGATTTGGTCATTGATCCATTTATTATTTAGGAGCATGTTGTTAAGCCTCCATATGCTTGTGACCCTTTTTGCTTTCTTTGATTAATTTATTTATAGTTTTATACCTTTGAGGTCTGAGAAGTTGGATGGTAGAATTTCAATATTTTTGAACTTACTGAGGCTCTTTTTGTGGCCTAGTATGTTTTCTATTTCGGAGACTGTTCCATGTGCACTTGAGAAGAATGTGTACCCTGTTGCTTTTGGGTGTAGAGTTCTATAGATGTCTATTAGGTCCATATGTTCTAGTGTGCTGTTCAGTACCTCTGTGTTCTTATTTATTTTCTGTCTGGTGGATCTGTCCTTTGGAGTGAGTGGTGTGTTAAAGTCTCCTAAAATTATTGCATTGCATTCTATTTCCTCCTTTAATTCTGTTAGTATTTGTTTCACATATATTGGCGCTCCTGTATTGGGTGCATATATGTTTACAATGGTTATATCCTCTTGTTGGACTGAGCCCTTTATCATTATGTAGTGTCCTTCTTTATCTCTTGTTACTTTCTTTGTTTTGAAGTCTATTTTGTCTGATACTAGTATTGCAACACCTGCTTTTTTCTCCGTATTGTTTGCATGAAATATCTTTTTCCATCCTTTAACTTTTAATCTGTGCATGTCTTTGGGTTTGAGGTGAGTCCTTTGTAAGCAGCATATAGAAGGGTCTTGCATTTTTATCCATTCTACTACTCTGTGTCTTTTGATTGGTGCATTCAGTCCATTTACATTTCGGGTGATTATTGAAAGATATGTCCTTATTGCCATTACAGGCTTTAGATTCGTGGTTACCAAAGGTTCAAGGATAGCTTCTTTATTACCTTACTGTCTAACTTAACTTGCTTATTGAGCTATTATAAACGCAGTCTGATGATTATTTCTCTCCCTTTTTATTCGTCCTCCTCCATTCTTCATATGTTGGGTCTTTTGTTCTATGCTCCTTTTAGGAATGCTCCCATCTAGAGAAGTCCCTCTAAAATACCCTGTAGTTTGTGGGAGGCAAATTCCCTCAACTTTTGCTTGTCTGGAAACTGTTTAATCCCTCCTTCATATTTAAATGATAATCATGCGGGATACAGTATCCTTGGTGCAAGGCCCTTCTGTTTCATTGCATTAAATATATTATGCCATTCTCTTCTGGCCTGTAAGGTTTCTGTTGAGAAGTCTGATGATAATCTGATGGGTTTTCCTTTGTAGGTGATCTTTTTCTCTGTCTGGCTGCCTTTAATACTCTGTCCTTGTCCTTGATCTTTGCCATTTTAATTATTATGTGTCTTGGTGTTGACCTCCTGGTGTCCCTTGCTTTGGGAGTTCTGATGGCTTCCGTGGTCTGAGAGGCTATTTCCTCCCGTAGTTTGGGGAAGTTTTCAACAATTATTTCTTCAAAGACACTTTCTATCCCTTTGTCTCTCTCTTCTTCTTCTGGTACCCCTATAATGCAGATGTTGTTCCACTTGCATTGGTCACACAGTTCTCTTAATATTGTTTCATTCCTGGAGATCCTTTTATCTCTCTTTACATCAGGTTCTCTGTGGTCCTGTTCTCTGATTTCTATTCCATTAATGGCCTCTTGCATCTCATCCATTCTGCTTTTAAGTCCTTCCAGATATTGCTTTATTTCTGTTTTCTCCCTTCTTAGCTCTTGCATATTTCTCTGCAAGTCCATCAGCATGGTTATGACATTTATTTTGAATTCTTTTTCAGGAAAATTGGTTAAATCTGTCTCCTCAGATTCCCTCTTAGGGGAGGATGTCTGGGTTAATCTGGTCTGTATGAAATTCTTCTGCCTTTTCATGGTGATAGAGGTTGTCATAAGCAGTTGGCACGTGGGTTAGCTGGGAGAACCAATACCTTTTCCACTTGCTCCTGGCCTTCCTTTTCTGGGAGAACGGCGACCCATAGTGGCTTGTGCTGGGCAGTTGCATGCAGACCATGTCTCTGATTCTTGCCCAGCTGCTGTGGAGTTAAGCTCCGTGGTTGCTGTGGGCACGGCCACTTTGAGGCTGCTGCTCTGCTATGGTTGGGCCCCGTGGTAGGGGGAACAGGATGGAAGCTGTTTATTGCTATGAAGGACCTCCAAGCTGTGCTGCCGCCCAGGGGTTAGGGTGCCCAGAGTTCCCCAGGAATCCCAGCTGCTGGGCTGATTGCATGGGGATGCTTCCATCCAGTGGTAGGGTCACTGTCCCTTTATGATTTTCAAAAAGCACTCACTTTTCTTTGTCCCCAAGTGCAGCTGCAGGGACCCACTTGCAGGTTTTTCTGTCCAATTTCCATAGTATCCAGCACACCACGCATTGTGTGTCTGCACTCCCAGTGTTGATGGCTAGGGCTGGGTATTTAGCAGTCCTGGGCTCGCTCTCCCTCCTGGCTCCAACTCCTCTCCTCCTGCTGGGAGCTGAGGTGAGGGGCGCTCAGAACCTGCCGGGCCATGGCTTGTATCTTACCCTCTTCATGAGGCACTGGGTTCGCACTGGTGTAGATGTAGTCTGGCTGTTGTTCTGTGTCTTCTGGTCTCTCTTTTAGGTATAGTTGCATTTGTTGTATTTTCAAAAATATATATGTTTTTGGGAGGAGTTTTCTCTGTCCTATTCACGCTGCATCTTGGCTCCTCCCTCTCCTATCTTTTGATGTATTTTTGAATTTAGTTTGCTAGTTTGTTGAGGGGAAAATTTTTATTCTACTGATTATGGATGGAATGTTCTGTATATATCAGTTAAGTCCATCTTGTCTAATGTGTCATTTAATGCCTCTGTTTATTTTCTGTCTGGATGTTCTGTCCTTTGATGTAAGTGAGTGATGTTAAAATCACCCAGTATGATTATTTTGCTGTCTATTTCTCCTTTAGGTCTGTTACATTTGTTTTATATATTTAGGTATGCCTATGTTTCATGCATAGATATTTACAATTGTTAATATCTCTTGTTCTACTGATGTCTTTATTATTGTATAATGTCCCTTGTCTCATTATTTTATTTGTGTTGAAATCTATTTTGTGTGATATAAGCACTGCTACTATTATTTTCTCCCTTTTATTTGCATGACATATCTTTTCTATCCTTTCACTTTCAGTTTATATATGTCTTGAGGTCTGAAATGAGTATCTTATAAGGAACATGTAGATAGTCTTGTTTCTTTATCCATTCAGTTACAATTATGTCTTTTGATTTCTACATGCTGCCATTTCATTTAAGATAACTGATATATCTGTAATTATTGCTGTTTTGTTAATTTTTTCTGATGTTGTAGTTTATGTTCCCTTATTCCTCTCTTACACCTTTCTCTTATGATTTGATATTTATCCTTAGTCATGTTTGGGTATTTGTGTTCCTTTCTTTTTATTTTTTGTGTATCTATTATAGGCTTTAGGTTTGTGGTTACCATACGGTTGCTAGGTAGTTTATATATATATACAGTGTATATATACAGTGTGTATATATATATATATATATATATATATATATATATATACAGTGTATGCATATATTAACATATCCTGTAAGCCTGGTCTATTGTTGGTAAATTCATTTAACTTGATTTACCTGGGAAACAGTATGTCTGAGCTTCTCATACCACAATGGTATGAAACTAGAAATTAATCTTTCCTTCAATACTAAATGGTAAGCTTACTGGGTACATAAGTCTTGGTTATAGATGTTTCCCTATCAATATCTTGAATATTTCATGCCTATTCCTTCTGGCTTGTAAAATTTGTGCTCAGAAATCTGCAGGTAGACTTACAGAGTTCCCTTAGAGGTAACTCTCTGCCTTTCTTTTGCTGCTTTTAAAATTGTTTTTTCTTTAATCTTTTCCATTTTAATTACTATGTGTCTTGGTGTTGTCTTCCTTGGTTTCATCTTATTTGGGGCTCTCTGTGCTTCCAGCACTAGAATGTCTATTTCATTCCCCAGAATGGGGAAGTTTTCAGCTATTTTTTCTTCAAATAAACTTTCTACCCTATGTCTCTCTCTTCTCCTTCTCAGACTCCAATTATATAAATATTGTTTCATTTCAAGTTGTCACACAGCTTTCTTAGTATTTGCTTGTTTTTAAAGATTCTACATTATCTCTGTTCCTCAGCTTGATTATTTTGCAATATTCTGTCTTCTATCATGCTGATTTTTCCCTCTACCTCCTGAAGCCTGCTTTTCATTCCCTTTATTGTATTTTTGATTTCAGTTATTATATTATTCATCTCTGGTTGGTTTTTTCATATTTCCTATCTCTTTGTTTAAATTATCTTTTAGCTCCTGAATTGATTTCCCTATTTCAGTGAGCATGATTATGAGTGTTACTTTGAATTCTTTATCAGGAATTTTGCTTATCTCAGTTTGATTTTGTACTTTTTGTGGTGTTCTACCTTGTTATTTTTTTTGAAACACATTCTGCTGTGTTTTTCTGGCCTCATTATTTTTTCTTTCCATCTTCCTTTGAATTAGATAGATCAATTATGTCCACTGATCTTGAAAATGGACTTTATGCATTGAACATTTGGAGTGTCCAGAAGCTCAAAATCCTTTGCTCACCTTTGTTCTCTGTTTCAGTTGAGCTATAGCTGATGTTGGTGGGCTATTTTCAGGGCCTCTCTGCATGATGCCTGCTGTGGCTGATCCCCATATGTAGCCTTTATGTGCCCTTTTTGTGATTGGAGGCACTTCTGCTGTGTTTCATTCTGGTTGTGGCCAGCCTTTGCCTGCCATTTTCACTGTTAGACTGTGGCTGAGCCAAACATGCTGGGTGGAGTGTGTATGCAGGGGGGGATTGGGGCTGAGCCAGCAGCGCAGGTGGAGAGTTCTGGAGCTATCTCCTGAAAGTTTCTGTCATGTTTAGCTAAAGGAGTGACAGAAAAGCCTGGAAAGTAATGATATCCATTCACCTGCCAGTCAGCAGTGTTGGACTACTGCTGGGCTGAGTGGGCTGATTGGTATTGTATGCAAGTGGAGCAGTACCACTGGAGCGGAGCCACCAGTGAGGTGGGTGGAGGAAAGGACTGGGAAAGTGTCATCTGCTTGCCCTTTATCCTCAAGAGAGAGGTCCCTCCAGCCCCCACCACTCTGGCACACTTCACACTGCTAGCAAATATTTCAAACTGTTGCTTCTCTGTTCAGTCTCAGCAAGACCAGCAGAGTGCACCAGACCTCCACAGGTAACAGAAGTCTCAGCCACCAGTAGCACTCCAACTTTCTTTGGTGTGCAGCCCCATGAATCATCAAATCCCAATGAATGTGGACTTGTATTCCCACAGCAGCTCTTCAAGGACAGATGTGACAGATTCCTGAGCATTTATCCCCTGCCTACTCAATGTCTCTCCTTCCTGTTTATGGGCTTGGATGGGAGAAGGGCTTGACTTATGATTGATCATGGCTCTGCCCCTTTACCATTCTCATTGTGGTCTTCTTCACCAAGTAAATATGGTCTGTTCTGCAGTCTTCAGGTGGAGAGTTAGTTGCGTATGTTTTAAATGCTTCCTCAGTACATACATAAGAGGAGGATTTTGCATTACTACTCTCCTCCATTTTCTTTGACTCCTCTCAATTTGTGTATTGATTTTGTATCCTGTTGATTTAGTGAATTTACTTATCAATTCTAGTAGGTTTTTACCCTATGGATTATGTAGAATCTATAGGGTATTCTATATATAGTTACCTAGCATAGGAAAACAGTGACAATTTTACTTTTTTATTACCAATTTGAATGATTTTTATGTATTTTTCTTGTCTGATTGCTGTGGCTATGACTTCCAGTACTATGTTAAATAAAAATAGTGAGATTGCGCACCTTTGATCTGTTACTAACATCAGAAGGAAAACAATTGCTTATGATGCTAGCTGTTGGTTTTCCATAGATGGTCTTTATTATGTTGAGAATGTTCCCTCCATCCCGACTTTCTTGAGAGTTTTTGTCAGAATGGATGCTGGATATTGGCAAATGCATTGTCTGCATTTGTTTAGGTGATCATATGAATTTTAGCCTTTTTTTTTTGTTAATGTAGTGTATCATAATGAGTGATTTGGCAATATTGAACCATCCTTGCATTGCTGGAATAAACCTCAGTTTGCAATGCTGAATCCTTTGGATGTATAGTTGAATTCGGTTTGCTAATATTTTGTTGATGATTTTGCATATATGCTCATAATAGACAGTGGTCTGTTATTTTCTTTTTCTGTAGTGGCTTTGTTTTTGGTATCAGGCTGATGCTTGCTACATAGAATGAATCTGAAAGCTTTCCTTGTCTTCAACTTTTTCCAATAGTTTTTAGGACAAGTTATAAACTCTTCCCTAAATGTTTGTTAGAATCTCCTGTGAAGTCAACTGATCCTGGACTGTTAATTTTTTCAAAGAACCATATTTTAGTTTCATTGACTTTCTATATTGTTTCTTTAGTTTCTACTTCATTTACTTGTTCTCTGATCTTTACTACTTCCTTCTTTCTAGTAACTTTGGGCTTAGTTTTTTCTTATTTTTCTAGTCCCTCTGGTGTTATGTCAGATTTTTTATTTGAGATATTTCTTGTTTCTTGACATAGGCCTGTATCACTAAGAATTTACCTCTTAGAACTACTTTTGCTGCATCCCAAAGATTTTGTACATAATGACAAAGACATCAGTCCAATAATATCATATAACAATTAAAAATGTCTTTACAGGAAATATAGGAGCACCTAATATATATACAGCAAATTAAAGCAGATATGGAAGGAGAAATTGGCATTATGTGTTTTATTTTTATTATTCCCCAAGTATTTTTTATTTCCTTCTTGATTTCTTCATGGACCTATTGGTAGTTTAGGAGCATGTTGTGTAGCCACATATTTGTATTATTTCATTTTTTTCTTGTAATTGATTTCCAGTATCATTACACTGTGCTTGGAAAAGATACTTAATATGATTTCAAGCTTCTTAAATTTATTGAGACTTGTTTTGATGCCCAACTTGTGATCAATATTGAAGAATGTTCCATGTACTGTTTAAGAGAATGTATATTTTTTGTTTTTGGATATAATGTTCTCTATATATACCTATGAAGCCCATTTGGTTTAATGTGTCATTCCAAGCCACTATTCTCATTGATTTTCTGTCTCAATGATATATCCATTTATGTAAGTAGGTGTTAAATTCCCTTTCTATTCTCATAATACTGTCAAATTCTCCCTCTGTATATGCTTTTATTTGCTTTATATATTTAGGTGACTCTATGTTTCTTATATAGATTTATTTATAGTTGTTATATTCTGATGTTGGACAATCCCTCAATCATTATGCAATACTTTTTTTGTCTCATGTGACATTGTTTTGAAGTCCATTTTATCTGATATAAGTATTGCTACTACTACTTTTTTATATCCATTTGCATAGAATATCTTTTTCCATCTCTTCATGTTTCAGTCTGTGTGTATCTTTAAGTCTTAAGTTAGTCTCTTGTAGGCATCACAGAGATGGGTGTTTTTAGCCATTCCATTACCTTATGTGTTATGATTAGAGTATTTTGTACATTTCCATTTATAAGAGTTACTGATATAATATTCTTATTGCATTTTTTATTGTTAAAGAAGATCCTTAAACATATATCTTAAGGACAGTTTAATGGTGGTGAACTCTTTGAATATATGTTAATCAAAGAATGTATCTCTTCCTCAATTCTGAATTATAACCTTGCTGGTACAAAATTCTATGTTTTAAGCTTTTTCTTTTCATCATCATCATTTTGAATATATCGTGCTATTCCCTTTCTGACCTGTATAGTTACTGCTGAAAAATCTGCTGATACATCATGGGATTACCCTTGTGTAGAAATAGTTGCTTTTCTCTTGCTGTTTTTAAGATTATCTCTTTATCATTAATTTTTGACATTTAATTATCATGTGTGTTGGTGTGGACCTCCTTGAGTTCATCTTGCTTGAGGCTGTCTATGATTCCTAGTCCTGGATATCTGTTTCCTTCTCCAGGTTAGAAAAATTTTCAGCTATTATTAATTAATAAAATAAGTTTTTCACCACTCTCTCCATGTCTTGATATTCTGGTACTCCTATAATGTGAATGGTAGGATGGTTCATATTGTCTCAGAGTTCCCATAAGCTATGTTATTTTTTTATTATTTTTATTTGTGCTGTTAATCTTGAGTGTTTTCCATTGGTCTGTCTTCCAAATCACTGAGCCATTTTCCTGTATGCTCTAATATGCTGTTGATTTCTTGTATTTTTCATTTCATTTATTGTTTTCTTCATGTCAGATTGGTTCTTTTTCTATATATCTTTGTTTATGTCCTCCCTGAGTTAATCCATTCTTCACTCAGGTCCAGTGAGGGTCTTTATAACCATTACTTTGAACTCTATTTGTTAGATTGCTTAACTGTGTTTCATTTGGTTTGTTTATGAAGTTTTATCTTGTTCTTTGGTTTGGAGTTATGTCTCCTCATTTTCTATATTTGTTTCTATAAACGAGGTGAAAGGGCTGCTTTTCCCAATCTTGAAGGAATTCCCTTTGGTAAGGAATCCCTTAGATAGATTGAATTGCCTTGTGGGTTTTTGGTGGCTGGCTGGAAGCTGGGGCAGCATGGGCTGGAGGTATCCTGATGCCAGGACTCTCAAAAAAGTCTGGAGTGCTCATTGGTTGGTGCTGGTCTGAAGCCATACTGGCGGGATAGAAATACTTGGAAGATCATTGTCTAGGAGTATCTTGGGTGGACACTGGCCAGGGTCACGCTGGTGGGGAAGCCATAGATTTATGGGTACAGTTTGGCATTTTCTCTGTTGGGCACTGATGGGAACTCCTTTGGCAAGGTGTGAGTATTTTATTGAGCATACACTTAGTGCCATTTTGTTGAGTTCTGGCTCTTGAGAAGACGTATTTAGGCATGTGTGGGGGCTAAGAGTCTACCTTGGTTATTTCTAGAGATGGTGTGTACACCCAGACCCTGTTCTCTTCTACACTATCAATATACAGGGGGAATGCAAACAATAGTGCTCACCAGCACCTCTGATCCTGGAGAGAGTTCTGCAGTTCTCCCACCATTTGTCAGGTGATTTGGTTTTTTTTTTTTTTTTTTTTGAGAGGGCATCTCTCATATTTATTGATCAAATGGTTGTTAACAACAATAAAATTCAGTATAGGGGGGTCAACGCTCAATGTACAATCATTAATCCATCTCAAGCCTAATTCTCGTCAGTCTCCAATCTTCTGAAGCATAACGAACAAGTTCTTACATGGTGAACGAATTCTTACATAGTGAATAAATTCTTACATGGTGAACAGTACAAGGGCAGTCATCACAGAAACTTTCGGTTTTGATCATGCAATATGACCCATAAACCATCAGGTCAAATATGAATATTCGTTTGATTTTTGTACTTGATTTATATGTTGATCCCACATTTCTCCTTTTATTATTATTATTTTTATTTTTAATAAAATGCTGAAGTGGTAGGTAGATGCAAGATAAAGGTAGAAAACATAGTTTAGTGCTGTAAGAAGGCAAATGTAGATGATCAGATGATCAGGTGTGTGCCTATGGACTAAGTATTAATCCAGGCTAGACAAGGGCAGCAAGACATCCACGGATGCAGAAGATTTCTCTCAAAGCAGGGGGGGTGAGGTTCTGAGCCTCACCTCTGTTGATCCCCAAATTCTCACCTGATGGCCCCCCTGCGACTGTGCCTGTCTTAGGTTGTTCCTCCCTTGAGGAATCTTACCCGTCTCTGGCTAACCAGTCATCTTCCGGGGCCATACAGGGAAATGTAAAGTTGGTAAGTGAGAGAGAAGCCATATTGTTTGCAAAGGTTAGCTTTTTACTTCTTTTGCCCTGTGGCTTCTATGCCCAGCACTTGTCTCGAGGTATCTTTACCACCTGGAGGAATTATGATACTCGGTAAATTCGATATGAGGCACAAATTCTATTTAAGGTTTGTAATTAGGAAGGAAGAAGAAAAGCTATAGATGTAGCATATGAAGGAAACTTGGGAGGATTGATTATTTCTTTGACATATCTTCTTGTATAGTACCTTAAGTATGTATAGGTTTTAAACTACTAACTAATTTGCACACACATATTAACATAATAGGAATACGGTGACATAAACAAAGCAAATCTATAATTACCATCCATCTCCAGTGAAGCCAAGAAAACCATTTAGGCACCCTAGGTATTTGTGAAAATTTATCTATGATATGATGGATATTGTCCAACTGTACTTGAACCATCAGACAAATTAAAGCAGCCCATTTCTGGGATCTGTTCACAAGGTGATTTAGTTTTTAAAATCAGCTTCTTTCAATTACAGTCTAGTTGTCCTTTAAACTGCATTTTCTTTTGTCTGTGCTCAGAGCAAGCAAATCTGAACTCAGGTGCCTCGCTGACACTCTGGTCTCTGCCTTGGGAGTGGGTTTTCTACCTTACTACGTTCTTTTCTCTCCTGCCAGTCTTTATGTGGTCATTCAATCCCTTATTGTGGACAAGATGTTAACTCAACCCTAATTTTTTCCTCAGGAGGAATTACTCTGCATGTGGGTGTATATTCCTTGTGTACCTAAGAGGAGGTGAATTTACTCTTTTCTATGCCACCATCTTGGACATCCCCATCTCCTTGTTGCTTTTTATGCTTAGTGATTTTTTGGTGAAAATTTCACATTTAAAAACAAAGCCACCTCACCCCTGGACGAGATGTCTTCATCGCTGAATTTTATCAAACATTTAGTGAAGACTTAATACCCATCCTCTTTAAAGTTTTCCAAAAAGTAAAAGAGGAGGGAATACTTCCAAACTCATTTAAAAAGGCTAGCATCACTCTTATAACAAAACCAGGCAAAGACACCACTAAAAAAGAAAATTACAGACCAATATCCCTGATGAACATAGATGCAAAAATACTCAACAAAACATTGGCAAACCGAATTAAAAAATACATAAAAAAGATCATCCACCAGGATCAAGTAGGATTTATTCCAGGGATGCAAGGATGGTGCAATATTAGAAAATCTACCAACATCATCCACCACATCAATAAAAAGTACAAAAACCATATGATCATCTCCATAGATGCTGAAAAAGCATTCGACAAAATTCAACACCCATTCATGATAAAAACTCTCAACAAAATGGGTATAGAGGGCAAGTACCTCAAGATAATAAAGGTCATATATGAAAAACCCACAGCCAACATCATGCTTAACAGCGAGAAGTTGAAAGCTTTTCCTTTAAGATCGGGAACAAGAAAATGATGCCCACTCTGTCTGCTTTTATTCAACATAGTACTGGAGGTCCTAGCCATGGCAATAAGACAACACAAAGAAATAAAAGGCATCCAGACTGGTAAGAAAGAAGTTAAACTATATCTGTTTGCAGATGACATGACATTGTACATAAAAACCCTAAAGAATGCACTCCAGAACTACTAGATCTAATACCTGAATTCAGCAAAGTTGCAGGATACAAAATTAATACACAGAATTATGTTGCATTCCTATACACTAATGATGAACTAGCAGAAAGAGAAATCAGGTAAACAATTCCATTCACAATTGCATCAAAAAGAATAAAATACCTAGGAATAAACCTAACCAAGGAAGTAAAAGACCTATACCCTGAAAACTACAAGACACTGATGGGAGAAATAAATGAAGATAAAAAAATAAAATTAAATAAAAATAAAACCACCTCTGTCAGTCTTTTCATAGCAGCAAGTACACCTTCATTAATTAGCAAGATGTATTTTGAGCTTTGGAGTCAGCCCAGCATGAATACTTACATTCTTTTTTGGTCTTTTCTGAGCATATGTCCTTCCTGGTTCTGTGTGTATGCTTTTTCTCATTTCCCTCATATACTTGGCTGCTTGTTTTAATTTCCCCAAGGAGTCTTATCCCAGCATCTTTTTGGGGTCTGAGATGTTCTATTATAGTCCACTTCTAGTGATTGCTTGCCCAGTTTTCCACAGCCCTGCCATATTCCTGAAACATTTATGCCCTGCAATTCCTGCCACTGCCTTCCAAAGCCTTCCATTCCTGAGATCTGAGATACACCAAATTTCTCTGACTTCTTAGTGGGAAAACATAATTCAGTCTCTTGGGTAGTGCACATACAAATTAAAATGCCCAAATACATTTTGCTCTAATTCCTTCCAGTTGAAAGAGGCAATCAGATGAGTGCTTCTTCCTGCCCATAACGTATCATGTTGGTTACAGTTTAAAGGGTGTTTAAAATTGACAGAACATTTACTATCATTTTGAATGTGGCTTTTTCTTGTTTGCACATTTGATTTCTTTCTCTAACTCTTGATGTGATTTCCAGAGCTTTTGCCAAGTCATTTTCATCAGTCACTATTTTCTTTAATGCTTTTGTGAGAACTTCCCTGTCTTGATGACATCATGTAAAGGACATTTTAAGCAACTATATTAAATATTTCCAGCATATTTTTATATTATTCATGTTTTGATTTATATTATACTCATTTAATTAATTCTGTATTTACAAGAACAAATATATCTGGACAGGTTTGAATAAACTTGGAAACAAACACAGAATGCACACATACCTTATATTGTACTTCACTTTATTGCACTTTGCAAATATTGTGTTTTTTAACAAATTAAGTTGTGGCAACTGTGCTTCAAGTGAATCTATTGGAACCATTTTTCCAACAGCATTTGCCCACTTCCAGTCTCTGTATCACATTTTGGTAATACTCACATTCCCTTTTTCATTATTATTATATTTGTTATAGTGATCTGTGGTCAGTGCTTATACTTTGCTGAAATTTCAGATGATGGTTAGAATTCTTAAGCAGTAAGGTATTTTTAAATTAAGGTATGCACACTTCTTTTTAGACGTAATGCTGTTGAACACTTAAACGGCTAAAGTATAGTGTAAACATAACTTCATATGTACTGGGAAAAACTTAATTTGACCCACCCTATTGTGATATTCACTTTATTGCAATTGTCTGGAACCTAACCTGTAATATCTCCAAGTTAAATACATACATTTCAACTAGGTCAATAGACATTCCTAAAGGGTACTAGGAATGAGCTGCTTGATGTGAGTGATTAAAGTACCTTGGACATCAGAATGTTTTACAGAGGGAATTGAGCATATCTGTTGATTTGAAGCACAGTTGAGAAGGGATTCATAGGAATTTTATTTTATTAGGAAGAAGATATAAATACATATACATATATATAATTTATTTTTAGGGAAGTTGTAGGTTCACAGTAAAATTGAGTGGAAAGTACAGAGAGTTCCCATATATCTCCATCCTCCACACATTAATATCCTCTCCCACTGTAAACATCCCGCACTAGAATGGCACATTTTGTACAACTTAATACCTGGATCATTTTTATTGATGAATTGTGATTTTTTACATAGAAAATTATGTCATCTGTGAAAAAACAAGTTTTTCTTACTTCTCAATTTGTATGCCTTTTGTTCCTTTTATTATCTTACTGCATTATCTAGGACTTCCAGTAAATATGATGTTGTAAAGAAGTGGTTCTGTTCTAAGTGGGAAAGCTTCAAGTTTCTCAGCATTAAGTACAGTTTTATGTGTAAGATTTTTATAAATGTTCTTTACTGAGTTAGATAAGCTCACTTCTATTCCTAGTTTGCCGATTGACATTATCATGTGTTTTGAATTTTGTCAAATGCATTTTCTAGATCTGTTGATCTCATCATGTTATTTTTCTTACTTTGATGATGTGATGCATTACATTAGTTGGTATTCAAATGTTGAACCAGCATTGTATACCTGACATAAATCTAACTTGGTCATGGTGTATAATTCTTTTCATGTTGAATTTAATTTGTTCATATTTTCTGAAGGATTTTCCATTTATGTTCACAACAGATATTGATATTCAGGTTTTTTTTCTTATAGCATCTTTGATTTTAATGTTAAGGTATTCCTTGTTCCATAGAATGAATAAGCAAATATTCCTCTGCTTATATCTTGTGAAAGAGACTGGACCTGGTGTTTTCTCTTTGGAAGGTTATTAATTAATGATCCAGTTACTTTAGTACATGTAGGTACTCACCTGTATCTCCTTGTATAAGTTTTGACAGATTGTGCCTTTCAATGAATTATTACATTTCATCTAGCTTATCAAATTTATGGTCACAGAGTTGTTCAAAATATTCCTTAATTATATTTTCAATGTACATGGAGTCTCTAGTCTTATATCCTCTCTTATTACTGATGTTTATAATTTGTGCTTTCTTTTAAAAGTTTTAATTGGAATATTGTTGACATAAATATATTGATTTCAGATGTAAAGCATATTTATGTGATAATTAGATAAATTATCCAGACTGCCACAAATGACCAAATTTCCTTTTCTTTATGTCTAATATTCCATTGGACATATGTTCTACATCTTATTTATCCATTCATCTATTCACACATACTTCAGTTATTTCCATATCTTGGCAATTGTAAATAATGCTGCAATAAATACGTTCCATGTGTGTATATCTTGAATCAGGGATTTTTTTTTCTTGAAATACATTCCAATAAGTGGAATTACTGGGTTGCATGGTATTTCTAATTTTAGTTATTTGGGAAATCTTGATATTGCTTTCCGCAGTGGCTGCACCAATTTAAATTCCCAAGAAGAGAGTAGGAGGTTCCCCTTTTCTCACTTCCTCACCAACATGTTATGTCTTTCTTTTGGCTAGTAGCCATTTTGACTGGTGTGAGGTGGTATCTCATTGTGATTTTCATTTACATTTTCCTGATGATTAATGATGTTGAGCATCTTTTCATGATCCTGTTGGCCATCTGTATGTCTTCCTTGGAAAAAATGTCTATTCAGGTCATCTGCCCATTTTTAAATTGGGATATATGTATTTGTTTTTTGGAGTTGTGTTGTCTAAGTTCTTTATATATTTTGGGTGTTAGCCCCTTATTGGATATATCATTTAATAAACTATATTCTTCCACACACTAGGTTGAGTTTTCATTTTGTTGATGTTTTCCTTTGCTGTGCAGAAGCTTTTGAGTTTGATATAGTCCCATTTGCTTATTTTTGACTTTGTTTCCCTTGCCAGAGAGATGTATTCAGAAAAAAATGTACCCATGATGATGTTCAAGATTCCTCCCTGGATTTTTGTCAAAGAATAATAGGGTTTCATGTCTTACATTTAGGCCTTTGAATCATTTTTTTTTTGAGAGGGCATCTCTCATATTTATTGATCAAATGGTTGTTAACAACAATAAAATTCAGTATAGGGGGGTCAATGTTCAATGTACAATCATTAATCCATCTCAAGCCTAATTCTCGTCAGTCTCCAATCTTCTGAAGCATAATGAACAAGTTCTTACATGGTGAACGAATTCTTACATAGTGAATAAATTCTTACATGGTGAACAGTACAATGGCATTCATCACAGAAACTTTCGGTTTTGATCACGCATTATGACCTATAAACAATCAGGGCAAATATGAATATTCGTTTGATTTTTGTACTTGATTTACATGTTGATCCCACATTTCTCCCTTTATTATTATTATTATTTTTATTTTTAATAAAATGCTGACGTGGTAGGTAGATGCAAGATAAAGGTAGAAAACATGGTTTAGTGCTGTAAGAGGGCAAATGTAGACGATCAGATGATCAGGTGTGTGCCTATGAACTAAGTATTAATCCAGGCTAGACAAGGGCAGCAAGACATCCACGGATGCAGAAGATTTCTCTCAAAGCGGGGGGGGGGGGGTGAGGTTCTGAGCCTCACCTCTGTTGATCCCCAAATTCTCACCTGATGGCCCCCCTGCGACTGTGCCTGTCTTAGGTTGTTCCTCCCTTGAGGAATCTTACCCGTCTCTGGCTAACCAGTCATATTCCGGGGCCATACAGGGAAATGTAAAGTTGGTAAGTGAGAGAGAAGCCATATTGTTTGAAAAGGTTAGCTTTTTACTTCTTTGCAGATTTATGCCCTGTGGCTTCTATGCCCAGCACTTGTCTCGAGGTATCTTTACCACCTGGAGGAATTATGATACTCGGTAAATTCGATCATTTTAAGTTCACTTTTATGTATGTGTTAGGCAGTGCTCCACTTTCATACACTTCTGTGTAGCTTTCCAGTTTGCCCAGCACAATTTATTGAGGAGATTACTTTCACCACTGTATATTCTTTCCTCCTTTGTCATTTATTGACTTAAATGCATCTGTTTTTTTCTTGACTTTCTATTCTATTCCATTTATGCATGTATCTCATCCTGTGTCACAACCATATTGTTTTAATCACTGTAGCTTTGCAATATTACTTGAAATCAGGGAGTGTCATTCTCTCACCTTTGATATTCTTAATCAAGATTGCTTTGGCGATTCTGGGTCTTTTGTAGCTCCATATAAATTTTAGGATTATTTTCTCTATTTCACTGAAAAATGTCATTGGTATTTTGATGGGAATTGCATTGAATCTGCAAATTGCATTGGGCAGGATGACCATTATGACAATATTATTTTTCCCTGTCCATAAACATGGGAAAGCTTTTCATTTATTTGTATCTTCTAATTCTTTCATCAGTGTCTTACAGTTTTCAAAGTACAGGTCTTCCATTTCCATGGATAGGTTTATTCCAAGGTATTTTATTCTTTTTGATGCAATTGTAAGTGGAATTGCTTCCTTGAATTCTTTCTGCTAGTTCCTCATTAATATATGGGAATACAATGGATTTCTGCATACTCATTTTGCTATTAGAACTATTTATAAGTTCTAATAGTTTTTTGGTGGATTTTTAGGGGCTTTCCATATATAGCATCATGTCCCCTGCAAATAGTGACAGTTTTACTTCTTTCTTACCAATTTTGATGACTTTCATTTCTCTTTTCATGTCTGATTACTGTGGCTAGAACATCTACTATGATGTTGAAAAAGTGTTGAGATAGAGCATCCTTTCTTCATAATATTAGAGGAAAAGCTTTTCAGAGTTGGGTATCATGGTAGTTGGTGTGTTATATATGGCCTTTATCATTTGAGGGATGTTCCCACTATAAATACTTTGCTGAGAATTTTTAGCTTAAATGATTTTTGAACTGTTTTCAAATACTTTCTCAACATATATTCATATGATCATATGGTTTTTACTTTTGTTAATATAGAGTATCATCTTGATTGTTTGCTGTTATTGTACCATCCTTGTATTCCTGGAATAAATCCAACTTGTTTGTGATATATGATGTTTTAATGTATTTTTAATTCAGTTTGGTAGTATTTTTGAGAACCTTTAAATCTATTTTTATCGTGGATATTGGACTGTAATTTTATTTGTCAAGCTTTGTCTGGTTTTGGTACTACAGTAATGCTGTCCTCATAGAATGAATGTGGAAGTATTCTTTCCTCTTTTTTTTGGAAATTCTTTAAAAAGGATAGGTAATAGCTGTACTTTAAATGGTAGAATTAACTTGTGAAACAATCTGATTCTGGGTTTTGTTTCTTGGGAGTTTTTTATTACCAATTTGCTTTCGTTTCTGGTAATTGATCTGTTTAGGTTTTCTATTTCTTCCTGAATCAGTCTTGGAAGGTTGTACTTTTTAAGAATTTCTCCATTTCTTCTAGGTTGTCCAGTGTATTGGCATATAATTTTTCATAGAATTCTCTAATAATTGTATTTCTGCGGTTACAGTTGTAACTTCATCATTTCTGATTTTATTTGTGGCCTCTCTTTTTTTCTTGAAAAGTCTAGCTATAGGTTTGTCTATTTTGTTTATACTCTCAAAGAATCAGCTCTTAGATTCATTGATTTTTTCCTTTTTTTTCTTAGTCTGTTATTTATTTCTGTTCTGATTTTTATTATGCCCCTCCTTCTAGTACCTTTGTGCTTTGTTTGTTCTTCTGTTTCTACTTCCTTTAGATGTAGTGAAGATTATTTTAGGGGGATTACTCTTTCTTGAAATAGGCCTGTATTGCTGTGTACTTCCCTCTGAGAGCTGTTTTTGCTGCATCCCACACATTTTGAACCATTGTGTTCCTGTTTTCATTTGTCTCCATGTATTGTTCATCTTTGATCAGTTCATTAATCCTTTATTTAGAAACATGTTTTTAGCCTCCATGTTTGTGATTTTTCCAGTTTACTTTTTGTAAGTGATGTCTAGTCCCACACCATTGTTGTCTGAAAAGATGCTTGATAAAATTTCAGTCTTCTTGAATTTATCAAGACTTGTTTTGTGTCTTAATATGTGATCTACTCTGGAGAGCATTCCATGGGCACTCGGGAAGAATGCATTTTCTGATACTTTGTTTTGGAATGCTCTGTATTTATCTGTTAATGCTGTCTGGTCTAATTAAACACCTCTGTTTCCTCACTGATTTTCTTTCTGTATGATCTATCCTTTGCTGCAAGGGTAGTGTTAAAGCCATTGGTATTATTTTGTTACTGTCAGTTTCTCCCTTTAGGTTTGTTGTTATTTGCTTTATATTTTTAGGCATTCCTATATTGGGTGCATACATAATTTCAATTATGTTCTCTTATTGGACTGATCTCTTTATCATTATATAGTGTCCATCTGAGTCTTCTGTTACTCTGTTTTGAAGTCTATTTTGTGTGATGGTGGTATTGCTCCTGCAGCCTTTTCTTTCATTCCTGTTTGCATGGAATATACTTTTCCATCCCTTCAGTTACAAACTGTGTGTCTTTAGGTCTGAACTGAATCTCTTGTAGACTACAGATAGATGTTTTTTTAATCCATTCATACATTCTATATCTTTTGATTAGAGCACTTAGTGTATTTATATTTAAAGTAATTATTAATATGAATGTAACCGTTGACATTTTGTTAAATGTTTCTTTGGTTTTGTTGTTCTTCTCTTATCTTTCTTCCTCTATTTTTCTCTTCTCATGCTTTATGGCTTTCTTTTCTGTTATTGTTGGATTCACTTATCTTTCTTTTTTGGGGTCTATTTTTAGTTTTCATTTTGTGGTTACTAAGGGGTTCTTATAGGACATACTATGAATTTAGTAATCTCTGCTAACTTGATGGCCACCTAAGTTTGAATACATTCTAAGAGCACTAATTTTATTCTTCATCCTCCACATTTATGTATATGACATCTTATTTACACTTTTTTTTTGAGAGGGAATCTCTCATATTTATTGTTCAAATGGTTGGTTGTTAACAACAATAAAATTCTGTATAGGGGAGTCAGTGCTCAATGCACAATCATTAATCCATCTCAAGTCTAATTCTCGTCAGTCCCCAATCTTCTGAAGCATACCGAACAAGTTCTTCATGGTGAACAAATTCTTACATAGTGAATAAGTTCTTACATGGTGAACAGTACAAGGGCAGTTATCACAGAAACTTTCGGTTTTGATCACGCATTATGAACTATAAACAATCAGGTCAAATATGAATATAGAAGCCACAGGGCATAAATCTGCAAAGAAGTAAAAAGCTAACCTTTTCAAAGAATATGGCTTCTCTCTCACTTACCAACTTTACATCTCCCTGTATGGCCCCGGAAGATGACTGGTTAGCCAGAGATGGGTAAGATTCCTCAAGGGAGGAACATCTAAGACAGGCACAGTCGCAGGGGGGACCATCAGGTGATAAATTGGGGATCAACAGTGGTGAAGCTTAGAACCTCACCCCCCTTGTTTTGAGATAAATCTTCTGCATCCGTGGATATTTTAATGCCCTTGTCTAGCTTGGATTAACACATAGTCTACAGGCATACACGTGATCATCTATAATTGCTCTCTTACAACACTAAACTATGTTTTCTACCTTTATCTTGCGTCTACCTACCACTTCAGCATTTTATTAAAAATAAAAATAATAATAATAAAGGGAGAAATGTGGGATCCACATATAAATCAAGTATAAAAATTATTTACACTTTTTTATTCAGTGATTCCCTAAACTAATTTTTAGATATAACTGATTTACTACTTTTGTTTTTTGGCCCTTCATACTAGCTTTCATGTAACTGATGTAGATAAGTCTGAAATTTGCTTTAACAGTGGAAATTTTTTCTCTTCATTAAATTTTTGATTCCTCGTTAGGCTATTTTCCTTTTTAAAAAGTCCCTTTTTCATTTCTTGTAAGGCCAATTTAGTATTGTGAACTCTTTTAACTGATGCTAATCTGTGAAGTTTTTCATCTCTCCTTAAATTTTGAATGATAGCCTTGCTGGGTAGTGTATTATTGGTTGGAAGTTTTTTTCCTTTCAGCAGTTTGAATATATCATTTCACTCCCTCTGGCTTGTAGAGTTTTTGATGAAAAATTAGCTGACAGCTTTGTAGGGTTTCCCTTATGTGTAATTTGCTGCTTTTCTATTGCCACTTTTTAAATTTAATTTTGGTATCATTAATCTACAATTACATGAAGAACATTATGTTTACTCGGCTCCCCCCTTCACCAAGTCCCCCCCACATACCCCTTCGTAGTCACTGTCCATCAGTGTAGTAAGATGCTGTATGGAGGTTCTGTTGCCACTTTTAAGATTCTCTCTGTCTTTGATTTTTGACATTTAAACTAAGGTGTCTTGGTGTGCACCTTCTTGGGTTTGTCTTGCTTGCAGCTTTTGTGTTTTCTGGACTTCAAAGACTCTTTGCTTCCCTACGTTAGGGAATTTTTTATTGTCAAATAAAATTTCTATACCTTTTTCTCTCTCTTCTTCTGGGGCTTCTATAATGCGAATGTTAGAATGTTTCATGTTATTCAGTGCTCTCTTAACTTATACTCATTTCTTTTAATTATTTTTACCTTCTGCTGTTCAGCTTGAGTCCTTTGCGTTACTCTACCTTCCAGGTCACTGGGTATATTCTTCTGCATTCCCCTAATCTGCTGTTCATTCCCTCCAGTATATTTTTTTATATCATCTATTAAACTATTCATTTCAGGTTTTCTTTTAGATTTTCTTTCTTTCTTTTGTTTTCTTAAAAACACTTTTATTAACATACAACACATACATAGATATAAGAACTGATACATTTTTTATAAATGAATATCCTTATACCACCAAGATAAAAAAACATCATCCCAGATTCCTCTCATCCATTTTCAGTCAATAACAAATCACACTGTCAGCACACGTTTTCCTTGTTTTCAAACTTCATACAGTTATAATTGCACACTATATATACTCTTGAGTCTGGCATCTTTTGAACATCTAATTCTGTTAGATTCATCCATATTTTCTGTGTGTCAATAGTTCATTATTTATATTGCTATATATGATTACAATGTATGAGTTAACCATACTCTGTGATCTTGGTTTGCCTGTAATTTTGTCTTTTCATGGTGATAGGAATAGTTTGCAGAGCTGGGAAGAGTGATGGCTGGAAGAACAGCGACCTCTAGTGGCTTGTGCTGGGTATCTGTGAGCCCACAGGGCTTATGCTTCCTGCCCTGCTACTATGGAGTTTATCTCCGCTTTGCTGTGGGCGTGGCCTGGCTTGGGCTGCTGCTCCAAAATGGTGGAGTCGTGTTGGAGGGGGAGTGGCTGGGAGGCTATTTATCTCCATAAGGGGCCTCCGTGCTCCCTGCTTCCCAGTTGGTTAGAGTGCCCAGAGATCCCCTGATTCTGTACCTCTGGACTAAGGAACCCTCCCTGCCCCTTTAAGACTTCCAAAAAGCACTCGCCAAAAGAAAACAACAACAACAACAAAAAGCAAAAATAAAATAAAAATCAATCAAAAAAGAAAAAAAAAAAAGGCCGCTCGCTTTTCTTTTGTTTTCCAGCACCAGCCTCTGGTACCCACTCACCGGTCTTGCTGCCCTGTTTCCCTAGTGTTGGGGTCCCTGTCCCTTTAAGACTTCTAAAAAGCACTCGCCAATCAAAACAACAACAACAACAAAAACAAAAAAATGGCAGCTCGCTTTTCTTTTGTCCTCCAGCACCAGCCTCCGGTACCCACTCACTGGTCTGGCTAGCCTGTTTCCCTAGTATCCAGGACCCCACACATGCACTGTGTCTGCGCTCTGGTACGGATGGCTGGGGCTGGGTGTTCAGCACTCCTGGGCTCCCCCTCCCTCTCCGCTCTGACTCCTCTCCTCCCACCAGGAGCTGGGGGGAGGAGCGCTCGGGTCCCGCTGGGCCGGGGTTTGTATCTTACCCCCTTTGCAAGGCTCTGGGTTCTCGCAGGTGTGGATGTGGTCTGGATGTTGTCCTGTGTCCTCTGGTCTTTATTCTAGGAAGAATTTGTTATATTTTCATAGATATATGTGGTTTAGGGAGGAGATTTCCACTGCTCTACTCACGCCACCATCTTGGCTCCATCTCTATATGACTTTTTAGGATTCTTTGCTTTAGTTCATTGAAAAATGCCATTTGTATTTTTGTGGGGATTACATTAAATCTGTTAATTGCTTTAGACAGGATTGCTAATATTAATTCTTCCTGTCTATGAACATGGGATAGATTTCCATTGATTTGTGTCTTCCTCAATTTCTTTCATCAGTGTCATAGTTTTCAGAGTACATGCCATTCACCTCCTTGGTTAGTTTTATTCCCAGATATCTGATTCTTTTTTGATGCAACTGTAAATGGAACTGTTTTCTTGATTTCTTTTTCTGATAGTTCGTTGTTAATATATGGGAAAGCAAGAGACTTGTGTATGTTGATATTATATCATGCCAACTTTGATGAATCTAGTTATAGTGTTTTATCTTTTTGGTTGATTCTGTAGAATTTTCTATATATATTTTCATGTCATGTGCAAATAGCAACAGTTTTACTTCTTACTTAAAAATTTGGATGCACTTTATCTTGTTTGATTTTCATGGTTAGGTCTTCCAGTACTATGTTGAATAAAAGTGGTGAGAGTGGGTATCCTCTTGTTCTTGATCTTAAAGGGAAATCTTTCAGCTTTTCCCCATTGAGTATAATGTTATCTGTGGGTGTCATATAGGGCCTTTATTATATTGAGGTGTTTGCTCTATGCCCATCTTGTTGAGAGTTTATAGCGTGAATGTTTGCTGAGTTTTGTCAAATGTTTTTCAGCATCTATTGAAGTGATCATATGGTTTTCATCCTTCCATTTGTTAATATGGTGTATCACATTGACTTATGAATATTGTACCACCATTGCATTCCTAGAATAAATCCCATTTGGTCATGAAGAATGATCCTTCTGATGAACTTTTGAATTTGGTTTGCTAATATTTTTTGAAGATTTTTGGATCTATGTTCATTAGGGCTATTGGTCTATAATTTTCTTTTTAGTGTCTTTTTTATGGTTTTGGTATTGTAATGAAGCTAGCCTCATAGAATGATTTTGGAAGCATTGCCTCCTCTTCCATTTCTTGGAATACTTTAAGAAGGGTGGGTATTAGCTCTTCCTTACACATTTGGTAGAATTTATCTCTGAAGCCATCTACTCCTGGACCTTAGTTTGTTGGGAGCTTTTGATTGCCAATTCAATTTCACTTCTGTTTATTGGTCTGTTTGGATTTTCTGTTTCTTCCAGTCATGGAAGGTTGTACTTTTCTGGGATTTTGTCCATTTCTTCTAGGTTTTCCAATTTATTGACATGTAATTTTTCATAGAATTGTATAATGATTCTTTGTATTTCTGTGGTGTTAGTTTAACTTTTCCCTGTACATTTCTGATTTTATTTGTTTTCTTTCTCTTTTTTTCTTGAAAAGTCTGGCTATGGGTTTGTTTATTATATTTATCCTCTCAAAGGACCAGCTATTGGTTTCATTTATTTTTTTGTTTCCTTATTCTGTATTTTGCTTCTGCTCTTATATTTATTGTGCAAAATTTTCTAGTAACTATGGGTTTCATTTGTTCTTCTTTTTCTAGTTTATTTGTGAATTCAGAGTGTTTACTTGGGAATCTCATTTTTTTCCTGAGGTAGGTCTGTATTCCCTCTAAAACTGCTTTTGTCACATCCCACATATTTTAACTGTTGTATTTTTCTATTTCATTTGTCTCCATGTGTTGTTTTATTTGTTTTGTTTATTGATCTATTGATTATTTAGAAGCATGTTGTTCAGCCTCCATATATTTGTGGGATTTAAAATTTTTCTTTACATAATTGATTTCTAATTTCATACCATTGTCATCTGAAAAGTTAGTGGATACAATTTCAATCCTTTTGAATTAAGGTTCACTTGGTATCCTAATATGTTATCTAGTCTAGAGAATCTTACATGTGCAATTGAGATAAATGTGTATCTTGATGACTTGGGGTGGATCAATCTGTATATATCTGTTAAGTCTGTCTGACTTAAAGTGTCCTTCAATGCTTCTGGTTGCTTACTATTTTCTGTCTGGATGATCTGTCCATTGATGTAAATTGGGTGTGAAAACCCATTGATATGATTGTGTTGGTATCCCCTCTTAGCTCTATTAGTATTTGTTTTATATATTTTGGTGCTCCAATTTTGGGTGCATGCATATTTACAGTTGTTATATCCTCTTGTTGGACTGATTATCATGTAATGTCTTTCATCATTATGTAATGTCCTTTGTCTCTTGTTGCTTTCTTTGTATTGAAATTTTGTCTTGTGTAAGTTCTGCTACTCCTGCTTTTTACTCCCTTTTATTTACATACCATATATTTTTCAATCCCTTCACTTTCAGTCTATGCATGTCTTTAGGTTTGTAATGGGTCTTTTGTAGGCACGTATAGATTGTTCTTGATTCTTTATCCATTCTTCCACTCTATGTATTTTGAATGGTGCATGTACTACATTTGCATTTACTGTGATTAAGTCTGTACTTATTGCCATATTGTTTCTGATAGTTTTTGTAGTTTTTCTTTGTTCCTTTCTTCCTTTCTTATGCATTTCTCTTTTTATCTGATGGTTTTCTTTGGTGTTCTGCTTAGATTAATTTTATTTAAATATGTGTTTGTATCTAATATCAGCTTTACATTTATGATTACCATAATGTTAATAGATTCCTAAATATTTAACAATCTATACTAAGTTGGTCACTCTATTTCAAACACAATTTAAAAGTACTACTTTTTTATTCTTCTTCCTCCTCCATACTTTACATATGTCATAATTAACATCTTTTGTGTATCTCTTGACTGATTTTGTAAATAGTTGATTTACAACTTTTGTTTTATTAACTTCCTACTTGCCTAGTAAGTAATTGGCCTACTACCTTTACTTTAGGTTTATTTTCAATGATGAAAAAAACTTATGAACATTTCTATACACAGAAGTCCCTTTAGCATAACCTATGAGGCCAGTTTATTGTTGCTGAATTCTTATAACCTTCATTTGCCTGGGAAACTTTTAATTTCTCCTTCAGTTCTGAATGATAATCTTGCTGGGTAAAAGATTCTGGTTGTAGGTTCTTTCCTGTCAATAAGTTAAATGTTTCATGCTGCTCCCTTCTGGCCTGTAAAATTTCTGCTGAGAAATATGCTGATAACCTTATGGAATTTCCCTTATAGATGTGTCTCTTTCATGCTGTATTTTTCTCTTTCTATTTAATCTTTAGGATCTTAATTACTATATGTCTTATTTCTGACTTCTTGGGGTTACTTTTATGAGGGGTTCTCTGTGATTCCATGACCTGGGTATCTCTTTCTTTCCCCAGGATGATAAGTTTTCAGCTATTATTTCTTCAAAGAGACTTTCTACTCCTTTGACCCTCTCTTCTTCTTCTGGGACCCCTATAATGTGAATATTGTTTCATTTGGAGTTGTCACAGAGATTTCTTAGCATTCTCTTGGTTTTAAAAATTCTTTTATTTCTGTCCATCAGCTGATTATTTTCCTGTTCTCTATCTTCCATCTCATAGATTCTCTCCTTTACATTCAGCCATCTACTATTGATACCCTCCATTGTATTTTGCATTTCAGTTATTGTTATACTAAACTCTGAGTGGATCTTTTTCAAATTTTCTATCTCTTTTTTGAAGTTCTCAAGGAGATAATCAGTTCCTTTGCCAAGGTTACTAAGCATCTTTATCATTGTTACTTTGAAGTCTTTATCAAGAAGCTTAGTGATCTCCATTTCATTTAGCCTTCTTTTTGGTGTCTTATTTTGTTCTCTTGTTTGGAACACATTCTTCTGCATCATCATTTTGTTTGAGTTTCTGTGTTTCTTCCTTTGAATTAGATAGATCCACTATGGCTCCTGATCTATAAAATAATGGGTTTATAAAGAAGGTTCCTGTAATGGCCAGAGGCTCAAGCCTATTTGCTCACAAGTGCCTGCTTCTCCTTTCCAGTGGAGCTACCATTATTTGTGGGCTGTGGTTGGAGCCACCTTCATGCCTAATTGTGGGCAGTAGCTGATCTTTATAAGCTAAGGCTGACAGCTTGCCTCAGTGTGCCTTTTGTGTGCCATGGGGCACTTCTGCTGGTATCATTGTTGGAGGGGCCACCCTCTGCCTGCAGGGCAAATTCTGACCACTGCTGTGTCATGTGGGCAGTGCAGGCTGGTGGGTATGCAGGAAAGCATGCTGTGGGGCTAAGCCATCATCAGGGAGATAGAGAATCTGGAGCTGACTCCTGCAAGTGCCTGACCAGTTGGGCTGAGAGACTGGAGAGTGTCATCCACCTGCTCTTTCTCCTTCAGAGAGAGCTCCCGCCAAACCCTAACCCTGTGATACATTCTCTGCTCCTGGAAAATCCTTCAAACTGCTGCCTCTGTGTTGGGTCTCAGTGGGGACAGTGGGGCTTACATTTCCTCCACAAATGACAGGTGTCACAGCCTACCAGAATGTTTTAACTCTTGGAGCAAAGAAAAATTGTAGATGGAACAATTACTGAAGGACATAAAATAATAAATGGTGAGAGGCGGAGACAAGATGGTGGCATGAGTAGGCAATGTGAATCTCCTCCCAAAAACATATATATTTTTGAAAATACAACAAATACAACTATCCCTAAAAGAGAGACCAGAAGACACAGGACAACAGCCAGACTACATCCACACCTGCGAGAACCCAGCACCTGGTGAAAGGGTTAAGATACAAGCCACAGCCCTGTGAGACACAAGGCCCCTTACCCCAGATCCCAGTGGGAGGAGAGGAATCGGAGCATGGAGGGAGAGGGAGCCCAGGACTGCTAAACACCCAGCCCTAGCCATCCGCACCAGAGCACAGACACACAGTGCATGCGTGGGGTGCTGGAAACTAGGGAAGCAGGGCAGTAAGACCTGTGAGCGGGTCCCGCAGCTGGCACCTCTGGGACAAAGAAAAGCAAGTGCTTTTTGAAAGTCTTAAAGGGACAGGGACCCCACTGCTGAATGGAAGCATCCCAGGTCACAGTCTAGTGGCTGGAAATTCCAGGGAACTCCGGGCACACTAACCCCCTGGGCAACAGCTCTGAGATCTCTCACAGAGGAAAAACAGCCAAACTGCCCCCCATCAATTACCCCTCTGGGGCCACACCATAGCAGAGCAGCAGACTGAGGCTGGCCATGCCCACAGCAAGGGAGCTTCCCCCATACCGATGGGACAAGATACAGAGACCCAATCTACATGCAATTGCTCAACACAAGCCCAGTAAAGAAAGGCCAGGAGCAAGTGGAAAGAGTCATGACTCTCCCAGCTGACAGATGAGTCAATAGCATACCACTGAACCTATCAACATGAAAAGGCAAAAAAGTTTGATCCAGACAAGACTAACCCAGACAGCTTCAACATCTTCTACATCTTCCCCTGAGAAGGAACCTGGGGAGATAGATTTAACCAATCTTCCTGAAAAATAATTCAAAACAAAAGTCATAACCATGCTGATGGACTTGCAGAGAAATATGCAAGATCTAAGGAGGGAGAATACAGAAATAAAACAATCTCTGGAAGAATTTCCAAGCAGAATGGACGAGATACAAGAGACCATTAATGGACTAGAAAACAGAGAACAGGAATGTAGAGAAGCTGATGCAGAGAGAGATAAAAGCATCTCCAGGAATGAAAGAATTTTAAGAGAACTGTGTGACCAATTGAAATGGAACAATGTCTGCATTATAGGGGTACCAGAAGAAGAAGAGAGAGAAAAAGGGATAGAAAGTGTCTTTGAAGAAATAATTGCTGAAAAGTCCCCCAAACTAGGGGAGAAAATGGCCTCTCAGACCACAGAGGTACACAGGGATCCAAAGGATCCAAGGAGGGCAACACCAAGACACATAACAATTAAAATGGCAAAGACCAGAGACAAGGACAAAGTCTTAAAGGCAGCCAGAGAGAAAGAAAAGGTCACCTACAAAGGAAAACAAATCAGGCTATCATTAGACTTCCCAACAGAAACCTTACAGGCCAGAAGAGAATGGCATGTTATACTTAATGCAATGAAACAGAAGGGCCTCGAACCAAGAATACTTGCTTCCAGCATGAATATCATTTAAATATGAAGGAGGGATTAAACATTTCCCAGACAAACAAAAGTTGAGGGTATTCGCCTCCCACAAACCACCTCTACAAGGCATCTTACAAGGATGGCTCTAGATGGGAGCACTCCTAAAAAGGGCACAGAGCAAAACACCCAACATATGAAGAATGGAGGAGGAGGAAAATGTAGGGAGAGAAATAAAGAATCATCAGACCATGTTTATAATAGCTCAATAAGCGAGTTCTGTTAGACAGTAAGATAGTAAAGAAGCTAACCTTGAACTTTGGTAACCACAAACTTAAAGCCTGCAATGGCAATAAGTATATAACATTCAATAATCACCTTAAAGGTTAATGGACTGAATGCACCAATCAAAAGACACAGAGTAATAGAATAGATAAAAAAGCAAGACCCTAAATCTGATCATGGGAAGATGGTGGCATGAGTAGTTCAGAGGAAATCTCCTCCCCAAAACATATATATTTATGAAAATACAATAAATACAACTATTCCTAAAAGAGACATCAGTGGATGCAGTACAACAGCCAGGATACATCTACATCTGCGAGAACTCAGCATCACACTAAAGAGGTAAGATACAAGCCGCAGCCAGGCGGGACCTGAACACTCCCCCACTCCAAAAACCCAGTGGGAAGAAAGGAGTAGAACAGGGAAGTAGTGAAAACCCAGGACTGCTAAACAACCAGCTCTAGATATCCACACCCAGAACACAGACACAAGGTACAAGGGGTACTGGATATTAGAGAAATGGAAAAGCAAAACCTGTGGGCAGCTCCCCTCAACTGGAGTCCCTGATATAAAAGAAAAGCGAGTGCTTTCTGCAAGTCTTAAAGGGACAGGGACGCAATAGCTGGATTAAGTAGTCTTGGCAGCTGGGAATACTGGGGAAACTTAGGCACCCTAAATGGAGGCAGTGAAGCTCTGAAGCCCCTCACTGGACTAGGAAGCCTGCCAGTCATTCCTCCAACTGGCACAGACCACGACACACGGACCCAGTAGCAGGAGGATGGGAGCGCGCACCAGGGGTGAAAGAGCTGGAAAGAACCGAGACAGATCCTTGCGCTGCAGGACAGGCTTATGCTAGCCCGCAGTGGTGCAATCAAACAGCCAGGGCACAGCTCGTGCACACCTGCTGCAGTGAAGCCAGGCCCTGATAGAAGCCTGTGCGGAAAAGCCCCGCACGCACCAGTAGAGGAGTGAGAGGGAGCAGGCATGCTCCCAGGTGCTGACTGGAATCCCAGCAAAATGCACAGCCACCCAGGTCAGACCCAAAGGCCACTGCTGTCATACAGCTGCCCGGCAGGGTTGCCACTAGCACAGAGGAGCGCACCTGGTGTGCCTGCCACATCCCACAGGGCTCTGCACTGCTCTGATGGACACCCCGCCCACAGCAGCTTAGAGGATTAACCTGGTGGCTGCTCCAGGAGTGCAGGTAGCCGTCACAAGCAGTGGAGAAGGGCAAGGCATCCAGCAAGCAGGAAAGGACTTTCTTCTCCCAGCTGACACAACCACAACCTGCCTACAGCCACTACTATCACCATGAAGAGGCAAAAAAATCTGGTCCAGTCCAAGATAGTTACACCTGAGAAAGAATCTGCAGAGGCAGACCTAACCAGTCTCCCATAAAAAGAATTCAAAATAAACATCATAAACATGCGGCCAAAGCTGCAGAGAAATATGCAAGAGCTAAAGGATGAAGTCTGGTGGGAGATGACAGACATCCGGAGGGAGATCACAGATGTCCGGAGGGAGATTACAGAAGTGAAACAAACTCTGGAAGGATTTAAAAGCAGAATGGATAAGATGCAAGAGGCCAATGATGGAATAGAAACCAGAGAACAGGAATTCATAGAAGATGATGCAGAGAGAGATAAAAGGATCTCCAGGAATGAAACAATATTAAGAGAACTGTGTGACCAATCAAAAAGGAACAATATCCATATTATAGGGGTACCAGAGGAAGAAGAGAGAGAAAAAGGGATAGAAAGTGTCTTTGAAGATATAATTTGTGAGAACTTCCCCAAACTGGGGCAGGAAATAGTTGCTCAGACTACAGAGGCACATAGAACACCCGAGAGATGGGATCAAGAGGTCAACACCAAGACACATAATAATTAAAATGGCAAAGATCAAGGACAGGGACACAGTCTTAAAGGCAGCCAGAGAGAGTAAAAAGGTCACCTACAAAGGAAAACCCATCAGGCTATCATCAGACTTCTCAACAGAAACCTTACAGGACAGAAGAGAGTGGCATGATATATTTAATGCAATGAAACAGAAGAGCCTTGAACCAAGGATACTGTATCCAGCACGATTATCATTTAAATATGAAGGAGGGATTAAACAATTCCTAGACTAGCAAAAGTTGAGGGAATTTGCCTCCCACAAACCACCTCTACAGGGTATCTTAGAGGGATTGCTCTAGATGGGAGCACTCCTAAAAAGAGCACAGAACAAAACACCCAACATATGAAGAATGGAGGAGGAGGAAAAAGAAGAGAAAGAAATAGTCAGACTGTGTTTATAACAGCTCAATAAGTGACTGAGGTCAGACAGTAAGATAGTAAACAAGCTAACCTTGAACCTTTGGTAGCCACAAACTTAAAGCCTGCAATGGCAATAAGTACATACCTTTCAATAATCACCCTAAATGTAAATGGACTGAATGCACCAATCAAAAGACACAGAGTAATAGAATAGATAAAAAAGCAAGACCCATTTATATGCTGCTTACAAGAGACTCCCCTCAAACCCAAAGACTTGCACAAATTAGAAGTCAAGGGTTGGAGAAAGATAGTTCACACAAACAACAGAGAGAAAAAAGGAGGTGTTGTAGTAATACTATCAGACATAATAGACTTCAAAATAAAGAAAGTGTCAAGAGATAAAGGACATTACATAATGATAAAGAGCTCAGTCCAACAAGAGGATATAACCATTATAAACATATATGCACCCAATCCAGAGGCACCAATATATGTGAAACAAATACTAACAGAATTAAAGGAAGAAATAGAATGCAATGCATTCATTATGGGAGACTTTAACACACCACTCACCCCAAAGGACAGTTCCACCAGACAGAAAATAAGTAAGGACACACAGGCACTGAAAAATATGCTAAAACAGGTGGACCTAATAGACATCTATAGAACTCTACATACAAAATCAACATGATACACATTCTTCTCAAGTGCCCAAGGAACATTCTCCAGAATAGACCACATACTAGGCCACAAAAAGAACCTCAGTAAATTTCCAAATGATTGAAATCCTACCAGTCAACTTTTCAGACTGCAAAGCTATAAAACTAGAAATAAATTATACAAAGAAAGCAAAAAGATTCACAAACACATGGAGGCTTAACAACATGCTCCTAAATAATCAATGGATCAATGACCAAATTAAAATGGAGATCCGCAATATATGGAAACAAATGACAACAATAACACAAAGCCCCAACTTCTGTGGGATGCAGCAAAAGCAGTCTTAAGAGGAAAGTATATAGAAATCCAGACATATTTAAAGAAGGAAGACCAATCCCAAATAAATAGTCTAATGTCACAATTATTGAAATGGGAAAAAGAAGAACAAATGAGGCCTAAAGTCAGCAGACAGAGGGACATAATAAACATCAGAGAAGAAATAAATAAAATTGAGAAGAATAAAACAAAATAAAAAATCAATGAAACCAAGAGCTGGTTCTTCAAGAAAATAAACAAAATGGATAAGCCTCTAGCCAGACTTATTAAGAGAAAAAGAGAGTCAACACACATCAACAGAATCAGAACCAAGAGAGGAAAAATCACAATGGACCCCACACAAATACAAAGAATTATTAGAGAGTATTATGAAAATCTATATGCTAACAAACTGGAAAACCTAGGAGAAATGGACAACTTCTTAGAAAAATACAACCTTCTGAGACGGACTCAGAAAGAAACAGAAAATCTAAACAGACCAGTTACCAGCTACGAAAGTGAAGCGGTAATCAAAAAACTACCCATGAACAAAATTCACGGGCCAGATGGATTTACCTCGGAATTTTATCAGACATACTGAGAAGACATAACACACATTCTCCTTAAAGTTTTCAAAAAAATAGAAGAGGAGGGAATACTCCCAAACTCACTCTATGAAGCCAACATCACCCTAATACCAAAATCAGGCAAAGACCCCATCAAAATGAAAACTACAGACTAATACCCCTGATGAACATAGATGCAAAAATACTCAACAAAATATTAGCAAACCGAATTCAAAAATACATCAAGAGGATCATAAACCATGACCAAGTGAGATTCATGGGATGCAAGGATGTTACAACATACGAAAATCCATCAACATCATCCACCACATCAACAAAAAGGACAAACACCACATAGTCATCTCCATAGATGCTGAAAAAGCATTTAAGAAAATTCAACATCCCCTCATGATAAAAGCCCTCAACAAAATGGGAATAGAGGGCAAGTACCTCAACATAATAAAGGCCGTATATGATAAACCCACAGCTAACATGATACTGAAGGGCGGGAGGCTGAGAGCTTTTCCTCTGAGATCGGAAACAAGAGAGGATGCCCACTCTCCCCACTGTTATTCAATGTGGTGCTGGAGGTCCTAGCCATGGCAATCAGACAAAACAAAGAAATACAATGAATCCAGATTGGTAAAGAAGTCAAACTGTCACTGTTTGCAGATTACATGATATTTTACATAAAAAACCCTAAAGACTCCACTGCAAAACTACTATAACTAATATCGGAATTCTGCAAAGTTGCAGGACACAAAATTAACACACAGAAATCTGTAGCTTTCCTATACACTAACAATGAACTAATAGAAAGAGAAATCAGGAAAACAATTCCATTCACAATAGCATCAAAAAGAATAAAATACCTAAGAATAAACCTAACCAAAGAAGTGAAAGACCTATACCCTGAAAACTACAAGACACTCTTCAGTGAAATTAAAGAGGTCACTAACAAATGGAAACTCATCCCATGCTCCTGGCTAGGAAGAATTAATATCATCAAAATGGCCATCCTGCCCAAAGCAGTAACAGATTCAATGCAATCCCTATCAAATTACCAACAGCACTCTTCAATGAACTGGAACAAATAGTTCAAAAATTCATATGGAACCGTCAGAGACCCTGAATAGCCAGTACAATCCTGAGAAGGAAGAATAAAGTAGGGGGAATCTCTCTCCCCAACTTCAAGCTCTACTACAAAGTCACAGTAATCAAGACAATTTGGTACTGGCACAAGAACAGAGCCAAAGACCGGTGGAACGGAATAGAGACTCCAGACATTAACCCAAATGTGTATGGCCAATTAATATACAATAAAGGAGCCATGGACGTACAATGGGGAAATGATAGTTTCTTCAACAGATGGTGCTGGCAAAACTGGACAGGTACATGTAAGAGAATGGAACTCGGTCACTGTCTCACCCCCATACCCAAAAGTAAATTCAAAATGGATCAAAGACCTGCATGTAAGTCATGAAAACATAAAAGTTTCAGAGAAACACATTGGCAAAAATCTCATGGACACAAACGTGAGTGACTTCTTCACGAACATATCTCCCCAGGCAAGGGAAACAAACCAAAGCAGAAATGAACAAGTGGGACTGTATCAAGCTGAAGAGCTTCTGCACAGCAAAGGACAGCATCAATAGATCACAAACTTATCCTATGTTATGGGAGAATGTATTCATAAATGACAGATCCAATAAAGGGTTGACATCCAAAATGATATAAAAAGCTCACACACCTCAACAAAAGGCCACTAATCCACATAAAACATGGGCAGAGGAGCTGAATAGATAGTTCTCTAAAGAAGAAATAGAGATGATCAACAGACAGACACATGAAAAGATGCTCCACATCGCTTGTCGTCAGAGAAATGCGAATTAAAAGCACAATGAGCTATCACCTCACACCAGTAAGGATCGCCATCATTGAAAAGACAGACAACAACAAATGTTGGCGAGGTTGTGGAGAAAGGGGAACCCTCCTACACTGCTGGTGGCAATGTAAACTAGTTCAACCATTGTGGAAAGCAGTACGGAGGTTCCTCAGAATGCTCAAAATAGAAATACCATTTGACCCAGGAATTCCACTTCTAGGAATTCACCTTAAGAATGCAGCACTCCAGTTTGAAAAAGACAGATGCACCCCTATGTTTATCACTGCACTGTTTACAATAGCCAAGATATGGAAGCAACCTAAATGTCCATCAGTAGATGAATGCATAAAGAAGATGTGGTACATATACACAATGGAATATTATGCAGCCATAAGAAAAAAACAGATCCTACCATTTACAATAACATGGATGTAGCTAGAGGTATTATGCTCAGTAATATAAGCCAGTTGGAAAAAGACAAGTACCAAATGATTTCACTCATATGTGGAGTATAAGAACAGAAGAAAACTGAAGGAACAAAACAGCAGCAGAAGCACAGAACCCAATAATGGACTAACAGTTACCAAGGGGAAAGGCACTGGGGAGGATGGGTGGGAAGGGAGGGCTAAAGGTGGAAATAAAGAAAGGGGGCATTACAATTAACATGTATAGTGTGGGGGGGCATGGGGACAGCTGTGCAACACAGAGAAGACAAGTAGTTATTTTACAGCTTCTTACTATGTTGATGAACAGTTACTGTGAATGCGTTTGTGGGGGGAAGTTGGTGAGGGGCGGAGCCTAGTGAACATAATGTCCTTCATATAATTGTAGATTAATGATACCAAAATAAAATTAAAAAAAAAATAAAAATAAAACTGAAGTAACAAAACAGCAGCAGAAGCACAGAACCCAAGAATGGACCAACAGTTACCAAGGGGAAAGGGGCTGGGGATGATTTGTGGGAAGGGAGGAATAAGGGCGGGGAAAAAGAAAGAGGGCATTGTGATTAGCATGTATAGTGCTTGGGGGCACGGGGAGCTCTGTGCAACACAGAGTAGACAAGTAGTGATTTTACAGCATCTTACTATGTTGATGGACAGTGACTGTGAACGGGTATGTGGGGGAGAGTTGGTGAAGAGGGGAGCCTAGTAAACATAATGTCCTTCATGTAATTGTAGATTAATGATACCAAATAAAATTAATTTAAAAAACCTGAAAAAAATTTAAATGGTGTTATTGTTACTTACATAGTTAAGAGAAACTCAAGAGAAATTTATTCGACCTTCCTCAAAATACCTGTCTAATTAAACTTAAATGATCAGTTTCTTACCCCTTAAGAATTATTTTTCTTTTTAAAAATATATTTTCTTTCCTTTCCTTTTTCTTAGAGCATTTACCTCAGAAAAGTTATAATTGTAAGTTCTTTCTCTACTTCCTTCAAATGTATGAGTTATTGTTACTCCTTTGGCTGGGATTCAGAAAGACTTTATAAGGAACTAAAAAATACTGAAATAGCGAATAATCTGGAAGTTTAAGCAACAGAAACATCACAACACTTTATAAAATTAACAAATGAAAGTTTTCAAAATGCTAATTAAAATATGATTTAAAGACTCACCACTGATATGATATATTTGAACTTTATTCATCTAAGGCAAATATTGTACTGAATTTTAAAATTCTTCTTTTTAAATTTTGATAATTGTTTTCTTTTACAACTTACTATAGACTAGTTGAATATTCACACAGCTATAACTTCCCAAAGGGAGAAATGACAGTGGAGATAATTATATTAAGCAAAATGTTACTATTTATGTTAATACAGGGAGGAGATTGCAAAGAGAAATGCAAAGTATAATTAAGAGCCTTCATTCTCCCTCTTAAAAACAGAATTTCTTTCCTTTCCTTTTTCTTTTATAATTTACTTTATAAAAGTTGTAAGTTCTTTCTCTACCTCTTTGAACTATATGTAAGTCCTTTTAAAACCGTAACAGACTTTGCCGGTTTTACATACCTAAAATGTCTATCTCCAAGGACCTGGGAACAATCTCTTTGGAATGTAAACATCCAAAGATAGCACCCTATCTCCCAGTCTCTGTGAAAGGGTTAGACCCTAAACTTAAATGGTGTCTGGCTTCAAGGTGCGAAACTACTTTCTGTCATAAAGATAGGATTTTCTTCTTTTGTATGATACTAATTACCTAAAACAGATGACCACCCCAATTACCAGATGAAATTATGAAAAACTATGCATAATAAATTGTGCTAACAACTTTTCTTACTTAAGGATTACATGTTGTTTATCTTAAATCCATACATGTATTACAGTATATTTGCTTAGTTATATTAAAATGCGGTTTAGTTCCACCTTTGCAGACTCAACATATTAATAGTGATGTCCATCACATTCTGGTTTAATGTTTAATAATAAAACAGTTTTCTTTTTTTACCAACTTTGTGGAAAGATTTCTAGTTTGATAAAATATTTTGTTTCCAAATATATCACCCAGTGATAAGGATTAAATACCTTACCATATGTAATACACTTAAAACAATGTGTGGACATAGTAAGTACAATTTAATAGCTATTTTGAGAGAGTTTAGGACTCCAGTATGGCATATAAGGAAATGGAAGTCATCATTCTGCACAAACAACAAAGAGCAGAAAAAAAACAACAAAACAAATTAACCAAAACTCTTCTTGGATTCACTAAAGAATTGAAGTCATAGAGCAAACTTCTAAAATTGGAGAGGCAGACAGGTGAAAATAATCACAGTTTACCAGAGCGGAAACCTTTGATGAACTAGTACCAGAGATTTTAAAAAAACCTGAACTGGGGACTTGGTGAAGGAGGAGCCTAGTAAACATAGTGTCCTTCATGTAATTGTAGATTAATGATACCAAAATAAAATTTTTAAAAGAACCTGAACTATAATTAACAAATTTCTGGAGAATCTTTGTGGTAAAGATAGTTAAAAATTCCATCAAGGGACCATTCTCAGGGGGCATGTATACTTTTAAATTTTTACCTCCAGGATAATCTGCAAAGTTCTTCTAGTGAAGATCAGAAAAATATAATCATTCTTCTGTCTGGGTGAGAGGGAAAGTTCCTTTTATATATGCCAAAGCATTCTATTCTTTTTAAGAAGCCCTGCATCAAGAGAAATTATTTTATCAAAGCCAAAGTATTAGGGTTTTATCAACCTCTATCCTTTGTGGGAGAAGGGGAATGCACATTTCTCTTCAGAAAACATGCAAGCAAGAAAAAAATGGAATGAAATATTTAAAGTGTTGATAGAACAATAAAGCACTGACAGAATTCTGAATTCTGTAAAATTCCCTTCAAAAGTGTAGAAGAAATGAAGACTTCTTAAAGAAGAAGAAAAATTGAGAGAATTTATTCCAAGGAGATCTGCCTTGAAAAAGTGTTTTAAAAAATAACTTATTTAGCAAGAAGGGAAGTATATAGATTAGAAAGTCTGATCTGAAGAAAGGAAGAGCATCAAAGAGGAATAGGTAAGTAACATAAAATTTTGTAATTTTCTTATTCTTAATCGATCAATAGATCAGTTTGTTCAAAGTAATGACACCAACAATGATTATAGCTCATGTATAAGTGCAATTAATAACAGCAATGATACAATGGATGGCAGGGAGGAATTAGGAATATTTTGTTATTAAAAGATACTTGAGTACACATGGAGTGGTGTGTTGTCATTTGAAAGTGGACCAGGATTAGTTATAAATATATCTTAAAAGTTAATGACAACCATTAAAAAAATAGAACAAATGATTCATATGCTAAGAAAGGAGAGAAATTTGCATCATATAAAATGCTCAGTTAAAACCACAGAAGGAGGATGGCAGCGTGAGTAGAGCAGTGGAACTCTCCTCCCAAAAACACATAGATCTATGAAAATATAACAAAGAAAACTCTTCCTAAAATAGAGACCAGGGGACACAGGACAACATCCAGACCACATCCACACCTGCAAGAACCCAGCACCTTGCGAAGGGGGAGAGGAAGGCCACAAACCAACAAGAAGGGAAGCTCTTCCAGTGGTCACTCATACCAGCTCTGCAAACTATCTCTATCACCATGAAAAGGCAAAACTACAGGCAGACAAAGATCACAGAGACAACACCTGAGGAGACAGACCTAACCAGTCCTCCTGAAAAAGAATTCAAAATAAAAATCATGAACATGCTGACGGAGATGCAGAGAAAAATGCAAGAGCAATGGGATGAGATGCAAAGAAAAATGAAAGAGCAATGGGATGAAGTCCGGAGGTAGATCACAGATGTCAGGAAGGAGATCACAGAAGTGAAACAATCCCTGGAAGGATTTATAAGCAGAATGGATAAGATGAAAGAGGCCATTGAAGGAATAGAAGCCAGAGAACAGGAACGCACAGAAGCTGACATAGAGAGAGATAAAAGGATCTCCAGGAATGAAACAACACTAAGAGAAATATGTGACCAATCAAAAAGGAATAATATTCGTATTATAAGGGTACCAGAAGAAGAAAAAAGAGGAAAAGGGATAGAAAGTCTCTTTGAAGAAATAATTGCTGAAAACTTCCTCAAACTGGGGGAGGAAATAATCGAACAGACAATGGAATTACACAGAACCCCCAACAGAAAGGATCCAAGGAGGACAAGATCAAGACACATAGTAATTAAAATGGCAAGGATCAAGGACAAGGAAAGAGTTTTAAAGGCAGCTAGAGAGAAAAAGGTCACCTATAAAGGAAAACCCATCAGGCTAACATCAGACTTCTCAACAGAAACCCTACAGGGCAGAAGAGAATGGCATGATATACTTAATGCAATGAAACAGAAGGGCCTTGAACCAAGGATACTGTATCCAGCACAACTATCATTTAAACATGATGGCGGGATTAAAAAATTCCCAGACAAGCAAAAGCTGAGGGAATTTGCTTCCCAAAAACCACCTCTACAGGGCATCCAACAGGGACTGCTCTAGATGGGAGCAGTCCTAAAAAGAGCACAGAACAAAACACACAGCATATAAAGAATGGAGGAGGAGGAATAAGAAGGGAGAGAAGAAATGAATCTCCAGACAGTGTATATAACAGCTCAATAAGCGAGCTAAGTTAGGCAGTAAGATACTAAAGAAGCTAATCTTGAACCTTTGGTAACCACGAATCTAAAGCCTGCAATGGCAATAAGTACATATCTCTCAAAAGTCACCCTAAATGTAAATGGACTTAATGCACCAATCAAATGACACAGAGTACTGCAATGGATAAAAAAGCAAGACCCATCTATATGCTGTTTACAAGAAACTCACCTCAAACCAAAGACAAGCACAGACTAAAAGTCAAGGGATGAAAAAACATATTTCAGGCAAACAAGAGCGAGAAGAAAGCAGGGGTTGCAGTACTAATATCAGACAAAATAGACTTCAAAACAAAGAAAGTAACAAGAGATAAAGAAGGATACTACATAATGATAAAGGGCTCAGTCAAACAAGAGGATATAACCATTATAAATATATATGCACCTAATACAGGAGCACCAGCATATTTGAAACAAATACTAACAGAACTAAAGAGGGAAATAGACTGCAATGCATTCATTTTAGGAGACTTCAACACACCACTCACCCCAAAGGATAGATCCACCGGGCAGAAAATAAGTAAGGACACAGGCACTGAACAACGCACTAGAACAGATGGACCTAATAGACATCTATAGAACTCTACATCCAAAAGCAATAGGATATACATACTTCTCAAGTGCACATGGAACATTCTCCAGAATAGACCACATACTAACTCAAAAAAAGAGCCTCAGTAAATTCCAAAATATTGAAATTCTACCAACCAATTTTTCAGACCACAAAGGTATAAAAGTATAAATAAATTCTACAAAGAAAACAAAAGGCTCACAAACACATGGAGGCTTAACAACATGCTTCGAAATAATCAATGGATCAATTAACAAAATAAATTGGAGATCAAGGAATATATAGAAACAAATGACAACAACAACACAAAGCCCCAACTTCTGTGGGACCCAGCGAAAGCAGTCTTAAGAGGAAAGTATATAGCAATTCAGGCACACTTGAAGAAGGAAGAACAATCCCAAATGAATAGTCTAACATCACAATTATTGAAACTGGAAAAAGAAGAACAAATGAGGCCTAAAGTCAGCAGAAGGAGGGACATAATAAAGATCAGAGAAGAAATAAACAAAATTGAGAAGAATAAAACAATAGCAAAAATCAATGAAACCAAGAGCTGTTTCTTTGAGAAGATAAACAAAATAGATAAGCCTCTAGCCAAACTTATTAAGAGAAAAAGGGAATCAACACAAATCAACATAATCAGAAATGAGAATGGAAAAATCACGACAGACTCCACAGAAATACAAAGAATTATTAAAGACTGCTATGAAAACCTATATGCCAACAAGCTGGAAAACCTAGAAGAAATGGACAACTTCCTAGAAAAATACAACCTCCCAAGACTGACCAAGGAAGAAACACAAAAGTTAAACAAACCAATTACGAACAAAGAAATTGAAACGGTAATCAAAAAACTACCCAAGAACAAAACACCAGGGCCGGACGGGTTTACCGCGGAATTTTATCAGACACACAGAGAAGAAATAATACCCATTCTCCTTAAAGTGTTCCAAAAAATAGATGAAGAGGGAATACTCCCAAACTCATTCTATGAAGCCAACATCACCCTAATACCAAAACCAGGCAAAGACCCCACCAAAAAAGAAAATTACAGACCAATATCCCTGATGAATGTAGATGCAAAAATATTCAATAAAATATTAGCAAACAGAATTCAACAGTATATCAAAAGGATCATACACCATGACCAAGTGGGATTCATCCCAGGGATGCAAGGATGGTACAACATTCGAAAATCCATCAACATCATCCACCACATCAACAAAAAGAAAGACAAAAACCACATGATCATCTCCATAGATGCTGAAAAAGCATTTGACAAAATTCAACATCCATTCATGATAAAAACTCTCAGCAAAATGGGAATAGAGGGCAAGTACCTCAACATAATAAAGGCCATATATGATAAACCCACAGCCAGCATTATACTGAACAGCGAGAAGCTGAAAGCATTTCCTCTGAGATCGGGAACAAGACAGGGATGCCCACTCTCCCCACTGTTATTTGACATAGTACTGGAGGTCCTAGCCACAGCAATCAGACAAAACAAAGAAATACAAGGAATTCAGATTGGTAAAGAAGAAGTTAAACTGTCACTATTTGCAGATGATATGATACTGTACATAAAAAACCCTAAAGACTCCACTCCAAAACTACTAGAACTGATATCGGAATACAGCAAAGTTGCAGAATACAAAATTAACACACAGAAATCTGTAGCTTTCCTATACACTAACAATGAATCAATAGAAAGAGAAATTAGGAAAACAATTCCATTCACCATTGCATCAAAAAGAATAAAATACCTAGGAATAAACCGAACCAAAGAAGTGAAAGACTTATACTCTGAAAACTACAAGTCACTCTTAAGAGAAATTCAAGGGGACACTAATAAATGGAAACTCATCCCATGCTCATGGCTAGGAAGAATTAATATCGTCAAAATGGTCATCCTGCCCAAAGCAATATACAGATTTGTTTGTTGCAATCCCTCTCAAATTACCAGCAACATTCTTCAATGAATTGGAACAAATAATTCAAAAATTCATATGGAAACACCAAAGCCCCCCAATAGCCAAAGCAATCCTGAAAAAGAAGAGTAAAGTAGGGGGGATCTCATTCCCCAACTTCAAGCTCTACTACAAAGGCATAGTAATCAAGACAATTTGGTACTGGCAAAAGAACAGAGCCACAGACCAGTGGAACAGACTAGAGACTCCAGACATTAACCCAAACATATATGGTCAATTAATATTTGATAAAGGAGCCATGGACATATAATGGCGAAATGACAGTCACTTCAACAGATGGTGCTGGCAAAACTGGACAGCTACATGTAGAAGAATGAAACTGGAATATTGTCTAACCCCATATAAAAAAGTAAATTCAAAATGGATCAAAGGCCTGAATGTAAGTCATGAAACCTTTAAACTCATGGAAAAAAACATAGGGAAAAATCTCTTAGACATAAACATGAGTGACCTCTTCTTGAACATATCTCCCCGAGCAAGGAAAACAACAGCAAAAATGAGCAAGTGGGACTACATTAAGCTGAAATGCTTCTGTACAGCGAAAGACACCATAAATAGAACAAAAAGAAACCCCACAGTATGGGAGAATAAAGTTGAAAATGACACATCCGATAAAGGCTTGACGTCCAGAATATATAAAGAGCTCACACATCAATGAACAAAAAACAAATAACCCAATTAAAAAATGGGCAGAGGAACTGCACAGACAGTTCTCTAAAAAAGAAATATACATGGCCAACAGACACATGAAAAGTTGCTCCACATCACTAATTATCAGAGAAATGCAAATTAAAACTACAATGAGGTATCACCTCACACCAGTAAGGATGGCTCTCATCCAAAAGACAAACAACAACAAATGTTGGTGAGGCTGTGGAGAAAGGGGAACCCTCCTACACTGCTGGTGGGAATGTAAATTAGTTCAACCATTGTGGAAAGCAGTATGGAGGTTCATCAAAACACTCAAAACAGACCTACCATTTGACCCAGGTATTCCACTCCTAGGAATTTACCCTAAGAATGCAGCAATCAAGTTTGATAAAGACAGATGCACCCGTATGTTTATCGCAGCACTATTTACAATAGCCAAAAATTGGAAGCAACCTAAATGTCCATCGGTAGATGAATGGATAAAGAAGATGTGGTACATATACACAATGGAATACTACTCAGCCATAAGAAGTGGAAAAATCCAACCATTTGCAGCAACATGGATGGAGCTGGAGAGTATTGTTCTCAGTGAAATAAGCCAAGCGGAGAAAGAGAAATACCAAATGATTTCACTCATCTGAGGAGTATAAGAACAAAGGAAAAACTGAAGGAACAAAACAGCAGCGGAATTACAGAACCCAAAATTGGACTAACAGGTACCAAAGGGAAAGGAACTGGGGAGGATGGGTGGGCAAGGATGGATAAGGGGGGGAAAGAAGAAGGGGGGTATTAAGGTTAGCATGCATGGGGGGAGGGAGAAATGGGAGGGAGGACTATACAACACAGAGAGGACAAGTAGTGATTCTACATTTTGCTAAGCTGATGGACAGTAACCATAATGTGGTTGTTAGGGGGGACCTGATATAGGGGAGAGCATAGTAAACAGTATTCTTCATGTAAGTGTAGATTAAAGATTAAAAAAAAAAGAAAGAAAGAAACAAAGAAAAGGGGGATTACTCCCTGATAGGATAAAACTATTGGTAAATCAAAGATCAGTGCATGCTTTAAATATCCTTAATGTTGATCACTTAAAGGGTGTCAGATGATCAGCTATGGAGGTACTCTTTTCTGATAATATTCCTTTCTCTTAATAAAAAAAAAAAGCAGTTCCTCTGTGCTGACCTCAAATTAGTTGTGCACAGTGGTATAGAGGGCATGTCAAAGTGGGGGCAAAGGGTCTGTTTGTTTCTATGCAGAAGATCAAGGCCTAGCTTGGATACCCAGAAAATGAACTAAGATACAATATGAGGAGGAGCTTCTGGCATCAGCACTCTCTGGAGGACTTGTGCCAGGGGGATGATCATCAGAAAGCCTCCACAGGAATCTGGGCAATGCTGCAGTTGTGGCTGCATCCCCCCACCATTTCCTGGACTTGCCATTGGAATGAGGAGGGAGATGTCTAGGCTGGCATGTGCATACAGTGAGAAAACGAATTTGACCAGATCTGTACTGTTGGAACTCAACCAGGAGTTGGGAGGGGTGCAAGTTGTTGCACTCCGAAGTCTTATGACTATAGACTATCTACGGTTATAAGAACATATGGGATGTGAACAGATCCCAGAAATAGGCTGCTTTAATTTGTCTGATTTCTCTCAGACTGTTCAAGTACAGTTGGACAATATCCATCATATCATAGACAAATTTTCACAAATGCCTAGGGTGCCTAAATGGTTTTCTTGGCTTCACTGGAGATGGATGGTAATTATAGATTTGCTTTGTTTATGTCACCATATTCCTATTATGTTAATATGTGAGTGCAAATTAGTTGGTAGTTTAAAATCTATGCATGCGTAAGGTACTCTACAAGAAGATATGTCAAAGAAATAATCAATCCTCCCATGTTTTCTTCCATATGCTACCTCTATAGCTTTTCTTCTTCCTTCCTAATTACAACCCTTAAATAGAATTCGTGCCTCATATCAAATTTACCGAGTATCATAATTCCTCCATGTGGTAAAGATACCTTGAGACAAGTGCTGGGCTTAGAACCCACAGGGCATAAATCTGCAAAGAAGTAAAAAGCTAACCATTTCAAACAATATGGCTTCTCTCTCACTTACCAACTTTACATTTCCCTGTATGGCCCCGGAAGATGACTGATTAGCCAGAGACGGGTAAGATTCCTCAAGGGAGGAACAACCTAAGACAGGCCCAGTCGCAGGGGGGCCATCAGGTGAGAAATTGGGGATCAACAGAGGTGAGGCTCAGTACCTCACCCCCCCTGTTTTGAGAGAAATCTTCTGCATCTGTGGATGTTTTGCTGCCCTTGTCTAGCCTGGATTAATACTTAGTCCATAGGCACACACCTGATCATCTACATTTGCCCTCTTATAGCACTAAACTATGTTTTCTACCTTTATCTTGCATCTACCTACCACTTCAGCATTTTATTAAAAATAATAATAATAATAATAATAAAGGGAGAAATATGGGGTCAACATATAAATCAAGTATAAAAATCAAATGAATATTCATATTTGACCTGATTGTTTATAGTTCATAATGCGTGATCAAAACCGAAAGTTTCTGTGATGAATGCCCCTGTACTGTTCACCATGTAAGAATTTATTCACTATGTATGAATTCGTTCACCATGTAAGAACTTGTTCATTATGCTTCAGAAGATTGGAGACTGACGAGAATTAGGCTTGAGATGGATTAATGATTGTACATTGAGCATAACCCCCCTATACAGAATTTTATTGTTGTTAACAACCATTTGATCAATAAATATGAGAGATGCCCTCTCAAAAAAAAAAAAAAACCACAGAAGGCAGAAGAAACTGAAAGAAAAAAATTGAAACCAGGTAATGAATATAAAACAGGAGCAAATATAGTAGACGTTAATCCAACTACCTTAATAATCATTTTAAATGTCCATGATATAAGTACACCAGTGAAAACAGAAAGATAGAGTGGCTCAAGAAAAAATACCCACCTATATCCATACCTCAGAGACACTGAAGGTTCAGTTCCATCTCACTACAATAAAGTGAATATCACAATAAAATTAGCCTATTGATTTTTTGGTTTCCTAGTACATGTAAAGGTATGTTCACAGTATATGTAGTCTGTTAAATATGCGATAGCATTATGTATATGACAGTGCATACCTTAATTTAAAAATTTTACTAAAATGTATTAACTATAACCTGAGTTTTCAGCAAGATGTAATCACTGATCTTAGACCACCATAACAAATATAATAATAATGAAATATTTGAAATATTGTGTGAAATACCAAAATGTGAGAGTCACAAAGAGAAAATGCTTTTGGAAAAATGGTGCTTATATGCTAACTTGACACAGCATTGCCACAGACCTTCAGTTTGTAAAAGACACATTATGTGCAAAACACACAAAAACAAGGTATGCCTAGAATATGCTCCAAAAAACAAAATAAGGGGAAAAAGATAAAACTTAAATAAAACAGAGTTAACTAATCTACCTGATAAAGAGTTTAAAGCAATGGTATAAAGATGCTCACCAGAATTTAGGAAAGAATAGAGGAGCTCAAAAAAGACTTCAAAAAATAGAATGGGAAAATAAGAGGGAAAAGGTCAGGGTGTAGGAAGCTAAGGCAGACACCTCATCCCAAATATGCACAAAGGATGAAACTCCAGAAAATACAAGTAACTCTACAAATGATCTTAGGACTTCAGAACAGATTATCTATATCTGCTGAAGAAAAGATGGCACTGAGAAGGGTAAAGTGGTAGAGCTGTGATCAATTTGGATCCAATGTGTTCCCCCATCTGTGCCCACATGCTGGAGGGAGAGGAACAGAGAAGGGAGTGGATAAACACTCAGAAATCCTGTACTCCTGGCCCTGGAGATCTGATATGAAAACAAGAGTCCACATTGCATTGGGCTTTAGTGATTAATGGTGCTGAAGACCAGGGGGAGTTGGTGCATACCAGGAGGCTATGACAACTGTCGTTTGTGGAGGATAGGCAAGCTCCACTGTTCTCACTGAGACCCAACGCAGAGGCAACGGTTTGAAGGATTTTCGAGCAGCAGAAAGTGTATCACAGGTGCAGGGTTTGGAGGGAGCTCTCTCTGGAGGAGAATGAGCAGGTGGATGACACTCTCCTAGCCCTTACTCAGCCCAATTGTTCAGGCACTCACAGGAGCCAGCCCCAAATTCTCCATCTCCCTGATGATGGCTTAGCCCCACAGCATGCTTTCCTGCACACCCACCAGCCGGCACTGCCCACATGACACAGCAGTGGTCAGAATTTGCCCTGCAGGCAGAAGGTGGCCTCTCCGAAGATGATACCAGGAGAAGTGCCTCATGGCCCACAAAGTGCACACTGAGCCAAGCTGAGCCTTAGCATACTGAGATCAGCCACTGCCCACAGTGAGGCAGAAAGGTGGCCACAACCACAGCCACAAACAACAGTGACTCCACTGGAAAGGAGAAGCAGGCACTTGCGAGCAAATAGGCATGAGCCTCTGGACAACAGAAAATGCCTTCTTCAAATACTTTTTTTAAATATGAAATGTAAAAACACCCACCCCAATTATCTGGTATCAATTCTTATTATGAGGCACCAGTCAAGAGTATAGATTGAACTTTGAGTGTTTAATGTACATTACTAGTTGTTTTAAGTCTTGAAAACAAACCCAACCTATCAGCTGTTTTTGTAAACATTTTTTATTAAGATATTATTGACATACACTCTTACGCAGGTATCACATGAAAAAACAATATGGTTACTACATTTACACATATTATCAAGTCCCCACCAATACCCCATTGCAGTCACTGTCCATCAGTGTACTTAGATGCCACAGGTTCACTATTTGCCTTCTCTGTGCTACACTGGTTTCCCCACGACCCCTCTCACTATGTGTACTAAACATAATACCCCTCAATCCCCTTCTCCCTCCCTCACCCCTCCCTTTGGTAACCGCTAGTCCCTTCTTTAAGTCTGTGAGTCTATTGCTGTTTTGTTCCTTCAGTTTTGCTTCATTGTTATATTCCACAAATGAGGGAAATCATTTTGCACTTGTCTTTCTCCGCCTGGCTTATTTCACTGAGCATAATATCCTCCAGCTCTATCCATGTCGTTGCAAATGGTAGGGTTTGTTCCTTTCTTATAGCTGAATAGTATTCCATTGTGTATATGTACCACCACTTCTTTATCCACTCATCTACTGATGGACACTTGGGTTGCTTCCATATCTTGGCCACTGTAAACAGTGCTGCACTAAACATAGGGGTGCATAAGTCTTTTTGAATCTGAGAACTTGTATTATTTGGGTAAATTCCAAGGAGTGGGATTCCCAGGTAAAATGGTATTTTTATTTTTAGTTTTTTGAGGAACCTCTATATTGCTTTCCACAATGGTTGAACTGGCTTACATTCCCACCAGCAGCACAGGAAGGTTCCCCTTTCTCTGCATCCTCACCAGCATTTGTTGTTCTTAGTCTTTTCGATGCTGGCCATCCTTACTGGTGTGAGGTGATATCTCATTGTGGTTTTAATTTGCATTTCCCTGATGATAAGTGACATGAAGAATCTTTTCATGTGCCTGTGAGCCATCTGAATTTCTTCTTGGAGAATTGTCTCTTTATATCTTCTGCTCATTTTTTAATCAGGTTATTTGCTTTTTGGGTATTGAGGCATTTGAGTTCTTTATATATTTTGGATGTTAGCCCCTTGTTGGATATGTCATTTACAAATATATTCTCCCATACTGTAGGATGCCTTTTTGTTCTGTTGATAGTGTCCTTTGCAGTACAAAACCTTTTTATTTCGATGTAGTCCCATTTTTGCTTTTGTTTCCCTTGCTCAATGAGATGCATTCAGGAACAAGTTGCTCATGTTTATATTCAGATTTTTGCCTATGTTGTTTTCTAAGAGTTTTATGGTTTCGTGACTTACATTCAGGTCTTTGATCCATTTCGAGTTTACTTTTGTGTATGGGGTTAGACAATAATCCAGTTTTATTCTCTTGCATGTAGCTGTCCAATTTTGCTAATACCAGTTGTTGAAGAGGCTGTCATTTCTCCATTGTATGTCCATGGCTCCTTTATCATATATGAATTGACCATATATGGTTCGGTTTATGTCTGGGCTCTCTAGTCTGTTCCATTGGTCTATTGTTCTGTTCTTGTGCCAGTACCAAATTGTTTTGATTAAGATGGTTTTGTAGTAGATCTTGAAGTTGGGGAGCATAATACCCCCAGCTTTATTCTTCCTTCTCAGGATTGCTTTGGCTATTTGGGGTCTTTTGTGTTCCCATATGAATTTTAGAACGATTTGCTCTAGTTCATTGAAGAATGCTATTGGTATTTTGATAGGAATTGCATTGAATATGTAGATTGCTTTAGGCAGGATGGTCATTTTAACAATATTAATTCTTCCTAGCTAAGACCATGGAATGAATTTCCAATTATTAGTATCTTCTTTAATTTCTCTTAGGAGTGTCTTGTAGTTTTCAGGGTATAATTCTTTCACTTCCTTGGTTAGGTTTATTCATAAGTATTTTATTCTTTGGGATGCAGTTGTGAATGGAATAGATTTATCTTTCTGCTAGTACATTTTTAGTGTATAAGAATTCAACAGGTTTCTGTGTTTAATTTTGTATCCTGCAACTTTGCTGTATTCAGATATTAGATCTAGTAGTTTTAGAGTGGATTCTTCAGTGTTTTTTATATACAATATCATGTCATCTGCAAAGAGTGACAGTTTAACTTCTTCCTTACCAATCTGGATGCCTTTTATTTCTTTGCATTGTCTAATTGCTCTGATGAAGACATCCAGAACTATGTTGAACAGAAGTGGGGAAAGTGGGCATTCTTGTCTTGTTCCTGATCTTAAAGGAAAGGTTTTCAGCTTCTTGCTGTTAAGTATGATGTTGGCTGTGGGTTTGCCCTCTATACTCATTTTGTTGAGAGTTTTTATCATGAATGAATGTTGAATTTTGTCAAGTGCTTTTTCGGCATCTATGGATATGATCATGTGTTTTTTGTCCTGTTTGTTGATGTGGTGGAGGATGTTGATGGGTTTTCTAATATTGTACACCATCCTTGCATCCCTGAAATAAATCCTACTTGATCTTGGTGGATGATTTTTTTGATACATTTTTGAATTCAGTTTGCTAACATTTTGTTGCGTATTTTTTCATCTATGTTCATCAGAGATATTGGTCTGTAATTTTTTTTTCATGTCTTTGCCTGGTTTTGGTATTAGAGGATGCTGGCCTTATAGAAGGAGTTTGGAAGTATTCTATCCTCCTCTACTTTTTGGAAAACTTTAAGGAGAGTGGGTAGTAGGTCTTCACTAAATGTTTGAAAAAATTCAGTGGGAAGCCAGGTGGTTCAGGGGTTTTGTTCTTAGGTAGTTTTTTGATTACCAATTCAATTTCATTGTTCATAATTGGTCTGTTCAGATTTTCTGTTTCTTTCTGGGGCAGCTTTGGAAGGTTGTATTTTTCTAGAAAGTTGTCCATTTCTTCTAGGTTTTCCAGTTTGTTAGCATATAATTTTTCATAGTATTCTCTAATCATACCTTGTATTTCTGTGGCGTCCGTAGTGATTTTACGTTTCTCATTTCTGATTCTGTTCATGTGAGTAGACTCTTTTTTTTTTTGATAAGTCTGGCTAGGTTTATCTATTTTGTTTATTTTCTCTAAAAAGCAGCTCTTGCTTTCATTGATTCTTTCTATTGGTTTATTCTTCTTGATTTTATTTATTTATGCTCTAATCTTTATTATGCCCCTCCTTTTACTGACTTTGGGCTTCATTTGTTCTTCTTTCTCTAGTGTCATTAATTGTGAGTTTAGACAGTTCATATGGAATTGTTCTTCTTCCCTGAGGTAGGCCTGTATTGCAATATACTTTACCCTTAGCATGGCCTTCATTGTGTCCCACAGATTTTGCAATGTTGACTTACTGTTTTCATTTCTCTCCATATATTGCTTGATCTCTGTTTTTATTTGATAATTGATCCATTGGTTATTTAGGAGCATGTTGTGAAGCCTCCATATGTTTGTGGGAGTTTTGATTTTCTTTGGATACTTTATTTCTAGTTTCATACTTTTGGGGTCTGAGAAACCGGCTGGTACAACTTCAATCTTTTCAAATTTACCAAGGCTCTTTTTGTGGCCTAGTGTATGATCTATTCTTGAAAGTGTTCCATGTGTACTTCAGAAGAATGTGTATTCTGCTGCTTTTGGGTATAGAGTTCTACAGATGATTATTAGGGTCATCTGTTCTAGTATGTTGTTCAGTGCCTCTGTCTCCTTACTTATTTTCTGTCTGGTTCATCTGTCCTTTGGAGTGAGTGGATTGTTGAAGTCTCCTGGAATGAATGCATTGCATTCTATTTCCCCTTTTAATTATATTAGTGTTTGTTTAACATACATAGGTGCTCCTGTGTTGGGTGCATAGATATTTATGATGGTTATATTTTCTTGTTGGATTGACCCCTTTGTCATTATGTAATGTCCTTTGTCTCTTGTGACTTTCTTTGTTTAAAATTCTATTTTGTCTGATACAACTACTGCAACTCCTGCTTTTTTATCCCTATTAGTTGCATGAAGTATCTTTTTGCATCCCTTCACTTTTAGTCTGTGTATGGCTTTGGGTTTAAAATGAGTCTCTTGTATGCAGCATATAGATGTATCATGGTTTTTATCCATTCAGTGACTCTATATATTTTGATTGGTGCATTCAGACCATTTACATTTAGGGTGAATATCGATAGGTATGTACTTATTGCCATTGCAGGCTTTAGATTCGTGGTTACCAAAGGTTCAAGGTTAACTTCCTTACTATCCAAGAGTCCAACTCAACTCACTGAGTATGCCAGTATAAGCACAATCCAAAGATTATTTTTCTCCCCCTTTTTCATCTTCTTCCAGTCTTTATATATTAGGTATCATATTCTGTACTCTTTGTCTATCCCTTGATTGGCTTTGGGGGTAGTTGATTTAATTTTGCATTTGCTTAGTAATGAACAGTTCTACTTTCATTACTGTGGTTTTATTACCTCTGTTGAGCACTATTAAACCTTAGGAACACTTCCATCTATAGCAGTCCTTCCAAAATACACTGTAGAGATGGTTTATGGGAGGTAAATTCTCTCAGCTTTTGCTTATCTGGAAATTGTTTAATCCCTCCTTCAAATTTAAATGATAATCTTGCAGGATACAGTATTCTTGTTTTGAGGCCCTTCTGCTTCATTGCACTAAATATATCATGTCACTCCCTCTGGCCTGTAAGGTTTTTGCTGAGAAGTTTGATGATAGCCTGATGGGCTTTCCTTTGTATGTGATCTTATTTCTGTCTTTGGCTGCTTTTAATAGTCTGTCCTTATCCTTAATCTTTGCCATTTTAATTACTATATATCTTGGTGTTGTATTCATTTGGTCCCTTGTGTTGGGAGATCTGTGCACCTCCCTGGCCTGAGAAACTATCTCCTTCCCCAGATTGGAGAATTTTTCAGCAATTGCCTCCTCAAAGATACTTTCTATCCCTTTTTCTCTCTCTTCTTCTTCTGGTACCCCTATAATATAAATATTGTTCCATTTGGATTGGTCACATTGTTCTCTCTATATTCTTTCATTGTTAGAGATCCTTTTTTCACTCTGTGCCTCAGCTTCTTTGTATTCCTCTTCTATAATTTCATTTCATTTCTCATCTCCTCCACCATATCTAGTCTGCTTTTAAAACCTTCCATTGTATGTTTCATTTCTGATACTGTGTTCCATAATGATTGGATCTCCAACCAGAATTTATTTCTGAGTTCTTGAATATTTTTCTGTACCTGCATGAGCATGTTTATGATTTCTATTTTGAAATCTCTTTCAGGAAGATTCATGAAGTCAGTTTCATTTGACCCTTTCTCTTGTGTATTTATAATTTTGCTTTGAACCAGATAGTTTTGATATTTCATGTTTGTGTGTGGTGCACTCTAGTGCCCAGAAGCTCTACTCTCTGGAGCTCCTCTGCCCCTGGAGCAATGTTGGGGGTCACAGGGGAGTGGTGTTGATGCCTGGAGTGAGGAAAGAGCTGTTTCCTGTTTCCCAGCTGTTGTGCCTGTCTTCACTGCCAGAAACTGTGGGCCAAGCACATAGGTATAAGCCTCTAGGCTTTGCATTTGTAGCTGCTGTATGTGGGGCTTCCCTCTCACTGGCCTAACACTAGGGCAGGGATTGCCAGTTTGAAGCCAGGTGTGGGCTTTCCAGAAGGAAGTTGCAGCAGACTGTGTACCACAGAGGGGTACCTTGGAGCTGCGTAGCCAGCCAGGGTACTGGAGCACCTAAAGATCATGAAAATTCCCAAACTGCTGGGTAGAGTGCACTGGGACATTTTTGTCTACCTGTCTTTTCTCCTAAGCAGTAAGTTTTGTGCAACCTTGGCCCTTTAGCAACCCTCTTACCGTTAGGAAGTCTCTCAGACTGCCCACCTTGCTTTTGTCCCATAGCAGCTGGATATGGATCCTTGGTTTAGCACAAGTGGCTGGATTCTCAGTCTCTCTGCCTGTCTTGACTTTCCAATCCCCCTAACCACAAGAGCACCATGTAATGTAGGTTTGTGCTCCCAGAGAAGATCTCCAGAGCTAGGTGTTCAGCTGTCCCAGGCCTCCATTCCCTTCCCACTCTGTTTTTCTTCCTCCCACCAGTGAGCTGGCATGGGGAAGGGCTTGGGTCCTGCCAGGCCATGGCTTTGATTCATTAGCCTACTCCATGATGTTTATTATTTTCTACAGGTGTATGCAGTCTGGCACAGCCCTCTTTCCTGTTGCTGTTTCAGGATTAGTTTTATTAATTATATTTTCATATTATCTGTGGTTTTAGGAGGAAACCTCTGTCTCACCTCTCATGCCACCATATTTAATCTCCTCTATTGGCTGTTTGATGCATCGGTCTATGTCAATATGTTTATTATTAAAGCAGTCAACCTAGTGTCCATGAATAATAAGCACCTTTGTTTATTTATCCATTCCAGAAATGGAAAGAACCTGTATCCCAAAGTTGACTTAATGACATTGACTTGTATTCTACAATTAATATTTGTTAATGTAATATATTTTGCTGTTAATTAAATGTTAAACACCATTCATTTATATATTTTGGCATAGTCATAGTCCTGACACCTAGTTATTCCTTTATATATAAACAATCTTTTAACTTTAAAATAATGGTGCCATCTTAGAGCTGCTGTATGGTTAATTGCTACTGAACTATAACAATGATCTTCTTTGAAACCTTTCTGGTAAAATTTTGTTTTCATTAAACTACTCCAACAATCTTATTCCAAATTCATCCCAAATTTTATTGTAATTGAGCTCTTCTAGTAATATTTACTATGATGTTGTGATCCCATCCAGTTTTCAGTCTTATTATATGTATTATTATTGTCCCAAGGCACTAAATTTATTAGTCAAATTCTCAATATCAAAAGAGTTAGCTATATTTGTGCCTATTCTTATTCCTCCCAGGATTATATTTAATATTTACATTTTTGCCAAAACAGGCCCACAAGAAATGGCTTCCATAATTGGAAGGCCCAGGAAACACAAGTCTGATTGTGAAGGTTAATATTACCCTCACCATGTGTTAAGAAAAATCAACCACCTCATGATCCTGGGGGCTATTAGCATAGGCACAGCACATATCATAAATATAACAGGAATATCTTTTTGATATGCATTTTGAGGATTCTGTTTAAAATATACCACCATTTTGGTTATAAATTTCTATCACTATCTTTAGAGCTATCCATAATTTTCCAAATCCCTACTGCAGTGACGGTGACAGAACAAATCATTGGTGGAGTTACTGTGACACCTGTCGTAGTTATACTACAGTTTAGGGTTTTTTTCTGAAGAAAAATCTTTCCAATAAAACCAAGCAACAAAACATTTTTATGTTAAATTTAGCATTTGAACATCTGATTGTATATTTACTTTTGCTTACTTGTAATTGTTGTATAACTACCTTTACTGTGTTATTATAAAAATTACTAATGAAGAGAGTACCATTATTACTCTGCCAATAATCAGATTGCTGGCCCTATAAGTCTATGTCATGTTCATACTAGTACAATTTATAGATGATTATAAATATATGGCTCTGGAAACCATTATTGGGAGTGCAGGAGAAAAAGTAGTGTAACAAACAACATTGCTTTTCAGTAATGTGATTCTTAAAATTTTTGGAATAACTACTGCTGTGACTGGCACAGCAAAGCAACCTGTAAGAATAGTGATGCGTTTTCTGGAATACCTCTTTTCAGTTGGATTTATTACCAATACCATTACTCTGGACAAGTTAAATTTCAGTTTCTTTGTGAGAACCACAGTACAGTCCTGCAAGGCTGGCTTTACATGGAAACCATGAATCCAGCTAAATTTTTAAATTTAAGTTGATAGCCATATGGGTGATCAGTACTACTTGAAAGGGTCCTTCCAAATGTTGTGACAGCTTGTTTTTCTCTTGAGCACCTTTATATATGCAAAAATATACTAGCTGACACAGGTGGCAGAGTTCTGCCATGTATTTCCAGGTCTCTAAGACCTTAAGTCTCAGGATTTCTAGGGGAAACAGATTCCTTTCTAAAGTATTGAGCATAACTATGAAAGGATTCAGTTAAATTAGGTACTTGGCATGATCTTGGGTCCGAATTTGTGGACATTCCAACCTAATTTCAAGGAAAGATTTTGTGTTTGCTTGCAGAAGTTGTTCTAATTTTTAGTGAAGCTAGAGGTGAAGCTCTAGTCCATCTTAACATGGTAGGTTGGAAAATCTTAGCCAATTAGATTTACAGAGTTTTATTTATTTGTTTTACTTGTCCAGAGAACTGAACCTTATAAGAATATGTAAACAATTGCATAATTCCTTGACAGCAAGTAGAAACAAAGTGCCTTTCTTTGTCCTAGTATTCTGATAAAAAAGTGGGAATTACATATATTAAGAGAGGATTTACCACTGCCTGAGTATTGGTTTTGAAGAGGGAAGGACTTCAGGTCATTTAGATACCATACACACCATAACTAGGACAAAATCTCTTACATTATATAGCATTAGTTCTAGGAAATCCAACTGCCACCAGGTAATTGGTAAGATTGTTCAGGGAGAAATTCTTGTTTACCTTGGGATTAGCCTGTAAAGAACTCTGTTGATAAACTGTGCATTTATTTAATATATTTTGAGTAATTTCATCCTTTTGGAAGGCAAAATAAGAGTCTGTTGTCTTTAAAATTCTTTATTCAGATTATTTCGTTGATGACTTAACACTAAGCAAATAGGGACTGCTGTTATAGTAATTATTTTGTTAGGTAATTTCACTAGTCCAGTCAAATTTATTTTATCCTCTTTTATAATTTATTTGTCTATTTTCACTTGTGGAGTGTATTTTTGAAAATGAGCAAATGACTATTGCAGTAGATGTGAAATTTTTATGTTTGGGGTATGCCATTTTTATAAGTAGCTTTTGCAGCTCTACTCACAAAATTACTCCTTTAGAAACTTCATGTTTTTGCTCTTTGAGAGCTCTAATAAAAATTACTTATGTCTGATCAGGCAGTTATAATTCCACTAATGAAACAGTTATTAATTTAGCATGATATTTTTTAGTACTCATTGAAGTAAAAATCCTTAATTATTTTCTTGTTTGCATGACAGACACTGACTATATTCACTATTAATATATATACTAGATATTTAAGTTCTCTTAACTCATCTGCTTGTATAGACATAATTTTAGACATAACATAAGCTTCCAAGATTTGCTGCATAAACATTTTTACCTAAATATATTCTCCATCAATAAACATTATTAAATAGGCAATATTGAAGGTAGTTAAATTAGGTGAAGCTTTAAAATTTTTTCAATCTCCAAAGCTAGGAAAGAGGCTGTAACTGACTTTAGTTGTTCAAAAGTGTCTGAATTCTAGAGACCAACAAGAATATCCAGAGAATTATAGTACAAAAGATAAATCCTGTATCTATAATACTGTAGTAGTCCCAAAAGTTGTCTAAGTTTTGTTTAATTGTAGGCCCTTTTATCTATAAAATGTGTTGACTTCTAGGTCCTGATGCTCTATGGTCTATGGGTGACAGCATATGCCCCAAATATCTTATCTCTGAGTGATATTTCAGTTTGTCTAATGAGGTCTTATGTCCCATGATGTAAGGAATTTAACAAAGGCAAAGTACTGGTTTTGTGTTGTTCTTTAAGTTTCCGAGACTACCAGTAAGTCACCTACATTTCGAGCGAATATAGATTCCTTTGGTGGGATGAATTTATGTATTCTCCTTCTAAATGCCTAGAGAAAGAGTGTGAGTCTCAAAACTCTTGAGGACTTTTTTGCCATAAATAATTAACTCTTTTACAAGTAAAACAAATAAGAATTTAGACTTGTCTGATGGAGGAATATAAAGAAAGGAAAGGAAAGAAGGGAGAAAAGAATTGTGGTACGAAGTGGAACAAAGATAAATTACAAAGAAAGTTTTTTGGACAATGGCACCAAAATTAAAAGTCAGAATAGTTGCATGGTTAGGAGCTACAAGAGTTAATGGCTGAGATCCTGTACACATCTACGTAGTTGCTAATCTTTATCAAATTTACCTTGATTCTTTACTGGAAGTATAGGCCTATTACCAGTTAAGGGCCCTTTTAACATTTTCATTATTTTTATACATTTTAAAAATTTGTTTTCATTTTTCCAAATTTATTGATATAATTTACATATAAAATTGTAATATATTTAAAATGCACAAAATGATGATTTTTATAAGTATACATTGTGAAATAATTACTACAATCGTTAATATATCCATCATGTCACATACTTACCTTTTTTCTGGCAATAATGCTTAAGAACTACTCTCAGCAAATTTCGAGTATACAACACAATATCATTAAATATAATCATCATGCTGTACATTAGATCCTCGAATTTGTTCATATTTTAACTGATATTTTGTATCCTTTGGCCAACATCTCCCTATTTCTCCCACCCCTAGCCCCTAGCAACTACCATTCTACTCTCTATTTCTATGAAATAAACTTTTTTTAAAGATTCCATATATAAATGACACCATAAGTCTTTGTATTTCTCTACTTGGCTATTTCACTTAGCAAAAAGCCCTCCAGGTTCATCCATGCTGTTGCAAATGGCAAGATTTCTTTATTTATTGTGATTGAACAATATTCCTTTATACATGTATATATGTTCATATATATAATATTTATATTTTATATAATAGATAATGTATTTTAAATTCAATATTTAATAACTAAATTCTCTACAATATATGTTTGTTTATGATATTTTATTCATCTTCATGGACACAGGTTGTTTACATACCTTATTTATTTGAATAATGTTGTAAAGAACATTGGAGTGCACATATCACTTCAAGATAGTGATTTCATTTTCTTTGGATATATATAAAGAAGTGGTATCATCAGTAGTTTATAGGGTAGATATTTATATATTTAGTTTTTTAAGGAAACTTCATGTTGTTTTTCATAGCGGCTGAAAAATTTACATTTATACCAATGGTGAGGGTCCCTCTTTCTCCACATTCTCACCAAAATTACTTATCTCACGTTTTTTGCCAATCAACATCCTATCATGTATAAGGTGATATATCATGTGGTTTTAATTCATGGCCCACTGATGATGTTGAGCTTCTTTTCACATACCTATTTTACATTTGTATGTATTCCTTAGAAATATATGTATTAGAGACTTAGCCCACATTTAAATTATCACCTGGTTTTCTGCTATTGAGTTGTAAAACTTCCTTATATATTTTATATATCAACCAATTATCACATACATGTTTGGCAGATAGTTTTGCTCATTAAGTAGGTCGACTTTTCATTATGTTGATTGTTCCCTCTGCTATGCAGAAACATTTAAGTTTGGTATAGTCTACTTGTAGATTTTTGCTTTTGTTGCCTGTCCTTTTGTGTCAGATCTAAAATCAATTTTCAAGAAGCTATCTCCTATGTTTTCTCCTGGGAGTTTTATGGTTTCAGGTTTTACAGTTAAATCCTTTGTCTATTTTGACTTGATTTTTGCATATGATATGATATAAGAATTCAATTTCATTCTTTTGTATGAGGATATCCAGTTTTCCTGATACTGTTTATTGAAGATACTACCTTTTCCCCAGTGTGTATTCTTGATGCCATTGTAAAAAATTAGTTAATTTTGTATACATGGGATTACTCCTGGGCTCTCTATTCTGTTCCATTGGTCTATTTGTCCATTTTTATCCCATCAGGAAGTGTAATGACTCGAGCTTTGCTCTTATTTCTCAGGACTGCTTTTGATATGTAGGATCTTTTCTGGTTCCATACAAACTTTAGGATAGTTTTTGTCTATTTCTGTGAAAAATACCACTTGAATTTTTATATGGATTATATAGAATCCGTAGATAGCTTTTAGGAATTTGGTCATTTTAACAATACTAATTAATCCAATTCATAAACACTGAATATATTTCCATTTGTTCATATCTCCTTCGATCTCCTTGAGATTTTATTCTTCCAACAATACAGAACTTTCACCTTCTTGATTACATTTATTCCTAAATAGGCTACCTCATCAAATAAATCACCATCTCTCACATGTATGTCTTTTCAAACCTCTGTAGAAATTTGCTACTACAGTTTTCTCTTCAAAAACATTAGTGGAAGACGGAGCCAACATGGTGGCATGAGTAGGACAGTGGGAATCTCCTCCCAAAAACATATATATTTTTAAAAATACAACAAATACAACTAATCCTAAAAGAGAGACCAGAAGACACAGGACAACAGCCTGACTACATCGACATGTGCAAGAGCCCAGCGCCTGGTGAAAGGGGTAAGATACAAGCCCCGGCCGGTAGGACCCCAGCACACCTACCCCAGCTCCCGGAGGGAGGGAGAGGGAGCCCAGGACTGCTAAACACCCAGCCCCAGCCACCCGCACCAGAGCGCAGACACAGTGCATGCGTGGACGGCTGGAAACTAGGGAAATAGGGCAGCAAGACCTCTGAGCGGGTGCGGAAGCTGATGCCCCTGTGACAAAGAAAACCCAGTGCTCTTTGAAAGTCTTAAAGGGACAGGATTTAACAGCTAGATGGAAACAACACAGGTCACAGCCCAGTGGCTGGAAATTACAGGGAAAACTGGGTGCACTAACCCTCTGGGCAACAGCTCTGAGAACCCTCATGGAGGTAAACAGCCAAACAGCCCCCCCAGTCCATTGCCCCTCTGGGCACTGTGAAAGCAGAGAAACAGCCTAAGGCAAAACACGCCCACAGAAAGGCAGAAAGGAAAATTCCTACACTTCTGCAGGGCAAGACACAAAGACCCAGCTGACATGCAATTACCCAACACAAGCCACTAGGGGTCGCAGTTGTCCCAGTAAAGAAAGGCCAGTAGCAAGTGAAAAGTTTGGCCCTCCCAGCTGACAGTCAATAGCACCTGTCAACATGAAAAAGCAAAAAAATATGATCCAGACAAGACTAACACAGACAGCTTCGGCATCTGCTACATCTTCCCCTGAGAAGGAACCTGGTGAGACAGATTTAGCCAGTCTTCCTGGAAAAGAATTCAAAACAAAAGTCATAACCATGCTGATGGACTTGCAGAGAAATATGCAAGAACTAAGGAAGGAGAATACAGAAATAAAACAAGCTCTGGAAGGACTTCAAAACAGAATGGATGAAATGCAAGAGACCATTAATGGCCTAGAAAACAGAGAACAGGAACGCAGAGAAGCTGATGCAGAGAGAGATAAAAGGATCTCCAGGAATGAAAGAATTCTAAGAGAGCTGAGTGACCAAACAAAAAGGAACAATATACACATTATAGGAATACCAGAAGAAGAAGAGAGAGAAAAAGGGATAGAAAGTGTCTTTGACGAAATAATTGCCTAAAACTTCCCCAAACTAGGGGAAGAAATGGCCTCTCAGACCACAGAGGTACACAGAACTCCCATGACAAGGGATACCAGGAGGGCAACACCAAGACACATAATAATTAAAATGGCAAAAATCAAAGACAAGGACAAAGTATTAAAGGCAGCCAGAGAGAAAAAAAAGGTTACCTACAAAGGAAAACACATCAGGCTATCATCAGACTTCTCAGCAGAAACCCTACAGGCCAGAAGAGAATGGCATGATATACTTAATGCAATGAAACAGAAGGGCCTCGAACCAAGACTACTGTATCCAGCACGAATATCATTTAAATATGAAGGAGGGATTAAACAATTCCCAGACAAGCAAAAGTTGAGGGAATTTGCGTCCCACAAACCACCTCTTCAGGGCATCTTACAGGGACTGCTCTAGATGGGAACACTCCTCAAAAGAGCACAGAAAAAAACGCCCAACATATGAAGAAGGGAGGAGGAGGAATAAGAAGGGAGAGAAATAAAGAATCATCAGACCACAGGTATAATAGCTTAACAAGCGAGTCAAGTTAGACAGTAAGATAGTAAAGAAGCGAACGCTGAACCTTTGGTAACCACAAACTTAAACCCTGCAATGGCAATAAGTTCATACATTTCAGTAATAACCCTAAATGTAAATGGAATGAATGCACCAGTCAAAAGACACAGAGTAATAGAATGGATAAAAAAGCAAGATCCATCCATATGCTGCTTACAAGAGACTCACATCAAACCCAAAGACATGCACAGACTTAAAGATATTTCAGGCAAACAACAAAGAGAAGAAAGCAGGTGTTGCAATTCTGGTATCAGACAAGACAGACTTCAAAATAAAGAAAGTAACAAAAGACAAAGAAGGACATTACATAATGATAAAGGGCTCAGTCCAACAAGAGGATATAACCATTATAAATATATATGCGCCCAATACAGGAGCACCAACATACCTGAAACAAATATTAACAGAACTAAAAGAGGAAATAGAATGCAATGCATTCATTCTAGGAGACTCCAACACACCACTCACTCCAAAGGACAGATCCACCAGACAGAAAATAAATAAGGACACACAGGCACTGAAAAACACACTAGAACAGATGGACCTAATAAACATGTACAGAACTCTACATCCAAAAGCAACAGGATACACATTCTTCTCAAGTGCACATGGAACATTCTCCAGAATAGACCACATACTAGGCCACAAAAAGAGCCTCAGTAAATTCCAAAACATTGAAATGCTACCAACCAACTTTTCAGACCACAAAGGTATAAAACTAGAAATAAACCATACAAAGAAAGTAAAAAGGCTCACAAATACATAGAAGCTTAACAACACGCTCTTAAATAATCAATGGATCAATGACCAAATCAAAATGGAGATCCAGCAATATATGGTAACAAACGACAACAACAACACTAAGCCCCAACTTCTGTGGGACACAGCAAAAGCAGTCTTAAGAGGAAAGTATATAGCAATCCAAGCATATTTAAAAAAGGAAGAACAATCCCAAATGAAAGGTCTAATGTCACAATTTTCGAAATTGGAAAAAGAAGAACAAATTAGGCCTAAGGTCAGCAGAAGTAGGGACAGAATAAAGATCAGAGAAGAAATAAATAAAATTGAGAAGAATAAAACAATAGCAAAAATCAATGAAACCATGAGCTGGTTCTTCCAGAAAATAAACAAAATAGACAAGCCTCTAGCCAGACTTATTAAGAGGAAAAGAGAGTCAATACAAATCAACAGTATCAGAAACGAGAATGGAAAAATCACGACGGACCCCAGAGAAATACAAAGAATTATTAGAGAATACTATGAAAACCTATATGCTAACAAGCTGGGAAACCTAGGAGAAATGGACAACTTCCTAGAAAAATACAACCTTCCAGGACTGACCCAGAAAGAAACAGAAAATCTAAACAGACCCATTACCAGCAACGAAATTGAAGCGGTAATCAAAAAACTACCAAAGAACAAAACCCCCGGGCCAGATGGATTTACCTCAGAATTTTATCAGACATACAGGGAAGACATAAAACCCATTCTTCTTAAAGTTTTCCAAAAAATAGAAGAGGAGTGGATACTCCCAAACTCATTCTATGAAGCTAACATCACCCTAATACCAAAACCAGGTAAAGACCCTACCAAAAAAGAAACCTACAGACCAATATCCCTGATGAAAATAGATGCAAAAATACTCAACAAAATATTAGCAAACCGAATTCAAAAATTCCTCACAAGGATCATGCACCATGACCAAGTGGGACTCATCCCAGGGATGCAAGGATGGCACAATATTCGAAAGTCCATCAACATCATCCACCACATCAACAAAGAGAAAGACAGAAACCACAAGATCATCTCCATAGATGCTGAAAAAGCATTTGACAAAGTTCAACATCCATTCATGATAAAAACTCTCAGCAAAATGGGAATAGAGGGCAAGTACCTCAACATAATAAAGGCCACCTATGAAAAACCTACAGCCAACATTATATTGAAGAGCGATAAGCTGAAAGCTTTTCCTCTGAGATCGGGAACTAGACAAGGATGCCCACTCTCCCCACTGTTATTTAACATAGTACTGGAGGTCCTAGTCATGGCAATCAGACAAAACCAAAAAATACAAGGAACCCAGATTGGTAAAGAAGAAGTTAAACTGTCACTATTTGCAGATGATATGATACTGTACATAAAAAACCCTAAAGACTCCACCCCAAAACTACTAGAACTGATATCGGAATACAGCAAAGTTGCAGGACACAAAATCAACACACAGAAATCTGTGGCATTCCTATACACTAACAATGAATCAACAGAAAGAGAAATCAGGAAAACAACTCCATTCACAATTGCGTCAAAAAGAATAAAATACCTAGGAATAAACCTAACCAAGGAAGTGAAAGACCTATACCCTGAAAACTACAAGTCACTCTTAAGAGAAATTAAAGGGGACACTAACAGATGGAAACGCATCGCATGCTCGTGGCTAGGAAGAATTAATATCATCAAAATGGCCATCCTGCCCAAAGCAATATACAGATTTGATGCAATCCCTATGAAACTACCAGCAACATTCTTCAATGAACTGGAACAAATAATTCAAAAATTCACCAAATTCAAAAACGCAAAAATTCACAAATGGAAACACCAAAGACCCCGAATAGCCAAAGCAATCCTGAGAAAGAAGAATAAAGTAGGGGGGATCTCACTCCCCAACTTCAAGCTCTATTATAAAGCCATAGTAATCAAGACAATTTGGTACTGGCACAAGAACAGAGCCACAGACCAATGGAACAGACTAGAGGATCCAGACATTAACCCAGACATATATGGTCAATTAATATTTGATAAAGGAGCCATGGACATACAATGGCGAAATGACAGTCTCTTCAACAGATGGTGCTGGCAAAACTGGACAGCTACATGTAGGAGAATGAAACTGGACCATTGTCTAACCCATATGCAAAAGTAAACTCAAAATGGATCAAAGACCTGAATTTAAGTCATGAAACCATTAAACTCGTGGAAAAAAACATATCGGCAAAAACTCTTAGACATAAACATGAGTGACCTCTTCTTGAACATATCTCCCTGGGCAAGGAAAACAACAGCAAAAATGAACAAGTGGGACTATATTAAGCTGAAAAGCTTCTGTACAGCAAAAGACAGCATCAATAGAACAAAAAGGAACCCTACAGTATGGGAGAATATATTTGAAAATGAAAAATCCGATAAAGGCTTGACGTCCAGAATATATAAAGAGCTCACGTGCCTCAACAAACAAAAAACAAATAACCCAATTAAAAAATGGGCAGTGGAACTGAACAGACAGTTCTCCAAAAAAGAAATACAGATGGCCAAGAGACACATGAAAAGATGCTCCACATTGCTAATTATTAGAGAAATGCAAATTAAAACTACAATGAGGTATCACCTCACACCAGTAAGGATAGCTGCCATCCAAAAGACAAACAACAACAAATGTTGGCGAGGCTGTGGAGAAAGGGGAACCCTGCTACACTGCTGGTGGGAATGTAAATTAGTTCAACCATTGTGGAAAGCAGTATGAAGGTTCCTCAAAATGCTCAAAATAGACTTACCATTTGACCCAGGAATTGCACTCCTAGGAATTTACCCTAAGAATGCAGCAATCAAGTATGAGAAAGACCAATGCACCCCTATGTTTATCACAGCACTATTTACAATAGCCAAGAAGTGGAAACAACCTAAATGTCCATCGATAGATGAATGGATAAAGAAGATGTGGTACATATACAAAATGGGATACTACTCAGCCATAAGAAAAGGGCAAATCCTACCATTTGCAGCAACATGGATGGAGCTGGAGGGTATTATGCTCAGTGAAACAAGCCAAGCAGAGAAAGAGAAATACCAAATGATTTCACTCATCTGTGGAGTATAAGAACAATGGAAAAACTGAAGGAACAAAATAGCAGCAGAATCACAGAACTCAAGAATGGACTAACAGGTACCAAAGGGAAAGGGACTGGGGGGATGGGTGGGTAGGGAGGGATAAGGGAGGGGGAGAAAAAGGGGGGTATTAAGATTAGCATGCATGGGGGAGTGGGAGAAAAGGGAGGGCTGTACAACACAGAGAAGACAAGTAGTGATTCTACAACATTTTGCTTTGCTGATGGACAGTGACGGTAAAGGGGTATATAGGGGGGACCTGGTATAGGGGAGAGCCTAGTAAACAAAATATTCGTCATGTAAGTGTAGATTAATGATAAAAAAAAAGCAGTTCCTGTGTTGTGACCTCCAATGAGTTCTACACAATGATATAAAGGGCATATAAAAGTATAGGCATAGGGTCTGTTTGTGTTTATACAGAGGATCAAAGCCTAATTTGGCTACCCCAAAAATGAACTAAGATACGATATGAAAAATAACTTCCAACATGAGCACTCTTGGGAAGACTCATGCCAGAAGATGACCATCAAAAAACCCCAAGAAAGATCCACGCACTGCTACAGGTGTACATGCACTCATCCCACCAGTTCCTGGACTTGCCATGGGAATGAGAAGAAGATATCTAAGATGGCCTGTGCATACAGCAAAACAAAAAATTTGACTGGATCTAAACTGTTGGAACTCAACCAAGAATTAGAAGTGCAAATTGTAGCGCTCCAAAATCTTACAACTACAGACTATTTACTGTTAAAAGAACATATGGGATGTGAACAGTCCCCAGGAATGGGTTGTTTTAATTGTCTGATTTCTCTCAGACTGTTCAAGTTCAGTTGGATAATATTCACCATATTATAGACAAGTTTCACAAATGCCTAAGGTGCCTAACTGGTTTTCTTGGTTTCACTGGAGATGGCTGGTAATTACAGGTATGCTTTTTTTATGTAACTGTACTCCTATTATATTAATGTGTGTGTGCAATTTAATTAGTAGTTTAAAACCTATACATGCTGAAGTTACTCTACAAGAAGGTATGTCAAAGAAATAATCAATCTTCCCAGGTTTTCTTCCACCTGCTACTTCTATAGCTTTTCTTCTTCCTTCCTAATTATAACCCTTTAGTAGAATTCGTGCCTCATATCGAATTTACCGAGTATCATAATTCTTCCAAGTGTTAAAGACACCTCAAGACAAATGCTGGGCATGGAAGCCACAGGGCATAAAATATCCAAAGAAGTAAAAAGCTAACCTTTTCAAACAATAAGGCTTCTTTCTCACTTACCAACTTAACATTTCCCTGTATGGCCCCAGAAGATGACTGGTTAGCCAGAGACAGGTAAGATTCCTCAAGGGAGGAACAACCTAAGACAGGCACAGTCGCAGGAGGGCCATCAGGTGAGAAAATGGGGATCAACAGAGGTGAGGCTTAGAACCTCCCACTACCACCACCCGCTGTTCTGAGAGAAATCTTCTGCATACGTTGATGTTTAATTGCACTTGTCTAGCTTGGATTAACACATAGTCTACAGGCACACACCTGATCATCTACATTTGTTCTCTTAAAACACTAAACTATGTTTTCTTCCTTTATCTTGTATCTACCTACCACTTCAGCATTTTATTAAAAATAATAATAATAAAGAGAGAAATGTGGTATCCACATATAAATCAAGTATAAAAATCAAATGAATATTCATATTTGAACTGACTGTTTATAGTCCATAATGCATGATCAAAACCAAAAGCCTCTGTGATGACTGCCCTTGTACTGTTCACCATGTAAGAACTTATTTACTATGTAAGAATTTGTTCTCCATGTAAGAACTTTTTCATTATGCTTCAGAAGATTGGAGACTGACGTAAATTAGGCTTGGGGTGGATTAATGATTGTGCATTGAGCATTGACCCCCTATACAGAATTTTATTGTGGTTAACAACCATTTGATCAATAAATATGAGAGATGCCCTCACAAAAAAAAGTACACACTTCCAATTGTAAAATAAATAAGTAACCTGGATGTAATATATAGTATAAGGAATATAGTCAAAATATTCTAACAACTTGGTATGGTGATAGCTGGTACCTAGAATTATCATGTATATAAATGTTAAATCACTGTGTTGTACACCTGAATCTAATGTAATACTGTGTGTCAACTACCCTTCAATGAAAATAAAAAATAAAAAACACATTACTGCTCTCTTTCTCTCTATTGGATAATTCTCATTAATCCTGAAAACATGCTGTAGCATCTCTCATCTTAAAAAGCAAGAAAAGGAAATAAAAGCAAAATATATAGACCTAAATTTAATATCTCTACAATGTCCTGTTCCACTTCTATATTTTCCCTTCACAGAAAAAGTTCTCAAAAAGAATATTGGAAAGATGATGACTCTAATCTACAGAAGCTCCCTAACTTTGGCAAAATTGGCAAGGAAGCACTACAGATTGCAGTTTCTTATTGTAATTGTCTGTCTGACTTCTGACAATATGAATTCCACACTAATCAAAGGAGATATTTGGTAACTGTTTGTTTGATAGAACAATAAGCATTAGTGTCCACACTTTTTATTAAGCATATCTTATGCTATTCATAGACCTCCCAAAACAGCAGACTAGAGCAAACAGAGCAGGACCTTTGTTGTTCTCTGGCGGCCCCAACTAACTGAATTGCAACCCAGTTTGACTACTAGGGAAGAAGTTCCTAACATTTTGAGAGAGAATGGGTCTATTTTTCTGAACTCTACTTGTCTCTGTTGACTATTTCATATGTATTATACCATCTTTAGAAGCTGGGACAAGGTCTCAAATGTGTAAATCTATAGCTGTGAATAATGTGGTATTTGTTTGATGAGAGGACAACTTGGAAAATAGTGGTGAAAATTTTCATAGAAAACATACCGCTTTCTTGTTAGGATGAAGAGAAAAACATTATAGTGTTAAACAGATAAATAATTTACATCAGTACCTTACATTGGTAACCATTGTCATATATTGTTCAACAGTTCTTTAACATTTAATTTTTTTTTTTGAGAGGGCATCTCTCATATTTATTGATCAAATGGTTGTTAACAACAATAAAATTCAGTATAGGGGGGTCAACGCTCAATGTACAATCATTAATCCATCTCTAGCCTAATTCTCGTCAGTCTCCAATCTTCTGAAGCATAACGAACAAGTTCTTACATGGTGAACGAATTCTTACATAGTGAATAAATTCTTACATGGTGAACAGTACAAGGGCATTCATCACAGAAACTTTCGGTTTTGATCATGCAATATGACCTATAAACAATCAGGTCAAATATGAATATTTGTTTGATTTTTGTACTTGATTTATATGTTGATCCCACATTTCTCCTATTATTATTATTATTATTTTTATTTTTAATAAAATGCTGAAGTGGTAGGTAGATGCAAGATAAAGGTAGAAAACATAGTTTAGTGCTGTAAGAAGGCAAATGTAGATGATCAGATGATCAGGTGTGTGCCTATGGACTAGGTATTAATCCAGGCTAGACAAGGGCAGCAAAACATCCACAGATGCAGAAGATTTCTCTCAAAACAGGGGGGGTGAGGTACTGAGCCTCACCTCTGTTGATCCCCAATTTCTCACCTGATGGCCCCCCTGCGACTGGGCCTGTCTTAGGTTGTTCCTCCCTTGAGGAATCTTACCCGTCTCTGGCTAACCAGTCATCTTCCGGGGCCATACAGGGAAATGTAAAGTTGGTAAGTGAGAGAGAAGCCATATTGTTTGCAAAGGTTAGCTTTTTACTTCTTTGCAGATTTATGCCTTGTGGCTTCTATGCCCAGCACTTGTCTCGAGGTATCTTTACCACCTGGAGGAATTATGATACTCGGTAAATTCGATATGAGGCACGAATTCTATTTAAGGGTTGTAATTAGGAAGGAAGAAGAAAAGCTATAGATGTAGCATATGGAAGGAAACATGGGAGGATTGATTATTTCTTTGACATATCTTGTATTGTACCTTAAGTATGTATAGGTTTTAAACTACTAACTAATTTGCACACACATATTAACATAATAGGAATACGGTGACATAAACAAAGCAAATCTATAATTACCATCCATCTCCAGTGAAGCCAAGAAAACCATTTAGGCACCCTAGGTATTTGTGAAAATTTATCTATGATATGATGGATATTGTCCAACTGTACTTGAACCATCAGACAAATTAAAGCAGCCCATTTCTGGGATCTGTTCACATCCATATGTTCTTTTAACCATAGATAGTCTATAGTCATGAGATTTTGGAGTGCTACAACTTGCACCCCTCCCAACTCCTGGTTGAGTTCCAACAGTACAGATCCAGTCAAATTCGTTGTCTCGCTGTATGCACATGCCAGCCTAGACATCTCCCTCCTCATTCCTATGGCAAGTCCAGGAGACGGTGGGCTGGATGCAGCCACAACCGCAGCATCGTCCGGATACCTGTGGAGGCTTTTTGATGATCATCCCCCAGCACAAGTCCTCCAGAGAGTGCTGATGCCGGAAGCTCCTCCTCATATCATATCTTAGTTCATTTTCTGGGTATCCAAGCTAGGCCTTGATCTTCTGCATAGAAACAAACAGACCCTTTGCCCACACTTTGACATGCCCTCTATACCACTGTGCAGAACTCATTGGAGGTCAGCACACAGTAACTGCTTTTTTTTTTTTTAATTAAGAGTAAGGAATATTATCAGAAAAGAGTACCTCCATAGCTGATCATCTGACACCCTTTAAGTGATCAACATTAAGGATATTTAAAGCATGTGTTGATCTTTGATTTACCAATAGTTTTATCCTGTTAAGGAGTAATCTCCCTTTTCTTTCTTTCTTTCTTTTTTTTTTTTTAATTTTTAATCTACACTTACATGAAGAATACTATGTTTACTATGCTCTCCCCTATATCAGGTCACCCCTAACAACCACATTACGGTTACTGTCCCTCAGCTTAGCAAAATGTTGTGGAGTCACTACTTGTCCTCTCTGTGTTGTGCAGCCCACCCTCCCCTTTCTCCCTCCCCCCATGCATGCTAATCTTAATACCCCCTTCTTCTTCCCCCCCCCCTTATCCCTCCCTGCCCACCCATCCTCCCCAGTTCCTTTCCCTTTGGTACCTGTTAGTCCATTTTTGGGTTCTGTAATTCCACTGCTGTTTTGTTCCTTCAGTTTTTCCTTTGTTCCTATACTCCTCAGATGACTGAAATCATTTGGTATTTCTCTTTCTCTGCTTGGCTTATTTCACTGAGCATAATACTCTCCAGCTCCATCCATGTTGCTGCAAATGGTTGGATTTTTCCACTTCTTATGGCTGAGTAGTATTCCATTGTGTATATGTACCACATCTTCTTTATCCATTCATCTACCGATGGACATTTAGGTTGCTTCCAATTCTTGGCTATTGTAAATAGTGCTGCGATAAACATAGGAGTGCATCTGTCTTTCTCAAACTTGATTGCTGCGTTCTTAGGGTAAATTCCTAGGAGTGGAATTTCTGGGTCAAATGGTAGGTCTGTTTTGAGCATTTTGATGCACCTCCATACTGCTTTCCACAATGGTTGAACTAATTTACATTCCCACCAGCAGTGTAGGAGGGTTCCCCTTTCTCCACAGCCTTGCCAACATTTGTTGTTGTTTGTCTTTTGGATGGCAGCTATCCTTACTGGTGTGAGGTGATACCTCATTGTAGTTTTAATTTGCATTTCTCTGATAATTAGCAATGTGGAGCATCTTTTCATGTGTCTCTTGGCCATCTGTATTTCTTTTTTGGAGAACTGTCTGTTCAGTTCCTCTGCCGATTTTTTAATTGGGTTATTTGTTTTTTGTTTGTTGAGGCGTGTGAGCTCTTTATATATTCTGGACGTCAAGCCTTTATCGGATCTGTCATTTTCAAACATATTCTCCCATACTGTAGGGTTCCTTTTTGTTCTATTGATGGTGTCTTTCGCTGTACAGAAGCTTTTCAGCTTAATGTAGTCCCACTTGCTCCTTTTTGCTGTTGTTTTCCTTGCCCAGGGAGATATGTTCAAGAAGAGATCACTCATGTTTATGTCTAAGAGGTTTTTGCCTATGTTTTTTTCCAAGAGTTTAATGGTTTAATGACTTACATTCAGGTCTTTGATCCATTTTGAGTTTACCTTTGTATATGGGGTTAAACAATGGTCCAGTTTCATTCTCCTACATGTAGCTGTCCAGTTTTGCCAGCACCATCTGTTGAAGAGACTGTCATTTTGCCATTGTATGTCCATGGCTCCTTTATCAAATATTAATTGTCCATATATTTTTGGGTTAATTTCTGGGGTCTCTAATCTGTTCCACTGGTCTGTGGCTCTGTTCTTGTGCCAGTACCAAATTGTCTTGATTACTATGGCTTTGTAGTAGAGCTTGAAGTTGGGGAGTGAGATCCCCCCTACTTTATTCTTCTTTTTCAGGATTACATTGGCTATTCGGGGTCTTTGGTGTTTCCATATGAATTTTTGAATTATTTGTTCCAATTCATTGAAGAATGTTGCTGGTAATTTGAGAGGGATTGCATCAAATCTGTATATTGCTTTGGGCAGGATGGCCATTTTGACGATATTAATTCTTCCTAGCCATGAGCATGGGATGAGTTTCCATTTATTAGTGTCCCCTTTAATTTCTCTTAAGAGTGACTTGTAATTTTCAGAGTATAAGTCTTTCACTTCATTGGTTAGGTTTATTCCTAGGTATTTTATTCTTTTTGATGCAATGGTGAATGGAATTTTTTTTCTGATTTCTCTTTCTATTGATTCGTTGTTAGTGTATAGGAAAGCTACAGATTTCTGTGTGTTGATTTTGTATCCTGCAACTTTGCTGTATTCCGATATCAGTTCTAGTAGTTTTGGAGTGGAGTCTTTAGGGTTTTTTATGTACAGTATCATATCATCTGCAAATAGTGACAGTTTAACTTCTTCTTTACCAATCTGGATTCCTTGTATTTCTTTGTTTTGTCTGATTGCCGTGGCTAGGACCTCCAGTACTATGTTAAATAACAGTGGGGAGAGTGGGCATCCCTGTCTGGTTCCCGATCTCAGTGGAAATGCTTTCAGCTTCTCGCTGTTCAATATAATGCTGGCTGTGTGTTTATCATATATGGCCTTTATTATGTTGAGGTACTTGCCCTCTATTCCCATTTTGCTGAGAGTTTTTATCATGAATGGATGTTGAATTTTGTCAAATGCTTTTTCAGCATCTATGGAGATGATCATGTGGTTTTTGTCTTTCTTTTTGTTGATGTGGTGGATGATGTTGATGGATTTTCGAATGTTGTACCATCCTTGCATCCCTGGGATGAACCCCACTTGGTCATGGTGTATGATCCTTTTTATATACTGTTGAATTCTGTTTGCTAATATTTTATTGAGTATTTTTGCATCTACATTCATCAGGGATATTGGTCTGTAATTTTCTTTTTTGGTGGGGTCTTTGCCTGGTTTTGGTATTAGGGTGATGTTGGCCTCATAGAATGAGTTTGGGAGTATTCCCTCTTCTTCTATTTTGTGGAACACTTTAAGGAGAATGGGTATTATGTCTTCTCTGTGTGTCTGATAAAATTCCGAGGTAAATCCGTCCGGCCCCGCGGTTTTGTTCTTGGGTAGTTTTTTGATTACTGTTTCAATTTCTTTGCTTGTAATTGGTTTGTTTAACTTTTGTGTTTCTTCCTTGGTCAGTCTTGGGAGGTTGTATTTTTCTAGGAAGTTGTCCATTTCTTCTAGGTTTTCCAGCTTGTTGGCATATAGGTTTTCATAGTAGTCTTTAATAATTCTTTGTATTTCTGTGGAGTCTGTCGTGATTTTTCCATTCTCATTTCTGATTATGTTGATTTGTGTTGACTCTCTTTTTCTCTTAATAAGTTGGGCTAGAGGCTTGTCTATTTTGTTTGTTTTCTCAAAGAACCAGCTCTTGGTTTCGTTGATTTTTGCTATTGTTTTATTCTTCTCAATTTTGTTTATTTCTTCTCTGATCTTTATTATGTCCCTCCTTCTGCTGACTTTAGGCCTCCTTTGTTCTTCTTTTTCCAGTTTTAATAATTGTGATGTTAGACTATTCATTTGGGATTGTTCTTCCTTCTTCAAGTGTGCCTGGATTGCTATATACTTTCCCCTTAAGACTGCTTTCGCTGCATCCCACAGAAGTTGGGGCTTAGTGTTGTTGTTGTCATTTGTTTCTGTATATTCCTTGATCTCTATTTTGATTTGTTCATTGATCCATTGATTATTTAGTAGCATGTTGTTAAGCCTCCATGTGTTTGTGAGCCTTTTTGTTTTCTTTGTAGAATTTATTTCTACTTTCATACCTTTGTGGTCTGAAAAATTGGTTGGTAGAATTTCAATATTTTGGAATTTACTGAGGCTCTTTTTGTGAGCTAGTACGTGGTCTATTCTGGAGAATGTTCCATGTGCACTTGAGAAGAATGTATATCCTGTTGCTTTTGGATGTAGAGTTCTATAGATGTCTATTAGGTCCATCTGTTCTAGTGTGTAGTTCAGTGCCTGTGTGTCTTTACTTATTTTCTGCCCGGTGGATCTATCCTTTGGGGTGAGTGGTGTGTTGAAGTCTCCTACAATGAATGCATTGCAGTCTATTTCCCTCTTTAGTTCTGTTAGTATTTGCTTCACATATGCTGGTGCTCCTGTATTGGGTGCATATATATTTAGAATGGTTATATCCTCTTGTTGGACTGAGCCCTTTATCATTATGTAGTGGCCTTCTTTATCTCTTGTTACTTTCTTTGTTTTGAAGTCTATTTTGTCTGATATTAGTATGCAACCCCTGCTTTCTTCTCACTGTTGTTTGCCTGAAATATGTTTTTCCATCCCTTGACTTTTAGTCTATGCTTATCTTTGGGTTTAAGGTGAGTTTCTTGTAAGCAGCATATAGATGGGTCTTGCTTTTTTATCCATTCTATTACTCCATGTATTTTTTAATTGGTGCAGTAAGTCCATTTACATTTAGGGTGACTATTGAGAGATATGTACTTATTGCCATTTCAGGCTCTAGATTCGTGGTTACCAAAGGTTCAAGGTTAGCTTCTTTAGTATCTTACTGCCTAACTTAGCTCGCTTATTGAGCTGTTATATACACTGTCTGGAGATTCTTTTCTTCTCTCCCTTCTTATTCCTCCTCCTCCATTCTTCATATGTTGGGTGTTTTGTTCTGTGCTCTTTTTAGGGGTGCTCCCATCTAGAGCAGTCCCTGTAGGATGCCCTGTAGAGGTGGTTTGTGGGAAGCAAATTCCCTCAGCTTTTGCTTGTCTGGGAATTGTTTAATCCCACCATCATATTTAAATGATAGTCGTGCTGGATACAGTATCCTTGGTTCAAGGCCCTTCTGTTTCATTGCATTAAGTATATCATGCCATTCTCTTCTGGCCTGTAGGGTTTCTGTTGAGAAGTCTGATGTTTGCCTGATTGGTTTTCCTTTATAGGTGACCTTTTTCTCTCTAGCTGCCTTTAAAACTCTTTCCTTGTCCTTGATCCTTGCCATTTTAATTAGTATGTGTGTTGGTGTTTTCCTCCTTGGATCCTTTCTGTTGGGGGTTCTGTGTACTTTCATGGTCTGTTCGATTATTTCCTCCCCCAGTTTGGGGAAGTTTTCAGCAATTATTTCTTCAAAGACACTTTCTATCCCTTTTCCTCTTTCTTCCTCTTCTGGTATCCCTATAATATGAATGTTATTCCTTTTGTATTGGTCACATATTTCTCTTAGTGTTGTTTCATTCCTGGAGATCCTTTTATCTCTCTCTATGTCAGCTTCTATACGTTTCTGTTCTCTGGCTTCTATTCCTTCAATGGCCTCTTGCATCTTATCCATTCTGCTTATAAATCCTTCCAGGGATTGTTTCACTTCTGTGATCTCTTTCCTGACATCTGTGATCTCCTTTCGGACTTCATCCCTCTGCTCTTGCATTTTTCTCTGCATCTCATCCCATTGCTCTTGCATTTTTCTCTGCATCTCTGTCAGCATGTTCATGATTTTTATTTTGAATTCTTTTTCAGGAGGACTAGTTAGGTCTGTCTCCTTCTCAGGTGTTGTCTCTGTGATCTTTGTCTGCCTGTAGTTTTGCCTTTTCATGGTGATAGAGATAGTTTGCAGAGCTGGTACAAGTGACCGCTGAAAGAGCTTCCCTTCTTGTTGGTTTGTAGCCTTTTCCTGGGAGAATAGCGACCTCTAGTTGCTTGTGCTGGGCAGCTGTGCGCAGACAGGGCTTCTGCTTCCTTCCCAGTTGCTTTGGGGTTTATCTCTGCTGTTGCTGTGGGCTTGGTCTGGCTGGGGCTGTTCCTCCAAAATGGTGGAGCCCCGTTTGGAGGGGGAGCGGCTAGGAGGCTATTTATCTCCGTAAGGGGTCTCTGTGCTCCCTGCTGCCCAGGGGGTTAGGGTGCCCAGAGATCCCCAGATTCCCTGCCTCTGGTCTAAGTGACCTGTCCTGCCCCTTTAAGACTTCCAAAAAGCACTCTCCAAACCAAAACAACAACAGCAACAATGAGAGAGGGAACAGAAAGAAAGAAAAAAAAAAAAGGAAAAAACAAGCGATTTTTTTTTCTTTTTTTCTGTCCTCAGGTGCCGGTCTCAGGCACCCGCTCACTGGTCCTGCTGCCCTGTCTCCCTAGCACCAGGGTCCCTGTCCTTTCAAGGCTTCCAAAAAGCACCCACCCACCAGTCCCGCAGGGAAGGAACGCTCGATATTCTTTGTCCTCAGGCACTGGTCCCAGGCACCCGCTCACCAGTCCTGCCGCCCTGCCTCCCTAGCACCGGGGTCCCTGTCCCTTTTAGGCTTCCAAAAAGCACTCGCAGAAAAGAGAAAAAAAAAAAGAGGTAAAACGCGCGATTTCCTCTGTCCTCAAGTGCCGGTCTCAGGCACCCGCCCACCGGTCCCGCAGGGAAAAACGTGGGATATTCTTTGTCCTCAGGCGCCGGTCCCAGGCACCCGCTCACCAGTCCCGCCACCCTGCCTCCCTAGCACTGGGGTCCCTGTCCCTTTAAGGCTTCCAAAAAGTGCTCGCCAAAAAGAGAAAAAGAAAAGGGGAAAAATGCGCGATTTCCTCCGTCTCAGGCACCCGCCCGCCGGTCCCGCAGGGAGAAACGCGGGATGTTCTTTGTCCTCAGCCGCCGGTCCCAGGCACCTGCTCACCGGTCCCGCCACCCTGCCTCCCTAGCAACGGGGGCCCGTCCCTTTAAGGCTTCCAAAAAGTGCTCGCCAAAAAAAAAAACCGCTCCAGTTTCTTTCCATCCGCCGGGAGCCGGGGGGAGGGGCGCTCGGGTCCCGCCGGGCCGGGGCTTGTATCTTACCCCCTTTGCAAGGTGCTGGGTTCTTGCAGGTGTGGATGTGGTCTGGATGTTGTCCTGTGTCCTGTGGTCTCTATTTTAGGAAGATTTTTCTTTGTTATATTTTCATAGCTCTATGTGTTTTTGGGAGGAGATTTCCACTGCTCTACTCACGCCGCCATCCTGGCTCCGCCCTATATTTAATATTTTAAGGTAATCTTTCTATAATTGTCCAGAAGAAAAGTATCCAGACACTAAAAGAAAAAAATATTTTATTTTTAAAAATATGAAACATCAATGAAAATTATAAAAAATATATTTAATCTTGAATGTTTATTCTTTTTGATGTTATCAATAGGATTATTTTTCTTTTTTGGATAGTTTGTTGTATATAAGAAATGCAACTGATTTTTTAAGTTGATTTTCTATCTTGTAAATTTTCTGTTTGTTCATCATTTCTAAAAATTTTTGAGGACTCTTTAGGGTGCTCCAAATAAATGATAAGTGCAAGCAAAATAATTGTACTTGTTCCTTTCTAGTTTTGATGACTTTGATCTTTTTATCTTTCCTTATTGCTCTGGTGAGACTTCCAGTAGAATGTTGAATAAGACTGCTGAGAGTGGAAATACTAGTCTTATTCTTGATAATAGTGGAAAATACTCTCATTATTGAGTATGAGGTCAGCTATGGTCTTAACTTACATTTCCTTTACTATGTTGAGGAATATTCCTTCTCTCCCAAATTTGTTGAGCTTTTTTCTTGAAAGGATTTTTAAATTTCTCGATGCTTTTTCTTCATCTATTGAGATGATCACATAATTTTTATCCTTGGTCAGGGTGTGTGATTATTTTAATGTACTTTTGAATTTGGCTGGCCAATTAATATAATTTTAATCCATTTAATTTATTGTGATAATTGATATTTGAAATTATTAGATAACCAAAATTTATTTTGCTTTTATAGATAGAACCTTTCGTTTTCCTCCTTTTCATTTTGTTTTTATTGAAGTATCATTGATATACAATCTTATATTGGTTTCAAGTATAAAACACAGTTACACACATTATTAAATCCTTACCACAGCTAGTGCAGTTACTATCTGTCAACAGAGGAAGATGTAACAAAATCATTGGCTATATTCTCCATGCTGTACTACCATCCCTGTGACCAAGTTATATAATGATATTGAGAATTTTTGGGCCCCTTTTATGTCCCCTCATCATCCTCAGCCAATTAATATTTCGTAAAGGACTTTTGCATGTATGTTCATCAGGAATTTTGGCCTGCAATTTTCTTTTCTTATGGTGTCCTTTTTGGTTTTATTATCAGGGCCTTATGAAATGAATTTGAAAGTGTTACCTTCTCATATTTTTTTGGGACAGTTTGAGTATTTTTATTAGTTTTTCTTAATGTTTGGTAAAATTCACCAGTCAGCCATCTGATTCTGAACTTTTATTTGTTGAGAAGTTTCTGATTACTGATTCAGTCTCATTAGTCATAGATCTATTCAGATTTCTATTTGTTCATGATTCAGGCTTGGTAGGTTGTATGTTTCTACAAATTAATCCATTTTTTTGTTGGTTACACATTCTTCTGGTATATAAGTGCTCATAGTAGTTTCTTATAATGCTTTTCATTTCTGTGGTATCAGTTATAATGTCTCTTGCTTCATTCTGATTTTGACTCCTCTTTTTATTCCTTAGTGACTCTACCTAAATGTTAGCCAATTTTTTTAACACACCAAGACTTCATTTTCTGTATCTTTTCAATTGCCTTTATAGTCTCTGTTTCATTTGTTTCTGTTCTGATCTTTGTTATTTCCTTTCTTTGGCTCATTGAGGGCTTATGCTGAATTTGTTCTTTTTTATAGTTTACTGAGGTGAAAATTTAGGTTGTTTGAGATTTTACTTTTTCTAAATGTAGGTGTTTATCCCTGTTAACTTGACATTTAGAACTGCTTTTGCTATATCCCACAAACTGTGATATATCATTATTTTCTTTTCATTTGTATCAATATATTTTTTATTATCCATTTATTTATTTTTATTTTTATAATTAAGGTATCATTGATATACAATATTAGGAAGGTTTCATATGAACAACATTGTGGCTTCAACATTCATCCATATTATCAAGTCCAACCCCCACTGCAGTCACAGTCTATCAGCATACTAAGATGCTATAGTCATTACTTGTCTTCTGTGTGCTATACTGACTTCCCCATGACCTACCTATATTGTGAGTGCTAATTATACTGCCCCTTAATCTCCTTCTCCCTCCCTCCACATCCACCCTCCTCAACCCCTTCTCTTTGGTAATGGCTAGCCACTTCTTGGAGTCTGTGTCTGCCTCATTTATGTTCCTTCAACTTTGCTTTTTTGTTATACTCTACAAATGATTGAAAACATTTGTTACTTCTATTACCTCTCTTTCTCCTCCTGGCTTATGTCACTGAGCATAATACCATCTAGTTCCACCCATGTTGCTGCAAACAGTAGGATTTGTGTTCTTTTTGTGGCTGAATGGTATTCCATTGTGTATATATACCACCTATTCTTTATCCATTCATCTACTGATGGACACTTAGGTTGCTTCCATATGTTGGCTATTTTAAATAGTGTTGCAGTAAACATGGGGATGCATATGTCTTTTTGAATCAGGGATATTGTTTTGTTTTTCAGGTAAATTCCTAAGAGTGAAAATACTGGATAAATTGGTATTTCTATTTTTAGTTTTTTGAGGAACTTCCATAATGGTTGAACTTAACATCTATAATTTACATTCCTGCCAACAGTGTAGGAGAGTTCCCCTTTCTTGGCATCCTCACCAGCATTCATTATTTCTTGTCTTTTGGATGTTGGCAATCCTAAGACGTGTGAGGTGATGTCTCATTCTGGTTGTAATTTGTAATTCCCTTATTATTAGCAATGTGGAGCATCTTTACATGTGCCTGTTGGCCATTCAAATTTCTTCTTCAAAGAAGCCATCTATTTGGATATTCTGCCCACTTTTTCATTGAGTTATTTGTGTTTGGTATGTTGAGTTCTTTATATATTTGGGTGCTAACCCCTTACTTGATAAGTCATTTACAAATATATTCTCCCATATAGTAGGGTGCCTTTCTGTTCTCCTGATGGTGTCCTTTGTTCTATGGAAGTTTATAGTTTGATGTAGTCCTATTTGTACATATTTGCTTTTGTTTCCCTCGACCAAGGAGATGTGTTCAGGAAAAAGTTACTCATACTTATATTCAAGAGATTTTTGCCTATGATATAGTCAAAGACTTTTATGGTTTCATGACTTACATTCAGGTCTTTGATCCATTTTGAGTTTACTTTTGTATATGGAGTTAAACAGTAATTCAGTTTCATTCTCTTACATGTAGCTGTCCAGTTTTGCCAACAGCAGTTGTTGAAGAGGCTGTAATTTCCCCAATGTATATGCATGACTCATTTGTCATATATAATTTGGACATACATGTGTGGGTTTATACCTGGGCTCTCTATTCTGTTCCACTGGTCTGTTCTTGTGCAAGTACCAAATTATTTTGATTACTGTGGCTTTGTAGTAGAGCTTGAAGATAGAGAGCTTAAGTTGCCCAGCTTTTAATCTTTCTTCTCAGGCTTGCTTTGGGTATTCGGGGTCTTTTGTGGTTCTATATGAATTTTAGAACTATTTATTCTAGTTCATTAAAGAATGCTGTTGGTATTTTGATAGGGATTGCATTGTACCTGTAGATCACTTTAGGCAGGATGGCCATTTTGACAATATTAACCCTTTCTATCCAAGAGCATGGGATGTATTTCCATTGATTGGTGTCTTTAATTTCTATCATAAATTTCTTGTAGTTTCCAGGGTATATGTCATCTTTCACCTCCTTGGTTAGGTTAATTCCTTGGTATTTTATTGTTTTTGATGCCATTGTAAATTTAGTTGTTTTCTTGATTTCTCTGTTTGTTCATCATTAGTGTACAGGAATGCAACAGAGTTCTGTGTATTAATTTTGTATCTTGCAACTTTGCTGAATTCAGTTATTAGTTCTAGTAGTTTTTGGCTGATTCTTTTGTTTTGTTTTTTTTATGTACAATATCATGTCATCTGCAAACAGTGACCATTTGACTTCTTCCTTACCAATCTGGATATATTTTATTTCTTTGTGTTATCTGATTGCCATGGCTAGGACCTCTAGTACTACATTGAATATAAAAGTGGTGAGAGTGGGTATCCTTGTTCCCAATCTTAGAGGAAAAGTTTTCAGCTTTTTGCTGTTAAGTATGATGTTGGCTCTGGGTTTGTCCTATATGGCCTTTATTATGCTGAGGTACTTGCCCTCTATACCCATTTTGTTGATAGCTTTATCATGAATGGGTGTTGAGTTTTGTCAAATGCTATTTCAGCATCTATTGAGATGATCGTGTGATTTTTGCCCGTTTTGTTGATGTGGTTTATGATGTTGATGGATTTTCCAATACTGTACCATCGTTGCATTCCTGGAATAAATCCCACTTGATCATTGGTCATGATTGATGATCTTAGTGATGCATGTTTGAATTATGTTTGCTAAATTTTTGTTGAGTATATTTTCATCTATATTCATCAGTGATATTAGTCTGTAATTTTCTTCTTTTGTGGTGTCTGTGTGGCTTTGATCTTAGAGTGATGCTGACCTCATAGAATGAGTTTGAAAGTATTCCCTCCTCTTTTACTTTTTAGGAAACTTTAAGGAGGATGTGTATTATGATTTCTCTAAATGTTTGCCAAAATTCAGCGGTGTAGATATCTAGTCCAGGGGATTTGTTCTTAGGTAGTTTTTTGATTACCATTTTTATTTCATTGTTGTTAATTGGTCTGTTCTGATTATTTGTATCTTCCTTGTTCAGTCTTGGCAGGTTGTATTTTCCTAGAAATTTGTCCATTACTTCTAGATTGCACAGTTTGTTAGAATATAATTTTCCATAGTATTCTCTAATAATTCTTTGTATTTTTGTGGTTCCATAGGGAGCCTTTACTGTAAATATAGTTTAATAAAACATCAAATTGTAAATCTGATAATAGAAGATCCTGACTTCTTATTTACCAAAAAAGTATGCAAGAACTGCTAATTCCTGCCCCATATATAAAAATATGGCTTTTTTAAACTTTTAGAGGATGACAGATATCCGCTGGTCTTAGGAATAAAAAATTTGGTGCAATTCCAAGTAAAAGTAATCAACACTTTAACATGTTCTTCACTTATAACACTGACGGTAGTAACTATGCCAATTATAATCACTCCCACAAACATCTATACAAGCAAGAACTACCCCTCCCATGTAAAAAACATAGTTGCACTAGCCTTTATCATCAGCATAATCCCTGCAGTAATATTTATCTACTCAAATGAAGAGGCAGTTATCTTTAACTGACACTGAGTAACAATCCAAACAATAAAAATAACAATAAGCTTCAAACTAGACTACTTCTCTATAATATTCACACCAGTAGCCCTATTTGTTACATGGTCTATCATAGAATTCTCTCTGTGATATATAAAATCAGACCCCCATATCAGTCAATCCTTTAAATACCTACTAATTTTCCTAATCACAATAATAATTCTAGTATCCGCCAACAACATATTTCAACTCTTTATTGGATGAGAAGGTGTAGATATTATATCCTTTCTCCTAATTGCCTGATGATATGGACAAACAGACGCAAACACAGCAGCTATACAGGCTATTCTGTGCAATCGCATTGGAGATATTGGATTACTTGTATCAATAGCATGATTTCTTATAAACCTAAACTCATGAGATCTTCAACAGATTTTTATACTAAATCCCAAAAACACAAACATCCCTCTAATAGACCTATTATTAGCAGCAACTGGAAAATACGCACAATTTGGACTACACCCCTGACTCCCCTCCACTATAGAAGGGCCAACTCCAGTATCAGCCCTACTTCACTCCAGCACAATAGTAGTCGCAGGAGTGTTTTTACTAATCCGATTTCATTCCCTAATAGAGAACAACAAAACCATTCAAACGGCAACTCTATGCCTAGGAGCCATTACAACCCTATTCACAGCTATCTGTGCTCTTACTCAAAACGATATCAAAAAGATTGTAGCCTTCTTGACCTCAAGCCAATTTGGCCTTATAATAGTTACCATTGGCATCAACCAGCCCCACTTAGCCTTCATGCACATCTGCACCCACGGCTTCTTCAAAGCCATACTCTTCATGTGCTCCGGGTCAATTATTCACAGCCTAAATGATAAGCAAGATATTCGTAAAATAGGAGGACTATTCCACAGTCTTCCCACCACTACCTCTGCCCTCATCATCGGCAGTCTCGCTCTAACAGGCACCCCCTTTCTAACAGGCTTCTACTCTAAAGACCTGATTATCGAAACTGCCAACATAGCCTACACAAACACCTGAGCCCTGTTTATTACACTACTAGCCACCTCTCTTACAGCTGCCTACAGCACACTAATCATCTTCTTTGCACTCCTAGGACAACCCCGATTTACTACCCTAGCCAACATTAATGAAAACGACCCTTCATTAATAAACCCAATCAAACACTTAATACTAGGAAGCATCTTCGCTGGGTTCCTACTGTCCAACAACATCCCCTCAACACCTACACCCCAAATAACCATACCACACTATTTAAAATATACCACCCTAACCGTCACAACCCTGGGCTTCATCCTGGCCCTGGAACTATGCAATTTATCCCTAAACCTACGCCACAACAACCCCTCAAATACCTTTAAATTCTCAAACATACTGGGCTATTTTCCCACAATCATCCACCGCTCCTGACCCCTATGGATACTAACAATAAGCCAAAAACTAGCATCCCTTTTTCTAGACCAAATCTGATTAGAAAGCATTTTACCAAAATCAACCTCATATTTCCACATAAAAGCCTTTCTAATAACATCTAATTAAAAAGGCCTAATTAAACTCTACTTCCTATCATTTACAATAACAATCGCCCTAGCCCTCTTCCTATCCTATTACCCCAGGTAATTTCCATAACGATAACAACACAAATCAACAAGGACCACCTGGTTACAACCACAAACCAAACACCATAACTATAAAGAGCAGCAACACCTGCAATTTCCTCACTAAAAAACTCAGAACCTCCAACATCATGTTATCCAATCACCCTGATTACTAAAATCAAAAACAACACTCAACCCCTAACCCTTTAACATATAAAGCACTAAAACTAACTCTATCACCACACCAACAATAAAAGCACCAAACACAACCGCATTCGACACCCAAACCTCAGGGTACTCTTCAATAGCCATAGCCACTGTATAACCAAAAACAACCAGCATCCCCCCAAGGTAAATCAAGAAAACCATCAAACCTAAAAAAGACCCACCAAAATTAACTACAATTCCACAACCAACCCCACCAGCCACATCCAAGCTAAAACCTCCATAAATTGGAGAAGGTTTTGAAGAAAACCCTAAAAAACTGATCACAAAAACAATACTCAAAATAAACACAATATATGTCATTATTCCCACATGGACTTAAACCATGACATATGACATGAAAAATCATCGCTATAATTAAACTATGAGAATCTAATGACAAACATCTGAAAAACACACGCCCTACTGAAAATCATTAATGACTCTTTCATTGACCTACCCACTTCCTCTAACATCTCAGCATGGTGAAACTTTGGATCCCTACTAGGGATCTGTCTAATCCTACAAATTCTCACAGGCTTGTTCTTAGCCATGCACTATACAGCAGACACATCCACTGCATTCTCATCAGTCACTCACATCTGCTGAGATGTTAACTACGGATGAATTATCCGATATATACATGCTAACGGAGCATCCATATTCTTCATTTGCCTGTTTATGCACATCAGACGAGGCATCTACTATGGATCATTTGGCTACAAGGAAACATGAAACATCAGCATCTTGCTCCTGTTCGCGGTTAGAGCAACAGCCTTCATGGGCTATGTCCTGCCATGAGGACAGATAACCTTTTGAGGAGCCACAGTAATCACAAATCTTTTGTCTGCAATTCCTTACATGGGGTCTAGCCTAGTAGAGTGAATCTGAGGAGAGTTCTCAGTAGACAAAGCAACCCTTACTCAATTCTTTGCCTTCCACTTCATCCTCCCTTTTGTAATCTTTGGCCTAGCACTAGTACACCTATTATTCCTACATGAAACAGGGTCCAACAACCCAATGGGAATCGTATCCGACTCAGACAAAATCCCATTCCACCCATACTATACAACCAAAGATATCTTAGGCCTCTTTATCATAATTATAGCACTAATAACCCTGGCCGTATTCTTCCCCGACCTACTAGGAGACCCAGACAACTATACACCAGCAAACCCCCTAAACACACCACCCCATATTAAACCAGAGTGATACTTCCTATTCACATACGCGATTCCATGCTCAATCCCCAATAAACTAGGAGGAATGTTAGCATTAATTCTATCTATCCTCGTACTAGCACTTATTCCACCACTACATACATCAAAACAATGAACTATAATATTCCGATCCCTAAGTCAAACTATCTTCTGACTTCTAGTAGCTGACCTCTTAGTCCTAACTTGAATCGGAGGACAGCCCGTAGAACACCCTTTCATTTTAATTGGACAAGTAGCCTCCATTCTCTACTTCACACAAATTCTAGCAGCAATGCCAATCACAGGTATCATCGGAAATAATCTTATAAAATGAAGAGTCTTTGTAGTATATCTTAATACCCTGATCTTGTAAACCAGCAAAGGAACTAACCCTCCCCAAGACTCAGGAAGAAGACAATAGTCCTACTGTCAGCACCCAAAGCTGAAATTCTTCATAAACTACTTTCTGTAGTATAATTAAAGTCTGACAAACATTATATAGTATATGCTATGTATAATCATGCATTAATGGTTTGCCCCATGCATATAAGCAAGTACATCATATTATTATAGTACAGAGGACATATTATGTTTAATCGTGCATTAATGATCTAGCTCAAGCATATAAGCAGGTACATAATATCCTTAGAGTACATAGTACATACTATTATAGGTCAGACATAGTACATTAAGTCAAATCATTTCCAGTCAACATGCGTATCCCTACCACTGAAGGCCACCTAATCACCATGCAGTGTGAAATCACCAACCCGCCCACAATCGTGTCAATCTTCTCGCTCCAGGCCCATTGAGATTGGGGGTACCTATGTTGAAACTATATCTGGCATCTGGTTCTTACTTCAGGGTCATACCACTCTAACCGCTCACTCGTTCCTCTTAAATAAGACATCTCGATGGATTCGTGACTAATCAGCCCATGCCTAACATAACTGTGCTGTCATGCCTTTGGTATCTTTTAATTTTTGGGGTGCGAGGTTCAACTGGGTCACCGACCTTCGAGCAGGTGGATAACTTGTAGATAGACATTCATTGAATATTATTGGTCGTACATATTAACCTTTAGGTGTTATTCAGTCAATGGTTACAGGACATAGAGAATTTTACAACAGCATTTTGAGTTGAGCCTATAGGAATCAAAGATCACAATCACAGATGTCAACAAATACTAAAGTAATTAATTTAAATTTATAATTTTAGGTTTGATATATCAAACCCCCCTTTACCCCCCAAAGCCCTTATGTACTAAACATCTTGTCAGACTCCCAAAGCAAGGATACATACACAAAGGCGCTGTAAGCACAAAGTATTACATAAGCATGTAGACCTGTACAACTACCAACGCAGCTTTCTGCCTACCCATAAAATACTTAGATGATTGGACATATATGGCTGGAAAGCTGCATGGTGGCTGTATCGTAATTTCTGTTAGCCACAAATAAAAACAATATACTATAAATACAAATATCAATTAATTCTTATAAGTGCCTGTAGCACAAACTATTTGCCCCCTATGTATTACGAAATTAAAGTTAATGTAGCTTAAAATCAAAGCAAAGCATTGAAAATGTTTAGATGAGTTTACAAACTCCATAAACACATAGGTTTGGTCGTAGCCTTTTTATTAATTTTCAATAGAATTACACATGCAAGTATCCACCCCCCAGTGAAAATGCCCTTCAAGTTATTACAAGACCTAAAGGAGCTGTAATCAAGCACGACAATAAGGCAGCTAATGACACCTTGCTAAGCCACACCCCCACGGGAAACAGCAGTGATAAAAATTAGGCCATAAACGAAATTTTGACTTAGCCATATTGTATTGGGTTGGTAAATTACGTGCCAGCCACCACAGTCATACAATTAACCCTAGTTAATAAAAAATCGGCATAAAACGTGCTAAGATGAACTCAATCCAAATAAAGTTAAGCCTTAACCAAGCTGTAGAAAGACATGGTTATCATAAAAATAAATTACGAAGGTAACTTTAATCACAATTGACACACGATAGCTAAGGCCCAAAATGGGATTAGACACCCCACTATGCTTAGCCCTAAACTTAAATAATTCATCAAACAAAATTATTCGCCAGAGCACTACTAGCAATAGCCTAAAACTCAAAGGACTTGGCAGTGCTTTATACCCCTCTAGAGGAGCCTCTTCTATAATCGATAAACCCCGATAAACCCCACCAATTCTCGCTAATACAGCCTATATACTGCCATCTTCAGCAAACCCTAAAAAGGAAATACGAGTAAGCAAGATTATAAAAATATAAATATGTTAGGTCAAGGTGTAGCATATGAGTTGGAAAGAAATGGGCTACATTTTCTAAAACGGAACACAAATGAACACCCTCATGAAAATGAGGGCCAAAGGAGGATTTAGTAGTAAGCTGAGAATAGAAAGCTCAACTGAACTCAGCCCTAAAGCATGCACACACCGCCCTTCACCCTCTTCAAATCCTTAAATACAGCTAAACATATTAGATAAATACTAAAGCATAAGAAGAAACAAGTCGTAACAAGGTAAGCATACTGGAAAGTATGCTTGGATAATCAAAGTGTAGCTTAAATAAAGCATCTGGCCTACACCCAGAAGATCTCAGTAATATGTTCACTTTGAACAAACTCTAGCCCAACCAACACTTAACATAAAACTAAACAAAAATACATAAACTAAAGCATTTACTAGATTAAAGTATAAGCAATAGAAATAATATAGTGGCGCCATAGAAAAACTACCTTATTGGAAAGATGAAAGATGCACTTACAGTACAAAACAGCAAAGATTACCCCTTATACCTTTTGCATAATGAACTAACTAGAAATACTCCAACAAAGAGAACTTAAGCTGGAAACCCTGAAACCAGACGAGCTACCTACGAGCAGTTTAAAGAACCCACTCATCTATGTGGCAAAATAGTGAGAAGACTTGTAGGTAGAGGTGAAAAGCCTAACAAGCCTGGTGATAGCTGGTTGTCCAAAAAATGAATCTAAGTTCAACTTGAAATATACCTAAAAGCCTAAAACCTATAAGGTAACTTTCAAGTATAGTCTAAAAAGGTACAGCTTTTTAGAAATAGAATTAAATCTTAATTAGAGAGTAAATAGTATAATAACCATAGTTGGCCTAAAAGCAGCCATCAATTAGGAAAGCGTCAAAGCTCAACAATAAAACATAACTAATACCACAAATCAAAATTAACTCCTAAACTAATATTGGACTAATCTATTAATAAATAGAAGAAATACTGTTAGTATGAGTAACAAGAAATAAATCTCCTTGCACAAGCTTATATCAGAACGGATAATACACTGATAATTAACAACAACACAAACTAAATCTAAAAATGAAACTTTGTTAAACAAGTTGTTAACGCAACACAGGTGTGCATATTCTAAAGGAAAGGTTAAAACAAATGAAAGGAACTCAGCAAACACAAGCCCTGCCTGTTTACCAAAAACATCACCTCTAGCATAACCAGTATTAGAGGCACTGCCTGCCCAGTGACTCACGTTAAACGGCCGGCGGTATCCTGACAGTGCAAAGGTAGCATAATCACTTGTTCTCTAAATAAGGACTAGTATGAACGGCTAGATGAGGGCTTTACTGTCTCTCACCTGTAACCAGTGAAATTGACCTCCCCATGAAGAGGCAGGGATAAAATAATAAGATGAGAAGACCCAATGGAGCTTTAATTAACCAGCTTAAAGTTAACTCAATACCACTCTAAAATAAATAAAAATTAATAACCTAAGCTGTCAATTTTGGTTGGGGTGACCTCGGAGCAAAAAACAACCTACGAGCGGTCAAATCCAGACTGACAAATCCAGATAATCCGTTAATTGATTCAATAGCTTGATCAACGGAACAAGTTACCCTAGGGATAACAGCGCAATCCTAATCAAGAGTCCATATCTACAATAGGGTTTATGACCTCAATGTTGGATCAGGACATCCCAATGGTGCAACCACTATTAATGGTTCGTTTGTTCAACGATTAAAGTCCTACGTGATCTGAGTTCAGACCAGAGTAATCCAGGTCGGTTTCTATCTATTCATACACTTCTCCCAGTACGAAAGGAGAAGAGAAGTAGGGCCTACCTCACGCAGGCACCCTCGAATTAATAAATGACCCCCTCTCAATTTAGCTAATTCACAACAACCTTCAATCCTAGATTCAGGACTAGCTAAGGTAGCAAAGCATGGCAATTGCATAAAACTTAAACTTTTATAACAGAAGTTCAACTCCTCTCCCTAGCACTAATGTACATCATCAACATACTAATAATAATTGTCCCCAACCTCCTAGCTGTTGCATTCCTAACGCTAGTAGAACATAAAATGCTAGGCTATATACAACTACGAAAAGGCCCAAACATCATAGGTCCTTGAGGTTTACTCCAGCCAATTGCTGATGCAGTGAAATTATTCACCAAAGAACCCCTGCGACCTCTGACATCTTCAATTGCAATATTTATTATAGCACCCATCCTAGCACTGGCACTCGCCCTAACCATGTGAGTGCCACTTACCAATACCATACATACCCACTAGTCAACATAAACCTGGGAGTATTATTTATACTAGCCATATCAAGCCTTGCCGTATACTCTATTCTATGATCAGGATGAGCTTCCAACTCCAAATATGCCCTCATTGGGGCACTACGTGCAGTAGCCCAGACTATCTCATATGAAGTGACATTAGCGATTATTCTATTATCCTTAATATTAATAAGTGGATCCTTTATGCTCTCTACCCTGATCACCACCCAAGAGAAACTATGACTACTAGTATCCGCATGACCTTTAGCCATAAAGTGATTCATCTCAACCCTGGCTGAAACTAACCAAGCACCCTTCGAGCTAACAGAAAGAGAGTCCAAACTTGTCTCCGGCTTTAATGTAGAATACACAGCAGGCCCATTCGCACTTTTCTTTCTAGCTGAAATGCAAACATCATCATAATAAATATCCTCTCAGTAACACTTTTTATAGGAGCCTTTCATGACCCCTACATCCCAAGCCTTTGCACAACTAACTTTGTAGCAAAAACACTCGCCTTAACCGCCCTATTCCTATGAATCCGAGCATCCTACCCACGATTTCTCTATGACCAACTAATACACCTACTATGAAAAAACTTCTTACCATTGACACTAGCACTATGCATATGATACGTATCAATGCCAATCGCCATATCAAGTATCCCTCCTCAATCATAAGAAATATGTCTGACAAAAGAATTACTTTGATAGAGTAAATAATAGAGGTTTAAACCCTCTTATTTCTAGAAAAATAGGCATTGAACCTACACCTGAGAACTCAAAAATCTCCGTGCTATCAATTTACACCATAATCTATAGTAAGGTCAGGTAAATAAGCTATCGGGCCCATACCCCTAAAATGTTGGATTATAACCTTTCCGTACTAATAAACCCCATTATATTCGTTATCTTAATAACCCTATTCCTAGGAACAATACTTGTTCTAATTAGCTCACTGATTAATAATTTGAATTGGCTTCGAGATAAACATGCTAGTCATAGTTCCTATCTTAATAAAAAATTTTAACCCACGAGCCATAGAAGCAGCCACAAAATATTTCCTAATTCAAGCCACCACATTCATGCTGTTAATACTAGCTATTGCCCTTAACCTAATAACCTCCGGACAATAGGCCATCACAAAGATACACAACACTGCACCATCGACCATTATCACTGTGGCTATGGCCATAAAACTAGGAATAGCCCCATTTCACTTCTGAGTACCAGAAGTAACACAAGGAACCCCATTATCGTCAGGCATGTTACTTCTAACCTGACAAAAGATCGCTCCAATCTCAGTCCTATACCAAATCATACCTACAATCACCATAAATATGCTAGCAATCATAGCTGCACTTTCAATCCTAGTTGGAGGCTGAGGAGGTCTAAACCAAACCCAACTACGAAAAATCTTAGCATACTCCTCAATTGCTCACGTAGGTTGAATAACAATAATTATAGTATACAACCCGGACAATGCCATCCTAAACCTCCTAATCTACATCATAATAACACTATTTATATTCACAGTACTATTATATAACTCATTAACAACAACTCTATCCCTGTCCCACCTATCAAACAAAATACCACTAATTACAGTTCTCACACTTCTAATTCTACTATTACTCAGAGACCTTCCTCCACTAACTGGATTCATGCCCAAATGAATGATTATCCAAGAACTTACTAAAAATAACATAGTAATACTACCAACAATAATAGTGGTAACAGCATTACTTAACCTATATTTTTACGTACGCCTAGCGTACTCCACAACACTAACAATACTTCCAACTACCAACAACATAAAAATAAAATGACAATTTGAAACAATAAAAATTACAAAACTAACTTCACCCCTAATTATTCTATCCACAATAACACTTCCACTCACCCCTATCATATAAATCCTGAACTAGGGACTTAGGTTACACAGACCAAGATCCTTCAAAGCTCTAAGCAAATATAAATTATTTACCCCCTGACCTAAGGACTGTAGAAATTTAATCCACATCATCTAAATGAAAATCAGGCACTTTAATTAAGCTGAATCCTTACTAGACTGATGGGATACAAACCCACAAAACTTTAGTTAACAGCTAAAAACCCTAATCAACTGGCTTCAATCTACTTCTCCCGCCATAAAAAATAAGTGGCAGGAGAAGTCCCGGCGGAGTTGAAGCTGCTGCTTTGAATTTGCAATTCAATATGTGATCACCTCAGGACCTGGCAAGAAGAGGGCTCCAACTTCTATATTCAAATTTACAGTCTAATGCTTACTCAGTCATCTTACCTATGTTCACTAACCGTTGACTCTTTTCAACAAATCATGAAGATATTGGCACACTATACCTCTTATTTGGTGCTCGAGCTGGGATAGTAGGCACTGCACTAAGCCTTCTAATTCGTGCTGAACTAGGTCAGCCTGGAACTCTTCCTGGAGATGACCAAATCTATAATGTAATTGTCACTGCACATGCATTCGTGATAATCTTTTTTATGGTTATACCAATCATAATCGGGGGCTTTGGAAACTGACTAGTCCCCCTGATAATTGGGACCCCTGACATGGCATTCCCTCGTATAAATAACATAAGTTTCTGATTACTCCCTCCCTCTTTTCTACTTCTCCTGGCATCCTCCATGGTCGAGGCTGGAGCTGGAACTGGGTGAACTGTATATCCTCCTTTAGCAGGAAACAGCACATGCAGGGGCATCAGTAGATCTAACTACTTTTTTCTCTCCACTTAGCAGGTATTTCATCAATCCTGGGGGCTATTAATTTTATTACAACTATTATCAACATAAAACCTCCTGCAATAAATCAATACCAAACTCCAATATTCGTGTGATCAGTCCTAATTACAGCCGTACTTCTGCTACTATCTTTACCTGTACTAGCCGCTGGCATTACTATGCTCTTGACAGATCGCAATCTAAACACGACCTTTTTTGATCCTTTTGGAGGAGGAGGCCCTATCCTATACCAACACCTATTCTGATTTTTTGGGCATCCCGAAGTATACATTTTAATTCTCCCTGGTTTTGGAATAACTTCCCACATTGTAACCTACTACTCAGGAAAAAAAGAACCCTTTGGGTGTATGGGTATAGTCTGAGCAATAATATCCATTGGTTTTTTAGGCTTTATCATATGAGCACACCATATATTCACAGTTGGAATAGATGTTGATACACGAGCCTATTTTACATCAGCTACTATAATTATTGCAATTCCAACAGGCATAAAAGTATTTAGCTGACTGGCAACTCTGCATGGAGGAAACTTAAAATGAGCTCCAGCTATAGTATGAGCCCTAGGCTTTATCTTTTTTACTTACAGTTGGAGGTTTAACTGGCATTGTATTGGCCAACTCATCCCTAGACATTGTCCTTCACAATACCTACTATGTAGTGGCCCACTTTCATTACATCCTCTCTATGGCTCCTTCCCTTTCTCATTTCTGATTCTGTTTATATGTGTATACTCTTTTTTATTCATAAGTCTGGCTAGGGGTTTATATATTTTTTTTATTTTGTCAAAGAAAAGCTGCTGGTTTGATTCTTTTTTTTGTTTTATTCTTCTATATTTTTCTTATTTCTGTGCTTATGTTTATTATGTCCTTCCTTCCACTGACTATGAGCCTCATTTGTTTTTCTTTTTCTAAGTTTAGACTGTTCATGTTGGATTGTTGTTCTTTCTTGAGGTAAGCCCATATGGTTATATACTTTCCTCTTAGAACTGCCTTTGCTGTATCCCACTGATTTTGGGCTGTTGAGTTTCTGTTTTCATTTGTTTCCATGTATTGTTTTATCTCTGTTTTTATTTGGTTATTGATCCATTGGTTATTTAGGAGCCTCCATGTGTTTTAAGACTCCATGTGTTTTAAGCCTCCATGTGTTTCTGGGCATTTTTGTTTTCCTTGCCTAATTTATTTCTTGTTTCATACCTTTGTGGTCTGAGATGCTGGTTTGCACAATTTCAATCATTCTGAATTTACTGAGGCTCTTTCTGTGACCTATATGTGACCCATTCTGGAAAATGTTCCATGTACACTTGAGAAAAATGTGTATTCAGCTGCTTCTGGGTGGAGTGTTCTGTAGATGTCTGTTAAATCCATCTGTTCTTATGCATTGTTCAGTGCCTCTGTCTCCTTACTTATTTTCTGTCTGTTTGATCTTTCTTCTGGTGTGAGGGGTGTGGTGAAGTCTCCTAAAATGAATGCATTGCTTTCTATTTTCCCCTTTAATTCTGTTAGTATTTGTTTTGTATATTCAGGTGCTCCTATATTGGGTGCATAGATATTTATAATGGTTATATCCTCTTGTTTGACTGACCCATTTTTCATTATGTAATGTCCTTATTTGTCTCTTGTTAACTTTCTTTGTTTTGAAATCTATTGTGTCTAAGTACTGCTACTTCTGCTTTTTTTCTCCATATTATTTGCATTAAAGGTCTTTTTCCATCCTTTCACTTTTAGTCTGTGTATGTCTGTGTGTTTGATGTGATTTTCTTGGAGGCAGCATATGGATGGGTCATTTTTTTGCCCATTCTGTAACTCTTTTCTTTTGATTTCTGCATTCATTCCATTTACATTTAGGGTGATTTTTAACAGATATGTACTTATTGCCATTGTAGTCTTCATATTTATGGTTAACAAAGATTCAAGGGCAACTTCCTTAGGTATCTAACAGTCTGTCTTAACTCACTTATTATGCTATTTTAAATACAATATGAAGGTTCTTTTTTTCCCTATTCTTCTTCCTCCACCACTCTTAATATATTAGGTGTCATATTCTGCACTCTTGGCTAACTTTGTAAGTGGCTGATTTTATTTTGCTTTTGCAGAGTAATTAACTGGTATAATTACTTTACTGTGGTTTTATTTTCTCTGGTGACTGCTATTTAGCCTTAGGACCAATTCCCTCTAGAGCAGTCCATTAAAAATGCAATGTAGAGATTTTTTGAGGGTACTAAATTCCAACATCTTTTGTGTATCTGGAAATTATTTAATCCTTGCTTCAAATTTAATTGTTAATATTGTCAGGCAGGGTATTCCTGGTTCAAGGTCCTTCTGTTTTATTGCATGAACTATATTTTGCCACTCCTTTCTGGCCTGTAAGGTTTCTGCTGAGAAGTCTGGTGATAGCCTGATGGGTTTTCCTTTTTAGGTGATCTTTTCTTCTCTCTGGCTGCTTTTAGTACTCTGTCCTTGTCCTTGACCTTTGTCATTTTAAATATTATATGTCAGTGCTGTCTTCCTAGAGTCCCTCATGTTGGGAGATCTCTGCACGTCCATGACCTGAGAGACTATTTCCTTCCCCAGACTGGGAAGTTTTCAGCAATTATTTCCTCAAAGAGAATTTCTGTCCCTTTTTCTCTCTATTCTTCTTCTGGTGCATCTATAATGTGAATATTGTTCCATTTGGATTGGTCACAGAGTTGTCTTATTGTTCCTTCATTCCCAGAGATCCTTATTTTCTCTCTGTTCCTCAGCTTCTTTGCATTCCTGTTCCCTAATTTCTCTTTCATTTATGGTCCCTTCTATCTCATCTAATCTACTTTTAAATCCCTCAATTTTCTGTTTCACTTCAGATACTGCATTTTTTATAATTTCTTTTTCTTGAAGTCCTCCCTGAGATATTGAATATCTTTCTGTAGCTCTATGAGCATGTTTATGATTTTTATTTTGAAATATTCATCAAGAATATTGGTGATTTCAGTTTCATTTAGTCCTCTTTCTGGCATCTTTTCCTGTAGTGTTGTTTGGACAAAATCCTTTTGCCATTTCATTTTTCTAGTGATTCCTATGGAATAATAACTTTGTGTAGTCAGTACCCTCTGGTGCCCAGAAGCACTACTCTAGAGTTGCTGAGCATTTATGGCAATGGCAGGGATGACAGGGGAGAGGAAATGGCACCTTCTTGGAGGAAAGAGTTCTTTACTGCTTTCCTGGCTGTAGTGCCTGCCTCCACTGCTAAGTCCAGTGGGCCAAGCATGCATGGAAGAGCTTCTGTGGTACACCCCATTAGCTGCCACAGGCACGGCCGCATTATGGCTGGTCTGGGGTGATGGGATGGTCAGCAAGTGTGCAGGACCAGCACCTGCCAGAAGGAAGGAGGGGCAGGCTTGTGTGACAGTGGGGGGTCTTGGGGCTGCATTTCCAGTCAGGGTGATAGAGATTCTGAAGTTCCTCAGTGTTCCCAACCTCGTGCGCTGAGTGTGCTGGGATGATTTTTTCCACATGCACTTTCTCCTGAGCAGTAAGCTCTGTGCAGTCTTTGCCTCTTTAGCACTCCTCATTGCTGGGAAGTCTTTCAAAGTTCCCACCTTTCTTTTGTCCCAGGGGGGCCAGTTGTGCATACCTGCTCTCCAAAAGCAGCTGGAATATCAGTCTCTCAGAGTATTACGCTTTTCTTTGCTTTCCAACCCCACTTATCTCCAGAGCACCATGTAATGTGGGTTCATGATCTCAGAGCAGATATCCAGGGCTGGATATTTAGCAGTCCTGGGCTTCTACTCCATCCCCACTCCATTTCTCCTCTTCCCACCTGGGGGCAGGGGTGGGAGGAGGTCTTGGGTCCTGCCAGATTATGGCTTTCCTACTTTACACTTTTCTGTGAGATCTTCTCCTTTCCCCAGTCATAGTCAGTCTGTTCTGCAGCCTTCAGGTTGCTCTTTCAGGGTTAGTTGTATTTGCTGTATTTTTGTGGTTTTGGAAGGAGGTTTCTGGCTCACTTGACATGCCACTATGTTTTTCTGACCCAAGGTATTTTTTATCTCTTCTTTGACCTATTGCTTATTCATGAGTGTGTTGTTGATCTCTATTTATTTGTGAATTTCTCACTTTTCCTCTTGTTACTGATTTCCAGTTTAATTACTACTGTGGTCAGAAAATATGCTTAATATGATTTCAATATTCTTAAAATGTTTAAGACTTTATTTGGTACCTAACAAATGATATATCCTGGAGAATATTTCATGCATGCTTGAGAATTATTATTCTGTTGATGTTGTATGAAATTTTTTATTAAGTCTGTTCCACCTTGTCTAATATGAAGTTCAGGTTCAATATTTCCTTTCTGCATGACATTTCTACTGATCAAAATATAATATTGATGACCCCTATTTTTATTGTATTTCTGTTTCTCCCATCAGATCTGATATTTGATTTATATATTTAGTTGTCCTGAAGTTGCATGTATAAATATTTGCAATTGTTATGTCCTCTTGATTAATTATTCCCTTTGTCATTATACAGTGACTTTCTTGTGTATTGTTACTGCTTTTGTCATGAAGTGTATATTGGCTGGTATAAGTATAGCTACCCCTGCTCTCTTTCAGTTTCTATTTGCATAGAATGTCTCTCTCCATCCTTTTAGTTATGTGTGTTCTTAAAGTTTCAATGAGTTTCTTATAGGAAACATATTTGGGTCTTTTTACTCACCTTTTATCCACTCTGTCTTAATTTCAGAATTTAATCTATTCACCTTTAAAGTCTATTAATATGTAGAGGCTTAAGAGTTCTATTTTGTTAATTGCTCCATGAGGTGTTTTTTTTTAAGTACTTTGTTATTTTCTTAGGCTCTTGTCTCACCTCATGACTTGAATATATAATTTTGATTCCTTTCTCTTTATCTTCTGTGTATCTACTACAGAATTTTATTTGTAGTTACTAAGAGCATTGCATAAACCTCATACAGTTATAACAGTATATTTTAAACTAATAACCACTTGCTTCCTTTTACTCTAACCCCTCATTATTTTAGATGTCACAAGTTACATCATTTTTATTGCATATCCATTAAAATTACTACAGCTGTAGTTATTTTTAATTGAATTATAGTTGATATACAATATGATACTCATTGCAAGTATGCAACACTGCCATTCATAATGTATGTATTATGAAATGATCACCACAATAATTGTTCTACCAGTTATTACAGTGCTATTTACCATATTCCCTATACTTTACCTTTCATGCCCATAACTTTTTATTTTACAATTGTAAATTTATATCTCTTTGCCTCCTTTTTACTTATTTTTTCCATTCCTTTCTCTTATGGCATGAACCAGTAAGTTCTTTATTATGAGCCTGTATCTGTATAGTATGTCTATTTGTTCATTTGTTTTGTTTTTTAGATTCCACATGTAAGTAAAATCATGTGTTTTTTTTGCCTTTTCTGTCTGACTTCTTTCACCTAGCACAATACTCCTTAACCCTATCCATGTTGTCACAAATAGCAATATTTCATCCCTTGCTGGGGCTGAATAATATTACATTGTATACCTGTAACACATCTTCTAATCCATTATATATTGAGGTATACTTCGGTTTCTTCCATATCTTGGCTACTGTAAATGAGGCTGAATAAACATAGGAGTGCATATATTTTTTCAATTAGAGATTTTGCTTTCCCAGGATATAGTCCCAGATATGAAATTATTGGGTCATATGGTGTTTCCATACTGTTTTCCACAGTGGCAGAACAAGTGTACATTCCCAGGAAGAGTGCACAAGTGTCCCCTTTCCTCCATATCCTTACCAATACATTTTATTTTCTTGTCTTTTGGATAGTAGCCATTATGATTGGTGTGAGGTCATATCTCAATTTGGTTTTGATTTGCATTTCCCTGATGATAAGTGATATTGAGCACCTTTTCATGTCTTTGTTAGTCATCTGTATGTCTTCTTTGTAAAAATGTCATTTCAGGTACTCACAGTTTTTAATTGGATTTTTGTCTGTGTTGAGTTGCATGAGTTTTTATATATTTTGGATATTAATGCTTTGTCAGATATATCATTTGCAAATACATCCTCCCATACAGTAGGTTGCCTTTTTCTTTTGTTGATGGTTTCCTTGGCTGTACAGAAACTTTTGAGTTTGATGCAGTACCACTTGTTTATTTTTGCTGTTTCCCTTGCCTGGGGAGCTATAGCCAGAAAAAAATTATTCAAATGATGATGTTCATTTTCTGCCTGTTTTCTTTTAAAATTTTTATGGTTTCTGATGTTACATTTAGGTCTTTAATCCATTTTGAGTTTATTTATGTTTATGGGGGAAGACAGTGACCATTTCATTCTTTTTCATGTATTGCAGTTGCCCCATCATTTATTGATAAGCCTGTCTTTTCCTCTTTATATATTCTTGACTCTTCTGTTATATATTAATTGAACACATAGGTGTGTATTTATTTCTGTGCTCTCTATTCTTTTCCATTGATCTATTCTTATGCCAGCACCATACTGTTTTGATGAATGTGGCTTTGTATCATCTTTCATGAATGTCATTTTGAAATGTCTACAGGGTCAATCACATATTTCATTATGGTTTATTTCTGGAGATTTATCTTGATATGTTCAGAAAATAATTCAGTTTCTTCATTTTCCTTGACTCTGTGTTTCTTTCCATGCATTAGATAATACAGCCACCACTCAAAGCCTTGACAAACTGGCCTCATGCAGTTGATGAATCTCACCAATCAGACCAGCCTGAGATTGTGGCCCCAAACTTTGTAACAGTCAAAACTGCTGTGTTTGTTTTAGTGGACCTCAGGAGATAAGGGTATGTTATGTTTCTTCAATGTTCCAGAAGCAGCAGAAATCCCCACTTTCCCATTTGTGCACCTGTAAGGTGATAAATTTCCTTCTCTATCATCACCCATATGTAATCTACTTGGAGGCCCAATTGATTGCCAGCAATGGGGAAAGTAGGACACTGGATATATAGTCAAACCCTAACAGGGAAAAACAGCACTGGGTATTTTTGTTTACTCATTGTGTGCTCAGTCTGAGTAAACAGCCAGTGGTAGTGCTTGAGTTCCCATGTGGAATCACCTCTTTTTTCTGTTTTCCCAAGAGACTCACAAATGCTTGTCAGGAACCAGAAGTAGGTGATTTAGAAGACAGTCCCTTGGGTGATAACCGTATAATTTGGGAACTATATGTGAAGACAAGCTCCTTTCATGGAAAAGCAAGAAGCTTGGCTTTCCAACTTGTATCCCATCAGATATCAGATGCAGGCTAATTAGCAACCTGACCCTTGGGCAGCATCTGGAAAAGTATGCCATCTATAACGTGCAGGAAAAATCTGTGATCTTTTCATTTTTGCCTTTTCCCTTTACATCAAGTTCTGGGGAATGTTGCAGGAAGTGTTTTCACTCTTGTCTGAAAACACCCCTTAATTCATGTTGTCCTGTGGGACTCAAATGCCAGGTGATTTGGTACCCCTCAGATGGTATCCATAAAAGTTGGGGCATTAGATGTGTGGACTGGACAAGCTTCTTCCAGGAAGGTGTTGAAGAGTTGGTTTTATAGTTGGAGTAAGCTGGAGGGGGTATGGAGAAGGTAACTCAAAAGTTCTTTCAGAATCCTGGATGAGGCCAGTCAGTTTCCAGAGGAAAGCTAATTAGAAGCCCAACACAGGTAGCAGCTGAGAAAGAACACCCTCCAGGTAAGATCTAGAAGCTGGAAATTTTTTCCTGATTCCTTTTCCCTGAGTACAGGGTGCTCACCAAGGGATGTGCTCATTCTTCTGTGTATAACCAACTCTTTGTTTAATGTTGTGCTAGGGTACTTATATATGCCACATCCCAGTTTTTCAGTTCTAGTTCATTTGACAGTCATTCCTTGGATGGTAGCCATAGAAGTTAGGGCACTAGATGAGTGAACAAATTCCTTTAATGTAAAAGCTGGGGGCTTGGTTTTATTGCTAGGGAATGCTGAAGGAAGAAGGTACAGGAAGTTTACACATACACAAACACACACATTCAGGTTCCTGGAGAACTACTAGTTATGTACCCCACTACCTCTCAGATGCAGACTAATTAGAAGCTGACCCTTTTGTCAGTAGCTGGGAAACTATGCTGTCAAAACCATTCTAGGGAGAAAGTAGAAACTGGGTATTTTTCCTGCTCCCTCTGTGCTGATCCTTGAGGATATTCATGGGAAGTGCTCATACAATTAATTTAAAACCTCCTCTCTCCTTAACATGGTCCTGAGGACTCGAAAATATCACATCATGTTGACTTTCAGATCTAGGTGATTTGGGAACTCATCCCTCTTGTGGCAGTCATAAAATTTGGTGTGCTAGATGCATAGACAAGCCCTTTCAGGGAGAAGTTAGAAACTTAATTTATATTGGAACAAGTTGGGGGAGAAGGCATGGAAATTACCCACAAGTTTGTTCAGGCTCCTGAGAGGATCCCAATCAACTCTGAGATGGAAGCTGATTAGAAGACAGACTCTCAAACAGCAAATGGGAAAATATGCAGCTTAACTCATTTCAGGGGGAAACTGAGCCTTGCACTTTTGTGTCTTCCTTCTGCAATGAAACTGAAGAAATAGCACCATAAAGTACTAATGAACCCCATTCTTATTGGCTTTTTGAGCTATGTGTTTTATGACCCTGTCTGTAGTGTATATGGCTGACATTAAGCTATTGATTGCTGATACATCCATTTTAAAAGACTATATCACCAGCTTTTTAGACAAATAACCCTAGTAAAATGAAAATCAGATGTTCATTTTATAGGCTACAACATGGCCTACCTCTGACTTTAAAATATCCATCACCCAGGCTGTTAATGTCCTCATGACTCACACTGATGCCTCAGCATCACAGGGTGGATTGTACTGTAAGTGCTTGACATTAAGATTTTGATTACAAAGGCATCCATTTTTAGACATCTATCATAAATAAACATGTGCCCAGATGTATGAGACACCTGTGAGCAGAACAGCCAGATAAGGAATTATCACTCTATCTAATGAAGCTCACTCTTTAAGAAAGGCTGGGGAAGCCTACATAGCTGATAATTTGAGTTTCCCCTCTTCTTTCTGTTACCCTAATTCCTGCTGTTCTGCTTTAAATTATCCAATAAAAATTAAGCACATGGAACCATAGATACCCCATCCTGATTCTAATAAAGGCTAAATCCCAGGTTCATGGTTTCTGTCTTTATGCATGACATCACTGTCTGACCCTTGGGCATGCTATGTACCTTCCAGGACTTATGAGTAATAAATCTTATTCCACAGGGTTCCTTGATGTTTTTTCTGAGGAGTATCCTGCATTCATAAGAACCAAAAGGGCCAGTCCAGCCACAACATTGATCGGAGTGGGAGAAATGTCTGTGATAGCTTGTTATAGCTAATACAGGCCTGTTGTGACTACCTTAGGCAATTCTAGATGATAGCACCACTACAAATAGTTTGGGACTGGTTCAAAACTCTCTTGGGTGACAGCTATAAAATTTGGGACACTAGATGTATGATTGAAATATTAACTCCTCAGAGAAAAAACTGGAAGTTGAGGGGTTCCCTTCCAACTATAAGGAACTGTGCCAGAATGGTGGTGATGGCATGAGTGCATCTCATCTTTTTGTACCCTATTTCAATGTGGGTATTTTCTCAGTCACCTAGCATGTAGGAGTAACTCAACTAATTTCTAGATTTCTCTCAGAGGGAGTTGATCCATGTGTAGCTGTCAGTGCATTCTTAGGAGCAGAGAAAGTCAGGCACCTCCATTCTGCCATTTTGATGATGTCATCAATCTAAAAATATTTGATATTGAATCAAATCTTATAATACTAAGTGACACAAATGGGAATTATATTAAAATTGGAGATAGTAAAGAGACTGAAACTGAAGATTCCCAACACTTCACTTGTAGTGGTAAATATTCATACTAATAGACTCTGACAAGTCACATATGTATATTGGAATACCTAAATAAAACAATAAGAAAGCTGTACATTCAAAACACCTATAAATAAATCAAGACAGGATTCTAACAATGTTCAAGTAACTCACAGGACAGTAAGAGAATAGCAACAATGGGACAAAAAATGAAAGATGTTATGGGGAGGCATCTTTCTCACTCTTTCTCTGGTGCACATAGACAAGAAATATGAAGCAAGATGCGAAGAATAGAAGACAGTTTTATTTAGCAAAGAGAAAGCACACTCTTGAAGAGAGAGTGGGCAGCCTAGAGGTCAGGACCAGCACTGCTTATCTGAATACTTGTTGGTTTTATAGGAAAGTGTGAGGGGTTGGTTAAAAGGTTCAAATCATATATAACTGCTCTGGCTCTGCACATGCTCATACTCATAATGCACAGAGAAAAATCCATGTAATGAGGAAATTCTAATGATCATGTGACTAGGCCAAGGTCACTCTTGGACATGTTTCAGTGTCCTTTGTGCAGGCATCAGCCTTGAAGAGTTAATGCTAATTAAATCTAAAGATAATTGAATGAACCAAGGTCATATTCATGTTTGGTGGAAAGTTAAACATGAGAAGCCAGGGATGGTGAAGATAAGGTTCAAGGAAAGGCCACCCAGTTATGGGAGTCCCACATCAAGACAACAAAGGCTTTCCAGGGAGATAACTTCCTTGCCTATCAGGACCAGGCCAAACTGGTTGTGATCAAATCACAGTGCAAGGACAACCAAAGCTAAGAACCACCCAAACCATACCTCATCATAATCTCATTAAAATAAAATTGTGGTTTTGCCTCCCCATCCCCCACTGTGGGGTTTTCTGTGAGCATTTTGGGAAAAAAACATGTGCACCAAGAGGAATGGATGTATTATTACAACTGTCAATCAAATGACTTCACCCTGTCAATCAAAAAGTAGTCTCTCAGCTAGGACATGATAAATAGAGCCTCCCTTAAAAGTTCAGTGCCTTTGTCTATCTTGACTCTGGCCCACTCATCCCTTGGAGTGTATTCAAAATAAACTTTCATTCTGTTTCACTATTGTGTCTCTGCCTTTTAATTCTTTGTTTTGGTGGGTACAAGAACAGAGGAGAACAAACTCAATCCATAACACCTGGACACGTCTCCATGCCCTTTGCGGCTTTGTGGGGACATCAGCCTTAGGGATTTTCCAGCTTTGTCTTAATTCTCATTTTAGGCAAAGTGTGAGTATAAACCCACCTTAAAAGGTCACCAGCTTCCACCTCTCCCTTCCTTCCTGCCACTCATATCTTACTAACTGCCTACGCTAATACAGGCAGGGGTATAGAAATGGAACTGAGAGGAAGAAGTGCTAGGTTGAGTCAAGGAGGAAGAACCAGGGAGCACCATGAGTGGAGGAAGTAGATCCTTGGAAGTTGAGACTACAACCTATAGGGAAAATATGCCACAGGATGGGACAGACCGTTTTGTTTCATAGTGTACCTCATTGCATGGACATTGTCTTGAGGTTGGTGGGTGGCATAGAGCCAATCTAACCCATTCTGTGACCAACTTATCTTTACACAAGAGACTTACTGTAGGTGGCAACTGCCTTAGTCACTTTGAAACGGTTGACCCATGCCCACCAAGGAATCAACAACAAAAAAATGGAACCAAGAGGAAAAGGCAAGGAGTGCCTTAAAGCAACATAGAATTCCTACTTACCTAGACCATTGGTAAGTATGGTGTTAAGAATCCCTTCATGGTCACCAAAATGTTTGGAAATCCAACCTGGGGAGATCTCCTTGTGTGATAGGTGAGATATCAACCTGCAAGAGGGTTCTTGACTCTGAGAGAATTCTTGAGCAGGTCAAAAAGGTATAAGCAAAGATAACTTTAATAAAGCAAAGTACACACTCAGGGGGGATTGAAGGTGTGCTCTAAAGGTGAGAAACACAATGGTACTTGAGTTGAGTGGTCTTATTCATTCAGTTCCACATTCAGGAGTGGAATATTCATTCAGTTAGGTGGGGTTTTCTTGGAATAGGGAGGGAATTTTGGGGAAATAGGGTGATTCCATATTTTTGTCTTTAGATGGTCTTCCTTGTAAATGGGATTGTTTTCTTGACTTCTCTTTCTGCTAGTAATGTCATGGCACCAAGGGGTGTGATTGTTATTATGCTAATGAGTATATAATATACTTTGAGGTGAAGTCAGGGTCAATTTCTCCTACATGTTGGAACTAGTTGGTTTTCACAGGTCTGATGTCACTACCCTCCCTCACCACATCTGGTGAGAAGAGTTTACATGAAATATTTAGAATACAAACAAGCATCTAACTGAATAAAAACACCAGCCAAAGTCTCCAACCCCCTCCCTACTTACGTGTGTCTATCCATGTACTATAAGAGAAACATAAAACAAATAATGGTACTGTCAAGCCCTAACATATCAATAACTGTGTTAACAGTTAACGGTAAAAGTATGACAATTAAAAGGCAAAGATTTGAAAAGTACATAAAATTCAGGACTCAAGTATATGTTTCCTTCAAAGCAATTACATAGGTAAGTTGAAGGAAAATATGGGAAAATGTATGCCACACAAACGTTAATTTAAAAATCAGTATTGGTTAGGTTACTATTGCATACATAGGCATGTATTGTTAAATAAGAAAATAAATTGTTAAAGGCAAAGAAAATTGTTATAGATGAAGAGGAACATTACTTAATGCTAAAATGGTAGATTAATTAAGAAGATATAACCTTGTGTAAACATCAATTAGACCTTCAATAAAGTAGGGAACATAAGCTGGTATGGCTGAAATGATATATATACATGTCCATAATTAATATTGGGGCTATATAAATTCTCTCAGCATGTGATTGAAAAAAACAGAAACAAAAAAAAACCCCACAGAAGATCTGAAGGATATATTTAACCAAGAAAACTAATTGAAAAATATGTAAAATTCCATCCACCAAGAGCAAAAAATACTATTTTTTCAAGTGTCCATGGAACATTTACTGAAATAGATCATATTCTGGGCCATTAGCCCAAACTCAGAAAATTAAAAGTACTGAAAAATATATAGTATGCTTTAATCATAATCAATTAAAACTAGAAATCAATCAAAATAATAATATGGAATTTTCTAATAATTTAGAAACTGAAAAACACCTCTAAATGATCCATTGATCAAAGGAAAATTCTCAAAATTTTATTTTAATTTTTTATACTATTGTTGATATATTGGTATATGTATGATATATAGATGTTATATTGGTTTCAGATATACAACATATATTACTAAATGCTCACCATGGTAAGTGTAGTTATATCCTTTTACCATACCAAGATATTAAAATATTGTTTATGTTCTTCATTCTCTAGTTCCATTCTGATAACTAATTTATTTTATAATTTGAAGTTTGTATCTCTTTATTCCCTTCACTTATTTTACTCATCCTCCCTACCCCCTCCCCTATGATAACCAAAGGTCTGTTGTCAGTATTTATGGGTCTATTTTTTGACTGTTTTTATTCCATGTGTAAGTGAAATCATGTGGCATTTGATTTGTTTCACTTAACATGAGACCCTTTAGCTCTATCCATGTTGTTGCAAGTGGCAGGACTCCTTCTTTATGGCTGAGCAATTCTCCATTGTGTATATTTTTGGTCACTTTGCTTCCATATTTTGGCTGTTGTGAATAATGTTGCAGTAAACATAAGAATGTATATATATTTCCAAAAGACTGATTTTGTTTTCTTTTGGTATCTTCACAGAAGTGAAATTGCTGATAATATGCTACTGTTTTTAGCTTTTTGAGGAAACTCCGTAGTTTTCCACAACGGTGGGGCCAACTCCACAACCTCACAAACTCTCTATTTCTTGACTTTTGGATAGGAAATATTCTGAATGGTGTGATGTGATAAATCATTGTGGATTTTTCATTTCCCTGTTGATCAGTGATGTGGAACATCTTTTCAAGTATCCGTTGGGCATTCGTAGGTGTTCTTCGGAAAAATGTCTATTTAGGTACTCTGCCCATTTTGTAATTGGTTATTAGTTTTTTAGTGTTCATTTATATGAGCTCTTCACATACTTTGTATATTAGCACTTTATAAGATATAGCATTTACAAAGATATTCTCCCATTCAGTAGAATGACATTTCATTTTGTTGGTGGTTTCTTTTCTGTGCAGAAACTTTTGAGTTTGATGTCGTCCCACTTGTTCTTTTTCGTTTTGTTTCCCTTGCCCAGGAGATGTATCACCCACCAAAATTATTCATCATTGATTGAAGAGATTTTTTCCTACGTATAAGTTTCATGGTTTCATGTTTTACATTTAGGTCTTTAACTCATTCTGAATTTATTTTGTTTTTGGTGTAAGACAGTGATCTAACTTCATTTCCTTGCATATAGCTGTCCCATATTCACAGCACCATTTATTGAAGAGACTCTTTCCCTATTGCATATTCTTGCCTCCTTTGTCATATATTAATTGACCACACAGGCATGGTTTTATTTTGGGGCTCTCTGTTCTGTTCCATTGATCCATGTATCTGTTCTTTTGCCAGTATGACAATGTTTTAGTTACTGTAGCTTTGCAATATTGCTATAAATTAGGGAGCATGGTATCCTCAGCTTTGCTCTTTCTTAAGATTGCTTTGGCTTATTTGTGTCTTTTGGGGATCCATATAAATTTTAGTATTATTTGGTCTAGTTCATTGAAAAGTGCCATTGATATTTTCATGGGGAATGGATAAAATCTTTGAATTGCTTTGGGCAGGGTGGCCACTTTGACAGTCATAGTCCTTTCTATCCATGAGTATGGTATAGCTTTCCATTTTTTGGTTCCTTTTTAGTTTATTTCATCATTGTCATAGTTTTCAGAATGCAGGTCTTTCACCTCCTGGGTTACTTTTATTCCTAGGTATTTTTTTTTTTGGTGCAATTGTAAATGGATTTTTTTTACTTCTCTTTCTGCTAGTTCATTATTAGTAAATAGAAATGCCATAAATTTCTGCACATTGATTTCATATCTTGCAATTTTACTGAATCAATTTATTAGTTCTAATAGTTTTTTGGTGGAGTCTTTAGGATTTTCTCTATATAACATCATGTAACCTGAAAATAGTGGCAGTTTTACAATTTGGATGCCTCTTATTTCTTTATCTTGTCTCATTGCTGTGGCTAGGACTCCCAGTACTATGTTGAATAAAAGTGGTGAGAATGGGCATCCTTTTCTTGTACCTAATCTTAGAGGAAAAGTTTTCAGCTTCTCACCATTAGGTATGATGTGAGCTGTGGTTTTGTCATATGTGGACTTTCTATATTGAGATACATTCCCTGTATGTACACTCTTGAGAGTTTTTAGCATGAATGTATGTTGAATTTTCTCAAATGTTTTTTTCAGCATCTATTGAGGTGATCATATGTTTTTTATCTTTCCTTTTGTTAATGTGGTATATCACATTGATTGATTTAAGAATACGGTACCATCCTTGAATCCTGGAATAAATCCTACTTGGTCATGAGGAATGGTCATTTGAATGTAGTTTTGAATTCATTTTACTAATATTTTATGGAGGATTTTTGCATCTATGTTCAGAAATGATATTAGTCTGTCATTTTCTTTTTCTGTAGTATCTCTGTCTAATTTTGGTATTAAATAAATCCTGAATGTGGTTGGAAGTATCTCCTTTTCTTTTTGGATACTTTAAGTATAGATATTAGATCCTTCATATGCTTGGTAGAATTCATCCATGAAACTGTCTGGTCCTGAAATTCTTGTTGGGTATTTTTTGATTACCAATTAAATTTTATCTTTATTAGTAATTGGTCAGTTCAGATTTTCTGTGTTTCTTTCATGGGTGAGTCTGGAAAGACTGTATGTTTCTAAGGATTTATCTATTTCCTCTTATTTGTCCAATTTATTGTCATATAATTTTTCATAAATTTCTCATAACTCTAATTTTCTGTGTTGCCAGTTTAACTTATTTCTCCCTTTTTATTTTGTTTGTGTCCTCTCCCTTTTTTTCTTGATAAGTCTAAGATTATGTCTATTTTGTTTATATTCTCTAAGAACCAGCTCTTGGCTTCACTGTTTTTTTCTATTTTTTATTATTCTCTAATTTATTTATTTCTGTTCTGATCTTTATTATTTCTGCTTCTCCTAACTTAAAGTTTCATTTGTTCTTGTTTTCATATTTCATTTAGATTTGAGTTTAGATTATTTGGGATTGCCCTTGTTTCTTAAGGTAGGCCTGTGTTGCTATGTTCTTTATTCTTAGAACCACTTTTGCATGTTATTTAGCCTCCATGTGTTTGTGAGGTTGTTTTTTGTTGTTGTTTTCTTCATTTAATTGATTCCTGGATTCATACCATTGTGGTCTGAAAAGATGCTTGCTACAATACCAATCTTTCTAAATTTGTTGTGATTTCTTTTATGTCCTATTTGGTGATCTCTTGTGGAGAACATTCCACAAGAGATATGACTCCATAGTACCTGAGGAGAATGTGTTCCTGTTACTTTGGGGAAGAATGGTATATATATGTAAAATCCATTTCATCTAATGTGCTATTCAGTGCCTCTGTTTCCCTAATTATTTTCTGTATGGATAATCTATCCAATGATGTAAATGAAGTGTTAAATTCTCCTACCATTTTGGTGTTGCTGTCAATTTATCCCTTCAGTTCTGTTAGTATTTGTTTTATATATTTAAGTGGTCCAATATTGGGTGCATAGAGATTTATGACTATTATATTCTCTTGTTGGACTGATCCCTTTATCATCATGTAATGTCCTTTGTTTCCTGTTATTTGTTTTGAAGTCGATTTTGTCTGATAAGTATTGTTAGGCCAACTATTTTTTAGTCCATATTTGCATAGAATATCTTTTTCCATCCCTTCAGTTTCAGTCTGTGCCTTTAGGTTTAAATTGAGTTTCTTATAGGTGGCAAATTTATGGATCTTGTTTCTTTGTCCAATCAGTCACAATATGTCTTTGATTGGAGTGTGAAGTCCATTTGCATTTAAAGTAATTATAAACATGTATGCCAAATTGTTAACTGTTTTATGTTTGTTTTTTGTCATTCTTCTTTGATCCTTTTTTCCTCTCTTGCACTTTCTGATTTTTTTATTGTTATTGTTGGATTTTCTTCTTTCACTTTATTTGTATCTAAGTTTTGGCTTGTGGTTACCATGGGGTTCTTATATGGCACCCTGTGAATATAACATTCTGTATTAAGGTGATGATGATTTAAGTTTGAACTCATTCTAACAGCATTGCATTTATTACTCCCTCTCCTCCATATTTTATGTATATGTTTTGTTTTACACCTTTTATTTAGGCCCTTTATTAACTTTTGGATAAATTTGGTTTGCTACATTTTTTGACCTTCAATACATTAACTTTTAAGTAATTGATCTACAACTTTTGAGATATATCTATTGTATTAATGAAAATTTCCCCTTCCTTAAAATTATTGCTTCCAGTTAAGGTCTTTCCTTTTCCTCTTAAAAAGTTCCTTTAACATTTCTTGTAAGTCTGGTTTAGTAATGATGCACTCTTTTGACTTATGTTTATCTGTGTAGCTCATTCTATGTCTTTCAATTCTGATTTGTTGATATATTTTTTATTGATATATAGTTTATATACAATATTATATTGGTTTCAAATATACAACATAGTGATTTGAAAAATACATTATTAAATGTTCACCCTAACTAGTGTAGTTACTATCTGTCAACATAGAAATATGTTACAGAATTACTGACTGTATTCTCTATGATGCATTTCATCTCTGTGACTAATTGGTACTCAGACACTGAGAAGTGATTGGTGGTTGGTTACCAAGGGGTTTTAAGGGTGGTGGGTGAAATAAGTGAAGGGGGTAAAAAGACACAAAATCTCTTTCAATTCTGAATGATAATCTTGCTGAGTAAATGTATTATTGGTTGGAAGTTTTTCCTTTTAACACTTTGAATATATTATGCTATTTCCTTTAGGCCTGTAGAGTTTTTCCTGACAAATCAGATGATAGCCTTATGGGGTATCCTTTGTACATAGTTTGCTGTTTTTCTACTGCCACTTTTAAGATTATCTCTTTGTCTTAGATCATTGATATTGTAATTAAGTTGTATCTTAGTGTGGACCTCTTTGGAGTCATCTTGTTTGGAACTTTCTGTGATACCTGAACCTGGTAGACTCCTTCCCTAGGTTAGAGAAATTTTCAGCTATTATTTCTTCAACTACATTTTATGTTCCTTTCTCTCTTTCTTTTCCTTCAGGACTCCTATAATGAAAATTTTACAATTTTATGTTGTCACAGACCTCTATGAACTTTTCCTCATTTTTAAAAATATTTTCTTCCTTCTTCTGTTCAGCTTGAGTGCTATCCATTACTATGTGTTCCAAGTCACTGATCTATTCTTCTGCATCTTCTAGTTTACTGTTTATACCCTCTAGTGCATTTTTTAGTACATTTGTTGAATTCTTCATCTCTGAGTCATTCTTTTTTAGATTTTCTGTCTCTTTGTTGAAGTCTGACTTGAGTTCTTCCTTTGTTTTCTTGATTCCAGTGAGCTTATTTATAATCATCACTTTGAACTATTTTTCAGGTATATTGGTTAACTCTGTAATTTTAGGATTTTTCCTTGTTCTGTAATTTGAAGCATATCATTCTGTCTCATTTTGTGTGGCTTCTGTGCTTATTCTATAAATTCGCTGAAAGGGCTTGCTTTCCCATACTTGAAGGATTGTCATTGTGTGTAAAGGTCACTTAGTTGACTGGGAATGCCTCATGGTTTTGGCATACTGGAGTCTGAGTGTGATACAGTCTTGTTCTGGTGCTGGTGCATGGTTCCAGGGGCACAGTCTGGGGGGGATATTATAGAGGATAAGAGGAGAACTCCTGTGGCTTTTCTGCTGGGGAATGGAGGGCAGTAAACCAGCAGTAGGTCTGAGGCACACAGAAGGCAACTCCCAGATGGAACTAGCTGAGTCCCTTGTGACTCTTCACCCATATGCCCTGCATGCTCTGGAGTGCTCCAGGGAATTCTGAGGTCATTGGCAGCCAGGTACAACCAGCTTGGCTGCCACAGGCCCTATGCACAATCGGCCAAAAAATTTGCATGCTCTGTAATGTTCTGGGGAATTCCAGGGACATCCCTTTTCACATACTACTGGAAGGTGGTGACAGACTCTGTGCATGATCATTCAGTATTATGTACACTCTGTGCTAATCTGGGGAATTCCAACATTGGCTAGCCTGAAATTTTGTTCACACTACTCAATGAAAAAATTTAAATGCCAATAAATTAATGAAAATGAAAATGCAATATAATATAGGAGTAACATAAACAAGATGGAAGGATAGATAGACCCAGGCCTTCTTAGTCCACAGAAACACTGATTTAACAGCAAAATGAAGAACAAAAATATCTTTCTGAGAGATCAAGAATCCATTTAAGAAGTTACAGTATACCAAAAGAACACAGAATCTGAATTAGCAATTATGAAATGAAGAAGAGAAATTTTTCCTTAACTGCAACTCCTGCCCCAATAATGCATAGCTCAACAGTTAAATATCAGGACTCCTCTCCCTGGTGGTGGTATTGAAGGTGTATGGTGAATATCCAACACTTTCAGCCTTTCATTGTACTACAAGAAGGGCAAGCTTCTGTCTTGCTTCACACAAAGATTGGAAAGTCGTGGCATATCACAGACACCTGGGGAACCTTCGGAGAAGGCCACCTCCATGCAGCTAGAATGGCCGTGCAAGATGTAGAAGAGGTACCAAAGAGAGGTATTTCCATATGGGTAGGAGGAGAGCAGTATGACTACAACATCCAGCATTTCATTGTGTTACTGAGGATCCAGCTTCTATTCACCAAAGAGGAAGAGATGAAAGAATTGGCATAGTTTAAGGGGCCTTTGGAAACTAGTGAAACAGGCAGTTTACTCTGGTTGGCACAGTTCTCTCATGTTTGGAGAAAGCATAGAATAGAGGTCTCTTCTCTAGGAAAATGGAAGAAATAGCTCAAGACTCCAAAGTGCCTGGTATCTCAGTGTGCTGACAGAGGCATAGATTTTTGTTCCATGTCTGAATAAATTGGCATATCCAGACATTAGAGAAATAAAGATATTAAGGATTCCTGAAAACAAGCAAACAAACAAAGACAAAATACCTGGGGTAGCTAAGAAGACAGACCCAAAATATTTATACAGGCTAAATACTGAAGGTGTTTCCTAAGTAAATACAGTATATAAAATCTGGGAGAGGTGGCTGTTTTGTCAAATGTGCAAACAAAAAAGCAAAGCTATAAGAAACATGAAGAATCACAGAAATATAAAAAATACAAAGGAACTATTTCAGTTTCCAAAAAGAAACTCTGAAGAAATAAAGATCTGTAAATTGCCTGAAAAGTAACTCAAAATAATAACATTGAAGAACCATAGTGAGTTACAAGAGATGCAGAAAACAAAATGAATTCAGCCATATGACCCGTGAATAACGTGAGAATGTCAAGAAAGAGATAAATATGATGGGAAAAAAAACATTTGGAATTGAGACTATAATAATTGAAGAAAAAAAAATTCATTCACTAGTGTGGTTCAACAGCAGACTTTATCAATCACAAGAATCAGCACACTTAAAGACAATGATTTGAAATTTGAAATTGGAGGATCAAAATTTCAAAAATAATTTAATAGTGAAGAAAGGCAAAGGAAATTATGGAACCAATATAAACATAATGTGGGTGGCCCCAAAAGAAGAAAGTGGTAGAAAACTTAAAGATATAGCAATACAGTGCCATGATGCATCCTTAATTTTACTCCCTCCCCCACCTTAACAGTAGGAATTCTGAAGCTGCAGATTTTAATGAATGAGACATAAAAATGCAATAGAATATAAAAACAAGTAAATAGATCAAACAAAAGAAAGCATCTGTGAATTACAATATGAGAGCTTTGAAATAACACAACTGGTAGAGAATAAAGAAATATAATAAAAAGACAGAAGAAGGCCAACGTCCTCTATAGAGTATTATGAAAGAAATATTATTTGATTTATTTGAGTTTCAGAAGAACCGAGGGAAAAAGGAGCAAAAAGTTTATTTTTTAAAATAATGGCTGGGAACTTCCTTAGCCTAAGAAGAGATTTAGACATCTAGGTTCATTAAGCTAATAGATCATCCCATTATTTAAATCCAAAACAAACTTATTTAAGACACATTATAATAAAACTCTCATTAATTAAAGACAAAAGAGAGAATCCAAAATGTAGCAAGAGAAACAAAGGTTGCATCATACAATGAAACTCCATTAGGCTATCAGCAGATTTCTTTGCAGAAAGTTTATAGGCAAGAAGAGAGTGGGATAATATATTCAAAGTACTGAAAGAAAAAAAAACACTACCAACCAAATATATTCTATTTGGAAATGCTGTCCTTTGGAAGTACAGTAGAAATAAAGACATTTCCACAGCAACAAAAGCTAAGAGAATTTTTCACCACTACCCTGTCATAGAAGAATGGTGAAAGGAGTTTCCAAGTAGTAATGAAAAGATGATAATTAGTGACATGAATACATGAAAATATGCAACACATGGAGATAGGTAAATATATAGTCAACTTCAGAATGCTCTACTAACAATATAATGTGTTTATCACTTAGTATAAAGGTTAGAGAACAAGGGTACTAAAAATAACTATAACTACTATAATTTGTTAATGAATACACAATATAAAAAGACTTAAATTATGGCATTACAAACATAAAAGGAGGAAATAAAAGGGTAGAGCTTTTCTATGTAATTAGAATACAATGTTATCAGCGCAAAATAGACTGTTATGTTTAATGAAAGATTCATAGTAACCACAAAGCAAAAACCTGTAGTAGATTCACAAAAGATAAAGAAAAAAGTTAGAGTATATAATGAAGCAAAATCAATATTCCACATAGGAAGTCAGCAATGGTCCAAAAGTAATAAGGGAACTAAAAAAAACAGAAAAAAAGCTTTGTTATTAAGTCCATACCTATCAATTATTTCTCCCTTTATAAAGGCATTGATTTCTCAAATTAAAAGTCATAGAGTGGCTGGATGGATTTAAAAAAGCAAGACTCAACTATATGCTGTCTACAAGAGACTCACTTCAGTGTTAAGGATGCACATAGGCTAAAAGTGAAAGGGTGGGGAAAATTCTACTCAATTGGAAGTCAAAAGAAATCAGTGATTCCTATACTTAAGCAAAATAGACTTTAAGCCAAAATGGTATCAAGAGCAAAGTGTCATTATATAATGATAAACTGGTGAATACATTAATTAGATATAAAAATCACAAGTTCATATACACCCAATAACATAAGTCGTAAATATATTAGGAAAATACCAACAGCTGAACAGAGAAATAGACAATAAAATAATATAAATAAATGTCAACATTTCCCTTCAACAACAAATAGATCATTCAGATAGAAGATCAATATGCGAACATTGGACTTCAACCATAATTTAGATAAAATGGACCTAAAAGACTTATACAGAGCCTTCCATCCAACAGGATCAGAATGCAAATTCTTCTAAAAGATGCATGGAACAATCACTAGGACAGATTATAATAGAGGACAATAAATAAGTTAGAAAATTTATGATGATTAAAATTAAACAAGGTTTTGTTCTGACCACAATGGAATGAAATTACAAATCAACAAGATAACACCAGGAAATTTAAACTTATATGGAAATTAAATATCACACTTCTGAAAAACAAATGGGTCAAATAAATCTAAAGGGAAATAAAAATAAAATCTTGACAAAATGAAAACAAACACAAAATAGCAATACTGCTACAAAAGAAGTTCTATGAGTGAAGTTTATAATGATTAAAACCTATATTAAGGAAAAGAAAGATCTCAGATAAACAACATAATTCTTAAAGGAATTAGAAAAAGAAGAATATACAAAGACCAACTTAGCAACAGAAATAAATAACAAATATTAGAGCAGAAATAAATGGAGAACAATAAAATAAAATAAAAACGATGACAGTGAGAGTTGGACTTCAGAAAAGATAAACAAAATGACACTCCTTTAGATAGGTGAAGGACAAAAAGTAAATACTCAAAATATAGAAATACATGTGATCATTAGTGAATACAATGAAAAATTGTATACAAATAAGTTGAAAAACATAGAATGGATAAATTCCTAGAAACATACAACTGAGAACAAACCATGAATATAACATCTTAACAGATTAATAATGAGTAAAGTGGGTTAATTAGCAATCAAAATCCTCCCAGTAAATAAAATTCCAGGACCAGATGGTTTCATTGGTGAATTCTAGCAAATGTTTGAAGAATTAATGCCTATCCTCAAACTCTTCCAAAAAATTGAAGAGAAAGAATCACTCCCAAACTTCTTTATTAAGGGCAGAATTACATTGATACCAAAGCCAGGTAATGACACACTATACACACTATAATAAAGAAAAAAACCCCTACATAACCACATCTCTGATAAATATATTTTCAAAAATTATTAACAAAATATTAGCAAACTAAATTCAACAGGACCACAAAAATATTGTAAATAAAAATCAAACGTGGTTTATCCCTGGGATACAAGAGTGATTTAAGATATGAAAATAAATGATTGTGATGTATCATAAGAAAGTGTAAAATAAAAATCATATGATTGTCTTAATAGATGCAGAAAATTCATTTTACAAAATACAGAGTCCTCTTATAAAATACTTAGCGATTAGGGATAGAAGAAATATGCCTCAGTGGAACAAAGGACATATGCCTCAAGCCCACAGTTAACATACATAATGATGAAAGGCTGAAATCATTTCCTCTATATCAGGAATAAAACAAGTGTTGTCAATTTAATCTCTCCCATTCAACATAGTGCTGGAAATCCTAGCCAAAGTAATTGACAAGAAAATGAAATTAAAAATATTAAAATCAGAAATAAAATAAAATTGTCTTTGCTAATGATATGATTATTAGAATAAAATTGATATATAATATTGTACTAGTGCCAGATATACAAAATAGTGACTTGATAAATATATAAATTACCAGTTCCTTGTCACAGTAAGTGTAGTTTCTCCTGTTACCATCCATGATATTACAATATTATTGGTTATATTCTATATGTTCTACTTCTGTTCCTATGACTAACTTATTTTACAATTTGCAGTTTGTACCTCTTTATCCCCTTCACCTATTTTATGCATCCCCCTACCCCCTCCCTATGGTAACCAACAGTCTGTTGTCAGTATTTATGGGTCTATTTCCTGATCTAGAAGAAAAGATTTTAGCCTTTCATTTCTGTTTTGTTTTATAAATTCCACATATAAGTGAAATGCGTTATTTCTATTTATGTCCCTGGATTATTTCACTGAGCATGATACCACCCAGGTCAAACCATCTTCTCACAAATTGAAAGATTTCCTTCTTTTTTATGGCTGAGGGATATTCTATTGGGTATATATACCACATCTAATTTATCCATTAATCTATTAATGGGCTTTTGTGTTGTTTCCATATCTTATGTATAGAAAATCATAAGGACTCTATCAAAAAATTGTTAGAAATCATCAATGAATTCAGTAAATTTTGAAGATACAATACCAATGGAAAAGAATCAGTTGCCACTTCATACAAATTAGAATGCTTATTATCAAAAAGACAAGAAATAACAAGTGATGCAGAGGATGTGGAGATATGGAACTTTTGTGCACTGATGGTGGGAATGTAAAATGATGCAGCCACTATGGAAATCTATAAAGTTTCCTCCAAAATTTTAAAATGGAAGAATTATATGATCCAGAAATTTTACTCCTGTGTTTTTACCTGAAGAAATATAAACCCTAGCTCAAAAAAGTTATATGCACCCCCATGTTCTATGTACATTTCAGCATAACTTACATTAGCCAAACAGGAAAACAACCTGTCCATCAATGAAGCAATGAATACAGGTAACTACACACATATATATCATATACACACACACATATATATCATACAAGGGAATGTTACTAAACCAAATGAAAGAAGGAAACCTTGTCATTTGTGACAACATAGATGGAGCATAATGGCATTATGCTATGTGAAATAAGTTAAAGAGAGAAAAACAAATACTATATGATTTCATTTATATGTGGCAACTAAAATCAAAACAAAAAATAGATCATAAAAATAGATATACAGAACAGTTTGGAGTTTGCCAGAGGTGGGAGGTGGGGGTTGGTTAAATTTTATTTGTGAAAGATGTCAAAAGGTACACACTTCCAATTATAAAACAAACAAGCCATAGGGAAGTAATATGCAGAATATTTATCATAATTAATAATATTGTATGGCATATTTCAGTGTTTCCTAAGAAAGTATACATTAAATTCACAGGAAAAATTAAAAATTATGTTTATGGAGGTTCACAAGTCTCATCGCAGTGATCATTTTTCAATCAATACAGACAGAATCATTAGGTTGTACATCTAAAACTAGTATGAAGTTACATGTCAATTATATCTCAATTAATAAAATGATGAGACTTTTCATGGAGTCAGGCCACAGGTTTTCATTCCTAGCACCAGCTCCCAGGCACCTCCAGAGCAAAGTTACCCAAAATGTTTTCTCTGTGGCTTCACCTGAAGTAATTGAAACAAAGTCTATCTGACAGCCCTTCCCGGAGAGTGGCGTAGATGTGTGCTCAACATCTCCACCCAAGGCTGGGAGTAATATGAGAGCTTGTCATACAAAAATATAACCTTTGGGAGGGAAAAAGATGACACTGGGATAAGAGAGGCAGAAACCTCCTCCCAAAACAACATATAACCCAAAAATACAGCAAATGCAACTAATCCTGAAAGACTGACCTGAAGATTGCAATAGACAACCTACACCTGAAGAAAATGAGAAGACCTCACAGAAAAGGGTAAAATAGCAAACCCATGATGCAGCAGGACAGAAGCTCTTCCCCAACCCAGCTCACAGGTGGGAGGAAGAGAAACACAGGAGGGAGAGAGTAGAAGCCTAGGACTGCTAAAGACAAACACCTAGAGATCTGCTCCAGGAGCACACACAGACATTACATGGTGCACTGGAAATTAAAGGGGTTGGAAATGAAAGAAAGGCAGAATACACAGACACTGAGATTCCAGTCACTTGTGGAGAACAGGTACCCACCACTGGCCCCTCTGGGACAAATGAAAGGAGGGCACTTTGAAAGACTTCCCAACAGCAAGAGGGCTACTAAAGGGGTAAGGATTACACAGAACTTGTTTCTCAGGAGAAAGGGAAGGTGGACAAAATCATCCCAGCACACTCAGACCAACAGGTTAGGAACCTTCAGGAGCTCCAGACATTCCACTCCCTGCAGGCAATGTAGTGCTGAGGCCTCCCATTGTGATATGCAGCCTGACATTCTTTCTGGTGGGAACTGGTTCACATGACTTGCTGCCATTGCCATTATGTCAGGCCAGCTGGACAGTGGCCCCTATTATAGCAGCTACAGGGGCATAACACAGAGGCTCCTCCCTGCTAGCTCAGGCAACTGGCCCTGGAAGTATAGGCAGGCACTGCAAACCAGAAACAGGAAAGAGCATTTTCCTCACAGCAGGCACTGGGAACCAGTGTCAGTGAGCCCCACCATTGCTCCAGGTATTGGGCAACTCCACAGAGTAGAGCTTCTTGACACTAGAGGGTGCCACTTACACAAAGTGTAATCAATTACACAAATATTAATCATTAGAATTATGAAATGGCAAAATAATTTTGTACAAACCAGAATCCCTCATATACAAGAAAGAGGGCCCAGTGAAACTGAAATCACCAATCTTCTTGAAAGATTTCAAAATAAAAATCATAAATGTGCTCACAGACCTACAGAAAAATATTCAATAACTCAGGGAGGACTTCAAGGAAGAGACAGAAAATTTGAAAAATAGTGTATCTGAAATGAAACATACAATGGAGGAATTTAAAAGAAGGTTAGATGAGGTAGAGGACACAGTAAATGAAATAGAAATTAGAGAACTGGAAAACAAAGAAGCTGAGGCACACAGAACAGAAGGGACCTCTAGGAAAGAAAGAATAATTAGAAAACTGTATGACTAATCTAAATGGAGCAATATTCGTGTTATGGGAGTACCAGAAGAAGAAGAGAGAAAAAGGGATAGAAACTTTCTTTGAGGAAATAATTGCTGAAAACTTCCCTAATTTGGGGAAGATAATAGTCTCTCAGGTCATAGAAGTACAGAGATCTCCCAACACAAGGGACCCTAGAAACACAACACCAAGACATATAATGATTAAAAAGGTAAATATCAAGGAAAAGAAGAGTATATTAAGAGTTCTGAGATTAAAGATGGCAACATGAGAGGAGAGACAGAGGCCTCCTCCCAAAACCACATATAATACAAAAATATAGTTAATACAACTAATCCTAAAAATGCAACAGGAAAGAAAGCTGCACCAGACTGCATACACCTGGAGAGAAGAACAGACCTCATCAAACAGGGTAAGGTACCAAAGCTGTGATCCTGTGGGATCTAAGCCCTTCCCCCATGCCAGCTCACAGGTGGGAGGAAGAGAAATGGAGAAGGGAGGGTATGGAAGCCTAAGACTGCTGAACACTCAGCCCTGGAGATCTGCTCTGGGAGCATGAACCTACATTGTATGGTGGTCTGGTGATCAGTGGGGTTGGAAAGCTAAGATAGGCAGAAATACTTGGACAAACTGATATTCCAGCCACTTGTGGAAAACAAGGATCCACATCCAGCTGCTCTGGAACAAAAGAAAGGTGGGCAGTTTAAGAGACTTCCTAACAGCAAGAAGGCTGCTAAAGGGGCAAGGGTTGCATGGAGTTTGCTGTTTGAGAGAAAGGATAGTTGGACAAGGTTGTCTAGGCACACTCTGCAGAACAGGTTGGGAACTTTCAGGAGCTTCAGGTGCTCCATACCCCTGGCTGGCTATGCAGCTCTAAGGCTCCCACACTGATATGCAGCCTCTTGCATCTTCCTCCAGGCTGGCACCAGCTGGCAAACTGGCATCCTCTGCCCTGGCATCAGGCCAGCCAGAGGGAGGCCCCCCTATGGTATCTACAAACTCAAATAATAGAGGCTTACACCCATGCACTTGGCCCATTGGATCTGAGAGTGGAGACAGTCACAGAAGCTAGGAAGCAAGAAACAGCCCTTTCCTCCCCTCAGGCACCAGAGCCACTCCCCTGTGACTCTCAACATTACTCCAGGGGCTGAGCAGCTACAACTAGTAGACCTTCTGGTCACAAGAGGGTGCCACATAAAAATATGAAATGTCAAATGAAACTGGTTCAAACCAACATCATACGAATACCAGAAAAATAGCCACTGAACTCATCAATCTTCCTGAAAAAGACTTCAAAATAAAATCATAAACATGCTCATAGAGGTACAGAAACATGTTCAAGAACTCAGGGTAGAATACAGAGCTGAGATTCAATCATTAGGGAATGCAATATCTGCAATGAAACATACAATGGAGTTATTTAAAAGCAGATAAGATGTCATAGAGGAAAAGATAAATGGAATAGAAATTAGAGAACAGGAATAAAAAGAAGCTAAGACAGAGAGAGGAAAAAGGATCTCTAGGAATGAAAGAATAATGAAAAAAAAAGGTGTGACCAATCCAAATAGAACAATATTTCCATTACAGGTGTATCAGAAGAAGAAGACAGAGAAAAATGGAAAGTGTCTTTGAGGAGATAACTGCTGAAAACTTCCCCAACCTGGGGAAAGAGATAGTCTCTCAGGCCATGAAGGTGAACAGATCACAAAACACAGGGAACCCAAGGAAGACAACACCAAGACATATAATAATTAAAATTGCAAAGATCAAGAATAAGGACAGAATATTAAAAGCAGCCAGAGAGAAAAAAAGTCACATAAAAAGGAAAACCCATCAGACTATCATCAGACTTCTCAGGGAAACCCTACAGGCTAGAAGGGAGTGGCATGATATATTTAATGCAATGAAGCAGAAAGGCCTTGAACCAAGAATACTCTATCAGCAAGATCATCATTTAAATTTGAAAGAGGGATTTAAAAATTTCCAGATAAGCAAAAGCTGAGGGAATTTAGGTCCCCAAATCTATCTCTACAGTGGGTTTTGGAGGGACTGCTATAGATGGAAGTGTTCCTAAGGTCGAATAGCTGCCACCAGAGGTAATAAAACCACAGTAAGCAAAGAAAAATTAATTACTAAGCAGATGCAAAATCAAATCAACTACCCCTAAAGGCAATCAAGGAATAGACAACAAGTATAGAATATGATACCTTAATAAAAAGAATGGAGGAGGAAGAAAAAGGAGGAAAAGAAAACCATTAGATTGTGTTTGCAATAGAATAGTGAGTTAAATTAGACTATTACATAGTAAAGAAATTACCCTTGAACCTTTTGTGACCACAAATCTAAAGCCTGCAATGGTAATAAGTACATAAATATCGATAATAACTCTAAAAATAAATGGTCTGAATGCAACAACCAAAAGACATAGTCACTGAATGAATAAAAAAATGACTCATCTTTATGCTGCCTACAAGAGACTCACTTTAAAGCCAAAGACTAAAAGTGAAGGGGTGGAAAAATATATTTCATGCAACTAATAGGGAGATAAAAAACAGGCATTGCAGTATTTGAATAACACAAAATAGACTTCAAAACAAAGAAAGTAACAGGTGACAAAGAAGGACATTATGTAATGTTAAAGGGATCAGTACAACAAGAAGACATAACCATTATAAATATCTTTGAACCCAACACAGGAGCACCTACATATGAGAAATAAATTCTAACAGAATTAAAAGGGGAAGTAGAATGCAGTACATTCATTTTAGACATCAATACACCACTCCCTCCAAAAGACAGATCAACCAGACAGAAAATATGTAAGAAGACAAAGGAAGGGAACAACACTTTAGAACAGTTGGACCTAACAGACATCTACAGAACTCTACACCCAAAAGCAGCAGGATACACATTCTTCTCAAGTACACATGGAACATTTTCAAGAATAGATCACATACTGGCCACAAAAAGTGCCTCAGTAAATTAAAAAACATTGATTTTTGACAAACCAGTTTTTCGGACCACAAAGGTTTGAAACTAGAAATAAATTACCAAAAGAAAATGAAAAAGTTGACAAACACATGGAGCCTTAACCACATGCTCCCAAAGAATGAAAGGATCAATGATCAAATTAAAACAGAGATCAAGCAATATATAGAGACAAATGACAACAATAATTCAACATCACAAAATGTGTGGGACAAAGCAAAGGCTGTGCTAAGAGGGAAGTATATTGCAATACAGGCCCATCTCAGGAAAGAAGAACAATCCCACATAAGCAGTCTAGACTCACAATTAACTAAATTAGGAAAAGGAGAACAAATGAGGCCCAAAGTCAGTAGAAGGAGTGACATAAAAATATTAGGGGAGAAATAAATAAAATTGAGAAGAATAAAACAATAGAAAAAAATCAATGAAAGCAGGAGCTGGTTCTTTGAGAAAATAAACAAAATAGATAACTCCCTCACCAGATTTATCAAAAACAAACAGAGTCTACACACATAAACAGAATCATACATGAGAATGGCAAAATCACTATGGAACCACAGAAATACAAGGAATTATTAGAGAATAGTATGAAAAATTATATGCCAACGAAATGGATAACCTAGAAAAAATGGACAACTTTCTAGAAAAATACAACCTTCCAAGACAGACCCAGGAAGTAATAGAAAATCTGAACAGACCAATTACTAGCAAACAAATTGAACTGGTAATCAAAAAACCAAGAAAACCCCCAGAACAGATGGCTTCATCACTCTAATTTATCAGACATTTAGACCAAACACAATACATATCCTTCTTAAAGCTTTCCTAAGTGTAGAAGAGGAAGGAAAACTTCCAAACTCATTCTATGAAGACAGCATCACTCTAATGCTAAAACTAGGCATAGACACCACAAAAAAAGTAAACTACAGACCAATGTCCCTGATGAACATAGATGCAAAAATATTCAAGAAACCACAAAAAAAGTAAACTACAGACCAATGTCCCTGATGAACATAGATGCAAAAATATTCAAGAAAATATTAGAAAATTGAATTCAAAAATACATCCACAAGATGATCAATTAGGATTTATTCCAGGGATGCAAGGATGGTACAATATTTGAAAATACATCAATATCATCTACAACATCAACAGAAGGAAGGACAAAAACCACATGATCATCTTCATAGATGCTGAAAATGCATTCCACAAAATTCGACATTCATTCATGATAAAAACTCTCAATAAAATGAGTATAAAGGACAAGTACCTCCACATAATAAAGGCCATATATAACAAACCACAGCCAACATCATACTTAACAGCAAGAAGCTGAAAGTTTTCCTTTAAGATTGGGAACAAGAAACAGATGCCCACTCTCCCCATTTTTATTCAACATAGTTCTGGAGGTCCTATCCATGGCAATCAGACAACACAAAGAAATAAATGACATCTAGATTGGTAAGGAAGAAATTGAACTGTCACTGTTTGCAGATGATGTGATATTGTACATAAAAAACCCTAAAGAATCCACTCCAAAACTACTAGAACTAATATCTGAATACAGAAAAATTGTAGGATACAAAATTACACACAAAAATCTGTTGCATTCCTATACACTAATGATGAACTAACAGAAAGAGAAATCAGGAAAACAATTCCATTCACAATTGCATCAAAAAGAATAAAACACCTAGGAATAAACCTAACCAAGGAAGTGAAAGACCTATACCCTGAAAACTACAAGACACTCCTGAGAGAAATTAAAGAAGATACTAATAAATGGAAATTCTTCCCATGCTCTTGGGTAGGAAGAATTAATACTGTCAAAATAGCCAATCTGCCTAAAGCAATATAGATTCAATGCAATCCCTATCAAAATACTGATGGCATTTTTCAGTGAACTGGAACAAATACTTCTAAAATTCATATGGAAACACAAAAGACTCCGAATAGCCAAAGCAATTATGAGAAAGAAGAGTAAAGTGAGGGGATTATGCTCCCCAACTTTAAGCCACACTAATAAAGGCAATTTTGTACTGGCACAAGAACAGATCCATAGATAAATAGAACAGAATAGAAAGCCCAGATATAAACCCATACATATATGGCCAATTAATATATGATAAAGAAGCCATGGACATACAATGGGGAAATGACAGGCTCTTCAACAGCTGGTGTTGACAAAACTGGACAACTACATGTAAGAGAATGAAGATGGATTACTGTCTAACTCTATATACAAAAGTTAACTAGAAATGGATCAAAGACCTGAATGTGAGTCATGAAACCATAAAACTCTTAGAAGAAAACATAGGCTAAACTCTCTTGAATATAAACACTTGCAACTTTTTCATGAACATATGGGAAGCAAAATCAAAAATGAGCAAGTGGGGCTATATCAAACTAAAAAGCTTCTGTACAGCAAAGGACACCATCAGTAGAACAAAAGGCACCTGACAGTATGGGAGAATATATTTATAAATGACATATCTGATAACGTGTTGACATCCAAAATATATAAAGAGCTCACACAACTCAACAATGAAAAATCAAATAACCCAATTTAAAAATGGGGAGAAGATCTGAACAGACACTTCTCCAAAGAAGAAATTTGGATGGCTAACAGGCACATGAAAAGATGCTCCACAGCACTTATCATCAGAGAAATGCAAATTCAAACCACAATGAGATACCACCTCACACCAGTTAGGATGGCCAACATCCAAAAGACAGACAACAACAAGCGCTGGCAGATGTGGAGAAAGGGGAATGATCCTACACTGCTGATGGGAATGTAAATTAGTTCAACCATTGTGAAAAGCAATATGGAGGTTCCTCAAAAAACTAAAAATAGAAATACCATTTGACCCTGGAATTCCACTCCTAGGAATTTACCCTATAAGTAGAGGATTCCAGATTCAAAGAGTCATATGCACCCCTACATTTATCACAGCACTATTTACAATAGCCAAGAAATGGAAGCAACTTAAGTGTTCATCAGTAGATGAATGGATAAAGAAGATGTGGTACATCTACACAATGGAATATTATTCAGCCATGAGAATAAAACAAATTGTTATCATTTGCAACAACATGGATGGGGCTAGAGGGTATTATGCTCAGTGAAATAAGCCAGGCACAAAAGGACAAGTACCACATGATTTCACTCATATGTAGAGTATTAAAACAAAGCAAAAACTGAAGGAACAAAACAGCATCAGACTCACAGGACCCAAGAATGAACTAACACTTACCAAAGGAAAAGGGACTGGGGAGGTTGGGTGGGAAAGGGGGGATAAGAGATTTAAGGGGCATTATGATTAGCACACATAATATAGTGGGTTATGGGGAAGAAAGTATAGCACAGAGGAGACAAGTAATATCTCTATAGCATCTTACTATGCTGATGGACGATGTCTGTAACTGGGTATGTGGTGGGGACTTGATAATAGGGGGAAAGTAGTAACCACAATAATACTCATGTGAAATATGAGCATAGGGTTGTATATCAAGGATACCTTAATAAAAAAATTAAGTTCCCATATTTCCCTAGAAATAGTTTGTCCACATATCTAGTGTCCCAAATTTTATGGCTGTCATCAAAGGCACAGGGCTCCAAATCACCTGGCTCTGAATGCCAGTGATGCTTTCATTAATGATTCCCATAGGACTATAGAAATAAAGCAGTTTTTAAACTGACTTAGTGGCATCCCTGAACCTATACACCTAGGCTTAGTGAAGAGGTAAGTGGCAAAAATGTTTATCATCCAATATCATTCTGGTTGGTTTTTGACAGAATTGTTTCCCAAATGTTTCCAGACAGTCTGGCTTCTAATGATGCCAAATCAAGGAGTTATCTGCAGACTTACACTTTGGGACACTGACAGATTTAGGTACACCCTCAGTTGCCAGGATCCACTAAGAATAAAGATGGTAGCTTGGACATACACAGGTATGAGAAGAAATCAGTTGGTCAAGACAGGTTGGTTGATGACATTCATCTCCTACACAAAACTATTCTGTCAAGTCTGTAAGAGGTCCTGATATATCTAATGCACAGAAAACAACATGAAGAGTCACAGAAAATAATGAAACAGAGAATTAATGTCAAAAAATAAGAAAATAAATCACTAGAAACCATTATTCATTAAATGGAGATACGTGATATACCAAATAAAGAGTTCAAAATAAAAATCATAAAGATATGGTATGAAGCCAAGCGAGCAATGCATGTGGAATAAAAGGAGTATATCAACAGAGAGGGAATGTCAAAAGTCCTTAATGTAAATCATAAAGCTGAAGAATACAAAAGATTAACTGAAAAATTCAATAGATGGGTTCAAGTCATAATGGACCAAGCATAAGAAAGAACTAGTTAACTCAAATACAGTAAAATTTATTCAAGGGAATGGTGAGCAAAGATTCTTGAGCTTCTAGGTACTCAAAATTCATAAAGACACTACTTTCTAGAACAAGAAGCATAGTAGATGTATTTTTTTATTAACCATAGGATTTTTTGTTTGGGGTTATCATGAGGATTACATAAAACATCCTTTAGATAGAACATCCAGTTTAAAACTGATAACAACCTCCCTAAAATTGCATTCAAAGCCCTACCATGTTTCTTCTCTTTCCCCCACATTGCATGCTGATATCACCCTTCATATTTTCATATTTTGCATCTATTAAGAAATTATTAGAGCTATGGTTTTAAAAATATTACTCTTTAACCCATGTACTAGAGAAAACGGTTTTATACACCACCATTACATTACTATGGTTTTCTGAGTGGGACTATATATTTATCTTTACGAGTTTTTACTTTTAGATGTTTACCTGTTTTTTTCATAGAATTCTTTCAGTTCAACATGAAAACTATAGCATTTCTTGTAAGGTAGGTCTAACTTTTATAAATTCCCTTAAGTTTTGTTTGTCTGGGAATGCCTATAAAGGCACCTCTAATTCCAAAGAACTCCTTTGCTTGAAAATGAATTTTTGGTTGGCAGTTTTATGTTATACCACTTTGAATATATCATCTCTTTCTCTCCTAGACTGCATGGTTACTGTAGTGAAATACACTGATAACTTATGGTAATTCATTTGTATGTTATGTATTGTTTTTCTATGTCTGTTTTCAAAGTTCTCTATCTTTTTTAACATTTAGATTTAATGTGTCTCTGTGTAATCTTCTTTGGGTTGACCTTTCTTGGGGTTATTTGTGCTTGCTATACTTGGATATCCTTATCTCTCCCCTGATTTTGAGGAGTTTTCAACTAAAATTTCTTTAAATATATTTTCTGTCCATTTCCTTATCTTCTTTTGAGACCCATTAAGGGAATCAAACACTGATCAATTTGGGTTTACTCTAGGGATACAATTATTATTCAGCATAGGCAAATCAAGTAATGTGATGTAACCATATTAACAAAATGTAGAATAAATGAACATAATCATTTCAATAGATAGAGAATGAGCACAGGCCAAAACTGAACACACTTTCATAATAAAAACTTTCAAGAAACTTGGAATACAACAAAATAACTTCAATATAATTAAGGCCATATATCAAAAGTCCACAGCTTTCATAATAATCATCAGGGAAAAACTGGACTTTTCCTTGAAATCAGGAAAAAGACAAAAATATCTACTTTCTCTCTTGTATTTAACATAGTCTTAGGAGACTAGATAGAGATATTATGTAAAATGAAAATATAAGGAATATGGTGCTGCTCACCTCTGGATCACACCTGCACTCCTTCCTTGAGTGTGTACTTTATTGAAATAATTTTTGCTTGTACCTGCTCAATCTGCTCATGAATTCTTTCTCATTCAGAGTCAAGAACCTTCCTGTAGGTTGAGTTCTCACCTAGTGCACAGGGAGATCTCTCTGGATTGGATATCCCAACAACATTTTGATGACCATAAAGGCACTCAACACCCTACTAACTAACAATCCAGGTAAGGAAGAATCTTATTTTTCTTTGAGGCACTCCTTGTCTATTTTTGCTTTTCCTTAGATATTATTGCAACTTATTCAGTGAGCACGGCTGACCACTTAAAAGGCCCTGGGGGGGGGGGCAGAGCCAAGATGGCGGTGTGAGTAGGACAGTGGGAATCTCCTCCCAAAAACATATATATTTTTGAAAGTACAACAAACACAACTATCCATAAAAGAGAGACCAGAAGACACAGGACAATAGCCAGACTACATCCACACCTGCAAGAACCCAGCACCTGGTGAAAGGAGTAAGATACAAGCCACAGCCCGGCAGGACCTGAGGCCCCTCACCCCAGGTCCCGGCGGGAAGAGAGGAGTCGGAGTGGGGAGCGAGAGGATGCCCAGGACTGCTAAACACCCAGCCCTAGCCATCTACACCAGAGCACAGACACACAGTGCATGCATGGGGTGCTGGAAACAAGGGAAGCAGTACAGCAAGACCTGTGAGTGGGTCCTGCAGCCGGCACCTCTGGGACAAAGAAAAGCGAGTGCTTTTTGAAAGTCTTAAAGGGACAAGGACCCCACTGCTGGATGGAAGCATCCCAGGTCACAGTCCAGCAGCTGGAAATTCCAGGGAACACTGGGTGCACTAACTTCCTGGGCAACAGCTCTGAGACCCCTCATGGAGGTAAACAGCCAAACAGCCCCCCATCCATTACCCCTCTGGGGCCCCGCCATAGAAGAGCAGCAGCCTGAGGCTGGCCACGTCCACAGCAAGGGAGATTCCTCAATACTGGATGGGCAAGATATAGAGATCCAATCTACATGCAACTGCCCAACACAAGCTGCTAGGGGTCGCAGCTGTCCCAGGAAAGAAAGGCCAGGAGCAAGTGGAAAGTATCTTGACTCTCCCAGCTGACAGATGAGTCAATAGCATACCACTGCACCTATCACCATGAAAAGGCAAAAAAAATTTGATCCAGACAAGACTAACTCAGACAGCTTTGACATCTTCTACATCTTCCACTGAGAAGGAACATGGGGAGATAGATTTAACCAATCTTCCTGAAAAAGAATTCAAAACAAAAGTCATAACCATGCTGACGGACTTGCAGAGAAATATGCAAGAAATGAGAGAGAATACGGAAATAAAACAATCTCTGGAAGGACTTCAAAGCAGAATGGACGAGATGCAAGAGACCATTAATGAAATAGAAAACAGAGAACAGGAATGCAGAGAAGCTGATGCAGAGAGAATAAAAGGATCTCCAGTAATGAAAGAATTTTAAGAGAACTGTGTGAACAATTGAAACGGAACAATATCTGCATTATAGGGGTACCAGAAGAAAAAGAGAGAGAAAAAGGGATAGAAAGTGTCTTTGAAGAAATAATGGCTGAGAACTTCCCCCAACTGGGGGAGGAAATAGCTGCTCAGACTACGGAGGCACACAGAACTCCCGAGAGATGGAATCCAAAGAGGACAACACCAAGACACATAATAATTAAAATGGCAAAGATCAAGGACAGGGACACAGTGTTAAAGGCAGCCAGAGAGAGTAAAAAGGTCACCTAAAAAGGAAAACCCATCAGGCTATCATCAGACTTCTCAACAGAAACCTTACAGGCAAGAAGAGAATGGCATGATATATTTAACGCAATGAAACAGAAGGGCCTCGAACCAAGAATACTCTATCCATCACGATTATCATTTAAATATGAAGGAGGGATTAAACAATTCCCAGACAAGCAAAAGTTGAGTGAATCTGGCTCCCACAAACCACCTCTACAGAGCATCTTACAGGAACTGCTCTAGATGGGAGCATTCCTAAAAAGAGCACAGAACAAGACACCCAACATATGAAGAATGGAGAAGGAGGAAAAAGAAGGGAAAGAAATAAAGAATCATCACACCATGTTTATAGTATTTCAATAAGCGAGTTATGTTAAACAGTAAGATAGTAAAGAAGCTAACCTTGAACCTTTGGTAACCACAAACTTAAAGGCTGCAATGGCAATAAGTATATAAGATTCAATGATCACCCTAAATGTAAATGGACTGAATGCAACAATCAAAAGACACAGAGTAATAGAATGGATAAAAAAGCAAGACCTTAATCTGATCAGGAGAAGATGACGACGTGAGTAGTTCAGAGGAAATCTCCTCCCCAAAACATATATATTTATGAAAATACAATAAATACAACTATTCCTAAAAGAGATACCAGTGGATGCAGTACAACAGCCAGGATACATCTACATCTGCAAGAACTCAGCATCACATGAAGGGGGTAAGATACAAGCCACGGCCAGGAGGGAACCAAATGCTCCCCTACCCCATAACCCGGTGGGAAGAAATGAGTCAGAATGGGGAGGGAGTGAAAGCCCAGGACTCTTAAACAACCAGCACTAGAAATCTGCACCCAGAACACAGACACAAGGTACATGTGGTGCTGGATGTTAGAGAAATGGAAAAGCAAAACCTGTGGGCAGGTCCCCACAACTGGTGCCCCTGAGAGAAAAGAAAAGTGAGTGCTTTCTGCAAGTTTTTAAGAGACAGGGACCCCATAGCTGGATGAAGTTGTCTCAGCAGCTGGGAATACCGGGGAAACATAGGCACCCTAAACGGAGGCAGTGGAGCTCTGAAGTCCCTCACAGGACTAGGCAGCCTAGTCGTTCCTCCAACTGGCATGGACCCCAACACACAGACTCAGTAGCAGGTGAATGGGGCGGAAACTCTGGAAAGAACCGAGAGCAGATCTGTGCACCACAGGACAGGCTTGTGCTAGCCGGCAGCGGCGTGACCAAACAGCCCGGGTGCGGCTCGCGCATGCCAGCAGCAGTGAAGTCAGAGCCTGGTAGAAGCCTGCACAGAAAAACCCCACGTGCACCAGCAGCGGAGCCACAGAGGGCAGGCGGGCTCCCAGGAGCCGACTGGAATCCCAGCACAATGCACAACCACCCGGGCTAGACCCAAAGTTCACTGCTGCCACACAGCTGCCCCGTAGGGTCTTCGCTAGCACAGGCTGCTCTGATGGACACCCCACCTACAGCAGCTTAGGAGATTAATCCGGTGGCTGCTCCAGGAGTGCAGGTAGCCATCAGAGGCAGCGGAGAAGGGCAGGGCATCCCGCAAGCAGGAAAGGACTTTCTTCTCCCAGCTGACACACACGCAACCTGCCTACAGCCACTACTATCACCATGAAGAGGCAAAAAAATCTGGTCCAGTCCAAGATAGTTACACCTGAGAAAGAATCTGAAGAGGCAGACCTAACCAGTCTCCCTGAAAAAGAATTCAAAATAAAAATAAACATAAGGCCAGAGCTGCAGAGAAATATGTAAGAGCAAAGGGATGACGTCTGAGGGAGATTACAGACGTCTGGAGGGAGATCACAGATGTCCTGAGGGAGATTACAGAGGTGAAACAAACTCTGGAAGGATTTAAAAGCAGAATGGATAAGATGCAAGAGGCCATTGATGAAATAGAAACCAGAGAACAGGAATGCATAGAAGCTGACACAGAGAGAGATAAAAGCATCTCCAGGAATGAAAGAATATTAAGAGAACTGTGTGACCAATCCAAAAGGAACAATATCCGCATTATAGGGGTACCAGAGGAAGAAGAGAGAGAAAAAAGGATAGAAAGTGTCTTTGAAGAAATATTTGCTGAGAACTTCCCAAAACTGGAGGAGGAAATAGTTGCTCAGACTACAGAGGCACATAGAACTCCCAAGAGATGGGATCCAAAGAGGTCAACACCAAAACACATAGTAATTAAAATGGCAAAGATCAAGGACAGGGACACAGTCTTAAAGGCAGCCAGAGAGAGTAAAAAGGTCACCTACAAAGGAAAACCCATCAGGCTATCATCAGACTTCTCAACAGAAACCTTACAGGCTAAAAGAGAATGGCATGATATATTTAATGCAATGAAACAGAAGGGCCTTGAACCAAGTATACTGTATCCAGCACAATTATCATTTAAATATGAAGGAGGGATTAAACAATTCCCAGACAAGCAAAAGTTGAGGGAATTTGCCTCCCACAAACCACCTCTACAGAGTATCTTAGAGGGATTGCTCTAGATGGGAGCACTCCTAAAAAGAACACAAAACAAAAGACCCAACATATGAAGAATGGAGGAGGAGGAAAAAGAAGGGAAAAAAATAATCAGACTGTGTTCATAACAGCTCAATAAGTGAGTGAGGTCAGACAGTAAGGTAGTAAACAAGCTAACCTTGAACCTTTGGTAACCACAAATCTAAAGCCTACAATGCCAATAAGTACATATATTTCAATAATCACCCTAAATGTAAATGGACTGAATGCACCAATCAAAAGACACAGAGTAATAGAATGGGTAAAAAAGCAAGACCCATCTATATGCTGCTTACAAGAGACTCACCTCAAACCCAAAGACTTGCACAGATTAGAAGTCAAGGGTTGGAGAAAGATATTCAGGCAAACAACAGAGAGAAAAAAGGAGGTGTTGCAATACTAGTATCAGATGTAATATGCTTCAAAATAAAGAAACAAGAGATAAAGAAGGACATTATATAATGATAAGGCCTCAGTCCAACAGGAGGATATAACCATTATAAACATATATGCACCCAATACAGGAGCACCAATATATGTGAAACAAATACTAACAGAATTAAAGGAGGAAATAGAATGCAATGCATTCATTATGGGAGACTTTAACACACCACACACCCCAAAGGACAGATTCACCAGACAGAAAATAAGTAAGGACACGGAGGTACTGAACAATACGCTAAAACAGGTGAACATCTATACAACTCTACATCCAAAAGTAACAGGATACACATTCTTCTCAAGTGCACATGGAACATTCTCCAGAATAAACCAAATACTAGGCCACAAAAAGAACCTCAGTAAATTCCAAAGGATTGAAATCCTACCAGCCAACTTTTCAGACCACAAAGCTATAAAACTAGAAAAAAATTCTACAAAGAAATCAAAAAGGCTCACAAACACATGGAGGCTTAACAACATGCTCCTACATAATCAATGGATCAATGAACAAATTAAAATGGAGATCCAGCAATATATGGAAACAAATGACAACTATAACACAAAGCCCCAACTTCTGTGGGAAACAGCAAGAGCAGTCATAAGAGGAAAGTATATAGCAATCCAGGCATATTTAAATAAGGAAGAACAATCCCAAATGAATGGTCTAAGGTCACGATTATCAAAATTGGAAAAGAAGAACAAATGAGTCCTAAGGTCAACAGATGGAGGGACATAATAAAGATCAGAGAAGAAATAAATAAAATTGAGAAGAATAAAACAATAGCAAAAATCAATGAAACCAAGAGCTGGTTTTTTGAGAAAACATACAAGTAGATAAGCCTCTAGCCATACTTATTAAGAGAAAAAGAGAGTCAACACACATCAACAGAATTAGAACCAAGAAAGGAAAAATCATGACGGACCCCACAGAAATACAAAAAATTATTAGAGAATACTATGAAAATCTATATGCTAACAAGCTGGAAAACCTAGGAGAAATGGACAACTTCTTAGAAAAATACAACCTTCCAAGACTGACCCAGAAAGATACAGAAAATATAAACAAACCAACTACCAGCAACGAAATTGAAGTGGCAATAAAAAAACTACCCAAGAACAATACCCCCGGGCCAGATGGATTTACCTCGGAATTTTATCAGACATACAGAGAAGATATAACACCCATTCTCCTTAAAGTTTTCCAAAAAATAGAAGAGGAGGGAATACTCCCAAACTCATTGTATGAAGCCAACATCACCCTAATACCAAAACCAGGCAAAGACCCCACCAAAAAAGAAAATTACAGACCAATATCCCTGATGAACGTAGATGCAAAAATACTCAACAAAATATTAGCAAACTGAATTCAAAAATACATCAAAAGTATCATACACCATGACCATGTGGGACTCATCCCAGAGATTCAAGGATGGTACAACATTCGAAAATCCATCAACATCATCCACCACATCAACAAAAAGAAACACTAAAATCACATGATCATCCCCATAGATGCTGAAAAAGCAGTTGACAAAATTCAACATGCATTCGTGATAAAAACTCTCAGCAAAATTGGTATAGAGGGCAAGTACCTCAACATAATAAAGGCCATATATGATAAACCCACAGCCAACATCATACTGAACTGCGAGAAGCTGAAAGCTTTTCCTCTGCGATTGGGAACAAGACAAGAATGCCCACTCTCCTCACTGTTATTCAACATAGTACTGGAGGTCCTAGCCACGGCAATTAGAAAAAAACAAAGAAATACAAGGAATCCAGATTGGTAAAGAAGAAGTTAAACTGTCACTATTTGCAGATGACATGATATTGTACATAAAAATACCTAAAGACTCCACTCTGAAACTACTAGAGCTAATATCGGAATTCAGCAAAGTTGCAGGATGCAAAATTAACACACAGAAATCTGTGGCTTTCCTATACACTAACAATAAACTAATAGAAAGAGAAATCAGGAAGACAATTCCATTCACAATAGCATCAAAAAGAATAAAATAACTAGGAATCAACCTAACCAAGGAAGTGAAAGAACTATATTCTGAAAACTATAAGACACTCTTAAGAGAAATTAAAGAGGTCACTAACAAATGGAAACTCATCCCATGCTCCTTGCTAGGAAGAATTAATATAATCAAAATGGCCATTCTGCCCAAAGCAAAATACAGATTCGATGCAATCCCTATCAAATTGCCAACAACATTCTTCAATGAACTGGAGCAAATAGTTCAAAAATTCATATGGGAACACCAAAGACCCTGAATAGCTAAAGCAATCCTGAGAAGGAGGAATAAATTGAGGGGGGATCTAACTCCCTAACTTCAAGCTCTACTACAAAGCCACAGTAATCAAGACAATTTGGTACTGGCACAAGAACAGAGCCACAGACCAATGGAACAGAATAGAGACTCCAAACATTAACCCAAACATATATGGTCAACTAATATTCGATGAAGGGGCCATGGACATACAATAGGGAAATGACAGTCTCTTCAACAGATGGTGCTGGCAAAACTGGACAGCTACGTGTAAGAGAATGAAACTGGATCACTGTCTAACCCCATACACAAATGTAAATTCGAAATTTATCAAAGACTTGAATGTAAGTCATGAAACCATAAAACTCTTAGGAAAAAACATAGACATAAACATGAGTGACCTCTTCTTGAACATGTCTCTCCGGGCAAGGGAAACAAAAGCAAAAATGAACAAATGGGACTATATGAAGCTGAAAATCTTCTGTACAGCAAAGGACACCATCAATAGAACAAAAAGTATCCTACAGTATGGGAGAATATATTCATAAATGACAGATCCGACCAAGGGTTGACATCCAAAATATACAAAGAGCTCACACACCTCAACAAACAAAAAGCAAATAATAAAATAAAAAATGGGCAGAGGAGCTGAATAGACAGTTCTCTAAAGAAGAATTTCAGATGGCAACAGACACATGAAATGATGCTCCACATCGCTTGTCATCAGAGAAATGCAAATTAAAACCACAGTGAGATATCATCTCACACCAGTAAGGATGGCTACCATCCAAAAGACAAACAACAACAAATGTTGACGAGGTTGTGGAGAAAGGGTTACCCTCCTGCACTGCTGGTGGAAATGTAAATTAGTTCAACCATTGTGGAAAGCAGTTTGGACATTCCTCAAAATGTTCAAAATAGAAATACCATCTGACCCAGGAATTCCACTTCTAGGAATTTACCTTAAGAATGTAACACTTCAGTTTGAAAAAGACAGATGCACCCCTATGTTTATCACTGCACTATTTACAATAGCCAAGATATGGAAGCAACATAAATGTCCATTGGTAGATGAATGGATAAAGAAGATGCGGTACATATACACAATGGAATAGTACTCAGCTATAAGAAAAAAACAGATCCTACCATTTGCAACAACATGGATAGAGCTAGAGGATATTATGCTCAGTAAAATAAGCCAGGTGGAGAAAGACAAGTACCGAATGATTTCACTCATGTGGAGTATAAGAACAAAAGAAAACTGAAGGAACAAAACAGCAGCAGAAGCACAGAACCCAAGAATGGACTAACAGTTACCAAAGGGAAAGGGACCAGGGAGGATGGGTGGGAAGGGAGGGATAACGGTGGGAAAAAAGAAAGGGGGCATTAAGATTAACATGTATAGTATGGGGGAGGGCATGGGGAGGGCTGTGCAACACCAAGAAGACAAGTAGTGATTTTACAGCATCTTACTATGTTGACGGACTGTGACTGTGAATGGGTATGTGGGGGGGACTTGGTGAGGGGGGGAGCCTAGTGAACATAATGTCCTTCATGTAATTGTAGATTAATGATACCAAAATAAAATTTTGAAAAAAGGCACTAGGACAGTCACTACCTTCAAGAAATTTCCTGTTTGAAGATAAGTTGGTCATGGAATGGGTTAGTCTGGCTCTAGTCCACCTGCCAAACTAAAGACAATGTCTGTGCATTGAGGCAAAACAATCCACCCTATTCCATGGCACATTATCCTTATAAGTTGTAGTCTCAATTTCCAAGGATCCATTTCCTCCCCTTGTGGCACTCCTTGGCACCTCCCCCTTGTCTCTGTTTAGCACCTCTTTCCCTCAGTTCACTGTCTCTCCCCCTTCTTGCACATCTGTTTCTCGTGCTTCTTCTTTCACATCTGGAGTCCCAACATCTATGCTCTTCTTCTCTGCCTTTCGTGCCTATTACCTTCCCCTTTGGGACAGATGGTCTCTTGGGTCTGTCTATACCAGTCAGGATCACCTAAACTTTAGGCCATTTTAGGGGTGCCTATGAAACAGTTAAGAATGAGACCTTGGCCTTTGGGTTAATCTAATTTGATGCTATTGCATTAAGATGCTTTGTCACCATTCACGGCCTTTAAAAGTGAGGTTATCAGGATGCCCAGTCAAGAGGAGCCTACCCCAGACTTCAGGACCTGCCCCTGCCCCCATTCTCCCCCATTTATATTCTCAGAGTCATATTTGGGGATAGAGTTGGGCCATAGAGATACCTATCCATGCTCCGGTGGGCCACAGGACTAACTGGGCACACCTGGTTTAGCGTCATATGTGGAGGGACACCTAATATGACCTGCACCTAGAGGTAATTTTGGGTTTCTGGGAATGCCTGGACAACTCGTCCCTTGGGGATTGGGTGTTCATAGTTACCCTTGGTACTAATGGGAAATTCCTTTCTCCTTTCAGGTCCTGACTTAATCATGGGTGACACCTCATCCATTCTGACACCCTGTTAGGGTGCATCCTCAAAAATTGAGATGTCTTTAAACTAGATTCCATGAAATGGAAAAAATTAATCTGCAACACCGCTGGTCCCTAAATGTCACCATAAACTATTCATCTTTAGAGTGTATTCTTAAAAACTGAGATACTTTTAAACTAGATGGGTTAAAAAGAAAGAAGATGATTGCCTTCTGTAATTCCACTTGGCCTCAATACAAACCACCAAGGAGCAGAAAAAAATGGCCTGAAAATGAGACCCTTAATTACAACATCATTTTGCAATTGAATAATAGTAACTAGAAAATCTGTATCAGTTTCTCTATGTGTCCTTGTATGTTACCTCCAGGCAGTATTGCTAAAAATTAATCTGTTTAAAGACAAACACTTATAACAACTGGGCATGCCAAAACTTCCAGAAATTCTAACTGAAAATATTCAGCATTAATGCTAATTTGTTTAATTAAAATAGACATGGCTTTATGATTATCAGTATTAAAATGGAAAGTTTCATTCTGCCTAGGTTTTACTAAAATCATTTAAGTGTATGTTATCTGTTCAGTCTGTCAAAAAAAAGGAGGCTTGGGAGAATGGCTGACTTTGATATTTAATGAAGACTTTTGTGGGCAATCTATTATTGTTAATAAGTTAGCTAAATAGCTATAGCAGGTAAACTTTTAAATGATAATTATATTTTATAGTATGTATAACTAAAAACAGCTTGAAAATCTTTTTGGTATCTTGAAACATTAAAGTTTTGCTAAGTTAAGTAATGAGTCAAGATAGTGAATTAGATCATTTCAAATAAGATAAAATAATGAAACCTTTGGCTTCCTTACTACAGAGAAACTAAAAACAAATTGGGTCTATTAGTAAACACATTTTTTGCTTAGTGAAAGATTTTACTATGAAGAAACACGTTTATAGAAATTATGAAATGTATTCATAAATTTGCAAATCTAAAGAATGCTAGTGTAAAGTTTACAGTTGCTTCTTACTTTTCACTGAAAACTAAGGTCTTTAACAGTTTTAAGTTCTAATTAAGACTACTTGAGTTAATAAAGGAAAGATCCCTGCATGCAAAATAAAGTGTGTTTTGATAAGAGAATCTATGAGAAATGGAAATGCATTTTTGAGAGAAAAGAAGGTAATTTTGTACTAATGTACAGCTGGTTATTCAAAAAGGGAAAATTCTGAATGTAAAAACAAAGTTTAAGAGGACTTGTGGAAAAGGAATTATTGTGGTCATGCTATGTGGCATTGAAATAAATGAGGCTTGATATCAAGTATACAGGAAGATTAGAATTTTGTTCCGTTACAAGAAAATTTTTTCTTGAACTATTGGTCTGCTCTTAATATTAAGAGGTTTTGAAGGGTTTCTCTAATTGTTTTATCAGAATAATTTATTGTGCTTCATGTCTGAATCAGGTCTGAGTACTCAAGAAAACAAAATTTTAATATTAAAAGAGCTAAGTTTGGCCAACAACAATGAAATCTGTATTTGTTTTTAAAACCTTTGTTGTCATTTTAGTTAAAGGACAACTATTGTCTCATGGTGACGTATAGTCCTATTTAGGCAAATGCCTTAAAATATTTCGATATTTTGACTTCTCCAAATCAAATTCTGAATAAAGTCATTTTACTTCTAGTTAACTCTGAAATTTTTCCAGAACATCCTTGAAACATGTCAGAGGATTTTCTCTTCATACAACATAACTATTTAGCTAATTCAGTTTATTAATCTGATATATAAAATTACCTGAGAAGCATTGTTGAATGATGATAAACTTTAGATTACTAAACTGGTATATGTTACAGAAATAACCAAGTTTCTTTGTCAATGGCCTTATGATGAACTGTCATCAGATATTTATCCATTGCCATTTAAGTCTTTTGTCATTGATAGTTACAGTTTTTCTCTGGAACTAGTAGAAAAATTGGATTCAAGTAGAACAAGAATTAATTACATAAGACTGAAGAAACTGAGAAGGGATGATTTTAATTTTTAGCAATTTTGCTTTTAAATGTTTCTGATCTTTTAAAAAGTGTGTTTATAAATTTTTTTTCTCTTAAGTTTACATGTTAGTAATTATACATTCACAAGCAGAACTGGAAATTTATCTTTCTTTCTCTACCTGAGACCTGCAGAATATGGAAACTCTTAATGAGTATTTTTATATTTATGACAGTATATTTATTTGCATAAGTTCAGTGAGATTCCGTTCTGCTTTTAACAGTAAACAATTGAAAATATTGTTTATATTACCAAGGCTTTGACTGGAATGTCATATTTGAGCACTCCTACAAATGCATAGACTCAGATATAGTGAGATAGTTTTAAGGAACTAAGGTTGACTTTATGGAGCCAACAAATTTCCTTGGAAGAATTGGCCTGGTACCTTTTTATAAGTTTCCCAGCAACCTTACCATGTGAGTAAGGAAGGTCACATCCTGGCAAGTGCAGGAATATCAGAATATACTGGAGGCCTCAAGAAGAGAAGAGTTCACCCAAATATATAAGTAGTGAGAAACCTGATGGAAAGTCCCTGGCTTGGCTTCCCTGACTTCAAAAGGTCTTTGAGAGTTCAATCTGTAATTCCTATGAAAAGTTCCAGAAAAGCACATTTAAAACAGCCTATGTGATCAATTATTATTCTTGCTGCATTTATGTAAATAATCAGGCCAAGAGTCTTGAAGCTAAATTTATTTTACAAACAAATTAGTCAGTATGGTTACCCCTAATAAAAATGAGGATGATTTTAGGGAGAATTGTTTCAATGGTACAGCTTTATGTATTAAATTCAAATACTGGCCATTGTGAAATGGAATGAATTCTAATTTCTGGTTTCTTCAAAATATCTGGCTGTGACTCTCCAAACATTTCCAGTTTTCTCTCATAATTTCAATTGGCATATTACTATATTTGAGCCATGCCTTCTTAATCTTCTTGTTCAATTTGTTTCCTCCAGATTACAGAAAATCCAGATCCAGATGTTGCTCAGACAAAGATTTCAACCCATCCTTCACACAGATGAAGGTGCACATCAGCAACCCTGAAACATAGCTGCATCTTTCTTGTATGTGTCCTTGTCCATCTTGGCCATTGCTGAGACACCTCCATGATACTTTCCTCCCTGACAGCAAGGAACTTCTTGACCCATAGGTAGTGTCAACACCCCTCCTCAGCAGAAAGAAGCTACAGAAAATGACCAAGACCCATTTTCCCTTGAAAGATTTCAAGGACCCACATTCTTTGAGGGGGGAATGTTATAGGTGGTGTGTAGCCCAACAGTGATCAGGGAGGGGGTGGGGACTTTGGCCAGTGATTACATTTGGTTAGATACTTGTTTGTACTCTAAATGTTCCTTGTAAACTGTTCTATTGGGATGTGGGGAGGGAAGGTAGATACCAGACTTGCTGAAACGGACTGGATCCAACATGGAGGAGAAATTAATCCTAACTTCACCCCAAAGTACATTATATGCTCATTAGCACAGTAAAAATCACACAGCACCAGGACAGTTTTGCTGAATACCATCTAAGGAAAAAAAGAGTGCATCACCCTATTTCCCAGAAATCCATCCCTATTCCAAGATAAACCCTACCTAACCCAATAAATATTGTACTCCTAATTAAATTCTAGCTGTAAAATCACCCAACTGAACATGACCACTGTGATGCTCACCTCTGGAGCATACCCACACTTCCTTGAGTGTGTACTTTGCTTTATTAAACTAGTCTTTGTTTATAAAAAGAGATATAAAAATCTATACCAGAAAAGAAGATATAAATTAACTCTGTAGTTAACTTGACATCTATGTAGAAAACTCTAAATGGTAAAAAAAAATCAGAGATTGTAGACTCTGAAAAATTGAAGGATACAGAAATCAACAAAAATATCAGTTGCATTTGTACACAATATGAATGAATTATACAAAAAGGAAAATGGAACATTCTGTCCATGCTGACCTGAACCTGAGGCCATAGTGAAGCAGATTATCAAGTGCAAGCAGGTTACAGATTTGCCTAGGAACTTGTAAAGCCTCCCTCTATAGAGGAGGTAAAGGCTTGTGAAATGTAGGGAAAATGGAAGTTCCAATGGCCAGGATCCTCACCTGATCCTAATCTACTTGATCATGTAATTGGCCTATTGTGTAGGCTAATGCTTACACACCCATTGGCAATAAGCCAACATTGCCTGTGTTGTTATATATAAAAAGCTCCACCTAGTGCCTGGGGAAGAGCAGAGCCTAAAGCAAAGCAGAGGCTGGAGTGGAGGCAGAGACAGAAACAGACAGACTTGCTGGATGCAGGTGTGACTCTAGCACTTGGCCTGCCACCATGACAATAGAGCTTTTTATAGACCATTTTACACCAATTGTTCCATTCTTGTTATTCAGTCTCACTGAATCCTGAGTGAACTTGTCCAGACATTAGAAATCCATCCAGTCCAGAGCTACATTTTGGCATAGTTGGCAAGATTTTCTGCAGACTAAAAAATGGAACAAGCTGCCCTCATGGGAGGGGTACTTCAGTGGGATGTCCCATGGATAGGGAGAAATTCAAGTTTCTCCCAGTGGCCATACAGTCAAAGGTAGTAGTCTCCCTAGAGGAATGGGATCCTCCCCAGGACTGGGAGGTTAGAGATGATGCCTGGGGCAGTGGTGGAAGCCTTCCTCAAGATTGGGAAATCCTTAAAGAAACAAGGTATCCATGTGGCAGAGGGAGCCATGGGCTGCCTATTTCTGTGTTAAAAAAGGGCCATAAAGAATGAGGACATATTCCTGTGAGAAGCATGAGAGGAGGGAGCAAAACAATACAGGCTGAAATGTGCTGTGGAGGAGGTAAAAGATTTGTTGATGACTGCGATGGCATTGTTGTGAAGTTCTGTGGAGAAGTTAAATGATGTAATGGTGATTGAGATGGAGAAACTCTGTGGGGTGGTGAGAAATTTACCATCAGCTCTGGAGGTGGTGGGGGATATGCTTGGGGAGAATGAGGAGGTAGAGATGTTGCTGGAGGCACCAAATCCTTCTCTACTGAAATTCAGCAACTTCAAGTTCCTCTGGGAGAGTTGCAGTCCCCTCTCCAGGTTGTGGAGCACTCTATGTTTTGCCCCTATATACAGGCAGAGCTGGTAGATCTGGCTCCTGGTTTTAGCAGAAAACCTAGGAGCCCATATCAGCCTGACTCCCATGAATCTGGGATGTAAGAGTGGATGGGATTCTTTTGACTTATAAATGGGAAAGCTGTCTTCCCTGAAAACCTGTCCCAACTATAGGCAGTGATTACAAAATGCATACCAGACCCCAGGCATACACTCATACTGTGACAGATTTGCAGGAGGCTGAAGCAATGTGGGCATGGAAGGGAGTGTGATCTGCTACTCAGAGGAAGAGTTTAAAGGGTCCCATGAAGTTCATAAAGAACTAGATCTTTGTTGATTTGATAAAGGCAGGAGCAGACAAAGAGAAATTGGATGGGAAGTCAAAGAAATCTTACTGTATCTGTGACAACAGTTGAACTGGAGCAGTAGTTTCAGCCATTGGTTAAGATGAGGACCAAGAAATGGAAGCTGAGGACAAAGCCACAGGTCTGGTCAGTATGTCTCCAAGACTTCCTGCTGGGAAGTGAGGTGAACTTACTTGGACCTTCACAGGAAGATAATTTGGCAATACAGTTTGACTGAGGGGAGGGTTGAAGTACCCACATTTGGGGACCAGGTGGGGACTGGAGGCCACATGTTGAAAATCCCAGTGTATGCACAATGTTTCCTGGCTCTGTTATACACAGGAGCCAAATGCTCACTGTCAATAAAATGAGAGTTTACTTAGATTGATGAAAAGAATAAAATTATTAAAATCATAAATGAAAGAGGAGATACTACTAGTCTTCTAAACATTAAAAATTTTAAACAATTAATGCAACAAATAGGGGAAATGCACATGTTTTCTATGAAGCCATAAATGAATAAATCAGTGAAAAGATTAATTTAAAAACCTTAATAGACTTCTAAAATTAATTTGAATTGGTCATTAAAATTCTTCACACAAAGTTCCTGAACCCCAGTAGTAATCACTAGTAAATAACAGCTCATAATTAAAGAAGAAAAAATGCTAGCCATTTAAAAACATTTCTGGGGAAAGAAGAAACAATATTTATTTCATTGTTTGAGGACACAATTATCCTGATGCCAAAGGCAGACAAAGATATTCTGCTGGAGAAAAACTGCAAGCCAGTATCACTCACAAAATATAAATACAGGAAAAAAAACCTTAATAGAATAATGACAAAACAAATGTAGCATTATATAAGTATATTTATGACATCAGGAACATGTGGGATTTATCCTGAGAATGCTAGTTTAAAACAATTCTATACACAATAAAATATAAAACATGTACTATACCAAGATACACAGGAAGAACATGTGAAAGATATAACACATACTCATTATAAAAAATCAAAAAAGTAATATTGAATGTCTTCTTCTTGATAATCAGCATAAAGGAAAAACATACAGATATCACCATACTTAATGGTGACATTTAAGTCTTTCCTTGTAAGATAAAAAATGAGGAGGTCTTGCATCCAACATCCTGGCTTTTGGGAAGGTAACTGAGGGACTGGTTTTTGTCCGGACTGACATAGAAAATAGATGGGACAGAGGATTAAAGATGGTGGAATGAGAGATGATCAGAGGTCTCCTCCTAAAACCACATATAATATGAAAATATAATTAGTACAACTAATCCTGAAAGAGCAGCAGGAAAGCAGGTTGCATCAGACTGCATGCACCTGGAGAAAAGAACAGACCTCACAGAACAGGGAAAGGTACCAAAGCCCTTCTCCCACCCCAGTTCACTGCCAGGAGTAAGAGAAAAGAAGCAGGGAGGGAGTGGAGGCCTGGGAATGCTGAACACCTAGTGCTGGAGATCTGCTCTGGGAGCACAAACCTATATTGCATGGTACTCTGGTGATTAGTGTAGTTGGAAAGCTAAGACAAGGGGAAATACCTTGAGAGACTGATACTCCACGCACTTGTGGAGAACAGGGATCCATATCTGGCTGCTCTGGACAAAAAAAGGTGGGCAGTCTGAGAGACTTCTTAACAGCAAGAGGGCTGCTAAAGGGGCAAGCATTCCACAGAGCTTACTGCTCAAGAGAAAATACAGGTAGACAAAATTGTCTGGGCACACTCTGCCCAACAGTTTGGGAATTTTTGGGAGCTTCAGTCGCTCCATGCCCCAGGCTGCCTACACAGCTCCAAGGCCCCCCAACATGACACACAGCTTGCTGCACCTTCCTCCCGGCCAGCCAGCCTCTGGCTCACAAACCAGCAGCCCGTGCCCTGGCATCAGGCCAGCCAGAAGGAAGCCCCACCTACAGCAACTGCAAATGCAAAGAACTGAGGCTTACACCTTTGTGTTTGGCCCACTGGTTCTGGCAAAGACAGGCATAGCAGCTGGGAAGCAGGAAGCAGCTCTTACCTCCCCTAGGCAGAAGCACACCCAAGATCACTCCAAGAGATGAGCAGCTCCAGAGAGTAGAGCTTCTGGGCACTAGAGGGAACCACATACAAATATGAAACATCAAAGAAACCTGGTTCAAATCAAAATCCCAAAAATACCTGAAAAAGAGACAAGTGAAACTGAACTCATCAATCTTCCTGAAAGAGATTTCAAAATAAAAATCGTAAACATGCTCATGGAGGTACAGTAAAATATTCAAGAACTCAGGAATGAATTCAGGATGGAGACCCAGTCATTATGGAATACAATGGAGGGATTTAAAAGCAAATTAGATATGGTGGAGGAGGTGATAAGTGAAATAGAAATTAGAGAAGAGAAATACAAAGAACCTGAGGCAGAAAGAGAAAAAAGGATCTCTTGGAATGAAGGAATGTTGAGAGAACTGTGTGACCAATCCAAATGGGGCAATATTCATTTTATAGGAGTACCAGAAGAAAAAGAGAGAGAAAGTTATATAAAGTGTCTTTGAAGAAATAATTGCTAAAAACTCCCCAATCTGGGGTAGGAAATAGTCTCTTAGGCCATGCAAGTGCACAGGTCTCCTAACATAAGGGACCCAAGGCAGACAATATCAAGACATCTAATAATTAAAATGGCAAATATCAAGGATAAAGAGAGACCATTAAAAGCAGCCAGAGAGAGAAAAAAAAGATCATATACAAAGGAAAACCCATCAAGCTATCATCAGACTTCTCAGCAGAAACCTTACAGGCCAGAAGGGAGTGACATGATATATTTACTGCAATGAAGCAGAAGGGCCTAGAACCAAGAATACTCTACCCAGTGATATTATCATTTAAATTTTGAGGGATTAAACAATTTCCAGATAAGCAAGAGCTGAGGTAATTTAGCTCCCACAAACCTTCTCTACAGTGTATTTTGGAGGGACTTCTTTAGATGGAGGTGTCCCCAAGGCTTTATAGCCATCAACAGAGGTAATAAAACCACAGTAAAGAAAGGAGAACAAATAATTACTAAGCAAATGAAAAATTAAACCAGCTAACTCCAAAGACAGTCAAGGGATAGAAAAAGAGTAGAGAATATGATACCTAATATATAAAGAATGGTGGGGGAAGAAAAAGGAGGACAAAAAAAAGAACCCTTATATTATGTTTGTAATAGCATACAATGTGAGTAAAGTTAGACTCTTATTTAGTAAGGAAGTTACCTTTGACCCTTTGGCAACCATGAATCTAAAGCCTGCAATGACAATATGTACATATCTATCGATATTCACCCTAAATGTAAATGGTCTGAATGCACCAAACAAAAGACATGGAGTCACTGAATGGATAAAAAACAAGATCTGTGTGTATGCTGCTTACAAGAGACCCACATCCACCACTAAGACATACACAGACATAAAGTGAAGGGATGGAAAAAGATATTTCATGCAACTAATATGGAGAAAAAAACAGGAGTTGTAGTACTTGTACCAGAAAAAATAGACTTCAAAACAAAGAAAGTTACAAAAGATAAAGAAGGATATTACATAATGATAAAGGGGTCTCTCCAACAAGAGGATATAATCATTATAAATATCTATGCACCCATCACAGGAGTACCTACATATGTGAAATAAATACTAACAGAATTTAAAGGGGAAATAGAATGTAATGCATTTATTTTAGGACAGATCAACCAGACAGAAAATGAGTAAGGAGACAGTGGCACTGAACAACACATTACAATAGATGGACCTAACAGACATCTACAGAACTCTACACCCAAAAGCAGCAGGATACACATTCTTCTCAAGTGCACATGGAACATTTTCCAGAATATACCACATACTAGGCCACAAAAATAGACTCAGTAAATTTAAAAAGATTGAAATTGTACCAACCATCTTCTCAAACCACAAAGGTAGGAAACTAAAAATAAATTATGAAAAGAAAAAGAAAAATCCCACAAATATATGGAGGCTTAAAAACATGTTCCTAAATAACCAATGGATCAATGACCAAACAAAAAAAGAGGTCAAGCAATATATGGAGACAGATGACAACAATAATTCAACAGACCAAAAATCTGTGGGATCCAGCAAAGGCCAAGCTAAGAAGAAACTATATTGTAATACAGGCCTAACTCAGGAAGGAAGAACAATTCCATATGAACAATTTAAACTCACAGTTCTCAAAACTAGAAAAAGAAGAACAAATGAGTTGCAAAGTCAGTAGTAGGAGGGACATAATAAAGATTAGAGCAGAAATAAATAAAATTGAGAAGAATAAAAAAAAAGACAAAAACCATCATGTCATCTCCATAGATGCTGGAAAAGCACTTGAAAAACTTCAACATCCATTCATGATAAAAACTCTCAACAAAATGAGTATAGAGGGCAAGTACCTCAACATAATGAAGTCCATACATGACAAACCCACAGCCAACATTATGCCTAACAGTGAGAAGCTGAAAGCCTTTCCTTTAAGAATGGGAATAAGATGAGGATGCCTACTTTATCCACTTTTATTCAACATAGTTCTGGAGGTCTTATCCATGGCAATCAGACAACACAAAGCAATAAAAAGCATCCAGATTGGTAGAGAAGAAGTTAAACTGTCACTGCTTGCACATGACATGATATTGTACTAAAAATCCTAAAGAATCCACTCCAAAACTACTAGATCTAATATATGAATTCAGAAAAGTTGCAGGATACAAAATTAATACACTGAAATCTGTTGCTTTCCTATACATCATGATGAAATAGCAGAAAGAGAAATCAGGAAAACAATTCCATTCATAATTGCATCAAAAAGAATAAAATACCTAGGAACAAACCTAACCAAGGAAATGAAAGACCTATATGTGAAAACTATAAGACACTCATGACAGAAATTAAAGAAGATACCAGTAAATGGAAACACATTCCAAGTTCATGGATAGGAAGAATTAATATTATCAAAATGGTCATCCTGCCTAAAGCAATGTACAGATTCAATGCAATTCCTATAAAAATACCAATAGCATTCTTCAATGAACTAGAGCAAATCATACTAATATTCATATGGAACACAAAACACCCATAATGGCCAAAGCAATCCTGAGAAGGAAGAATAAAGCTGGGGGGATTACACTCTCCAACTTTAAGCTCTACTACAGAACTACAGTAATCAAGACAATTTGGTACTGGCACAAGAACAGAACAATAGGCCAATGGAAAAGACAAGGGAGCCCAGATATAAACTCAACCATATATGGTCAATTAAAACATGAATAAGGAGCCATGGACATACAGTGGGGAAATGACAGCCTCTTCAACAACTGGTGTTGGCAAAACTGGACAGCTACATGTAAGAGAATGAAGTGGGATTACTGTTTAATCCCATACACAAAAGTAAACTTGAAATGGATCAAAGACGTGAATGTAAGTCATGCAACCATAAAACTCTTAGAAGACAACAGAGGCAAAAATCTCCTGAATATAAACATGAGCAACTTCTTCCTGAACACATCTCCTCAAGCAAGAGAGACAAAAGCAAAAATAAACACATGAAACTACATCAAACTAAAAAGCTTCTGTATGGCAAAGGACACCATCAACAGAACAAAAAGGCATCCTACAGTATGGGAGAATACATTTGTAAATGAAATATCTGACCAGGGGTTAACATCCAAAATAGATAAAGAATTCATGTACCTCAAACAACCCAAAAGCAAATAACCCAATTAAAAAATGGACAGAGTATATGAACAGACAATTCTCCAAAGAAGAAATTCAGATGGCCAACAGGCACAAGTAAGGTTGCTCCACATCACTAATTATCCGGGAAATGAAAAACAATGAGATATGGCCGTACACCAGTTAGGATGACCAGCATTGAAAAGACTAAGAACAACAAATGTTGGTGATGATGCAGAAAAAGGGTAACCCTCCTACATGGCTGGTGGGAATGTAAGCTAGTTCAACCATTGTGGAAAGCAATATGGAGGTTCCTCAAAAAACTAAAAATAGAAATACCATTTGACCCAGGATTCCACTCCTAGGAATTAACCCAAAGAATACAAGTTCTCAGACTCAAAAAGACACATGCACCCATATGTTTACTGAAGCACTATTTACAATAGCCAAGTAATGGAAGCAACCTAGGTGTCCATCAGTAGATGAATGGATAAAGAAGATGTGGTACATATACACAATGGAATATTACTCAGCCATAAGAAAAAAACAGATCCTACCATTCGCATCAACATGGATGGAACTAGAGGGTATTATGCTCTGTGAAATAAGCCAGGTAGAGAAGAACAAGTACCAAATTACTTCTCTCATTTGTGGAGTATAACAGTGAAGCAAAACTGAAGGAACAAACAGCAGCAGACTTATAGACTCCAAGAAGGGACTAGCAGTTACCATAGGGGAGGGGTGGGGGAGGGTGGGTGGGGTGGGAGGGAGAAGGGTTTTGAGAGGTATTACAATTAGTACCCATGGTGTGTGGGGGTGGTCATGTGGAAAACAGTATAGCACAGAGAAGGCAAATAGTGACTCTGTGGCATCTTACTGCACTGATGGACAGTGACTGCAATTGTGTATGGGGTGAATGTAATTACCACATGGTTTTTCATGTGAAACCTTCGTAAGAGTCTATATAAATAATACCTTACTTAAAAAAAGAGAAATATCAGCTATGCCTCCCTGGTCTTGAAAGTAGTGGTTTTATTTATAGGCATCTTGTGGTGCTCAGAAACTCAAAATCTGCTTACCAGAGGCCAGTTGTTGGTTGAATTAGAGCCATGGCTACTGGTGGTGGGCTATGGGCATGGCCTGCCCTTTTACTTCTGCACCAAAAATGGTGTATTTTCATCTCTAGACTCTTTGTGTTCTTTGAATGACATCAGGTTTTGTACTGGGATTTGTTTTGAGCAGTGCTGCCCTCTGCTTGTCCACCAGCAGCAGTCTTGGCCATGCATTCTGGGTGGGGCAAGTATACAAGAAATGCTTAGGCTGAACCAGCAGGGCACGTGGAGAGTTTCAGAGCTGGCTTTCACATGCGCTGGCCAGTTCGGTGAGGGAGGGCTTGAAAAGTGTCATACACCTAATTTTACTCCTTCAGAGAGAGCTCACTTTGTCTCCAAACCCTCCAGCACATTTCCCATAGCTAACAAATTTTTCAAACTGCTACCTTTGTATTGATGCTCTGCTGGAGTTTCAGAGTACATTGGTCCTCCACAATGATTGGGGGCCAACTTTCCCTGGTGTATAACCCCCATTAGTCTTCAGAGCTCAACACAGTAGGGACTCATCTTCCTGGAGCATATCCATGGGTCAGATGTGCCAGATCCCTGAGCATTTATCCCCTCCCCATTCTGTTCCTCTCCCTCTACTTGTGGGTTGGGATGGAGGAAGGGCATGGATCCTGATCAATCATGGCTGTGCCCCTTTACCCTTCTTTATGTGGTCTGTTCTTCTTCTGTAGGCTAGAAGTTTGCTCCTACCAGCCTTCAAGTCATTTTAGAGTTAATGTAAATGTAGTTGCTTCTTCATTGTGTACATGGGAAGATATTACACTGACCTCCTATTCATCCATCTTTTCCTATTCCTTTAGTAAATTGTTTTTAAGAAAAGTTTATTTGTGCTGACAAGGAGGGATAAATTTGTACTTCATTGATTGGTCAGGATAAGTGGCCATTAAGCAAAAGTTCAATTTTATCAGTCTTTTCCAACAGGATTTTCACATTCCTGCTGACTTCTTGGAATGTTAGCAGTCTGGTCCAGTTCAAAGGTTCAGAAAACAGTACATGAAAAGCAGTTCTGAAATGTCTGCTCTAGTTCCATTTTGAAATGGAACTTTTTTTTGGCACCTTTTATTTTTCCCCTTTTGATCAAGTTCTTTTCCTCTGAAAACATTGCTGACCAACCATTGAATCTGATTTTCTCATGTTTTTGGCTTTCAGTTCCTCATTACGAGAGAGTCATTAATACCTCACTGCCAAGGTTCATTTTTCATGTCCCATCCATTTTTGGAGGGAGAGTGACTTTTTTGGGAGCATTTAGGCCACATTTGAGCAACAATAATGCCCAAACAGAGGAAGTTATTCATCAATTCTTATGAAATACACTCTTTGGTAAGGCTCCTTTAATTGGCCAAATAAGTATTAGGAATCAGTTCAAAATGTTGGTCTACCATTATTTGCTGAAGTTTCTATAGAACTATGAAAAACAAGAGTCTAATAATAAAAATTCCTAGAATCACAAGCATGACACTAATTCCAAATTATATAGTACTTATAAACCATTAAGCTATATTGAGGGTAGCCAACAGATCAAGAGATGAAGAACTTTCTAGAAACACCTGTTGTAATCAGTGGGCTTTTATCGGATTTCTCAAAAATGTTTTTAAACCAATCCCAAATAATTTATCCAACTACAACAGATGGTAGCAGCAATGGTACAGATACCACCTTGATATGTTAAGATATAGTCAAAAACAATTATGTTATCCAAAACAATTTGAGCAAGTGAATTTAAAGATTGTTTGTAGGCAGCTACTGTCTTAGGGGTTATATTCAGCTATATCCATTAAAGTTTTGATAAATTTCTGATAATTTGTACCACCATCCCACCAAGGAAGTAAAATTTTCAAAAATCATATTTCTTCATTTTTAGAGGCACCTCCTGGCAATTCTAATTTTAATATGTGATGCTGTGTTAAGGGTGATTCCCAAGGCTGAGTCACAGATTGATTATGTAACAAATAAGTGCAGCCAATAAACCAACTGTATAATAAATTCCAAGTTGATAAATAGTTAAGCAATGCGTTTCCCATATATTTTTCTGCCATGTCAAGTAAAAATAAATTCTAATGTGGCACAGATCATGGAGTTATCATAATAAGATTGATTGAACCAAGGATCTCCAGGATGTAAACAATTAAGGTTATCTGTAAGTGCAGTAAAATCATATCACTATATAGAAATAAAAGTCACAGAGGAAAAAACTGTTGAAACCTGGAATAACTAGTAAACTTAATGTCCCAAGGTTACCACTTCAGTATCTGGAGATTTGGAGGGTTAGTCAAGGAATTCTAGAAGGACCGTAGGTAAGTCTTACATGATATGAGGATTTAATAGCACACTTAATTTTGGAGAGTAAGGGTGGAGAGATTGGTGATTAAATGTGCTAACAGATCTCAACATTCATGTACAGAGCAAGGCTACTGATGACAAATCCAACAGTTTCTAAAATTTGATCCATATGCAAATGACTGAGATTTGTGGACAAGAGATTTCTCCTTTCAGATAAAGGCTAAGAAGAAAGTGAAATAATAACCACTATAACATGCTACTAATTCATGAGGTACAAAGGGACTGATCAAAATGTTAGGTATGTTATGTAGAAAGATAGACATGAGCAGCTGGGGAAGGGGAAGATAAGGTTCAAAGAAAAAACTGGGGGTGGAGCCAGGATGGTGGCGTGAGTACAGCAGTGGAAATCTCCTCCCAAAAACACATAGATCTATGAAAATATAACAAAGAAAACTCTTCCTAAAATACAGACCAGAGGACACAGGACACCATCCAGACCACATCCACACCTGCAAGGACAAAGTGCCTTGCGAAGGGAGAGAGGGAGGCCACAAACCAACAAGAAAGGAAGCTCTTCCAGCGGTCACTTGTACCAGCTCTGCAAACCATCTCTATCACCATGAAAAGGCAAAACTACAGGCAGACAAAGATCACAGAGACAACACCTGAGAAGGAGACAGACCTAACCAGTCCTCCTGAAAAAGAATTCAAAATAAAAATCATGAACATGCTGACAGAGATGCAGAGAAAAATACAAGAGCAATGGGATGAGATGCAGAGAAAAATGCAAGAGCAATGGGATGAAGTCCGGAGGGAGATCACAGATGTAAGGAAGGAGATCACAGAAGTGAAACAATCCCTGGAAGGATTTATAAGCAGAATGGATAATATGCAAGAGGTCATTGAAGGAATAGAAACCAGATAACAGGAACATATAGGGGCTGACATAGAGAGAGATAAAAGGAACTCCAGGAATGAAACAACACTAAGAGAACTATGGGACCAATCAAAAAGGAATAAAATTTGTATTATAGGGGTACCAGAAGAATAAGAAAGAGGAAAAGGGATAGAAAGTCTCTTTGAAGAAATAATTGCAGAAAACTTCCCCAAACTGGGGGAGGAAATAATTGAACAGACCACGGAATCACACAGAACCCCCAACAGAAAGGATCCAAGGAGGACAACACCAAGACACATAATAATTAAAATGGCAAAGATCAAGGACAAGGAAAGAGTTTTAAAGGCAGCTAGAGAGAAAAAGGTCACCTATAAAGGAAAACCCATCAGGCTAACATCAGACTTCTCGACAGAAATCCTACAGGCCAGAAGAGAATGGCATGATATATTTAATGCAATGAAACAGAAGGGCCTTGAACCAAGGATACTGTATCCAGCACGACTATCATTTAAATATGATGGCGGGATTAAACAATTTCCAGACAAGAAAAGCTGAGGGAATTTGCTTCCCACAAACCACCTCTACAGGGCATCTTACAGGGACTGCTCTAGATGAGAGCATCCTAAAAAGAGCACAGAAAAAAACACCCAACATATGAAGAATGGAGGAGGAGGAATAAGAAGGGAGAGAAGAAAAGAATCTCCAGACAGTGTATATAACAGCTCAATAAGCGAGGTAAGTTAGGCAGTAAGATACTAAAGAAGCTAACCTTGAACCTTTAGTAACCACGAATCTAAAGGCTGCAATGGCAATAAGTACATATCTCTCAATAGTCACCCTAAATGTAAATGGACTTAATGCACCAATCAAAAGACACAGAGTAATAGAATGGATAAAAAAGCAAGACCCATCTATATGCTGCTTACAAGAAACTCACCTCAAACCCAAAGAAAAACACAGACTAAAAGTCAAGGGATGGAAAAACATATTTCAGGCAAACAACAGTGAGAAGAAAGCAGGGGTTGCAGTACTAATATCAGACAAAATAGACTTCAAAACAAAGAAAGTAACAAGAGATAAAGAAGAATACTACATAATGATAAAGGGCTTAGTCCAACAAGACGATATAACCATTTTAAATATATAAGAATCCAATACAGGAGCACCAGCATATGTGAAACAAATACTAACAGAACTAAAGAGGGAAATAGACTGCAATGCATTCATTTTAGGAGACTTCAACACACCACTCACCCCAAAGGATAGATCCACCGGGCAGAAAATAAGTAAGGACACACAGGCACTGAACAACACACTAGAACAGATGGACCTAATAGACATCTATAGAACTCTACATCTAAAAGCAACAGGATATACATTCTTCTCAAGTGCACATGGAACATTCTCCAGAATAGACCACATACTAACTCACAAAAAGAGCCTCAGTAAATTCCAAAATATTGAAATTCTACCAACCAATTTTTCAGACAACAAAGGTATAAAAGTATAAATAAATTCTACAAAGAAAACAAAAAGGCTCACAAACACATGGAGGCTTAACAACACACTTCTAAATAATCAATGGATCAATGAACAAATCAAAATAGAGATGAAGGAATATATAGAAACAAATTAAAACAACAACACAAAGCCCCAAATTCTGTGGGATGCAGCGAAAGCAGTCTTAAGAGGAAAGTATATAGCAATCCGGGCACACTTGAAGAAGGAAGAAAAATCCCAAATGAATAGTCTAACATCAAAATTATCGAAACTGGAAAAAGAAGAACAATGAGGCCTAACGTCAGCAGAAGGAGGGACATAATAAAGATCAGAGAAGAAATAAACAAAATTGAGAAGAATAAAACAATAGCAAAAATCAACGAAACCAAGAGCTGGTTCTTTGAGAAAATAAACAAAATAGATAAGCCTCTAGCCAAACTTATTAAGAGAAAAAGAGAATCAACACAAATCAACAGAATCAGAAATGAGAACGGAAAAATCACGACAGACTCCACAGAAATACAAATGATTATTAAAGACTACAATGTAAACCTATATGCCAACAAGATGGAAAACCTAGAAGAAATGGACATCTTCCTAGAAAAATACAACCGCCCAAGACTGACCAAGGTAGAAACACAAAAGTTAAAGAAACCAATTACGAGAAAAGAAATTGAAACGGTAATCAAAAAACTACCCAAGAACAAAACCCCTGGGCTGGACGGATTTACCTCGGAATTTTATCAGACACACAGAGAAGACATAATACCCATTCTCCTTAAAGTTTTCCAAAAAATAGAAGAGGAGGGAAAACTCCCAACCTCATTCTATGAAGCCAACATCACCCTAATACCAAAACCAGGCAAAGACCCCACCAGAAAAGAAAATTACAGACCAATATCCCTGATGAATGTAGATGCAAAAATACTCAATAAAATATTAGCAAACAGAATTCAACAGTATATCAAAAGGATCATACACCGTGACCAAGTGGGATTTATCCCAGGGATGCAAGGATGGTACAACATTTGAAAATCTATCAACATCATCCACCACATCAACAAAAAGAAAGACAAAAACCACATGATCGTCTCCATAGATGCTGAAAAAGCATTTGACAAAATTCAACATCCATTCATGATAAAAACGCTCAGCAAAATGGGAATAGAGGGCAAGTACCTCAACATAATAAAGGCCATATATGATAAACCCACAGCCAGCATTATACTGAACAGCGAGAAACTGAAAGCATTTCCTCTGAGATCGGGAACCAGACAGGTATGCCCACTCTCCCCACTGTTATTTATCATAGTACTGGAGGTCCTAGCCACGGCAATCAGACAAAACAAAGAAATACAAGGAATCCAGATTGGTAAAGAAGAAGTTAAACTGTCACTATTTGCAGATGATATCATACTGTACATAAATAACCCTAAAAACTCCACTCCAAAACTATTAGAACTGATATCGGAATACAGCAAAGTTGCAGGATACAAAATTAACACACAGAAATCTGTAGCTTTTCAATACACTAACAATGAACCAATTGAAAGAGAAATCAGGAAAACAATTTCATTCACAATTGCATCAAAAAGAATAAAATACCTAGGAATAAACCTAACCAAAGAAGTGAAAGACTTATACTCTGAAAACTACAAGTCACTCTTAAGAGAAATTAAAGGGGACACCAATAAATGGAAACTCATCCCATGCTAGGCTAGGAAGAATTAATATTGTCAAAATGGCCATCCTGCCAAAAGCAATATACAGATTTGATGCAATCCCTAGATTTCAAAGTACCAGCAACATTCTTCAATGAATTGGAACAAATAATTCAAAAATTCATATGGAAACACCAAAGCCCCCCAATAGCCAAAGCAATCCTGAAAAAGAAGAATAAAGTAGGGGGGATCTCATTCCCCAACTTCAAGCTCTACTACAAAGCCATAGTAATCAAGACAATTTGGTACTGGCACAAGAACAGAGCCACAGACCAGTGGAACAGATTAGATACTCCACAAATTAACCCAAACATATACGGTCAATTAATATTTGATAAAGGAGCCATGGACATACAATGGCAAAATGGCAGTCTCTTCAACAGTTGGTGCTGGCAAAACTGGACAGCTACATGTAGGAGAATGAAACTGGACCATTGTCTAACCCCATATACAAAGGTAAACTCAAAATTGATCAAAGACCTGAATGTAAGTCATGAAACCATTAAACTCTTGGAAAAAAACATAGGCAAAAACCTCTTAGACATAAATATGAGTGACCTCTTCTTGAACATATCTCCCCGGGCAAGGAAAACAACATGAAAAATGAGCAAGTGGGACTACATTAAGCTGAAAAGCTTCTGTACAGCGAAAGACACCATCAATAGAACAAAAAGGAACCCTACAGTATGGGAGAGTATATTTGAAAATGACAGATCCGATAAAGGCTTGACATCCAGAATATATAAAGAGTTCACATGCCTCATCAAACAAAAAACAAATAACGCAATTAAAAAATGGGCAGATGAACTGAACAGACAGTTCTCTAAAAAGAAATAGAGATGGCCAACAGACGCATGAAAAGATGCTCCACATCGCTAATTATCAGAGAAATGCAAATTAAAACTACAATGAGGTATCACTTCACACCAGTAAGGATAGCTGCCATCCAAAAGACAAACAACAACAAATGTTGGCGAGGCTGTGGAGAAAGGGGAACCCTCCTACACTGCTGGTGGGAATGTAAATTAGTTCAACCTTTGTGGAAAGCAGTATGGAGGTTCATCAAAACACTCAAAACAGACCTACCATTTGATCCAGGAATTCCACTCCTGGGAATTTACCCTAAGAACGCAGCAATCAAGTTTGAGAAAGACAGATGCACCCCTATGTTTATTGCAGCACTATTTACAATAGCCAAGAATTGGAAGCAACCTAAATGTCCATCGGTAGATGAATGGATAAAGAAGATGTGGTACATATACACAATGGAATACTACTCAGCCATAAGAAGTGGAAAAATCCAACCATTTGCAGCAACATGGATGGAGCTGGAGAGTATTGTTCTCAGTGAAATAAGCCAAGCGGAGAAAGAGAAATACCAAATGATTTCACTCATCTGAGGAGTATAAGAACAAAGGAAAAACTGAAGGAACAAAACAGCAGCGGAATTACAGAACCCAAAAATGGACTAACAGGTACCAAAGGGAAAGGAACTGGGAAGGATGGGTGGGCAGGAGGGATAAGGGAGGGGAAGAAGAAGGGGGGTTAAGATTAGCATGCATGGGGGGAGGGAGAAAGGGGAGGGTGGGCTGTACAACACAGAGAGGACAAGTAGTGATTCTACAACATTTTGCTAAGCTGATGGACAGTAACCGTAATGTGGTTTTTAGGGGGGACCTGATATAGGGGAGTGCATAGTAAACATAGTATTCTTCATGTAAGTGTAGTTTAAAGATTAAAAAAAAAAGAAAGAAAGAAAGAAAGAAAGAAAAGGGAGATTACTCCTTGATAGGATAAAACTATTGGTAAATCAAAGATCAATGCATGGTTTAAATATCCTTAATGTTGATCACTTAAAGGGTGTCAGATGATCAGCTATGGAGGTACTCTTTTCTGATAATATTCCTTTCTCTTAATTAAAAACAAAGCTGTTCCTGTGTGCTGTCCTCCAATGAGTTGTACACAGTGGTATAGAGGGCATGTCAAAGTGGGGGCAAAGGGTCTGTTTGTTTCTCTGCAGAAGATCAAGGCCTAGCTTGGATACCCAGAAAATGAACTAAGATATGATGTGAGGAGGAGCTTCCGGCATCAGCACTCTCTGGAGGACTTGTGCCAGGGGATGATCATCAAAAAGCCTCCACAGGTATCCGGACGATGCTGCGGTTGTGGCTGCATCTACCCCACCGTTTCCTGGACTTGCCATTGGAATGAGGAGGGAGATGTCAAGGCTGGCATGTGCATACAGTGAGAAAACGAATTTGACCAGATCTGTACTGTTGGAACTCAACCAGGAGTTGGGAGGGGTGCAAGTTGTAGCACTCCAAAATCTTATGACTATAGACTATCTAGGGTTAAAAGAACATATGGGATGTGAACAGATCCCAGAAATGGGTTGCTTTAATTTGTCTGATTTCTCTCAGACTGTTCAAGTACAGTTGGACAATATCCATCATATCATAGACAAATTTTCACAAATGCCTAGGGTGCCTAAATGGTTTTCTTGGCTTCACTGGAGATGGCTGGTAATTATAGATTTGCTTTGTTTATGTCACCGTATTCCTATTATGTTAATATGTGAGCGCAAGTTAGTTAGTAGTTTAAAACTTATACATGCTTAAGGTACTCTACAAGAAGATCTGTCAAAGAAATAATCAATCCTCCCATGTTTTCTTCCATATGCTACCTCTATAGCTTTTCTTCTTCCTTCCTAATGACAACCCTTAAATAGAATTCGTGCCTCATATCGAATTTACTAAGTATCATAATTCCTCCAGGTGGTAAAGATACCTCGAGACAAGTGCTGGGCATAGAAGCCACAAGGCATAAATCTGCAAAGAAGTAAAAAGCTAACCTTTTCAAACAATATTGCTTCTCTCTCACTTACCAACTTTACATTTCCCTGTATGGCCCCGGAAGATGACTGGTTAGCCAGAGACAAGTAAGATTCCTCAAGGGAGGAACAACCTAAGACAGGCACAGTTGCAGGGGGGCCATCAGGTGAGAAATTGGGGATCAACAGAGGTAAGGTTCAGAACCTCACCCCTCCTGTTTTGAGAGAAATCTTCTGCATCTGTGGATGTTTTGCTGCCCTTGTCTAGCTTGGATTAATACTTAGTCCATAGGCACACACCTGATCAATTACATTTGCCCTCTTACAGCACTAAACTATGTTTTCTACCTTTATCTTGCATCTATCTACCACTTCAGCATTTTATTAAAAATAAAAATAATAGTAATAATAAAGGAAGAAATGTGGGATCCACATATAAATCAAGTATAAAAAGCATCGAATATTCATATTTGACCTGATTGTTTATAGTTCATAATGTGTGATCAAAACCGAAAGTTTCTGTGATGAATGCCCTTGTACTGTTCACCATGTAAGAATTTATTCACTATGTAAGAATTCGTTCACCATGTAAGCACTTGTTCGTTATGCTTCAGAAGATTGGAGACTGATGAGAATTAGGCTAGAGATGGATTAATGATTGTGCATTGAGCATTGACCCCCCTATACAGAATTTTATTGTTGTTAACAACCATCTGATCAATAAATATGAGAGATGCCCTCTCAAAAAAAGAAAAAGGAAAAAACTGCCAAACTCTGCCAGGTTAGGGGTTCCATGTGAGGACAACAATGGCTTTCCAAGGAGATAAGTTCCTTGCCTATCAGGACCAGACTGTACCAGTCCCAATCAGATCCCGTTATGGGCACAATCAAACAGAACAAATAACTGCCCAAAACACACCTCATCATGGGAAAGGACATACTCACTGAGAGGCCCTGTATATCAAATAATCCCACCTCGTCAATCAGAGGTGCCTCCTAGCCAGAATGTGATATAAAGGTTTCCTGCCTAATAGATCAAAACCTTTATCTACCTTGACTATGTATGGCCCATTCCTCCTTTGGGGTGTATTCAAATAAACCTTTCACTCTTCTTCATTATTGTGTCTTTCAATTCTTTGTTATGGTGGGGAAAAGAACCAAAGAGAACAAACTAATCCCAGTAACAAAAATATATGCAAAGAAAAGTTCAATAGCTAGAACTGCAGTTCCAGTGTTTTCTGTAAAGGTAGCATTCTTAGGGTATATTCCAAATCTACAAATAATAAGGTGAAACTGTTGTAGCAGGACAATTAACATAAATAGGGTAAGACTTATACACTCTTGGTGGAAAGTACTCTTGGTGCAGCCACTATAGAATGCAGTATGGATGTTTCTCAGAAAATTAAAAATAGAATTATATTATGATCCATAACTCCAATTCTAGGAATTTACCTGAAGTAAACAAAATCTTTTACTTGAAAAGATATATGCACCCCTATGATTATTGCCACGTTATTTACATAGACAAGATATGGAAGCAACCAACGTGTCCATTAATATATGAATGGATAAAAAAGAGTGCTACATATGCACAATGGAATATAATTTAGCCCTAAAAAAGAAAGAATTCCTGCCTTTTGCAACAACATGGATGGACCTAGATGGTATTATTCTAAGTGGAATAAGCCAAGCAGAGAAAGACAAATAACATGATTTCACTTACATGTGGAATCTGAAAACAAAACAAAATAAAATGAACAAAATAGCAGTAAACTCCTAGACACTGAGAAGTGACTGGTGGTTACATTGGGGGAGGGGTTCAGGTGTGAGGGTAAAATAGGTAAAGGGGATAAGAGGCACAAAAGTCTCAATCATAATATAGATTAGTCATGGGATGAAAGTACAGAATAGAGAATATAGTCAATAGTTCTGCAGCATCTATTTCTGTTGACAGCATCTACACTAGTTGTTATGAGAATTTAGTAATATATATAACTGTTAAATCACAATGGTGTATACTTGAAACCAATATAATATTGGATATCAACTATACTTCAATAAAAAAATCTAACATAAACCTGTAAGTATGGAAATTACAATTAGTAGTGTCCCAAATTTCAGTAGTTTTCATTGGAAATAGTCTGATTATAAGTGTAAATCCCAGAGCCACCAACTAATTTTGTTGGATGCTATGTACAGGGAAAATGTCTAGTAGTAGTATGAGGAAGAATCATAGTTCTCCAGAATCTTGGGAAGGCTGTCAGCATAAGATGTCATTTGCTTCAATTCCTGGTGAACTTTAATTTTAATTCCCTCTGATTTGACAATCCATCACTAAGTAGGAGCTGTCTTTAAATGGGAAATGTGAATCCGTGAATCCAAGAATTAGTACCTTTAAGTTTTACAGCACAAAGTTAAATTAACTGTACCTGATATGGTTCTTTGATTTTAAGGCATTTGATTTTAAGGTATACAACCATTCTGGTTGTAAGGAATTCTTTTGGAGTTGTCATTTCCAATAATGTAGTTTCCACGTGTTAGGTTGTAACATTTTATTTACTTGTCCTCTGGGAGTGCACTGTAAAAACATTGGTCTACCAGGAAATGATTTTTGTCCCTGACCTTAACTACTACCCTAAAAAATAGAGAATATCTAATTTAATTAGCTATCATATTCACCTGGGAACAGATGCATAGGTCTCCCAATTACAATTGCAAAGGGAGAAAAATAATGTTTTCCAAAGAGTGTTTCTTAAATTCAATAGGACCATAAGAAGTGCTTTAAGACAGGTCATTTTCAGTGTTTCCAGAAATTTAGCCAATTGTGTTTTAATGATGCCATTTTTTAACTCCAGTCCAGAGTGCTATAAGGGTGATAATACACAATGGAAATGTAACATGGGCCTCATATCTGCTTTATGATGTGGATAATAAAGTGCATTACCATATCAATATGTAATTCCAAATGTACATCCTAAATAGGTGAGATTTTTTATAACTATACTTCTGTAATTGTTGAGGCAGTAGCATAATGGCAATGAAATACCTCCACCCAATGAAAAAATCATACAGATCACTACAAGAACATTCTTGTAACTTTGAGAAGGGGCAGCTGGATAAAAATCAATTTTCCAAGCCTCAAATGCCCACTAGGTAAATAAAAATGACTGAGAGCTATCTGCATTACTTTCCCTGTGTTAATTTTTGGACAAACTGTGTAGGTTTCATATACTTCCTTACTGGCCTTAGAAACATTTCTACACCAGTATTGTTTCATGAAGCTAAGTTTGTCAGTTGCCCAGAGAGTCATTTGATGGGTCATTTCAGGGAAAGTTTTTTGTTCATAGATTTTGGTAGTTCCAGTTTGTTATTTGGACCATACCATAAATTTGTTAATGGGCTGAAAATACAACTGTTGTCAGTTCAATAAAGATTTTCTCTGTGTGGTGCCCTGGATTGTTCATCATTAAAAATAAGGTTCAAATCTTCTTTTGGAAAATAATCGATATTTGCCATAAAGTTCGTAGTTTCAATGGAACTTAAGGGAGATGTTTTTGCTACTTGTTCAGCTAAATTATTTCCTTTAGCCTCATCCAATTCTAATCTTGAGTACCCAGGGTCCTTGATAATGGCCAAGGTGGAAGAAAGTTGAGTTGAATCTAACAGTTCATTGACAAAAATATCCATTTTTTAAATTTGATACTCTCTGGAGGTTAAAAATCCTTTGATTTTAAGGCATAAATTTTTATAAACAACCCCAAAAAGCATAGCAACTCTTTGTGTAGATTGCAGTTTCACCTTTCACTAATGTACAAGCTCTAGTTAAGGCATGAATTTCGGCCTGTTGTGCCAAAATAGCCATTGTTAAAGGGTCTGTTTTGATTATTTTGAGGGGATTGGTAATAGTGTACACAGCATAAAATTTTCCTACATCATTCTTTAAATAGGAAGTATCAGTAAAACATGAGAGTTTGGCATTCATAATGGGAGTTTCCTATAGTCAGCTGTAGGTGTTAACAGTTGGTCAGTCAAGGTAAGACAATTTTGGGTTATCTCAGCAATAAGTAACAGAGGGGTTTTGCAGTGTTAATATTGTTTCAGAAAGAAAGAATAATGTAGGGAGAAGTTAGCAATAGGATTCCATAAGAGTTGAGTCAGCTTGCAGAAAGGTATTGAGTGTGATAGGAATTAAAACTTCTACTGCATGAGTAATATAAATGGTGAGGGGAGAGACCATGATTTTCTCTTTTATTGACTTGATAAGAGCTGCTGTGACTGAACAAGCTCTCATGCAAAGAGGAAGTCCTTTGCCTACTGTGTCTAATTGCTGGATGTAATAGATAAGAGATCTATGTTGAACCCCCATGTGTTTATGTAAGAACCCCCAAGACATTTCACTCTTTATCTTACAAAAATGAAAAAGGAGTCTGCAATTAGAGTGCCTCAATGCAAGAAGGCCCGGGAATTCTTTAAATTGACAGAAAGCTGAACATTCCCCCCCCCCCATTCTATGGGATTGGGTTTGTGAGGTTTTAGAAAGATACAAAGGCTATTATGGATAATTTGGTGTCTAATTTCTGAAATATCCAACAGGGCCTAAAAACTGTCAAAGTTATCTCTTGGTGTGCGGCTGTGGTAAGTTTAGAATACTCTGGAGTCTGTTGGCATCCAAGAGTAGGCATTGGTCTGAGATTAAATGTCACAAATAGTTAAATTTAGATTGAATAAATTGAAATATTTTGTTGGAGACTTTGTGGCCTTTAGTGCTAAAAGTTTAAGGAGGTGCATACTGGCCTTCTCATATGCTCTTTAGAAAGGAGGCAAAGAAGACATCATCAACACACTATAAAGACATTGATTTTTCTGGGAAAGTGACACCTGCCAAATCTGTAATTAAGTTTGTGAAAACTAGAAACTGCCCTCTATGTAGCCTTGTTGCATGACAATCCAAACATACTGTCCTTACCCAGTGAAGGCAGATAAAAAATTGGCTTTTGGAATCCACAGGATACTAAAGAATGTGCTACAGACATAAATTACAATTTAGAACTTCCTCTGTGGGAATGGAGGTTAAGAGAGAACAAAGGTTAGGGACAACTGGGTGTTGGGAAATGACAGTGTCATTTATGGCTCTGAGATCCTGGACAAACCTCCATCCTTGTCTATGGGGTTTCTTTACAGGAAGGATGGGACATTATAATGACTGGTAAAGTAACTGTAAGGTTTTGGGCCTTCTATTCCTTTATAATTTATGTAATTATTACAAAAGATTCAGATTTTAAAGGGTATTGCTTGATATTTGGAGGGTGCTTGCTAGATCAATTTGAGTCCTTAACAGGGAATGGATAGTTCCATTTAATATCTGTTGTGGATTTTGTACAATGTCCCTTAGGGACTTTTTCAAAGAGAATTATGCCCTCAGTGTAATTATTAGCTGATTTAAGGGAAAAGATTTAGGCCATTGAAGGGTTCCAGTGTTGTCAGTCAAAGCACGGGTTGGATGGATTTCAAGAATTATCTCCCTCTTTTGAGAAAAAGAGATGACAGTGTGATACTTTTCTAAGAAGTCTAATCGAAGTAGAAGCTGAGTGAAATACTAAAAGGAAAGAATGTCCTGAAGAAGACATGAATGAAAATGTAAGTTAAGAGACTTAAAAGTTGTTAAAGGTTTATTAGAAATTCCCATTTGATTTTTTCAGAACTCTGAGGAGGGCATTGCTTGAGTTTCGTGAGACTGAGCACAGAGTTGCCCTAGTGTCATCTAAAATGATAAGAACCTCATTTATGATAAATAAGCAAGTTTTACACAGATAACTAAAGGACAAAATTGGAAAATCCCCTTGTGTTTCCTCAGAGAAGCTTCAGTCCATCAGAGGGACACAGAGCTTATTGATATAGAGTTGTTTTAGGTTTTTAGCTTAAGGCAGTCCTTTTACCAGTGACCAGGCTTTTTTTTAATGAAAAATATTTCTTTAGGAAAATCTATTGGTGTGGCTTTTTAATTGCTATGGCCTATGAGAGGAGGCAAACATCTGTTGGATTTAAAAAATTAGGATTTTAGTTGAATTTCTTTTAGTAACATCCTCAACGGTTCTGGATAATTTATTGTTTATATTAACTAGATTTTGATAGGCAGAGACTCCCATTTAATTCTAGCTCTTACCAGGAAAGTTCAGTAATGAGGTTTTTTGTAAACATGGAATTGAAGGCAACTAGGGTGGAATAAACATCTAAGGGAAGAGACTCATGTCCATGTAATAATTTCCTCTTGAACATAGGAATGACATTTTTGATGCATTTTTGAATTTTGTTTGCCAATATTTCTATGTCCATCAAGATTATTGGTCTGTAATTTTCCTTATTTTATCACATATTTGGTTTTGGTATTACAGTAATGCTGGTCTTATAGCATGTGTTTATAAGTATTTCTTTCCTTTTCTATAATTTGGAATACGTTAAAAAGTACATGTAACAGCTCATTAAATATTTGGTAGAATTAATCCATGAAGCCATCCAATCCTGGACTTTCAGTTGTTTGTGAATTTTCTGATTATCAATTCAATTTCTTTACTAGTATTCAGTCTGCTCAGATTTTCTATTGCTTGCTGCATAAATATTGGAAAGTATATGTGTATTGGAATTTTATCCATTTCTTCTAGTTTGTCCAACTTATTGGCATATAATTTTTCATGTAATTAATTCTTATATTCTGAATTTCTGTGATGTTACTTGTAACTTCCCCTTTATTTCTTATTTTGGTTATTTGAATCCTCACTCTGCCTAAGAGTTTGTCTATTTTCTTTCCTTTTCAAAAAAAAACAGCTTTTAGTTTGATGTTTTCTATTATTTTTATTAGTCTATTTCACTTATTTCTCCTCTGATCTTTAATATGTCCCTCCTCTACTAACTTTGGACTTTCTTCTTTTACTACTTCCTTTAGTTATACAATTGGATTGTTTGTTTGAGATTGTTCTTGTTTCTTGAGGTTGGCCTATATTGATATGAACTTACTTCCCAGAACCACATTTGTTACATCCTCCAGGTTATTAACAATTGTGATTCTGTTCTGTTTTTTCTCCATGTAATTTTTATTTCCTCTTCAACTTGTTCATTGATCAATTGATGATTCAGTAGCATTTCATTTAGCTTCCATGTGTTTGTGTCTTTTCCAATTATTTTCTATAATTGATTTCTAGTCTCATGTTGTTTTGATCTGAAATTAATACTTCTTAATTTATTGACACTTGTTTTGTGACATAATATGTGATCTACCCTCGAGAATGTTCCATGTGCACTTGCTAAGAATGCATTCTGATCATTTGGGCTGGAATATGTATATATCTGTTAAGATCATCTGGTCTAATATGCCATTCAATGCCACTGAATTCTTATCAGATTTCTTTCTGGATGATCTAAATGGCATATTAAAGTACTGTATTGCTGTCAAACTCTTCCTTCATGTATGCTAATATTTTCATACATAAAAAATTACATACATATTAATAATTAACTGTAAAAGGATTAAATTCTCCAATATATGCATTTAGCTGCTTCTAGGTAGGGAGTGTAAATATCTACAAATCCTCTTGGTGGTTTGACCCCATTATCATTATGTAATGCCCTTCCTTGGCTTTTATTAGTGTCTTTGTTTTAAAGTCTATTTTTTTGTGATATAAGTATACCTACCCCAACTTTCTTTTCATTTTCATTTGAAAAGAAAAGCTTTCACTACTTTCACTTCCAATCTGTGTAAATTTAGATTTGCAGAGAGCCTCTCGTAGGCAAAATTTCAATGAGTCTCTTTCTTTATGCAGTCACTCTGTCTTCTGACTGGAGAATTTAGTCTTTTTTTTTAATTTAGGCATTGATATACAATCACAAGAGCAACGTTGTGGTTACTAGATTCCCCTATTATCAAGTCCCCACTACATACTCCATTACAGTCAGTGTCCATCAGCATAGTAAGATGCTATAGAGTCACTTTTTGTCTTCTCTGTGCTATACTGACTTCCCCGAGAGCCCCCTACATTATGTGTGCTAATCATTAATGCCCCTTAATCCCCTTGTCTCTCCCTTCCCACCCACGCTCCCCAGTCTCTTTCCCTTTGCGAGCAGTTAGTCCATTCTTGGGTTCTGTGAGTCTGATGCTGTTCTGTTCCTTCAGTTTTTGCTTTGTTGTTATACTGCACATATGAGTGAAATCATTTGGTACTTATCTTTCTCCACCTGGCTTATTTCACTGAGTATAACAACCTCTAGCTCCATCCTTGTTGTTGTAAATGGTAGGATTTGTTTTCTTCTTATGGCTGAATAATATTCCATTGTGTATATGTACCACTTCTTCTTTGTCCATTCATCTACTGATGGACACTTGGGTTGCTTCCATTTCCAGTCTATTGTAAATAGTGCTGCAATAAACATAGGGGTACATATGTCTTTTTGAATCTTGGATCCTGTACTCTTAGGGAAAATGCCAAGGAGTGGAATTCTTGTGTCAAACAGTATTTCTATTTTTAGTTTTTTGAGGAACCTCCATACTGCTTTCAACAATGGTTGAACTAATTTACATTCTCACCAGCAGTGTAGGAGGGTTCCCCTTTCTCCACATCCTTGTCAGCACTTATTGTTTGTCTTTTGGATGTTGGCCATCCTAACTGTTGTGAAGTGATATCTTATTGTGGTTTTAATTTGCATTTTTCTGATGATTAGTGATATGGAGCATCTTTTCATGTGCCTATTGGCCATCTGAATTTCTTCTTTGGAGAAGTATCTGTTCACATCCTCTGCCCATTTTTTAATTGGGTTATTTGCTTTTTGTTTGTTGAGGTGCATGAGCACTTTGTATATTTTGGATGTTAACCCCTTATTGTATATGTCATTTATGAATATATTCTCCCATACTGTAGGATGTCTTTTGGTTCTACTGATGGTGTCCTTTCCTGTACAGAAGCTTTTTAGTTTGATATAGTCCCACTTGTTCATTTTCGCTTTTGTTTCCCTTGCCTGAGGAGATATGTTCATGAAATAGTTGCTCATGTTTATATTCTAGAGAGTTTGCCTATGTTTTCATCTAAGAGTTTTCTGGTTTCATGACTTACACTGGGTCTTTTGATCATTTTGAGTTTACTTTTGTGTATGGAGTTAGACAGTAATCCATCTTCATTCTCTTTCATGTAGCTGTCCAGTTTTGCCAACACCAGCTGTTGAAGAGGCTGTCATTCCCTCATTGTATATCCATGACTCCTTTACTGTATATTAATTGACCATATATGCTTGGGTTAAATCTGGACTCACTAGTCTGTTCCATTGGTTTATGAATCTGTTCTTTTCCCAGTACAAAATTGTTGTGATTACTGTGGCTTTGTAGTAGAGCTTGAAGTTGGGGAACATAATCCCCCCTGCTTTGTTCTTCCTTCTCAGGATTGCTTTGACTATTCAGGGTCTTTAGTGGTTCCATATGAATTTTAGCACTATTTGTTCCAGTTCATTGTAGAATGCTGTGGTATTTTGATTGGAATTGCATTGAATCTGTACATTGCTTTAAGCAGGATGGCCATTTTGACAATATTAATTCTTCCTACCCAAGAGCATGGGATGAATTTCCATTTATTAGTGTCCTCTTTAATTTCTCTCAAGAGCATCTTGTAGTTTTCAGGGTATAGGTCTTTCACTTTCTTGGTTAGGTTTATTCCTAAGTATTTTATCCTTTTGATGCAGATGTGAATGGAATTGTTTTCCTGATTTCTCCTTCTGCTATTTCATAGTTACTGTAAAGGAACACAACAGATTTCTGTGTATTAGATCTAGTAGTTTTGGAGTGGATTCTTAAGGGTTTTTTTATGGACATTATCATGTCATCTGCAAACAGTGACAGTTTTACGTCTTCCTTACCAATCTGAATGCCTTTTATTTCTCTGTGTTTTCTCATTGCCATGGCTATGACCTCCAGTTCTATGTTGAGTAAAATTTGGGAGAGTGGGCATCCTTTTCTCATTCCAGAGCTTAAGGAAGTTTTCAGCTTTTCACTGTTAAGCTTGATGTAGGCTGTAGTTTTTTCGTATATGGCCTTTATTATGTTGAGGTACTTGCCCTCTGTCAAACAGTATTTCTATTTTTACTTTTTTGTGGAACCTCCATACTGCTTTCAACAATGGTTGAACTAATTTACATTCTCACCAGCAGTGTAGGGGGGTTCCCCTTTCTCCACATCCTTGCCAGCACTTGTTGTTTGTCTTTTGTTGAGAGTGTTTATCATGAATGGGTGGTGAATTTTGTAAAATTCTTTTTTGGAATCTGCAAGATGATCGTGTAATTTTTTTCCTTCTTTTTATTGCTATAGTGGATGATGTTGATGGATTTTCAAATGTTGTAGGACCCTTGCATCCCTGGGATCAATCCCACTTGATCATGATGTATGATCCTCTTGATGTATTTTTGAATTAGTTTTGCTAATATTTTGTTATTTTTGCATCTTTGTTCATCAGGGATATTGGTCTGTAATTTTCTTTTTTGTGGTGTCTTTGCCTGGTTTTGGTATTAGGGTGATGTTGGCTTCATAGAATGAGTTTGGGAGTATTCCCTCCTCTTCTATTTTTTGGAAAACTTTAAGGAGAATGGATATTATATCCTCTATAAATGTCTGATAAAATTCAGTGATGAATTCATCTGGTGTGGGAGCTTTGTTCTTAAGTAGTTTTTTATTAAAAATTCAACTTCCTTGCTGGTAATTAATTTGTTCAGATTTTCTGTTTCTTCCTGGGTCAGGTTTGGAAGGCTGTATTTTTCTAGAATGTTGTCAATTTCTTGTAGGTTATCCTGTTTGTTAGCATATAATTTTCCGTAGTATTCCCTAATATTTCTTTGTATTTCTGTGTTGTCCATGGTGGTTTTTCTTTTCCTATTTCTGATTCTGTTTATGTTTGTATATTCTATTTCTTTCTTGATAATTCTGGCTATGGGTATATCTATTTTGTTTATTTTCTCAAAGATCAAGCTCTTGGTTTCATTAATTCTTTCTATTGTCTTATTCTTTTCAATATTATTAAGTTCTTCTCTGATCTTTATTATGTCCCTCCTCTTACTAACTGTGGGCCTCATTTGTTCTTTTTCCATCTTCAGTAATTGTGAATTTATACTGTTCATTTGGGATTGTTCTTCCTTCTTTAAAAAGGCCTGCATTGCTATATACTTTCATCTTAGAACTGACTTCTCTGCATCCCACAGAACTCAGGGTATTATGGTGTTGTTTTCATTTATCTACATATATTGATTGATCTCTGTTTTAATTTGGTCATGGATTCATTGATTATTTAGGTGCATGTTGTTAAGCCTCCATGTGTTTGTGTACCTTTTTGTTTTCTTTGTACAATTTATTTCTAGTTTCATACTAGAAATTTTTGTGATATGAGAAGTAGCTGATTTAATTTTGCATTTGGTTAGTATTTAGTTGGTCTACTTCTTTTTCTGGGGTTTTATTTTCTCTGGTGACAGCTATTTAGTCTTAGACACACTTTCATCTAGAGCAGTCCCTTTAAAATATGCTGTAGAGATGTTGTGTGGGAGGTAAATTCCCTCAACTTTTGCTTATCTGGGAATTGTTTAATCCTTCCTTCAAATTTAAATGATAATCTTGCTGGATACAGTATTCTTGGTTCAAGGCCCTTGTGTTTCATTGCATTGGATATATCATGCCACTCCCTTCCATCCTGTAAGTTTCTACTGAGAAGTCTGATAATAGCCTGATGGGTTTTCCTTTCTAGGTGATCTTTTTTCTCTCTCTGGCTGCTTTTAATACCTTGTCCTTGTCTTTGATCTTTGCCATTCTAATTATTGTATGTCTTGGTGTTTTCCTCCTTGGGTCCCTTGTGTTGGGAGGTCTGTGCACTTCCATGGCCTGAGAGACTATTTCCTTCCCCAGATTGGGGAAGCTTTCTGCATTTACTTCTTCAAAGACACTTTCTATCCCTTTTTCTCTCTCTTCTTCTCTGGTATCCCTATAATATGCTTATATTGTTGCATTTGGATTAGTTACACAGTTCTCTTAATATTGTTTCATTCCTATAGATCCTTTCTTTCTCTCTGCCTCAGCTTCTCTGTGTTCCTGTTCTCTGATTTCTATTCCATTCACTGCCTCCTCTATCTCACTTACTCTGCCTTTAAATGCCTTCATTTTTTTTTCATTTCAGTTATCTCCCTATTTAATTCATCCCTTAGCTCTTGAATATTTTTCTGTACCTCCATATTCATGCTTATGGTTTTAATTTTGGATTCTTTTTCAGGAAGATTGGTGATTTCAGTCTCATCAAGACCTCTTTTCTGTGTTTGAGAGATTTTGGACTGAACAGGGTTCTTCTGTTTTTTCATAGTACTAGAGATATTGGAGTGATCAGCGGTGAGTGGCACAGGTGTCAGCTGGGAGGACAAAGTCCTTTTCTGCTTTCCAGTCACCATGCCTGTCTCCGCTGTCTATGCCAATTAACTGTGTGCAGGAAGTGACCTCTGGGTTAATCCCCTAAACTGCCATGGGCTGAGTGGCCCTCAGGATGACCTAGGGTGATGGAGGGGTTTGCAGGCAAACATCGAGGGTTTCACCATGATAACAGTGTCCCTTCATGGCGACCAGTCTCAACACCCATCTCTGCCATGTTTGCCAGCCAACCACTTGCAAGGAGCAGCCTCTGGGTCTGGCCCAGTTAGCTGCATGCAGTGAGAAGCCTCTGCATTAAGCTATGTAGTTACTCTAGGCAGGGGTGCCCTCCAGCTGATCTGCAGCAATGGTGGGGACAGCTGGTTTGTGCATAGGTGCCAGTGGGGAGGAAGGAGTGGCAGGCTGCTGATCACAGTGATGGGCCTTGGGGCTACATTACCAATCAGTAGGATAGGGTTCCTGAAGCTCTTTAAAGTTCCTGCTGGGCTGTGTGTGCCAGGACGATTTTGTCCACCTGTTCCTACTCCCAAACCCTTGCCCCCTAGCAGCCCTCTGACCATTGAGAGGTCCCTTAAAGCTCCTTCTTTTCTTTTGTCCCAGGGCCTCTGGTTGTGGGAAACTGTTCACAGCCTTAGTCTCAGACTCTGCCTTTCAGCCCCTCCAATCTCCAGTGCACCATGCAATGGGGATCTGTGCTCTTGGAGTGGATTTCTAGGCCTGGGTATTTAGCAATCCTGTGTTTCCACTCCCTCCCCACTCTGATTCTTTTCCTCCACCAGGTGAGCTGGGGTGGGGGAAGTGCTCAGGTATCACTCAGTTGCAATCTTTTACCTTACCCTTTTCCTTCAGATGTTGACTTCTGCCATATGTAGAGTGGCTGGTGTACTGGTACTTCTGTTCACTCTTTTAGAAGTAGTTGTATTTGCTGTATTTTCAAAATATATGTGGTTTTGGGAGGAGATTTCCACCACACTACTCACGACGCTATCTTTTTCTCTGAATTTAGTCTTTCTACAGTTAACTTAATTACTGATAAGTATGTACTTTTTGCCACTGTGTTGTGTTCTGGCTATTTTTATAGTTCCTCTCTGTTCTTCTCTTTCTCTCTTATCTTGAGATTTGGTGATTTTCTTTAGTGTATATTTAGATTCCTTTTCCATTATCTTTCATGTGTCCATTGAAGATCTTTGCTTTGTGCTTATCATGTTGTTTATATATACATATGTTTAACTTAGCAAGATAAAGTTGAATGCATTCTAAAATATCTATATTTTTATTCCCCTCCACATTTGATTTCTATGCCATATTTTACATCTTTTTATCTTGTGTATCTTTTTACTAATTGCTCTAATTATAGTTAACTTGACTACTTTTGTCTTTTAACAGTCAATAGTAACTTTGTAAGTGGTTAATCATCTTTCTGTGGCATATATTCACTTTTACTGTAAAGATTCTTCCTTTCATATTTTCTTATTGCCTAATGCTTTTGCTTTTTAAGCTTAAAGAAGACTAGCATTATTTAAGGCAGGTTTAGTACTGGTAAACTCTACTTTTGATTGAAAAATTTACATGTCTTTCAATTTTTAACTATTGCTTTGCTGGTTAGAGTATTTCTTGGTGGGAAATTCTTTCATTTCTTTGAAATATATGATACCTCCTCACTCCTCTCATAAGAGTGTCTGCTGAAATTTTATTTAATAATCTTATTGTGTTTCTATTGTGTATAATGAGTTGTTTCTCTTACTTCCTTTAAGATTATCTATCTTTAACTTTCGACTTCGATTTTAATGTATCTTGGTGTGGACCTCTTTGTGTTCTTATTTGGAACACTCTATTCTTCCTGCACCTGGATGTCTGTTTCCTTCCACAGGTTTTGTAAATTTCCAGCCAATTTTTTCTTTAAGTAAGTTCCTGCCCCTTTCTCTCTCTGTTCTCCTTCTGAGATACCTATAATACAAATTTTATTCCATTTGATGTTGTCCCATAGATATTTTAAGCTATCTTCAGTTTTTATATTGCTGTGTGGTTTTCTTCCTCTGTCTTTTCTTATGGTTCCTTAATCCTTTCTTCTACCTCATCCAGCCATCTATGGACCATTGTAATGGGTTTTAATTTTTTCAGTTCAGTTACTGTATTCTTCAGTTTTGTGAATTTTTTGTTGCTTTCTTTTATTTTCTATTTCTGTAAGTTCTCAGTGTCTTCATTCATGTTTTTTCTGAGTTCCATGAACATATTTATGACCATCAATTTGTAGTCTTTATCAATTATTTATCTCAATCTCATTAAGATCTTTTCTGATGATTTGTCTTTATTTTTTGGACAATAGTCATCTGTTTCCTCATTTTGCTTGACTCTGTGTTTGTTTCTATGTATTAGGTGAAATAGCTACATCTCCATGTCTTCAAAGAGTGGACTTATGTAGGAGTTAAGGATATAATACTTATCTTTCAACCTTACTTTCACTCTTAGTTGTCTCTCAAATTTTGTGATTCTCTGAAGAGCTTGATTTATCTTTATTTTGCTCATTTTTATGGTTGTGCCCAGGTTTTTTAGTGTTTCACAGGGAGTGATCTTATTTATCTCCTAGATTCAGGCTGATTAGAAACCAGTTCCTCAGGCTGCAGCTTTTGAGGTATGGAAATTTATACAGTTCTGTGAGGCCAGATTTATCAATCCTACTGACCTCTAAAACAGGAGATCTGGAGTTGTCCCCTAAGTTACACTAACAAGAATCAGGACTTCAATGTATAAGCTTATTTCTGTGAGATACCAGTGAAAGATGGTGAAATTAGGAGAGATAATGTAGATGGACTCTCCTAGCCTACATTCACTGAATGTATTTCTATAGCCTTTAGATGTGTGGCAAATCTGAAGACTGCCCCTCAGGTTTAGGCTCCTGGACAATTAAACAGATACATCTCATGTTCAGTATGATGGAATGTTTCAGTCTGCTGCCTGTGAGGTGCCCTGGATGTTATTCTTCCCAGAATTGTCTTCCCAATTGTTACAGACCCATGGGCCCCAGGATCAAAAGCCATCCCGGCCACCAGAGTCAAGAAATCAAGAGGCAGCCTTTGTATTAACTAGATTTGCCTACCATCTCTAGCAAGGTTGTGAGAATGTGTTGCATACAGAGCATACCTATGTTTTTAGTGAGGCTGGGAAAGCCATTGAGGGACAACCGACAATTTCAGTGATTCCAGTGAAAAGTTGATGGGACGTACCTTTTGATTTAGAGAGGCTTGGTACACACATTTGGGGTGAACAGAGCACTGAGGGCAGGGTATGCCTGTGGGCTTATCAATATTTAGGATAAGTGATGGGGATTAGGCTGCTCATGGTTTTAGTAAGGCCAGGAGAGTGCTGGAATTTGGCACACTCACATTTTCCGAAAAGCAAGGAAAGTGTGCTGGTGTTGGGGCATGCAAATGACTACAGCAATACCTGGGGCAGGTGATGGAAGTGGGTCATTCCCAGAGAGCCAAGCTATTGCTTATAAAGCAGGTGTAGCAGTAGTATAGTCTCACAACTATTGTTTCTCTAGGGAAGTTTTGACTCTCTTTTATTCTGAAGGAATATTTTGCTAGGCAAAGTATTTATGGTTGACAGTATTTTAATATGAACACTTTGAATATATCTTCTCACAAAAGTGGATTTCATCTTCTAGAATGTTTCTGCTGAGGAAGCTCAGCCTGATGAGGGTGTCCTAGTTTGTGATGAGTCGTTTTTCTCATGTTGCTTTCCAAATTATCTTTACCTTAGATTTTTGACAGTTTTACTAAGTGTCATAGTTATAATGTCTTTGGGTTGAATCTTTTTGGAAACCTTTGAGCTTCATGTACTTGAAAGGCCATATGTCTCCTCAGCTTTTGTCAGTTCTCAGTTATTCTTTAAATAATTTTTTCTCTCTCATACTATTTAGACTAGTATAATGTGAATATTGTTTCACTTATTTTGTCCCATCATTCATGCAGACATTTCTTCACATTTTAATTTCTTTTCTCTTCTGTCGCATCAAGAGTTCTACCTTCAAGGTCTCAGATTCTTTCCTCTGCTTGATTGACCATACCATTGAAGGTGTTTATAGCATTTTCTTCAGCTCCATAATTTCTGCTTAGTTCTATTATGAAAAAGAACATAATTTCTGTCTCATTGAATTTCTCATTTTGTTCATGCATTGTTGTCTTGAAATTATTGATCTGTCCATCTGTGTTTTCTTGAATTACACTGAATTTTTGTGAAATATTTGCTTTTAATTCCTTTTCATTTAACTCACAGGTTTCATTTTTGGATTTAATTACTGAAAATTATTGTGTTTTTGGAGAAAAAGATGGTGGGGAAGGAAGGGAAGATGGAAATCTTCTACAAACACATAAAGGAAGAAACTACAGAATATATAACTAAACCTGAAAATGACCTGAAGGCTGCAGAACAGACCACCTAAACCTGGGGAAAAGGATAAAAATACACAGGAAAGGGTAAAGTGGCAGAGCTGTGATTGAGCATGATCCATACCCTTTCCCCACCCCAGCCCACAAGCAAGAGGAAAAGGAATAAAGCGGGAAGGAGATAGGTTTCCAGGAATATTGCACACCTGGCCCTGGAGATCTGCTCCAGGAGTGTGAGTCCACATTACACTGGGTCTTGGTGATTATCAGGGCTGAACAACAGGGGTAGGTGGAACACTCTGGGAGGCTTAGACTCCAGCCACGTGTGGAGGACAAGCATTCTATGCTTTCCCTGAGACACAAAGAAGAGGCAGATGTTTAAAGACATGCCAGAAGTGGGAAAGGTGCCAAAGGGGCCAGGGTTGGATGGACCTCTCGCCTCAGGTGAAAGGGCAGGTAGAAGACAGATCTCCAGCCTTCCCTCAGCCCAAAATTTCAAGAACTCTTAGGAGCCCCAGATGCTCCATTCATCTCACTGGCAACTCAGCCCTTATGAACTTCCCTGTATGCACTTCTGGAAATCCAACTCACTCAGCCCAGTAATGTCATCAGACTTTGCTACCTGCCAGGCTGAGGGAGACTTTACTAGCTTTCTTGGCCCTGTTTTAGCCTATCTGGGAAGGCACCTGGAGGAATCAGCTCCAACAGCTCCTTCCTTTCCATGGGTGTCCAACACCTGTACTGTGAATCCCACACTGCCCCAGAATTTCACAATGGCCTCATGAAGGCAATTAATACTGAAGCTCTGCCACTGCTGCAGGGAAGACAGAAGGTGGCTCCATGAAAAGTGATATCAGCAGAGGCCTCTGATCTGATCACAAAGGTGACTAGAGCAATCTGATAGCACTGAAGACTCAGACCATTACCAGCAGACAGACAGAAAGGTGGCCCCACTCAATGCACACCAACAGCAACTGGGGCTCCCACAAAGTAGAACCAGGAAATGCAAAGTAAAGAGTCGAGCTTCTGAGTACCAAAGGACACCTGCTTTATAAAGCTACTATTCTCTGGGCTACTAAGCATAACAGATCAGTCTAATACAAAGAAAGAAACAGAAACCCTGGCAAAATGAGGAAGCAGGGAATATTTTCCAAGTAAAACTACAGGACAAGACACAAGAAAAAGGGCTAAAGGAAACAGAGATCACCAAAATTCTTGACAAAAATTTCAAAGTAAAAGACATAAATATGCTTACTTATTTGCAAAAAAGTGTTGAATATCCCAGGGAGGACTTCAACATAGAGATAGAAGAACCTAGAAATAGCCACTGAACACTGAAGAATACACTAACTGAAATGAAATATACATCAGAGGGAATGAATAGTAGATTGCTGCAAGTAGAGAAAACAGTCAGTGAGATGGAAATTAGAGAACAAGAGAACAATGAAACTGAGGAACAGAGAAAAAAGGATCTCTAAGAATGAAATAATGATAAGAGAACTGTATGACTGATCCAAATGAAACAATATTCACATAATAGGGGTACCAGATGGCATAAAGAGACACAAAGGGATAGAAAGTCTCTCTGAGGAAATAATTGTTGAAAACTTCCCCAATCAGAGAAGGAAATAGACACTCAGGTCATGAAAGTTCAGAAAGCCCCTAACAAAAGGAACCCCAGTAAGACAACATCAAGATGTAATAAAATGGCAAAGATAAAGGATAAAGAAAGGGTAGGGAAAGCAGCCAGAGAGGAAAATGATCACTTATAAAAGAAAACCCTATTGGGCTATCACCAGAGTTCTCAGCATAAACCTTACAGGCCAGAAAGGAGTGATGTGAAATATTTAATGTACTGAAACAGAAGGAACTTCATCCAAACTTCTCTAGCGAGAAATATTATCATTTAAATTTGAAGTAGGAATTAAGCAATTTCCAATGAATGAAAGCTCAAATAATTTTTAAGAACTAAACCAGCATTAGAAGATATTTTAAAGGGACTGCTATAGATGGAAATATTCCTAAGGGTAACTAGCTTTCACTAGTGAAAATCAATGCATGGCAAAGGTAGTAGATCAATTAATTACCAAGCAAGTATGAAATTAAAACAATACAAAATAAGCAAACTATGCAAAAAGTTCTTCAAGGGATAAACAAAAAGTGAAGATTATGACATCGAATACACAAAGTGTGAAGGAGAAGA